>NC_091710.1:22450621-23075621 GCF_041296265.1 Equus caballus | reverse complement strand
CCAACTCTCAGTTTCTCCCTCAGGACTGAAGTGTTTGGACCACACATCTAGCACCCCAGCTTTTAAAGCTGCCACAGAGGGACTGACTTCTAAATCACCTAGTTTAGTGACCCAATGGGGCTTGGCATTCATGATCCCCCAGATCCACATTAAACAAAGAAGCAGTTTTTAAGTAGGTGCATGGGTACTTCACATAGTTATCCACCTGGAATCATTACAGAGGAACAGGCAACAGTGCCCAACTCCTAGTTTCTCCCTGGAAGGAGTTTGGCTTCATACTTTCCCAGTTGCAGCTTGAGGGTCCAGCTTCTAATCAGATAGCATGAGGGGGCTGACTGGGAACTTCCAAGTAGCCTGAGAGTGCCAGTGGGCACTTCTCTTGCCTTCTCCCCATTGGATCAATCCAACAGTAAAACTAAGTCTTCAGCTTCTTCCTGGCAGGAGCTTTTCTACACATCTAGACCCTCAACTTTTATGTCTGCCGCCTGAGGGCCTGCGTCCCAAATCACTTAGCTCTGAGAGCTGACAGGGCTCCGGGAGCTGACGGGACACATAGTTAGTAGTCATCTGGGAGCCTCAATAGACATGAGCAAACTCTCTGTGCTTTCTCTCCCAGCTCATTCCAACTATAAAACTAAGTCTCCAGCTTTTCTGACAAAGGAGTTTGCCCATAAGTCTAGTGCCCCACCTGCTATAGCTGCCAGCAGAGGCTAAGTCCTAAGTCACCCGGCTATGAAAGTTAACAGAGCTTGGATTTGTGAGTCCCCCAGGAGCACAGAGCACAACAGGTGGAAGAAGTAAAACTGTCTCTGTTTGCAGATGACATAATCTTATATACAGAAAACCCTAAAGACTACACCAAAGAGCTGTTAGAACCAATAAATGAATTTAGTAAAGTTGTGGGATACAAAATCAACATAAAAAAATCCGTTGTGTTCTTATACACTAACAGGGAACTCTCAGAAAGAGAAATAAGACAACGATCCCATTTACAATAACATCAAAAAGAATAAAATAATTAGGAATAAATTTAACCAAGGAGGTGAAAAAGGTATTCACTGACAACTATAAAACATTCACGAAAAAAATTAAAGACACAGATAAAAAAATATTCCATGTTTATAGATGGGAGGGATTAATATTATAAAATTTCCCATACTACCCAAAGAGATGTATGGATTCAATGCAATCCCTATCAAATTCCAATGGCATCTTTTCATAGAAATAGAACAAACAATCTTCAGTTTCATATGGAACCACAAAAGATCTTGTAGTTAAAGCAAACTTGAGACAGAAAAGCAAAGCCAGAAGCATCACACTGCCTGATTTCAAACTATATTACAAGGCTATCATAATCAAACAGCATGGTATTGGCAAAATAACAGACACATGGACAAAAGGAACATAAAAGAAAGTCCAGGAATAAAACGATTCATAGAGGGTCAGTTAATTTTCAACAGACTCCAAGAATACACAGTGGGGAAAGGACAGGCTCTTCAATAAATTATCTTGGGAAAGCTGAATATCAACAAGCAACAGAATTAAATTCACCCATTATCCTATACAAAAATCAACTCACAATTGATTAAAGACTTAAACACAAGATCTGAAACCATAAAACTCCTAGAAGAAAAGAAAGGGAAAAATCCTTGACATTATTCTTAGCCATGACTTTTGGACTTGACACCAACAGCACAAGCACAAAGTAAAAAATAGAACACTGGGACTACATCAAACTAAAATATACCTGTAGAGAAAGGAAATAATCAACAAAATAAAAAGGCAAGCTTTTCATTGCCTTAGAGAATGGGAGAAAATATTTGCAAACCAAATATCTGATATGTATCCAGAATATATAAAGGATTAATACGATTCAAAAGAAAAAAAATAATTAACCCAATTAAAACGTGGGCAAATAATCAGAACAGACATTTTTCCAAAGAAGATACATGGATGGCCACGTGGTATGTGAAAAGATGCTCAACATCAGTAATCATCAGGGAAATGCAAATCAAATCACGACGAGATATTATCTAACACCATTTAGGTTGGATATTATCAAAAAGACAAGAGGTAACAAATGCTGGCCAGTATGTGGAGAAAAGGAAATACTTGCACAATGTTGGTGGGATGTAAATCGGTACAGCCATTATGGAAAACAATATGGAGTTTCCTCAAGAAAGTAACAATAAAACTACCATATGATCCAGCAATCCTACTTCTTGGCATATATCCAAAGGAAACAAAATCACCATCTCAAGAGACATTGGTGCTGCTGTGTTCCCTGCAGCATTATTCACAATGGCCGAGGTATGGAAACAACCTAAGTGTCTGTCAGTAGAGAACAGGTGAAGAAAATATGGCATATATATACAATGTAATATTATTAAGCGTCAAAAAAGAAAGAAATTCTGCCACTTGCAACAACAGGGATGAACCTGGAGGGTATTACGCAGGTGGCGTGTCAGGCAGGTGGTTCTGGCTTGTCCGGCAGGTGGCACCGGCGTGTCCCTCACATGGTTCTGGCATATCTGACAGGAGGTTCCGGCGTCAGGCAGGCGGTTGCTGTGTGTCTGGCATGAGTTTCCGGTATGTCCGGAAGGTGGTTCCCACATGTCCGGTGAGTGCTTCAGGCGTGTCCGGCAATTAGTTCCCGCATGTCCGCGGGTGATTCTAGTGTCTCCGGCAGGGGGCTACGGCGTGTCCGGGACCTGATTCCGTCGTGTCCAGTTGGTGGTGTCGGCGTATCTGGGTGGTGGTTCCGTCGTGTCCAGCAGGTGGTTCCAGCATGTCCGGCAGGTGCTTCCGGTGTGTCCGGGACCTGATTGTGGCATCTCCGGCGGGTGGTTCCAGAGTGTCCAGGTGGTGGTTCCAACGTGTCTGGCAGTTGGTTTCAGTGCGTCTGGTGGGTGGTTCAGTCATGTCTGGCGGGTTGTTCCGGCGTATAAGCGGCCAGGTTCTGCCGTATCCAACAGATGATTTTGGTGTGTCCAGCAGGTGGTTCTGGCATGTCCAATGGATGGTTCCTGCGCATCTGGAAGGTAGTTCCGGCATGTCCGGCATGTGGTTCAGGCTTGTCTGGCAGCGGGTTCAGTCGTGTCCGGGATCTGATTCCGGCGTGTCCATGTGGCGGTTCTGATGTGTCCGGTGGGTGATGCCGGTGTGTCCGGCAGGTAGTTTGGGACTGTCTGGCATGTGGCTCCAGAGTTTCCCAGACCTGATTCCGGCATGTAAGGGGGGTGGTTCCAGCATATCGGAGACCTGCTTCAGGGGTATCCGGCAGGTAGTTCCAGGGTGTCCGGCACCTGGTTTTGGCATATTCGGCAGGTGGTTTCAGTGTATCCGGCACCTGGTTCCAGCATATCCAACAGGTGGTTCCGGCGTGTCCGGTGGGTGCTTTTGGTGTGTCTGGCATTTGCTCCCGGCATGTCTGGCGGGTGATTCCAGTGTGTCTGGCAGGTGGTTCCAGACTGTCCAGCAGGTGGTTGCGCCCTGTCCCGGACCTGGTTCCGGCGTGTCTGAGTGGTGGTTCCAGTGTGCCTGATGGGTGTTTCCGGCATATCTGGTGGGTTGTATAGGGGGCCTGGTTTCAGCATATCCAGCAGGTGATTTTGGCATGTCTGGCAGGTGGCTCCGCCGAGTCAAGCAGGTGGTTCCAGCGTGTTATTCAGGTGGTTCCGGCGTGTCAGGCAGGGGGTTCCTCTGTGTCTGGCATGAGTTTCTAGTATGTCCCAAGGTGGTTCTGGTGTGTCCGGCACCTGGTTCCAGCATGTCTGGCAGGTGGTTCTGGTGTGTCTGTCAGGTGGTTTAGGTGTGTCCAGCAAGTGGTTCAGGCCTGTCTGAATGTGGTTCCAGCATGTCCAGCACCTGGTTCTGGCATATCTGACAGGTGGTTCCTGCGTGCCCCGCATGTGGTTCTGGAGTGTCCATCAGGAGGTAGCTACGGCGTGTCCGGCACCAGATTCCGTCTTGTCTGGTTGGTAGTTTCAGCATGTGCGGGTGGTGGTTCCAGCATGTCCAGCAGGTTGTTCCGTCCTGTCTGGAAGTTGGTTCTGGCGTTTCCAGGACCTGCTTCTGGGGTATCCAGCAGGTGATTTCGGCATGTCCGCAGGTTGTTCTGGCGTGTCAGGCAGGTGGTTCCGGCTTGTCCAGCAGGTGGTTCTGGCGTGTCTGGCAGCTGGTTCTGGCATAGCTGGAAGGTGGTTTCACAAATACTGCATGGTGTCACTTCCGTGTGATACCATCATCAGATTTCCACGTAGGATATATACATACAGGCTACTCATACACTCGTACAAACTACATCAAGACAAAGAATCAGACTGAAATAAAAAGTGCTCCAAAAATCATACACACAGGCAGAAAAACATATGTTAAGTGTTTTCAGAGTAATACTAAGGATGGCCTGAGACTTTTCACCAGAAAATATGCAGGAACAAGATAAAAGATTTGCATGTTTAGAGGTTAGCCCTGTGGCTGTGGTTAAGTTTGTGAGCTCCACTTCAGTAGCCCAGGGTTTTGCTGGTTCAGATCCTGGGTGTGGACATGGCAGGGCTTAGCAAGCCATGCTGAGGCGGCGTCTCACACAGCACAACCAGAAGGACCTACGACTAGAATATACAACTATGTAGTTGGAGGCCTGGGAAGAAGAAGAAGAAGAAAAGAAGTTTGGCAATAGATGTTCACTCAGGTGCCAACATTTAAAGAAAAATGATTTACATGTTTAAAGTGAAGAATCAAAAAAAAACAATAAGAAAACCCCACAAATGCTGAGAAGTTTCATCAACCACAAAGCTACACTAAAGGAAAATTTAAAAGATCTTCTTCAGGAAAAAGAAAAACAATATTACATGGAGCGTGATCACACAAAGTAGCAAAAAGCACCAGGAATATTAAAAAAGGGGATAAATGTGTAATTTTCTTCACTTGAAATCTAAGGATAATTTACAATTTAAAAGAAAAATAATGATAACATTCTGGGGTTTATAACAAAGGGAGAAATACAATGTATGACAACAGCACAAAGAATAGGAGAATGCAAATAATATTATATCATTTGAAAATTCTACGTTATGTAACATTGTATTATATTGTTTGAAGGTAAATCTTTGATAAACAAGATCCAAATGGTGAAACAATGATCAATCACTAAAAGGAAAACAGAAAAAACAATTGAAAGTAACAAGGAGTATCAATGAATATTCAATAATTCACAAGAAGTTAAGAAAGGAAGCCTTGACTCAAACCCACCCACTCAACAAGTCCCTGGGCCTAAGGGTGCAACTGGTTTTGCTCTGCAGACGATCAGCTCTGCCTGTCTAACTCTCTGCTTAACATTGCTGGGCTATGCAGCTTCTAGGTATTCTTTCCAGCCTTTATGATCAGGCAGGACTCAGAACTACACTCAGCACTGCTCAGCTCTCCTGCCTGGACAGAATGGGAGGGCTATCTCCTAGCAGCCTCCCAGCTCTTCCCATTCAGGCTTTCTGGTCAGGAGAGGCCAGGAGCTATACTCAGCAATGGGCCAGGCCACCAAAAACTGTTAAAGCTAATCAATGAATTCAGTAAAGTCACAGGAATACAGAGTTAACATACAAAATCATTACTGTTTCTATACAGTAACAATAAATTATCTGAACAAGAAATACAGTGGTCTCCCCTTATCTGCTGTTTCACTTGCCATGGTTTCAGTTACCTATGGTCAAGTGCGGTCTGAAAATAATGCTACATCACAATGCCCACATTATTCACCTCATTTCTTCTCCTCATGTAGGCATGGTATCATCTCACATCATCACAAGAAGAAGCATGAGTATAGTACAATAAGATATTGTGAGAGAGAGAGAGACCACATTCACATAACTTTTATTACAGTATATTGTTATAATTATTCTATTTTATTAGTTATTGTTAATTTCTTACTATGCCTAATTTATTAAACTTTTTCATACCTATGAATAAAAGATAGTCTATACAGGGTTTGGTACTATCAGAGTTTCAGGCATTCACTGGGAGTCTTGGAATGTATCCCCTACAGATAAGGGGAGACTATGATAAAGAAAAAGATCCCATTTACAATAAGATCAAACAAAGAAATACTCAGGAATAATTTAACCAAGGAAGTGAAAGATCCCTACACCGAAAACTACAAGACATTGATGAAAGAAATCAAAGACACAAATAAATGGAAAAATATCCCATGTTTATGAATTGGAAGAATTAATATTGTTAAAATGTCCATAGTCTCCAAAGCCATCTATACATTCATTGCCACCTTTACAAAGATTCCAATGATACTTTTCATAAAAGTAGAAAAAACAATCCCCTATTTTGTAATGAACCACAAAAGACTCTGAATGTTCACATAATCCTGAGAAAGAAAAACAAAGTGAGAGGCATCACACTTCCTGATTTCAAACTATATTATAGAACTATGGCAATAAAAACAGTGTGCTGCTGGCATAAAAACAGACACAAAGATCAATGTAACATAAGAGAGCCCCAGATAAACCTATTCATGTGTGGTCAAGTAATATTTGACAAGAGAGCCAGGAATACTCAGTGCAGAAAAGACAGTCTCTTCAATAAATAGTGCTGGGAAAATGGAATATTATCATGTAAAAACATGAAACTAGACCCTTATCTTACACCACTCACAAAACTTAACTCAAAATGGATTCAAGACTTAAATGTAAGACTGGAAACCATAAAACTCCTAGAATAAAACATAGGAAAAACGTTCCTTGCCATGGGTCTTGGTAATGATTTTTTGGAAATCACATTTAAAGTACAAGCTAAAAAATCAAAAATAAACAAGTGGGACTACATGAAACTAAAAAGCTTCTGCACTGAAAAGAAATGACCAACAAAATGAAAAGACAACCTACGGAATGGGAAAAAATATGTGCATTTTCTCTATTCATATATCTATTGATATATTTCATATATCTATTAAGGGGATAACATCCAAAATATACAAAGACTTCATACAACTGAATAGCAAAAACAAATAGTAATAATCCAATTAAAAAATGAGCAAAGGACCTGAATAGACATTTTTTAAAGAAGATACACAGCCAACAGGTACATGAAAATGTGCTCAGAATCATAATAATTAGGGAGATACTAATCAAAACCACAATGAGCTATCACCTCACACCTGTTAGAATGTCTATAATCAAAAAGATCAAGAGAGAAATGCTTCTGAGGACGAGGAAGAAAGGGGAACCCTGCTCACTGTTGGTGGGATTGTAAATTGGTACAGACAGTATGGAAAATAGTATGGAAGTTGCTCAAAAGATTAAAAATAGAACTACCAGCAATTCCACTTTGGGGAATATATTTGGGGAAAATTAAAACACTATGTTGAAGAGATAGGTGCACCCCCACATTCACAGCAGTATTATTTATGATAGCCAAGATGTGGAAACAACCTAAGTGTCCACTGATGGATAAATGGATAAAGAAGCTGTGGTACATGTATACAAGGGAATAATACTCAGCCATAACAAAGAAGAAAATCTTGCCATTTGCAACAACATGAGTGGACCTTGAGGGCATTCTGCTGAATGAAATAAGACTAGAAGGGCTGGTGAGAGTACCTGGAAGCTGGGCGAGGCAGCAATGCTCAAGCCAAGAGACAGGCAGACAGAGTAGTAGTCTGCAGAGCAAAGCCAGTGGCCCTATTCAGCCAGGGAACTTGGAGCAAGAGTCAGCTTGAGTTAAGAGAACAAAGAGCTTTACCAGCTTTGGCGCCAGTTCTCCAGATGTGCCCGGGCAAGGAAACTATTTCATAGCCCTACTCATGGTGGAATATAGCCTTTAGCTTGCCCAGCCTGGGAACCTAACCAAAGCACACAGGAAATTGCATGGCCCATCCAATAGCCCTGCCTACAGGGGCACTTGAACAAAGAGCACAGCCCATGGCTTTCCCCTCTGCAGAGCAAAACTGATGGCCTCACCTGTCCAGGGAGTTCAAGGCCCACTCTTGCCTGATTCTGGTCCCTAAACAATGAGCCATAGAAGACCTGGATCCCCTCCTGCTGCCCTGCTGGGAAGTCAGGGCATCTTCTCTGCCTGCATTTTATAAAGAAAGCCCAGAATGCTTCACAAAGAGATTTTCCAACCTTGTCTTTTAGTCTGAGACTGGTTTGTCCTTTTTTTGCTTGCAAGACTGAATAATGGACTAGTCAGTATTTTGAGGGAATACTTTCAACCAGTTATTGAGCTATCTTTCTGGCACATTTTGGCCCATCTCTAACAGAAATATTAATATGCAAGTCTTTAATACCTCTCTTGAGATACTCCCATTTGGCTTCAGCCATCCATTTTCAGACCTCAGCAAGAACTGACATCATGTGAACAAATCGGTAGAGATCTAGCGGGTGGAATCCCAGATCAATCGTAAGCTCCAACTGGAAGTTTGAATTCCTCAATTAAATTTTTGAGGATTCCCTTTAGAGTTTGAAAAGTCTTTGACAATGGCCCTAAGTTCACTTTTGACCATGGAGAATAAATGGTTATATCTGGTATTCCAGGCTCAGCAGAGGGCTCCCGTTAAAAGGCACTGTTTAACCTCCAGCTCATCCTCATAGAGGGCAGGCAAACTGAGCAAAGGGATTAGTAGGCTCAGGGTATTTAGAGAGAGAAGAGTAGAGGCAAGGAAAAGTTGGAGTCCGTTAGTGTTTAGTTCTCTTTAGTTTCACCACCAATATGATGTTTAAGCTTTTTATTTGCCTTTTTGTAAGGAATCTTTTAAAGAGGCAATTTTTTTATTCATTCAGTCTCCCACAAGCTTCTCCACACCAATGAAAAAATGCAGGGTTTTTGGGAAATTCAGGACCTCTTTTTCTCTAGGACACTTCATAAAAGGATAAGCTTATCTAGATTAAAAGTTCTCCACTGTGGCCACTGTAATTCAATATTATCTTTGTTATCGTCAACCCACTTATTCAGAAAAGCACAAGTTTGGGGGTCATATCTTTTAGTTATATAGTTAGCCAGAGTCCCAAATGAAGGAGTCCCAGACTCTTAAGACTTGGAAGAACTTATTTTCCTTTTATTCTCTTAAAAAAATTTACCTAGCCTGAGGCCTCACTGCATGTAGTCCAGTGTAAGTTGGATCCAGTCCAACTCTGGACCCAGGCTAGAGAAAGAAATGCTCAAGTAAACTCAGAAATGTAATGCAAATGTGCAGAGCTGGGATCCTAAAAGTTGCATACCTTTGACACTCAGGTGCAGCGAGAAAGCAGTGAGCACAGTGGGCTCAGCGGGTACCTTCACCTGATTGCTCATTGCTCCCAGAGGGCACGGGGGCGAGGGATCTCCTTCCTGTCCCACTCCTAACACCAGAACTGTAGGAAGATAAGCTGAGGCGCATTAAATTCTGAAGAGCTGATTTGAGAAAACAACAATTTGAATGAGGCAGCATCAAAATCCCAAATGATTAGGGGCACTCTGGGGTGGGGCTAGGGCAGAGGTTTTTATCGCAAAGCCATGGAAGCAAAGCAAACTATTTAATTGGCTACAGCTTAAACAGTTGCCTTATTTGGGAAAATCTAGTTATTTGGCTATTGATGATTGGTTGCTCTTGAGTTTCATTTTCTCAGATTTGAGAAAATCTAGTTGGCTATTTATGATTAGTTGTGCTTGAGTTTCGTTTTCCCAGATCCAAGTGCACTGACTCCACCTTCATTATGGTTTGCTTCTGCAGGCTACCACAGGCACTAGAGGCACCTCAGTCTAACGGCCTCCTTCCTGAACTACTCTAACAGTCTGTAGATAGACAGATGTACAACGTGAAGTCAACAACCAGCTGAAAGTTCTGCCTAGATGGCTCTTCTGAAACCACATCTTAAATTTAATAGAATATACATATATGTATCCTATATTATACGTATACATATATATACATACAGTATACCTATATATCCCACTTGTCTTCTGCTGTCATTTAGGATTTCAATACTTGCTTCACAGTGTAGCTTTGATTAAGGTCTAATATGACCTAACATAAATTAATTAAATAAAAGGTAAGAAAGAGAAAAGCAGTCTGATATTGAAGAGCTGAACTATCAGCCTTTGCTGTTGAATGTAAGTACTTTCACAGAACATCAACATCACACACACAGCCACTGTCAGAAAATTATGGATCTAAAAACAAGACTGTTTCATAATCATGTCTGAATACAAACCAAATATAAATATTTTCCAATCAGAAAAATTGACCAAATATCCCCTTATTGGGCTAACATGACTGCGAGTAGCTGTTGCTTCTTAACCAATTAAAGCTTCAGGGCTGTTCTAGTCTTCCCTTCTAGGTAAGACTTAAGATACACAATCATAGCATTACCCATACTTACTGATTGCAGGCAAACCAGAGCAAAGTCCTGCTTCCTAAAACCTCCCCCAAATCCCCTAACACAAGCCAAAATCTTACAAGGCCTTTCTAATGCCCTTGTACGGAGATGCCCCATGCTTCCCCATAGCGTGTGTTCTGCCTCACTGAGATTACTAACTTGTCGACCCCAGCTGTGTTCACAGTGGTCTTCGGCAGGAAGGCACTGACAGGAGGAAATGAACTCACTACAAGTGAGGTCAGCTCTCCTCAGCTGAGCAGTTTCTTCCCAGTGTTATACTAACAACAGCACAATGGCTTCCACAAACATACTTAGATAAACCTTAGAAGGCTGAACACCTTCTTCATAATTCCTATAATATCCCCAAATCCAAGCCATTGCTTTAATGGAATATGTGTTATCATGACAAACTGGAAGTCCATGAGAAAGAATCCTTTATATGTTAACCAAAAAAAAAAAAAAAAGCAGAAGATGCAGGGTAATAAGGGAGCAAAGGAAGAGAACAAGAGAGATATAGGGAGGTCTACTCTAAGAAATAGAAGGAGAACATTAAGCATTCTCTATCACATGAAAAAACGGCTTCCAGAACTCCGTACATAGACTACAAAAAAAGCAGAAAGGTACCGAACACTTGATGTCCTTCATGGCAAAACTATTTCAAATCCTGCACAGTTGCTCTATGCTTTGTGACAGGCAATTTCAAATAAACAATTTGAAGTTTAAAGTGGTCATGCAATGACAGTGCACTAAGAGAAATAAATCAGAAAATAATAATAGAAGAAAATAAACTTTTATGTAAAGAATTTTTCAACAGAAGGTAGTTTACCTGTAATGAAACTGGAGTCGTAAATTAAAGATTAGATTCCATGTCCTGAAACTTGTAACTTTGACACCCTTAACATTTTTAATCCTCTTTGCTAAATACATACATATATTAGGAAAAGTAGGAGATATACACCCTACTTCAGAAGGTTAATGTGAGAATCAAGTGAGCTTAGTATATGAAAATACAACCTCTCTAACGGAAACTATTTTATTGAGATTTTCAAGTGTAATTTACATATATTTTATTTTCATTCAAATTGTTAAGTAGTAGAACCTAATCACGATAGGTGCCAATACTATATGCCAAAATAGAGTTAATGGATTCTTAATTTTCTTACTTCCTCTTATTTCAAAAATTTTTCCTTCAACTTGAAAACATGTTTTCAGGGTTACCATAGATTGACCACACCACTTTAGCCACGTGGAAATCTAAATCCCTGTATTGTGCCTTATGGCTTGTAATATAAAACACTGTAACTGCCAGTTTGAAGTATTTTAATCAGGAAAATATTTGGCTGAATGCCTTCAATTTAATCACTTTTTTATACAGCAGATAAGCATTTTGTTCAACTTGTTTGTCCAGTTAATATTTATTTATTGTGCAATCATTTTCATCATAATCGGGCAAATGTGAGATTTTTATTTTTCCTTTTCTTTCTTCCTTTCTTCCTTTGGCCATTACTTCTACTAAGTCTGATGCTTCTGGGTCAAAATCTGCAGGTCTAAATTGTGCTCAAGACCAATTTCTCTGCCACTTAGAGGCCATTAACAAATTTTTATAGATTGCAGGCTAGACCATAGTTACATCCTTTTCATACTGAATTTTTTTCTATCAGCATGATTCCTGTTCAATATTTCTTGGAAATTGTGAACAAGTACATCAGAAGAGATGGAGAGATGATGGGACGGGGACAGGACTGAGCAGCAGACAGTGGGGAAGGGAGGATCCAAATGTGCTAAGAGACAAAAATAGTACAGTGAAAATATTTTGCTTTGCAGTTGAATAGAAATCAGTATGATCTGACTGTAATACAAAGTAAATAAAAATAGTCTTAACATTTTAAATTATACAACAAGTATTCTTGGTCATTTACCTGCTTCTCTAAACCTTCACTCTCGTTTGACTTTATCTTCCGTGGAACTGTGACCTGCGGGAATACCCCGTCAGAATCTGCAGTCAGAAAGTGGGTGTTTTTGTAACAATAATCGTCTCAGCAAAGCATGGGGTCCTAACCCTGAGTCCATGGGGGGTCTGAAATTGTGAGTAAACCCTCCTTGGTCCACAGCTTTCACTAGATTTTCAATGGCACATTAGAAATGGCTAAGGTATAAACAAATAAACAAAAATTAGACATTGCAGTTCTACGGGACCATCCTGTTTGTTTGCAGGACCACGCTGGAGCCTGTTTCCCTCCGGACTCTGGGGAATAAGCTGAGGGCAGCAAACACCCCCCTGAATCCTCTGGCCACAGAGTAGGTGACCAGGAAGACCGGCTGCTTTTCAGCTGCTGAGACCGTGGACCCCTGATGCAGAGATAGGACTCCTTGGCTGACATCCTCAGTCACCTGGTCTGGTATGTGGGGTGGGGAGACGAGGAGGAAGGCACCAGCAGGGGATCCAGGAAGGGGGCTTTAGGGGTCCCAGAGCTACAGGAAACTGTTCAGCAGGAAGAGCCCAGCCCTGCTCTGAAGCAAAAGGAGAAGGAAGTTCAGGCTGCTCTGGTCTTACCCAGGCGGGCATGCAGCCTTCCAAGCTCAGCGAGCAGGGCAAGGAGAAGGAATGTGGCTGCGCCAGAGCGCAGGAAGCATAGCCAAGGTTGAAGGCGGTTGGCGGCTCTCAGGTTCACGGGCACGAGGCCTCAGGAGGAGAGCGCACCAGCTTGGGCCCCTGGGCAAAGGGCTGCAGCTGCTTTCAGCCACGCTGCTCCTCCTTAGAGATCCTGAGCAGCAGGGCACTTCCACCAGGTGGGGAGGGGAAACGCCAGACGCAAGCATATGCGATTGTAAACAGCCGGTTTGTTGGGGCCAAGTTTACAATGTTTAAACCCTTCAGTAGTGACGTGGGGCAAGTAAGCATGATTAGCTTTTCTGGTGAAGTTCTTGGTAATTTCGTTTCTCCATGACACAGTTGTCTGCCATTTTTTATTTAGTGTGGTGGGGGAGAAAGAGGAAAATAGAAATGTTAATTTTTAGGAGAAATTTTCTACTTAAATCATGCTGATGACAATAGTTTATGTCTTTGCAAATAAAGAAAAAGTAAGAATGTTGAACTTGATCTGGCTAAGGCAATTTAAAAGCACTTTTCTTCAGCTGAGTGCCTGTTCTTACAGTGTTCGATTATAATCGATGGAGGAGAGGGAAAGGAAACTTGAGGACCCAACCTAAGTGTGTTTTGTTAACAATTACTTTAAAGCGCTAAGGAGGCTGGAGAGATGGGAAGGGCAGCACGACAAATGGAAAGAGGAAAAGTGACACCACTGGAGAAGAAAGAGCAGGCAGTTGTCTGAATTTTCTGACAACTATCTGAAACTGCACAAAACCTAACTCAACTTCTATCCCATTTCTCACCCAAACCTTCTTTTATCCCAGTACACCCTATGACAAGGATGACTCGTGGCAGCTGTTGCAAAAATAAACTCTGGCCAGGTGTAAAACATGGACCTACCAGGTAGTAGTACACCTGATAACACTGATCCTCAGAGGTTATCAGAATAAAGCAGGCCCGTGATCATAATGCCCCAAATGAGTGCAGTGAGGATGACGGAAACTTAGGGAAGAATGAGTCCTATGTGTACCTTTTTACCACACAATTCACCCACTTGAAGAGTATGATAGTAGGACTTTTAGTATCTTCACAGATATGTGCAACCACTACCACAGTCAATTTTAGTTTCATCATCTCAAAAAGACATCCTGTACCACTTGGCTATCACTACCCCTCATCTCTGCTCTTCATCCCGCAGCCCAACTCCTAGCCCTAAACAACCACCGATCTTTGTCTCTAAAGATGTCCCTGTCCTGGACATTTCATACAAATGAATCATGTTTAGTGTTTCTGACTGGCTTTATTCACTCGGCATAATGGTTTCAAGGTTCATTCATGTTGTCGCAGTGTCACTGCTTCGTTCCTTTTTATGGCTAAATATTCCATTGTATGGATAGACCATATTTTGTTTATCCATTTATCAGTTGATGGACATTTGGTAAAGGAAACTCTTGGGCTCTGTGGTGACGTACTCCAATCCTTGACCCAGAAGCATCTTTGTTTATTGATGGAGGCTCCATACATCCTAATTAGAGTCCAGGTAGGCTGATGGTTCCTCAATCCATGTAGAATGCTTTGAGGTGTCCAGAAGTGCACTCATCCAGTAAGAGGGAGATGGGGAGAGGGAGCGCTGAAGCAAGAAAATCTTACCCAGAAAAGCTCAGTTTCAGTGAAGAAAGAGCAGCAAGTCGGGGTTCCCCCAAAGGACAAAGATATATCCTAGATCTCAATTTACATGAGGCCAAGGACGTATCACCTGGAGACAGAACAGTTATCTATGACCAGGAACTCAGTTTGAGAAATTCTTTGAAGATAGAATGGATGCTAGTGACTATCTGGGGGCTCTGGGGCTGGCCATACCTAGCAACACTTCCTCTCAATATCCCAAAGCCAGCAAAGGACAGGGCAAGGGAATCATGAACTATTGGAGAGGTACTGACTGTAGGTGTCCTCTCTTGAGATGGGAGCAGTTAGCATAGGCATCTCAGGGCAGGCAGTTAGCACGGGTATCTGAGGGCAGGCAGTGAGCATGGGCATCTGAGGGCAGGCAGTGAGCATGGGCATCTGAGGGCAGGCAGTTAGCATGGGCATCTGAAGGCAGGCAGTTAGCATGGGCATCTGAGGGCATGCAATGAGCATGGGTATCTGAGGGCAGGCAGCAGCAGTGGACAATGGATTGTTTTCAGCTTGGGATGTGACAGCCTCCCAGGTTCGAAAGAGGCAAAGCTGCTTATTTCCTACTAAATGATCCCTGCAGGGAGAATAATCAATAGACAGAAACCTACATACTTTCACTCACGGGATTTATTTTGGTTTGTGAAAATGAAAGCTCTAAGTCATAGCAAAAGGAGAGAGAAAGCAGATTTTTTTCATTCTTGGATCAGGCCGGTTAATGGTGAGTTTCTTAGTAATATCCTTTCTCCAACCTCTAGCTTTTTGACATTATTGTTTACTCACTGTTCTGAAAGAAATAAAGAAAAATAGAAGTGCTATATTTTAATTGTTAATAAAAGCTGTCTAATTTTACTACACAATTACAGGTATAACAATTAATTAGTGCAGTAAGACCCTGGTTATACTGTCACAATCTATGCCTGTGCTCCACAAAATATGTAAACACAAGTTCCTTTTCCTGAATCATTTGTGACAGCCACCTTAAAAGGAAATATTATAAATTGATGTTTGTATATGTTTAATTTACACGATCTCTACACTTTACGTGGGTAAAACCATTCATCACTCCCCTGCACTTCCTCACTCCACACCAAATTGGTTCTTACTCTACTATACAATATGTCATTAGTAAAAGGTGTCATTATCCATGGTGTCAGAAATGTTTAAGTCTTCGTAGTTCTCTCTTATTCCAACCCAAATATGTCCATCCAGTCACCACTTCACTTGAGTCTACCTCTGTTACTTCTCAAGACTTTTCTGTTCTTTTCCTCTTATCCAAGCCTGCCCTCACCACACCTTTCCTGTGGATTCTGTAGTCTCAGCTGTTTCACTGGTCTCCAGTTCTGACTGAATCTGACTGAATTCTCCCCTCCCTTATCGCAGTGGAATTTGTAAAAAGCAAACCATACCATGCTGCATCCCTTCTTTACCACCTCAAAGTTGGTTTCACTATGTTCTTATTCATATACGGGAAAACTTAAACTCCCTATCATGGCATCCCAGACACTTGTCTTGGCTCACTATTACCTATGTATATTTTATCTCTCATAAATTTTAAAATGTATTAAGAGCACAAATTTAGCAACAGAGAGGTCTGGCTTTACATTTTAGCCTTGCTATCTTCCTGCTTTATATCATTAAACATTATTTAAACACTTTTTATTACACTCTACATCCACACTGTCAATTAATTCTGTTGGTTCACCTTCAAAATTTATTCCTAAAGCCATCCTCACTGTCCCTGGTCTGAGGTACTATCCTTTCTCTCCTGGATTAGTGCAGTAGTTTCTGCACTAACTGGTTTCTCTACTTCTACTCCTGCCATCATACAGACTACTTTCAACAACCCAGACATTAAAAGTGTAAGTCATGTGCTTGGAATCTAAAGCCTCCAGTGATTCTTCCCTTTCAATCAGGGTAAAACACAGATGGCCTCCAAGACCTCCCAAACCCTCAGGAGTTTGATTTCTCTGACCTAATCACCACCGCAGCCCTCTCGCTAACTCTGCTTCCGATACATTGGAATCACTGTTATTCATCAAACATTCCTGACATTTTTTCATTGGATCACCATGTGCTTGGAAAGCGCCTGCCCAGATGTATGCATGGATAGCTCTGCCAGCTCTATGCCTCTGGAAGATAAAGTTGATTTACAGCTGGAGTGGAAAAGGTCTACCTCTATGTCTGGGAAAGGCTGGATGTCTGGTTTCACTTTGTGCCAAGACAGGGGCAGTGGGATTTACGATGGGATATCTAAAATTTAAAATAAGGAACCTTGAGACCTTGAGCACCAGGTGTCTCTTTGACCCCCAGTGCTTGCCTGTACTCTCTCTTGCTGCACTGCATACTTTGCATTTAAATAAAAACCTTATGTGAGTTTCCCCTGTGAAGTCAAGGGACTCCTTTCAAATATCTAAACTGGGTAAATACTTGCACCTCCTCCAATTATTTGCTTACATGTCACTTAGTAATGCCTACTCAGTCAACCATATTTCAAATTGCTATCCAGTTCCTCCCTCAACATCATCTCTCCCAATTATGCCTACTGCTCTAATCTTTTCCATGTGATTAATAACCTTTCAATACACTAGATAATCAACTTATAAAATATGTTTATTACTTATGGACTGACTGCCTAACCCACTCAAATTCTTGAGACAAGATTTTAATGTAACTATAAAGTACTGTTGGCAGGAGAAAGCTGTGAAAAAATAATAAAATAAAATAAGATATTGAATTTATGACAAGAGTTGGAAGACATCAAGGAATTGGCAAGCGCACTATATTGCTTTGGAGAAAATCACTGAAGTTGGCTGGTGTGAGGAGTTCAGGTGAAGACACTCAGCGTGATAGTGAGAACACAACTGAAGGACATGAGAGGAAGACAGTGAGCCAAGAGCCAAAATCCTCACTTAAGATGTGGGCTTTTAATAAAGTTATCAACAAAGAGGTAGAGATTGGTCTAGGTAGAAATAGGCTATTTTACATTGAGGGTAGGACTTATAAATATTTTCTGGGGGCAGATAAACAGAGATCCATTGACTTAACTCTGCATCTAAATCAGATATGCGAATTAGCAGATAGGTAATTGGATTAACTCTTGATCTCACTCTTGGTTGAATTTTTGAATTTTTCCATTTACTCCCAGTGATAGGTCTAATATGAGAAATATCATGATTTCTTTACACATGAGTTAGAAATTTGGACAATATATACAGATGCCTATTTTATCCCATTTTATAACAAAGAATTGTCTTCCTGCCTTGGAAGGAGAGTGCATTTAGCATTTTGCCTGGAATCAAATAGGTCCTCAATAAAGGTAAATTCCATTCCCCATCCCCAGTCATGTATCAAGCCATATGTCAAAATTATGGAGTTCCTAAGAGTTGAAACCCTATTATCTGATGGTCCTAAACTCCAACTCAAAGACCTACTAAAATTCTATACACATGGGAGATTATTTAAATTCTTTATGTGTTTTTCCTTATGTCTAAAATAAGGATAACAATAACCGTGGAGCCTTACTGAGGAAGAAATGCAAATGTCAGGAAACAATCTCAGTAAATCTACCAATTAGAACCTTAAATGCAGGAGCAAGATGCATAATTGCTCAGAAATATTTTAAGAACATATTTAAAATATCTTTAAAGTCATTTATTATGGCAAGAATTTTGGTTAGTAAATCTCTGGCTAATATTAGTTAACACTGAATATTTCTAAGTTAGTCTAAAATAAAGTTAACATCAAATGCTTTGTTTCAGTATATGATATTGACAAATAGGAATCAGGATGATAAAGCACGGAAACAATAGCTTTCTTATACTGAGGTATTGTAAAAATTAAAACAAGTATTTCATGAATTGTATCATTTTGTCAATAATTTGATTCCTTCAATTCACCTTTAACTCTACATGTGACTGGATGCTGTTACTACTGCTGTCTTCTGATATAGATCTGCATAACAGAAATAGCATTTGTTTTAGGATTAGAAAACATTGTAATCTTAAACAAACTCAAGAAAAGTAAAACAGCTAGATTTGTACTAATCAATCAATTAAAAAGGACCAATATCCACTGTACTTCCCGTATCCCACTAGGTAATCATATATTCTAGTGTTTGGTCTTTTCTAATGTTGATTTAACTTTAAAGATTTAAGCATTTTTAAAATTTCAAACTAAAAGCCCATCTATTATTTTTCTATATTTTACCTACATGGAAGACAGGATGACATATTAATATATCTACGTCATGCTTCACCAAGGTTAAAGAGGTAATTTACACACAAATCTTCAAACTCTTATTATTATCTGTCCAATTGCAATACTTCTATTAAAAAAAACCTATGTAAATGATGAATTATTTCACTTTTATTAGTGAAGTCCTAAATGAGTCCTCTATGTCTTTCAGCTATGCTTAGTTATATTTTGTGGTATTTATACAGCCTACATTTTTTCTATGGAAAACTCCTATACATCCCCAGTTCCTGTTGAAAAGGACTGTCATGGTGTCCAGGTTCGTACTACATGTCTACAATTCCCTGGTCACAGATGACAAGATCAGGTTTGAACACCTATCTCAGACAGACAGAACACTGGCTGAATTTAGGTACACTTGCACAGCTATTTTCTTCTGTCTCTTGAGAATATGAATTAAAAGGCATTGGCTGTGGACAGATTATTGGTGTTTTATTTGAAAATGAATCTACAAAGGTTGAGATATGTATCCTGGCCCATGTGGAAGGAGAGAAGTCATTTTGGAGAGAATGGACATAGACAAGAAGAGACGATGTCAATCATAAAGCCTTTGGGTGATGGACTGAACGACCTAGTTCCTGACCATCTAGATTATTACCACCCTCCTGTGCTTCAGCTCTACATCATTTCTTACCCTTGCAATCCTGAAATGACTATCATTGCTGTAAAACTTAGGCTTTTATGATCAGATTTTGTTATTTATGATCAATGATCCTTTATGATATCATCTCTTACAAAAGTCAGATTTACTTCCAGGAACTATTCAGATTTTTCCAAGATGTCTTAAGTAATAACACTGGAAGGTTTATGCCAGATATCATTCAATTAAATCAATTTATAACAGTTTGATGGTCATGTAAATGTCTATATAAATCATACAGAATACTGTCCAGAATTTAACTAGTTGCTGCTAACTTGGTAAATAAAATTAACTTAGGAAGTAGAAGTGTTGCTTGAACTTTTGTATCTTTATCTTATCTCTGTATCCATAAGAAATAAACAGAACCATTTTTGTTTAGTGTGGAACGAGACACATTTATCCTTACTTCTGCATTCTCATTTTCCTAAATATTCACTAAGCAAATTGTGGCTTGCATTGGTGTTAAGGTGAAGAAGAAAGCTGTGCAAGTACCTTAATTCTAATTTTAGAAACACATGAGCAATATTAATTTTGTGTAAAATGGGGACTATCCTATCTGTGTTCTCTCCCTTATTCTTTGCCATCTTATATTTTTCTCACCTTTGTCATATTCTGTTCACAAAATTTGCTCCCCTATCTCTACTAATCTCCTTGGCACAACTGGTTGTCGATGCAAGGAAGATGCTGTTGCTTTGGAAGTGGAACCCCCTAAAGCAATTATAGCCAGTGTGGCTCTCTATTGGAAAGGGAGAAGATTGACTGAGTAGCTTCAATTGTTTCTAGGTCTATTAGAACATAAAGGATACTTAACAGCCTGAAATCTGAAAAAAATTTGGTGTTTACTAAGACCCAGTATTTTTAAACATTAACCCAATCCATCCAAGGATCCCTACTTATAAGAAATCTGAGTTACATCTGAATTCTTCCCATAATGCATTTTTAATATTTAATATGAAAAATAATGAGTTTACTTACCCTTCACTTACTGTTTCCTCTCTCTTCCAAGATCTCTTAATTTTATTCCATTTAAGAGCAATGACAGCAGTTAAAATAAGGAAAGGTAGAAAAACATAGAAACTGATCAAGAGGCCATTTTTTCTAGGGGCAGCAGCACGTCGTTTTATAAACGAGTACGTATTCTTACCTGAAAACGTGAGAGTAAATTTTAACTTTCTCAAAAATGATATTTGAAGCTTATTAGTAGTTTGAATTATAACAATTTGGAATTCAAATAATACAGTTATGGAATGAATAAACAAATTTAAAAGTATTTTCGATATTATGTGACTATTCCTCAAAGTGTCTTATATATTTATGTCAACTCAATTACTAGACATACATATCTCATTGGCATGTTTATTTTTAATTTTATATGCATTTTAATCTTTATTTGTGTGCCTTATTGTAATGTATTTTATCCTGCCTTATTCCCTAATATGAATTGCTACTTAGAATGCATTAGATTGATATTATCTAAGTTCTTCCATTTAAAATGTAAAGCAAAAAGAACTGTTTTAAAAATGATTTAATGAAAAATTATTGATATAACTGAATTTTAGGTTTAAAACACAATTAATGATAGTAAACTAGGTTAAATTTCCTGAGTATCTGTATAAGGTGATATTGTGCTAATTTTGAATATATTAATTAGAAAAATAGATATTCCTTTAGGTGTTATAAAGATATTACAGAAAATTAGAAAAATAAAATCAAAAGAAACTTGGTGCAATAAAACAAAAGAAATAAACCAGACAGGTAAAATACAAAAAACTAAATCAAGCAATCAGAATTACTACCAAAGCAACTATCATGATATTAAATGCAAAAGAACTTAATGCCCCTGAAAAAAGCCAAAACAATCAGTAACTTTAAAACACAATCCAATTACATGATGATTAGAAGTGATTTACCAAAGAAAGTGATTCAGGATGTTTTATGTATTATAGGAAATAAATTGGCGAACATAGTCCTGTGCCACATAATGAAGTTTCAGTCAATGACAGACTGCATTTACGATGGTGGTTCCATAAGATTAGTACTATACGGCCTAGGTGTGCAGTAGGCTATACCATCTAGGTTTGTATAAGTGCACTCTATGATGTTTGCACGACAACGAAATCACCTAATGACACATTTCTCAGAACGTGCCCCCATCATTAAGCGATGCATTACTGTACTAGTTTGAGCATGCTGGAAAAAAAAGCACCAAGAAGATTCCAATTTCTCCACATCCTAACACACTTTGCCTGAATTTTTTATTACAATTTGAATAAGCATGAACTAGTATCTCATTGTGGTTTTGATTTGCATTTTCCTAAGATGCTGAGCATCTTTTCAGGGGCATAGTGGCCATTTGTAGATCTTCTATGAGATGTGTTTATTGAAACCCCTTTCCATTTTTAATTGGGTTATTTCTCTTTTTATTATGAACTTGTGTTTTTTATATATTCTGGATACTAGTCCCATAAGAGATATAAAATTTACAAATATTTTCTCCCATTCTGTAGTTTGTCTTTCACTTTCTGGGTGGTATCTTTTGCAGCACAAATGTTGTTAAGTTTGAAGAAGTTCCATCAATCTATTATTCTTCTCCGTACGTGTCCTTTGGTATTTTGTATAACATAGCCTATGCCACCCTCACAAAGATTTACTTGTATGTGTTCTAAGTGTTTTGTAAGTTTAGCTCTTATATTTACTATCTATGATCCATTTTCAGTAAATTTTTGTGAATGTTGTGATGTAGCAGCTAACTTCCTTCTTTTCCGCGTGGTTATCTACTTGTCCCAACACCACTTGTTCAAAAGACCATCTTTCTCCATTGAAGTGCCATACATCCTTGTCAAAAATCAAAGACGTTAGGTATAAGGCTTTATTTCTGGACTCTCTATTCTATTCCATTGAACTGCATGGCTATCCCTTTCCTTAGGACAGTAGTACACTGTCTTGATTTTTAGTTTTGTAATATATTTTGGAATTGAGAAGTAGGTTTTCAGATTCAAGTTTTCTTAAAAACTATGTTTTCAGGATTGTTTTTACTATTCTATGTCCCTTGAATTTATATATGACTTTTAGGATCAGCTTATCAATTTCTGCAAAAAACACAGCTTGGATTTGTTAAGGATTGTATTGAATTGGTAGATCAATTTTGGGAGTTTTCCTATATTAATAGTATTGAGTCTTCGAAAACATGAATATGAAATGTCTTTACATTTATGCAGATCTTTCTTTCAATGATGTACTTTTAGTTTTCAGTGTCTTACACTTCTTTTCATAAAATTATTTCTAAATACTGTATTATTTTGGGTGATATCATAAATAGAATTTTTTCCTAATTTAACTTTTATTGTGTTAAAATACACCACACTGAAAATTTATCATTTTAAACATTTTTAAGTCTACAATCAGTGGCATTAAGCACATTCACATTGTTGTGCATCCATTACCACCATCAAACTCCAGGACATTTTCAGCATCCCAAGCTGAAATTCTCTACATTTTCCTCTCCTGTCAGCCCCTGGCAACTACCAGTCTACTTTCTCGTTATGAATTTGACTACTCTAGGTACCTCATAAAAGCAGAATCATCCAATATTTGCTCTATTGTGACTGGCTTGTTTTAGTTAGCATAAGGTCTTCAAGTTCCATCCATGTTGTAGCATGTGTCAGTATTTCATTTCTTTATAAAGCTGAATAATATTCCATGGTATGTATGTATCACATTTTGTTTCTCCATTTACCTATTAATGGGCATTTGGAGCTTCCCACCTTTTGGCTATTGTGAATAATGCTGCTCATGAACATGGGTGTACAAATATCTGTTTTAGTCCATACTTTTAATACTTTTGGGTATATACCTAGATGTGGAATTCTAGAATATGGTAATTCTATGTTTAATTTTTGTGTGTGTGTGTGAGGAAAATTTTCCCTGAGCTAACATCTGTGCCAATCTACCTCTTTTTGCTTGAGGAAGATTGTCGCTGAGCTACCATTTGTGCCAATCTTCCTCTATTTTGTATGTGGGACATCGCCACAGTATGGCTTGATGAGCAGTGTGTAGGTCCACACCCAGGATCCTAACCTGCAGATCACTGAAGCAGAGCATGTGAACTTAATCACTATGCCACCAGGCTTGCCCCTATGTTTAATTTTTTGAGGAACCACCATACTATTTTCCACAGAGGCTGCATCACCTTACATTCCCAACAGCAATGCACAGGGGTTCCAATTTCTCCACATCCTCATCAACACTTGATATTTTCTGAACTTTTTTGGTAATAGCCATCCTAAGAGGTGTGAATTGGTATCTTGTTGTGGTTTTGACCTGCAAATCCCTAACAGTTAGTGGGATTGATCATTTCTTCATGTCCTTATTGGCCATCTGTGTATCTTCTTTGAAGAAATGTCTATTCAAGTTCGTTGCCCATACTTTAATTGGGTTATTTGTTTCTTTTGTTGTTGACTTGTAGGAGTTCTTTACATATTCTGGATATTAACGTTTCATCAGATTTATGATTTGAAAACATTTTCCCCATTCCATGGGTTACCTTTTTACCTTGCTGATAGTGTCCATTGATTTGCAGCAGTTTTTAATTATGATGAATTTCAATTTATCTATTTTTTCTTCTGTTTCCTTTGCTTTTGGTGTCATATCCAAGAAATCATTGTCAAATCCAATGTTGTGAAGATTTCCACCTCTGTTTTCTTCTAAGAATTTTATAGTTTTAGCCCTTACAATTAAATATTTGATCCATTTGGAGTTACTTTTGTATATGGTGTAAGAGGCCAACCTCACTCTTTTGCATATTGATATCCAGTTATTTCAATACAATTTGTTGAGAAGACTGTCCTTTCCCCTGTTGAATGGTCATGGCATCCTTATAAAAAATCATTAGATCATGTATGTGAGGATCTATTTCTGAGCTCCCTATTGTATTCCATTGGAAAATTTCAGATTTTTTATTTTGTTGCCAGAAGTAATGTATCAACTTTCAAGAAGGTACAAGAGAGCCCTGGAGTCAATTTCTTTCTTTTTCTTTTAGCCTCTATTGAGCACAACTGAGAATTCAGAAATTTTCTTTTACTGCTATACTAATAAAAAAACAATATTGATAGAGAAAGATATTTTATAATTTTTATCAGACAAATGCAAAGAACCAGAGGGCAGAACTCTAGTCTATAATGGTGATGTTGAAATTGATCATGTAAATGAAATCTCATACTATGAGTCTTCATGCAATGATATATCATAATTTTCCTCCAACTCAAGAGTCAATGAGTTAACAGAATATTTCTAGTGACAAAAAGGAAGTATGGTATTTTATCTGGAACATTCTATATTGTGAAAAAGATCTTCAACAGTATCCTTTCATCTTTTATAACAATTGGACATAAACTTTTTTTGATATGGTTCACAAATAGTCAAATATGTATGCAAAGTTGAATGGAAGGCGTTAGATGTTGTAGATGTGATAAACAGTAAGATTAATCATTTTAATTGTTGTTTATAAATATAAATTAAAATATGTCAAATTATAGTACAACATCATTTACAATTGCTCTAAGAAAATGAAATAATAAATATGAAATAATAAAATGTGTACAGTATCTGGTGAAAATTACAAAATTCTGATGAAGGAAATCAAAGAAGATCTAAATAAACGGAGAGACACACCATGTTCATAGATTGAACAATTCAATAATAAATAGTAAAGATGTAAAATGTTCCAAAACTGATGCATAACTTTAACACAATTTGTATCAAAATCACAGCAAGATTTTTGTAAATGTAGACAAGATTATACTAAAATGTGTATGAAAAAGAGAAACCCTAGAATAGCCAAACAATTTTTGAAAAACAAGAATAAAGTGGGAGGAATCACTTTTCCTAATCTTAAAGATTACTGTACAGCTACAATAATCAAAACAGTGTAGCATTGGTGGTGAGAATGACATGTAGATCAATGGTACAGAATAGAGAAATGAGAAATATACCCACACAAAATTCCAATTAATTTTTGACAATGGTGCAAAAACAATTCAATGGACAAGATATAGCTTTTTCAAAGAATTGTGCTGGAGAAACTGACACTCATTAATCAAAAATTAATCTTCTACCCTTCATAAAATGTAGCCAAAAATGGATCATGGACTTAAATGTAAAACATAAAACCACACCTTTTAGGAATATCATAGCAGAAAGTCTTCAGGACTTAAGACTGACAAAGTGTTCCTACACTTGACACCAAAAGCATGATCCAAAAAGGAAAAAAGTAGACCTTATCAAAAGAAGAATTTGAAAAAGCTTTTGGTCTGAGATAAAACCAATTAACAGACTTGGAGAAAATATGTTCAAATTACATATCCAACAAAATACATATTATCTTAAAAACAAACAATTTCTGAAAATTCAACATTTAAAAAACTCAAAAAATCCCATTAGAAAATGGACAATAGATACGAAGAGACTTTTCCCTGAAAAGGATATGCAGATGCCAAATAAACACATTAAAGATATTCAACATCATTACCCATTAGGGAAGTGCAATTTAAAACCACAATGAGACATTAGTACACATCTAATAGAGTGGCTAAAAAAATAAATAATGGTGTCATCAAATGTTGCCAAGGATGCAAAAAAACTGGGTCATTCATAGATTACTGGTGGAAGTGTCAAATGTTACAGAGACTCTGAAAAATAGTTTGGCAGTTGCTTTTGAAACTGTAGATGCCTTACCATAAACCTGAAAATTTCACCCTTGGGTATGTTTTCAAGAGAATTAAAAACTTACTTTCATGAAGAATCTTCTACATGAACGTTATTGCAGATCTATTCATAATAGCTAAAAATTGGCAACCACCCAAATATCCTTCAGGAGGTGAATATTAAACAAACTTTCATACATCCATATAAAGGAATACTAGACATAAATAAAAAGGAATGGAATATTCATACATGCAACAGCTTGGATGCAGTTCATGCAAATTATGCAAGAGAAAAAAGCCAATCTGAAAGAGATACAAGCTCTATGATTCCATTTATATAATATTCATGAAATAGCATAATTAGAGAGATGGAAAGCAGTTTAGTAGTTGCCAGGAGTTAGGAATAGGGAAAGAGAGGACCAGTGTTGCTATATAAAGGGGTAATATTAGAGGCCATATAGTGATGATACAGTTCTGTATGTTGATTGTGGTGGTGGTTACACAAATGTGAACCTGTGGTAAAATTGCACAGAATGAAATACACACACACACAAATGAGTGCATGTATACTGGTGAAATCTCAATAAGGTCTGTGTATTTTACCAATGTCCATTTCCAATATCTACTGGTTTTGATATTCTACTATAGTATTGAAACATGTTCACATTGACAGAAGCTGAGTAAAGGGTACACAGGACTTTCCTCTACATTTCTTTGCACCTCTTTTTGAATCTATAATTATTTCGATATAAAAAGGTAGACAAAAATCACAATGGACTATCATTACACATCTAAAACTGGTAAAACAAAATCAAACGAAACAAACAAAAAAGACAATATCAAATGCTTCTGAAGTGTGGATCATCTGTGTAGAGAAAAAGGAAGTCTCAAAGACGAAAATAAACCTCACTCTTAGGTATTTACCCACCCTAAAATGAGAACTTATATATACACAAAGCCTATGTGCACATTTATAGCAGCTTTATTCATAATAGCCAAAATCTAGAAACAGCCCAAATATCCTCCAATGGGTGAATAGATAAGCAAACTATAATACATCTTTTCAATAGAAGGCTGCTTAACAATAGAAAAGAATGAAGTACTAAGACATAAGGCAACAGGGATGAATTTCAAATGTACATGTAACATATATAACATTCTGGAAAAGGCAAATCTATAGGGACAGAGAACAGGAATTGGTGTTGGGGGATAAATATAAAAGGGCAGCCAGAAGGAAGTTTTAGGGTGTTAGATCCACTGTGAATCATGGTTGTGGTGGTCGGAACAGGGGTGTATACGTTTTCAATACCAATAGAACTGTACACCCTGGAGTGAATGTTACTGTGTACAATTTCTTTAAAAAACCAAACATGTTAAATAAAAAGTAAATATTAAAAAAAAGACAATGGCTAATTTTTTTTCCAAACTTTCAAAAAATACATCAACCTATAGAATCAATAAACTCAGCCAACCCAGGAGGGATAAATTCAAAGGAAAATATAGCTTGTTAAATCATAGTGAAACTGGAAAGTCAAAGATATAAAATAAGTCTGAAACTCAGACAAAGAATAAAAGAAGCATTATAGGCTTGGATGAATAATAAGAAAGATAGCTGTATTCTCATCAGAAAATAAAAGCCAGGATATGAAGGGATTGCGTCTTTGAACTGTTGAAAGAAACAAGCCTAAATGTAGAGTTATACTTTCAGTGAAAATATCCTTCACAAATTAAGACACTATAAAAGCATTTTAAAGACAAGCAAAAGCTGAGACAATTGGTCACCACAAGTTACACACAAAAGAAATACAAAAGGAAGTTTTTCAGGCTGATGGAAAATGACCCACATGGAAATTTGAGAGTGCTGGAAGAGCCAAAAAGCCCTAGAAAGCAATAAGGAGGTGAATAAATGTAAATATTTATATTAAAAAACTTTAATATTCCATTGGCTATTTAAGGCAAATATAATAATATATCATCAGGTTTACAACATATATATAGATACAATATGTAACAGTAAAAGTAAAAATGACAGAAAGTCACTAATAGAATTACACTGATAGGACATTTTTGCACTGTGAAGCTTAGAAAAAACAAATATGCCATATTTGTTCATGAATAGTCACCAAATAATTAAAAATGCTTTGTTCCATCTACTATCCATATGCTATGGATATGGAAGATTTGATTATTTTTACCTTCCAATAGTATGGTTAACTTTAAAGATGCAAATCGGTTGTGAACTAGCATATCATATCACTTAACATCTTTGGAATACACAGCCTATATAACAAAACTATCGCCTATTCTGTAATTTAACTATACCTATAAAGAAAATATTGTGTATAAATAGAAATGTTTTAGGAACCATGGTTCAAATTAAGGGAAGGACTATTAAAATGTTCACTTCTAGATTTGAATTAAAAGTGTGTACAAAACTTTGATTGATACTATTGAGCTCTTCTGTCTGCTATAGTAGCTACCAGCCCCAAGTGGCTATTTAAATTTACATTAAATAAAGTGAAATAAAATGAAAATTTTAGTTTCTTAGTTGCATTATCCACATATCAGGGGCTCAATAACCACATACACAGTGGAGATGCCAAACATTTCTATTAAGTGCGGAAAGCTCTATTGAAGCACATTGATCTAATACTAACTTTCCACAGTCCAAAACCCATCATCCACACTTCCTCCTGGTGATGATGACGTTGGCTCACAAGTTGGAGGAGCATATCCAGCATCACATTGACAATTAAGGAAATTATTGCAAATCTAAAACGAAACCAAATAAAAAATAAGAACATTTTACGTACAACGTAAAAGTTAAATGCATTATTTGTGATTGTTAGTCTATGTAAATTATTAAAGTACTGTAAGTTAGTATATTATAGGTAGTTTTTAGTTTAATGTGGAAAATGATTTTCAAAGTTAAATATAATAAATGTCCATGTAATATTTTTTCAAGTGTCATAGAGATTATTTGTATTTTTAAATAAAACTACATAACATTCTTGATACAACTGAAATGCCTTATTCTAGAAAGGCATAGAAATTATAAAATAGCAGGAGTTGAAATCTATTATGAATTGTTCTAGATTAAAAAAAATACCTGTGATAAGAGCCAACTTTTACAAAAAATGAAGGAAAAAACTAAAGGGGCAAGCTTGCTTAATCAGACACCGATATCAAAATTTATTTTGCTAAAAAATAGGAAGGCTAAAAGATATAAGTATATCTTATGCATGAAATGCAAGGATTAGAAGCAGAATAGAGAATCTAGAAATAGGTTCATGCAAAAATTAAAATTAAGAAAGGAAAGAAACTGAAAATAATAGGACATGTGAGTGATTTGGGAGAAAATTTTGATACAAGACACACAGGTCACTTTTCTCATGAATTACTATATAAAATATGAAGCATCAATATGGCAGGAGACACTAGTCACAAAGAAAGTCAAAAGCATACTTGGAAAAACTTACAAAGTTTACAAAATTTCTACAACCAAGTAGATAATTTCACAATGCATAGACAAATAGAAATGCAAATGACAAATATGAACATACATACATACTTAAGAATTGTACAATTAATTATTAAACAAATGCAAATTAACAATAATTTCGCATGTTAGAGGAGATTAAAAAGACTAAGAAATTAGTCTGGGCAGAATTTGAGGAAATGCACATTTTTATGCATGATGGGTGGGAGCAAACACATATATTTCTTGGAGACAATATAATATTTATGAAAATTTAAATGGTGTATATATTTAACCCATCAGATTTCATTGTTAACAATTTAAGAAATCAGATGAATGTGCAAAGGTAAACGTACAACAATGGGCATTGTACCACTTTTTACAATATTTACAAAATTTAACCTTATTCAGAAGTCCATCAGTAAATGATTTTTCAAATATAGTATGGAAGAGACATACAGGGAAACAAACTGAAGCCATAGAAGGATGAAACAGATCTAAATGGACAAAAGCTCTGCTGTCACAAAAATATTAGATTATAAGTAATATGTGTAATATAAATATATTAAATGTTTGAGTATTTAAATATATCAGTATACATACACTCAATTATAAGCAATATTTACGTATATGTATAAATACATATATGTAATCTTCAATAAATCCATTGCCAAAATTTCATAATCTTAATCTAACATTATAATAGATTATCTTTCGTGTTGCATTTTTGTACAAAGTTCAAAGCTTATTTGCTCATGAGGCCTATAACACTATGAGTGAACACACAGACCATGTACATATTTATAAATAATGGAATCCACTTTCCTTATTTAACTGCAATATTTCAAAAGAAATCTCCATATCAAGTAATTCTGAACCTTATTCCTATTTTGGAAAATGTTATTGACAAGGATTTTAAAAACAATATGTAAAAATAATGTAATCATTACATACCCCATGTCCTTGGCATTTTGTTTCTGAGATACACCTGTTTTTTCCTGGGTAGTCACTGACAAAGAGGCAAGCTCCTCTGGAACAATACTAAAAACAACCAACAACAAAAACTGTAAATGTAAATTCAAGAGTTGAGCAATTGTACTTGGTACAAAAATTAGATGCCGTAGAGATATGTATACATGTATATATAACATATACATGTATATACGTATATATAAAAGATGAATCTGGATTTCAGGACATCTACTCATTCTAATAAAAGAACTTGAAGTCAAAATGGTATGTTTTTACTTTATCAAGTATCAGATTTTGAGAATCAGATACTATTTTTCCCTTGAGGGAACAGAACTGTGCATTTATTGATACTAATTGGTATAAGAACAAAAATAACCAACTTGTAAAGAGCTAAGATCTGTCTTTGCACTTTTTACACATTTTTATAATATATACTCACACTGAATCTGGGAAGGAGACGTTTTTATACTCATTTCACATTTGGTGAGAAGTAAATTTATATTTTTAAGGTCATGCCATGAGTTATTGACAGGGCAAATATTCAGTGCAAGAACTACTTTACTCACAGAACTCAATGATCAATGCTAAATGCTAGGGTTCTTGTCATTTTTTCATTTGCCAACTTTAATGACAATATCTCTTACCTTCCACATTAGCAATGTGACTTTGAGCAGCTTATTTCGTCCCTCCATACCTCAGTTTATCCATCTTTGAATTTGGAATAACAATTATACCCAAATAAATGAACTATATCGATCATGAGGATGAAATAATTTGTTACACATAAAGGAACAAAAGCAGAGTCTGGCACATGGTAGATGCTCATGAAATACAAGATGTTGTTTTAATTATTCATTTATTTAACCTGATTTTCCTGTAGACTTTATGTTAATATTCCTCTATCCAAATGTTAATTTAATTTGAATATCTTTGGGGGCATCCTAAGATTATCTGCTGGCTTTTCTCAAGTTATCTGATAGAGTATTCAATATACGACGCATGGTCTAAAACCTTCATTATTTTCTATCGCCATTGGTAAATACAGAATGAACCTCGGCTTGCTCATTAACTGAAAGTGCTCTGATGAAGCCAGAAAGCCAGAAACGAAATGTTGAACAAACCAGCATTACCCGTCCACAAAACTATATTCACTCTAGTACTCCTTAAACATTGTCATTGAAGAAATAATAAATTAGTCATACTTCACTGGGTTGTTTTCAGAAGAAAAATAAGCCAGGAAAAGTTAAGATCCATGCTTCCGATATAATTTCCTTCAAGTATGTGTAGCTGGCTCTTCTGTAATGACGAGAAAACCCAGGGAAGCAATAAGAGTACTTAGCCCCGGTCAACACCTGGGATGATAACTAACATGCAAGAATTCCTTCGTTGAACAAGAGACAAATACTGTCTCAGACACAGTCACATCACGGTTTAAAAACAAATCCCTAATATAACTAAGCACACATTTCCTAAAGGGAAATGCCTGGATTGTGTAAGCATATTTTGTTACAGTCCTATATATAAGAATGCGTAAGAAAAAGGCAGTTAATTTTAAGTTTTCATTGATTAGCTCATCTATTTTTGAACAATTATATGCCTCAAACATATTCCTTTTCACATTTGAAATCAAAGTGCTGAGATGTGCTTAACTCCCCTAATCTACCTATGTCAGCTAGGATCAGTTGGATAAACTATTTTCCTGTTCTACATCTTACAAATGAAAAATTCAAAGCAGCTTTCTATCACGACCAATATTAAGCAAACTTGCCTTGCTGGAAGAATGCCTATCTCCATGTAGTAGTATATTGTTCACTTAGTACATTACAGTATTAAATTTGTGACAGTTTTATTTAGAATTTTTGTTAAAATTAATAAGGGACACATACTTTTCTTCATGTTGATAAATAAGAAATAAAATCTCTCTCTCTCTTTTCCTATCTGTCTGTTGGTCTATCAATCAAGATACATAACCACAGAATGATTTCAATTCAAACTGATGACTTGGCGCACACAATAGCCCCCTTTTTTCCAATGAATGAGAGTAGAGGAGAATCATAAAAAATAAGTTAAAAGATGAGAGAATTAAGAACTTCCTGGGATTTTGAAATGAAATGAAGGGGACTGATGGATAAAAGGAAGTGAGAAAGCAAACACATTGAACACAACAGCAAAGGAGAGAGCGAGCTGATCAGTCTCACCTTGCTCTAGAGGAAGTGCAGCCTCAGAGTCACAAGGAAAAACAGGAAGGGTCAAAAGAGCAGGATCTGGAAGGGTGGCTAACATGTAGAATTATCAGTGGAAGTCTGTCCACAAACCACAGAACTACTTAGCTCTCAATATCCGCTACTCACCTCTCGCTTTCTCTCAATTACCAAAAGCAGTCAACACAACATTTTAATCCCAAAGCAGAAAATTTAGTACTTTGGGTACTTTTAGTACTTCAGGGTACTTTGTGCCCTAAAGCAGTTGAATTAATGGTGACTACAAAATTCAGGCTTCTCAAGTGGTCCGTCCTTTAGAATAGGCAGTATCCAATTACTACTGGAAGTCCCATGGCCTAAAAGCCAGCTTCCAAAATGAAGACTGTCATGTGACAAACCCCAGTCACACAGAGAAAGTGGCCAATTAGGTTCTTTATTAGAAAAGGTGTGGTAGTAAAAAGTCATGCCAGCTTAAAGCTCCTACTGAACAAAGGAGGGAAAGTCAAAGCCTTTGTCCTTCCTTCCTTCCTTCCCTGCCTCCCTCTATCCTCCCTTCCCTCACTTCTTTCTTGCTTTCTTTTCCTTCCATGAGGACATTGGCCAGTTGGACATGAGCGAATGATCAGACTTGCCCAGGCAGAGGATCACTGCTGGAGAAATGAGTAATGTGCAAAGCTTTTAGCGGTCATATAGGGCTGATGTGAAAAACCAGAGGGTTTTCAAGTGCATTATTCATTTTCCCACAAGACATTTGCTGACTTCAAGGATGGCAAGGGATGGTAGAGATGAATTTAACCAGCATGGCAACCTTCTGTGGTATTTGTGTGCCTAGTTCCCATATGGTTTTACTTCCATTGTTGTCATCGCCATTGTGTTTTTCCTGCACGTGAGATGTTTCACTCTCACTACTTTTAAGATTCTTTTTCTTGTCTTTAATTTTTAGAAATTTTGTTATGCTGTACCCTACTGTGGATTTCACTGGGTTCATTCTACATCATGTTCTTTTGGCTCCTTGCATGCGTGCGTTTATGCCTTTTGCCAAATTTGGAAACTTTCTAGGCATTATTTCCTCAAATACTTTTCCATCCTTGAATTCTCTCTCCTATTCCAGGATGACAACGACATGGATATTATATCTTTTGTTTCAATCCCACATGTCCCTGGGGCTCTATTCATTTTTTTTCAGTCTATTTTCTCTGTATTGTTCAGATTGAGTATTTTCTGTGATCTTTCTTCAGCTTCACTGATGCTTTCCCCTACCCTCTCCAATCTGCTCCTGAGCCCATCACTGAGTTTTATATATTGCTTATTGTATTTTTCAGTTCTAAAGTTTCCAGTTGGTTTTTCTTTGTATCTTCTATCTCTTTGCTGGAACTTTCTATTGTTTCATTAGTTTCAAGCATGTTTGTAATTGCTCATTCAAACCTTAAGGATGGGTGCTTTACATCTTTGAAGATATTTCTAATATCAGTGCCATCTTGGTGTTAGTGTTTATTGATTGTTTTTTCTCATTCAAGTCGAGATTTTCCTAGTTCTTAGTATGAAGAGTGACTTGTGATTGAAACCTACATACTCTGAGTTTTATGTTGTGAGACTCTGAATCCTGTTTAAACCTTCCGTTTTAGCAGATCTCCTCTGTCAGAGCTCTGGAGGGGGGATAAGGGGCCACTGACTCATTATTGCCAGGTAAGGCTGGAAGTATAGCTTCCACTAAAACCTGGGATGAGAGATGCTCCTACTTACTGCAAAGGTCAGTGATGCACAGGCTCTCCCCTGGGCCTCTACACATACCACTCTTGGGTGGGGGGGGGAGGGTAGGTGTGTGGCGTATTTTTGTGTTGTTTGGCTGAAGTAGAGCAGCTATTGTTTCACAGTGTACTCTCTTGCTAGGCTGTTCTTTTGGCTAAAGAAGTCAAGATTTCCTTGGTGACTTCTTTTTGTCAGCTACATTTGGTGTTTCTGAGTTTCTGGCTTCTCTGGCACCCAGTTTGGGATACATGGGGCAAAAAGAAAAGGGAACGCATTATTATGTTGTTCCTTGGGTTCTGAGGTCCCTGGCTAGTTTGCCTTTCTCTCTCCAGCTTTCAGAGCCTTCTTATGTTTGCTTTACATATAATATCCAGGGCTTTTTAGCTATACAATCTAGAAGGAATAGGGAAAAGTGTATCTAGTAGGTCCTTCTGGAACCTCAAATCTTTATCCAGTGATTTTTCATCACAATATAATACATTTATCAATATTTTACTTTATATGTAAATTAATTTTATCATTTAAAAATCTTTTGAGTACACCAGACACTATTCCCAAGTTTTCTCTGAGGTCTTTATTAAAACATTTTGACCTGCAATGCCTCTAAAATAATGTTTTATATTTTAGTCTATAGGTCACTTAATTTATCCTTGTTACCCATTCTGTATTGTTTTAATTACTTAACTTTGCGATGTCTTGATATTTAGTAGTTTCCAGTTTCCATTTTCTCTTTAAAATTTCACTGACTATTTTGTATTTTTAGCCCTTTTCATTTTCATATAAACCTTAAATCAGTTTTTCAGTTTCCAACAGCAACACATCCCCTCCCCCAAAAGTGTCCTCCTGGGAATTTTATTTTTGATAGCATCATATTTATCAATTGATTTTGAGAATATTGACATCTTAACATTATTAAGTCTTCCAATTAAGGAGTATGATTTATCCCTCCATTTATGTAAACCTTCTTTGATTCTCTAGTAACGCTTTGCAGTTGTCAATGTAGAGGTTGTCTTGCATATCTTTGATTAGATCTTCCTAGGTTTTAAATGCTTTGGAATGCTATTAAGGCCACAGTATCTTGATGCTAAGGCTTCTTCTAAAATCTTTATTTTTTTTACCTGTTTTAAACTTATAATAACTAAGACAGAAAGTCACAGAGTTGCTACAATCTTGGCGTGGGGAGGACCAGCAAGACAACTTTAAACCAAAGACACAATCTATGTTTTAGTAGAAATCGCAACTCACAGAAGTTCCATGTGCAATTCAAACAGTAGAAACTCAAGTTTTTCCCTGATTTGTCATCCTCCGTAATATTGTAAATATACTTCCATGTCACTGAAAATTATTTGCAAATGTCATTTTGGAAAGAAATACAGACATGCATTGCTTAACGACAAGGATTCATTCCAAGAAACACGTTGTTAGGTGATTGGCTGTGTAGCCTACTACATAGCTAGGCTATACGGTACTAATCTTATGAGACTACTGTCATATATGCAGCCCATTGTTGACCAAAGCATCATTATGTGGCATGTGACTGTACAGGATTGGATATACTGTAATTTATGTAACCAACCTATAACTGGCATTTAATGTGTCCTGATTTTTTCCTCTATTATAACTCACATAATAATTGCTCTATAACAATATATATTTCCTAATATCTTAAAGTTAATTTAACATTATTACATTAGAAACGGGTTAAAAAGTATGCTATTATCTTCGACTCCTTACATGTTTCTAAATCACTTTCCAGAAAGTTTGTGCTAATTTAAACTTGTTTCAGGATGATAATAAACTATGCTTCTCACCATCAAATATTGTTTCCAATGCCCAAATGATAACACCAAAGCAAAAACTGGATATTCATTTACTTTGTATTTATTGAATCACAAGTTAGGTGGAACATTTTCATGTTCCTTAGTCATACGCTTAATTTCATGAGATTTTTTTGCACTAATACATATTGATGTGCATGTATTTTATGTGTGTGTATGTGTGCACACATATACATAACATACATATATATTGTGATATACGTTTATATTGTGGAGTATATTCTCTGACGCCACCCGGGTGTCCAACAATTCAATTCAACTCAATTCTGACACAATCTACCTGGAATTAGAATCAGATCCCACAAGTTAAAGGGCTCAGTCCCACAAGATTGCCTCTACTTTGACATCAGATGCAAGTCCCAGACTACCCACACTTCTGCCCAACTGACTGTAAATAGAAGGTTCCCATGGCCCTCTCCACAGGTTTGATAATCTGCTCATTTGGCTCACAGAACTCAAGAAAACACTTTACTTAGGTTTACCGGTTTCTTGTAAAGGATACAACTCAGGAACGGCCAAACAGAAAGAGATGTAGGCCAAGGTATGTTGTAGGGGAGGGAACTCAGAGCTTGCATGTCCTCTCTGGTCACATCATCATCACAGCAAATTGATGTGTTCACCAACTTAGAAGCTGTCTGAATCTCATTGGTCAAAAGTTTTTATGGAGTTTGATCTCCAGCCACACCACTCCCCTTCCTGGAGGTCTGTGAGTGGGGCTAAAAGTTCCAACTCTAATAATTTGGTCCTTCTGGTGACCAGCTCCACCTGAAACTCTCTAGGAGCCCCACCCTAAGTCACCTCATTAGCATAAACTAAGGTTTGATTGGAAGAAGATGAGTAACAAAAAACATTCCTATCATTCAGGGGATTCCCAGGGGTTTAGGAGCTCTGTGTCAGAAACCAGGGACAGAGACCAGATTATTTTGCTATGTTATACCACACATATATACCATTTTAATGCTTTTTTCTAATGAATGAATGATTAAATTAGTTAACAAATATATGTATTTACTCTGCCATATTTACCACAAAACCTTTTTCAGTTTGTTTTAAATGACCTTTGAAGGAATGATGTATTACTTTATAATGTCAGCACCAGTACATTCCTTTGAGATTACTTCATTATTTTTATGTGAGAATATCTATTCCCTTCTGAGATAAGTTTACTATTCACTTCCATTTTCCTCTTACTTTTCATTTCTTAAACTGTTATATCTCATTGTAAAGTATTTTAATTAAAATGTGAGAAATTGTGTACTTTTTTCTTTAGTCAACTAATTTTTAATAATAATAGTTTAAAAATCCTTTATCTTTTATGATTCTCAAAATTTTTAAGAAAAAGAAAAATGACTAAAGCTTAGACTATGTTTTATTATTGTGTCTTGTGGGAGGGCTACATTTTTAACAAGTATATTATATTTTTGGAGAAAGAATTAGAGGAGTAAGTTAATGAACAAATAAATGTTTCACTTTCATTACAAACTAATCTCTTTGCAAACTACTGCGAGACTAAATACTTGGCATTTTTTGTTTTCTTATTATTCACCTTGTTCTGACCTACTTTTTTGGTGTATATTTGATTCTTTTTTTTTAACACAAATTATTGCAGACCAGATTTTGTCCTAATGAAGAGGCTTACATTTTCAAGAATGAGAAAATAAACTTAAATATCTATAGTAAAATTCACAATAAAAAATAGATAGTGAAGCAATTGTTCCTTTGACCAACAGAAATTCGGAACTTCGAATCTTAAGATCATAAAGTGGTAACCAAAATGTGTAACATTAATTACAAATAAAAAATCTTAAGGTGTTTCTCTCCCTCACTTTCTCTTTCTCTCATTCATACACACACACAGACACAGACGCTCAGATACACACATACCATACACAGAATCAAGTAAAACTTTTATTTACCTTTTGCTCATCACAAATAGTGCCATCAACTGCATAAGTTCTATCGTTGGCTACAGATACTGATCTATTTCTTATGAATGCTGACATACATACATGGCCTCCAAGGAAAGTATACTGAATATCATAAGTTGTCGATGGTACTATCTGTGAATGTGTCCAGTGACAAACCATCTTTCCACAATGGATTTGCCTAGTAATATACAGCAGAAAAAAATGTCCATATAAGATACAATATATTAGGTAAGTAACGGTTAAAAATAGGACAACTAAAAATGTTACTCAAATCATAACACCAAAGCTATTCAGAACATATACCATCTTATGAAGTGCAACATATAAATTCATCTGTATATATGGGTTCATCATTCATTTCTAGTAAATGACCCTTTGCTGTACACACACATACATACACATGCATTTGGAAAATGTATAATTTTCTGAATACGTACTTATAATTACAACGACCCCTATTACAGTTTCCGTAGTCATCTGATTGAAAATTCACTTCTTGTGTACATAGATAAGTAGAACCTCTAGCAACTGAAAACATAAATAAAGTTCCAATTACTCATTTTAAAAAAAAATTTTAAATCAAAAGTGTGGTAAGTTTCTAAAGACATATCTAGAAAACAGCGATATCCAGTCAGTGTCATCTACTATAAATTTTTGGTGTTATCTACTGGCTATACAAGAAAGAAAAGCACTAAAAACTACCCACTTAAAAAAAAAGGTATCAAAATGTAGAAGTGATTAAGAAGTCAAAACGTCATTTGCTCTTTTATCTACAATTCGAATACAACTCCTTTTCCACCAATCACCTAAAATTTGAGTAATAGCCAATTCATTTTGTCTTATATTTATTAGTCCTATTTTACCTCTTCACATAGCTCAAAGTTGCTTTCATTTGCAATTTTATTTTCAAATTTGAATTTACACAAACAAGACTTTTTATTATGACTACAGGGTGGATTACTGACTTTAGAAAAATATAGTTTAAAAATGAACCCCAGAAAAAAGATACAACTATTACATTTTCCAAATAACTCTAAACACTGTACATCTGGATCTCGGCATGTTCCCCCATAGCAAAAGGCAGTTTTATTATTGCACGGTTCTAAATCAAAAGCCTTTGTATCAGGTACACAAAATTCACTTATTCCATTGCAATATTCTGTAAAATCACACGGATCTTTGCTTTCCCTACAGATAGTTCCTCTTCCAATTATCTGTGAGACAAAAGAAAACAATACTTTTTAAATTAGTAAACCAAAAATGTAAAGAATTTACATAGAAGCATTATATGTGTAGCCATCATTTCCATTATTATTATATTTTAACTACTTAAAGTTAAATTATGAATTTACTTAAACATTCTAGTGAAACAGATTGGAAAGAACGGAAATGTCCGAAAATCAGCCACAAAAGGTCACATATTATATGGTTCTACTTATATGAAATCCTCAGAATGGGTAAATCCATAAAGACAGAATGCAGATTGGTGGTTGCCAGGGACTGAGGAGAAGAGAGAAAGGAGAGCAAGCACTTGAAAGGTTGGGGGTTTCTTGTTTGGCTGATGAACATGTTTTGGACCTATATAGGGGTAGTAGTAGCACGTTGTGAATGTACTAAATGTCACTGAATTGTTCATGAAAATGGGTAATTTTAAGTGAATTTCACCTCAATTTAAACGAAGGCTCTAGCAAAAGCTCTGATAGTTAAAATTAGGTGGTTATCCTGAATATTTACTTCAAGATAAAATGAAAATAGCTGATATAAAGCTATGCATATTTGTTTGTCAACTATTGATGCTTGGGGACTAACTACACTCGTAAAATGTTGTCTTAACCATCTCTCTAAAATATTGCTTATCGGACATCTTGTTCATTTCTGCATTTCAAGAAATTTTCCTTTCAGGACCTACCCCACCTCCACCATGATGGGTGATAAATCTCAAGAATCTGCTTCTAAATCAAGATGATAATCAGAACACTTCTCCCTAGACACAGTGATTGACACAGCGGTGGGAAATTTAATTTTACAGGATCAGTCAGGCTTTCCTTCACTATCAAAGACTGACATGGACGCTGGTAAAGAGAGGATTACTCTACTGTTCTGAAATATTGTACACTATGGACTAGAAAAGCCAGGAGCTGCAATGAACGATCTCTATTACATGCGGAGAAAGCTTGTTTGAGAACTGTCAACCAAAAAGCAAGGATATCCAGTAAGTAACTAGAATGAGAATCCTGTTGTACTTGTTTTAAACAAAGATTCAAGCGAGCATGAAGCTAGACTCATCTTTTACTTAAGCTACATAAGCTTCATTTGCTTGGCCATTCATCATCAGCACACAACTGACCAATACATAATCAGTATTACGCAGTAACAATTGCAATTTTTTAAATTACATATAGGAATGTCTGAGTATTAGTCAGAAACGTTAATTATTTTATGTGTCAGCAAAACAGCTGGTTAAATATTGTCTTCCGTATCATTGCATTGGGACTTCTGTCTATCTAAAGTGAACGTGCAGAAGAAAAAATCTGGATTAAATCACTAAATTTCAGACAAGCATTGGTGGAAACTAGCCTAATTGAAAGTAGACAGAAGAAAATAGGAAGCCCTTTACACTTACGGCCAATTATGAAAGAGAGCTGAATGTAAGACACAGTGAGCCTTTAAATGACAGCAAAGCCAAATTGTATACTATAACACGTAATGAAATTAATGTAAACTAACATAGCACACTTAGCTGTCACCCTGAAGCTCTCCCCAAAAACTTGTACGGTGAATTTTCACTCCACCAAATACAGCAATTATCCCTAGTTTAAAGCACTATCCTTTGGGATGTAGGTAGCGGGCAATGGACTCTTTAGAAAAGCCTTATTGTTCAGTCCAACTGATTTGGAGACAAAGGCCAAGAGGAGAGCTCTAGTGAAGGGAAAAGCAACATCATTTATTGCTAAAAAGTAGAAATTCTAGGCTGGCCTCTACCTTCATGAGCCTTGAAAACAAATGGCCATTGGCTTTAATTACTAGCCCATAGAGTGAAAAAGAACACACATAGAACAAAGAAGAATAATGTTAGGAGAGGTCTCCTTGACAGAGAAAAAACAAATCTGGCGTCAAAATCTCTAACTAATCAGCTTTCATGTTTGTCATAGACTTTTGAAAATGACAAAAAAAGGTGACGTGCTACCATGAAGCAACCGCCAGAAGACAAATCTCACCCAGTCTCCACTCAGATGTGACTAGAAAGGAAAACTGAACGGAGAACTTCCCAGGAGAAATCCAGGATTCAATCCCCTCCCGGGGCCAGAAGTGCTTGCTTCAATATTAGTCATGCTACATACTGCTGCCTATTTAACATGGATCCCTTTTTTCTTATTTTCAAAATGAGGTTGTTTAAAATTATTACTGTCTATTTATTCAAACTTGCATGTCAAGTGTGTGTTGAGTGGCTTATGTATAATCTTCTCATAAGTCATTTGATCATGAAGAGCTCAGCTTAGGCACGACGAAGAGGAATTCATCACCCAAGTGATCTGACATTGGTATGGAACGCAATCACTGGATGTGCCTTAGTGGAGACTGAAACAATACAGAGATAGAGCTAAAAAGGAGGTTGAAAAAGACGCAAGGACATCCTCTGAATTCTGAAATCAACTCTGGAACCAGGTACATAAAGTAACGTAATTGAAAGATGTGTAAAACAAAAAGTAAAAAAAGTGAATGAAGAAGGACACAAAAAATTCATGAAAGAAAATAATGTAATAGTTTGAAAGCTTACTTCACAAGTTTTTTTATCACAGCATATTCCACTGCCACACTCTGCATTTCCAATCAGAGTACAATTTTCAGGATGACAGCATTTTTTATGACTGCATTCCTAAAAGCAAATATAATCATATTTTCAATCAAATAAATAATTGTATTTATTGTCAAAATATACTAAAGTATGTCTCTAAGTTAATTACATCACAATATGATTTTTACTACTGTGTTTATTCATTCAATTTTTTTGGAAGAAGATTAGCCCTGCGCTAATATCCGCTGCCAATCCTCCTCTTTTTACTGAGGAAGGATTGGCCCTGAGTTAACTTCTATGCCCATCTTTCACTACTTTATATGTGGGACCCCTGCCACAGCATGGCTTGATGAGCGGTGGATAGGTCCACACTTAGGATCCGAACTGGCGAGTCCCAGGCGTCTGAAGCAGACTGCGCGAACTTAACCACTATACCACCGGGCTGGCCTCACTACTGTATTTATTTTTAACATCACTTAATATATTTTCAGTATAGAAAAGCAATATAGCAATGAAATTATTCATGATTCATATTAAAGAAGTTGAACTCTTAAAAATGTACTGCAATTTCTTTGTGTTTGTAAACACGTGCTGCAAGTTTTTAGATTTTTTTCATTTATTATATGATAAGTAATTTTCCATCTTATCAAGTCTCCTCAAGATATCTTTTTGGGAATATATAACAATTTACAGATGTCACAAAATAGAGGTTTCTATAGTATAACAACATTTTATTATTGTAAATAATGTTTCAAAGAAAATGTTTTGGCATTATTTTTTAGCTATAAAATTTTATATTAAAGATTAATTCTACAAGTTATTAGGTCATAGTGTACAAAATATTAAGGGCTGTTTATAATACACTCATTTCCCTCCTTATATACAATTATCTATTCAATGCAAGAGTGGAGTTATGTTTCACAAGACTTATAGTAATATTTAAAAAATTAGTAAAGTGGATAAGCACAAATAACTGTGTCCATATCTTTTTCAATTTTATCTTTATTATTAATGTGTAAAACAGTTTACATATCTATACATTCTGGGTTATTTTATATTTCTAAGCCTATATTTCTGTTGCGGTATTCCTCTATTTCCTTTATTTGTAAGCATGTTTATATTAATGATAGGAACGCCTAGCCACTAAGATATGTTACTACATTTTACAGTTTATTGTGAAAACTCATTTTTGTTTTTGTGAGGTTCTTTTTTGGGGGCAATTTTTTGATGTTGTGATATTGTGAAATGGAAAACTTTTATGAAATCTGAAAACTATCATCATTTTTGTGTATTTGCTCTTTGAGTTTATGGATAAAACTTTTTTCCACCCTAACCTCAGTAAAAATGTGAATGTGTAGTGTGTGTGTAAAATGTTAGTGTCATATATATATATATTTATTTATTTTTATTTTACATCAAATGTTTTGACTATTATGTTAGCAGAGAAGCTGTAATAATGGATCTTTTTCCAAAAAGACTAGTTAAATTTATCAGTTGCATTTATAGAATAATAATCTGTTCCTGATTTTTTGTAATACCTGGATTATCTTGTAATATTCTATATAAAATTAGATACAATGTCTTCAATTATACTAACTGCACAGTTATTGTATTATTAAAGCATATCAAAACTTTATTACTATATAATACATTTTTATATTTACAGGAGTCAGATAATATTCTTTTTTTCAATTTTCATAATTCAATATTAAGAGGTGTGCTCTGCTTCAAAAAAATATTTTAGTAAAGAATTATCTAAAGTATTTAGTAAAGATAGAAGATTGAACACACACTAAATATTAATGTTGGAGAGAAAAAAGCAAAAATAAATAACACAAAAGGGAAATTTCCAAAGGCTGAAATCAAAGAGAGAGCCTAGAGTGGAGAGTATGATTTGACAAAACTCAATGTATAATGGAAATCTATCTAAATGCCAGGCTTAGAAATAGACTTTTAATGACTTGTGGTCTAGGTATAGAATCCCATCACTGGAGGGATGGAAGCCAGAATTTTGTAAAATAGGCAGCTGTGGTTTATCATTGAGAAATTATAGAAATCAAAAGGACATTCCTTTACTCCTAGTAGTCCAAATTTTATCAAATGTTCTTCAATATTATTCAATATCAAATTGAATATCAATATCAAATATCAATATCAAATGTTCTTCAATATCAAAATGTTCTTCAATATCTTATCATTTTTTTTCTCTTTGTTAATTTAATGATATAGGCTGAAAAATACTGAAATGTTTCTCTATTTCTGGAACAAACTCAAGAAGCATATATCTTTTCATATACTCATTGGGATTATTTAATAATTTTGATTTAGACATTTTGAAAGAATTTTCCAAAGTGTGAATCAATCATTCAAAGTACTTTTAAACTAGCTAAAGGAGGAATCAATAACTTTCATGATTTAATCCTATTTCTATATGCCTGCAAAGAACACTGGAAATTGAGATTTTAAAATATGTAAATAATCTATAATAACATTAAAAAATATGAAATACTTAGAATTAAATTTAAGTAATTAAAGGCATGTAAATAAATGGAACAATATACTATATTCATAGTTGGAAAATCACAAAATTATGAATATGTCAATTGTGCACAAATTCATCTATAGATTCAAAAACTCCCGAAATTCCAGCAAAGTGTTCTTTGGTGGGGGTAGAAATGGAAAAGTTGATTTTAAATTTTGCATAGGTATGCAAAGACTTAAAAAAGCCAAATCTATCTTGATAAAGAAGTACAAAAGATGAGGATATCTTTTACCTGATTTTATGAGCTAGGGTAAGGAGAGCTGGAATTGGTGCAAGGATAGATACACAGATCAACGGAACACAACTTAGTATGTGGTAAATTGTTTTTCAATAAAAGTATCAAGGTAATTCAAGGGGAAAAGGATAGTCTTTTCAACAAGTGGCATTAGAACAATAGACTATCTATATGGGGAAAATATACCCTGATCCTTAACCTATAAAAATTACTCAAAATGGATAACAGACATATACATAAAAGCTAAAAATCAGTAAACTTCTAGAATAACACTTATGAGAAAGCTTCATAATCTTGGGATAGATAGGATACAAGTAGCGTAATACATAAAAAAAATATGATAAGGTGGATTTCATCCAATTAAAAACTCTGACTCATTGAAAGACATCATTAAGAAAATACAGAGTCAAGCCACATACTGGGAGAAAAATCTGGCAAAGAGCTTGTATATCGTGTATATTAAGAATTGCTATAACTACACAATAAAAAGAAAAACAATCCCATAAAAGTGTACAAGATATTTGAACAGACACTTTAAAAAAGGGACATATGAATGTCCAATAATCACATGAAACACTGTCCAATATAATTAGTTATCAGGGAAAGACAAATTAAAACCACAAAGAGATACCAGTACACACTCAAATGACTAAAATGAAAAAGACTGACAATAACAACAATTAGTGAGGATAAGGAACAACTGTCACTCTCATACACAGTTGGTTGGAATGTAAAATATGACAATTATTTTGGAAAGCAGTTTGACATTTTGTTGTAAGTGTAATAATAAATTAACATATAACCCAGTAATTCTACTCCTAGATATTTAGCCAAGAGAAATGAAAACCTAAGTCCACACAAAGATTTGGACATGAATGTTCTTCGGAAGTATTTTTCATAATACTCCAAACCCAAAACAACCTAAATGCTCATTAATAGTTGCATGGATAAATACACTATGGTATATCCATACAAAAAGATACTACACTACAATAAATACCAGTGAACTACATATACATTCAAGCATATGAATGAATATCAAAAATATTATGTAAAGCAAAAATACCAGAATCAAAAAGAATCCATAAGCTATGATTCATTTATATGAAGTTCAATAGTGGGCAAAAATAATGAGTTGTGACAGACTTTAGAAGCTTAGATACTTATGGAATTGACTTGGAGGAGGTAGAGGAGAACTCTCTGTGGTACTATAAATGGTACTATGGTACTCCAAAAAACTCAGGAAGTCAGAAGGAAAACAAATATAAATAAATATAACGAAGACCACTTAGACACATTGTAAGTCCTTGTGTTGAAAACAAAAGACAAGGTCACAATGCCTATGTGGATACAAAGAGAGATGGGTCCTATGGCCAGGTATAGCAGGCAGAAGCAGACTTGGTCACTGAAGTCTTCAGTGACAATGAGGGCAAATGGTTGTTGAGGCTCTTGATGAGTTCCATCAGTGTGGAGGTGTGGTCTTGTAATACTAAAGAAAGTGTATCACGGTTATTGTTTACTCACCTACACTATCAAGAAAGTAAAACTACTTATATTCTGCTGGTGGCCACAACTATAGGTATAAAAATACTTGGTGATCAAGAGCAGTTAGTCACTCCAGAATTTACTGAGATACATTCTTATAATGCAAGAGAAAGGAAAAAAATTAGAGCTATACTTAAGCAAAAGCATGGTGAAATCATAAAACCTAGGCTCATCCAACTAGCATATTAGGGATCTACAGAAGTTTTGCTGGATTTCAAGGCTGGGAAGTCACTTGGTCACTTAAGAACCAACCTCATGCTCTAAGCACCACTGGTCAATAATCACTCTGGCTAATGAAATGGACATGGAGTAAGAGAATGTAAAGACCTACTGGGGCTGATTGCAGTAGGTCTTTACAGTCATAATAAAACAGTGGCCTACCCAAGATGAATTCCCATTTTCCAGTAAATACCCTTGGAATCCAGTGGAGCAAGCTTCCACTTCTCTTTGTTCCACTGTGACTCCATCCTGGATTCTTAATGAAGACTAAGAAGGCCCAGATGATGAAATAGTCACCCGATCAGATCCGTTTGTCCAAATGGTGCAATCAGGATATCAGAGACAGCTGAACCTCCTCTGGTGTACCAGGAATAATCTCTGAAAAAAGTATCCAGGAACTGGGCAATGAAATCCCCAGAATGGACAAAGCCTCGGAAAAAGCTAAACAAAATTTCCTGCAAGACAAGGGCTATAAAAAGAAACAAACCAATAGTTCAAGTCTACATCATAAGGCCATGTAGATCTGGATGTTAAACCAGAGAAAATTTAATGAGGAAATTGATGGTCTGCCCTTTGGAAACATTCTCTCTCACTACTGGGCTAGAGAAGAGCCCTGGTACTTGAAGATTTGGGTTGTGGCCAGGGAATATTCCTGCCTTCCTTTGTACTTACTGTGGGCAAGCAACAGGAAGACAAGAGGGTCTTGATCCCCTATGTGACATGATGCCATTTGGATTGGCACCTTCTCTGTACACAGATTTTACCTCCTTCAAAAACAAACAAGACAAGGATGAATAGCTTCATTCATATGAATGAAAACCATATATACTGGTCAAGGTGTGTTGGAGAACTGATGATAATGAAGTGGCCAAGCCATTTCATCTCTCCTGGGCACTGCAGCACAATCCATTATGATACCGGAAATTTCCCAGGGATGAGTTTGAAAGAATATTCTTACTGGATTCAGAAATACTTTCAAATTAGAAAATGGAATCATATAAATTTCTGGTGGGCCCTCTGGGGCCAACACATACTCTAGTAGGTGTAGCCAATATTACTGAATATATGGTGGGAATAGATATTTTATGTGCTTTCAATATTTCTCTGGATCTAAAGAGATGTTCTCAATGGGGAAATGCTACAATTTGGACAATGATAGTGGGATGAGTATACAACTGGAATACCATGTAGCTCCCTTGACCTATCCATATCCTTATTGTGAAGCAGCACAAGATACTGGGCTAAGTGGGGAGAGAGAAAGTAATAGGGGCTTGTTGAGGAGAAAAGAGAGCTGGAAAGGAGGTCACTATCTTGATCAAGGAGACAACAGAGGGAGGGATATTCAAAGAAACCTAGCATCTTATAATAAATCTATTTGACCAGCAAAAAAGGCCAGTAGTGCGCAGTGCCTCACGGTGGCTTACAGCAAGTCAAATATGGCAGTGGCCCCAATGACAAGGGCAGTTTCAGATATTATCATAATCACAGACTGTAGGCATCTAGAGTGTGTTGGTGGACATTAGTAAGGTCTTTGTTTAGCATCCCACTACACCCAGAGGATCATAATCAGTTTGCATTTGCCTCATGTAGCTTGGGTTACAATAAATTTCCATGTGATTTGCTATCGCTGGATATTCTGAGAGCTTGAGAAAGTTGGAATTGGATAAGAACTGTATTATTACCACTATATTGGTGACATCATCTTAATTGGAAAAACTAGAGACAGTGCACAAATTGCCCAAGATGAAATGGTCCAATATCAAAGTGAAAAAGGCTGGAGAACTAATTCAAGATACAAGGGCCCACCACTCAAGTAAAGTCTTTAGCAAACATGTGGGTTGACACCCAGAAAACAATACTTTAACCTGTAAAATTAAAAAAGAGAAAGAAAAAGATAAACTGCTAATCTTAAAAACCTCTAGGAAAAATGGAAAAGAAATCCATGTGTTGGCCATGTTCAGATATCATACACAATTTATAATACACCTGGGTGTTTGAAGACTGTTGCAATCCACTTATAATCCAGACTGGACCCCAAAACAAGACCTAGTGTTTCCAGCACATGGGATCAAGGAAGACCGGCAAATGTGCCTGTTCTACCATCTACAGTCAAGTGACATGGAAAATCTGGGGCACATATCCCAGAGCAATGGACATGGCTAGTGCTTGCTAATACAGCTTGTAGGCCCTTACTCTCCTGTCAAGGGTACTGTTTGGCATTGACTGTAAGAGAAACTTTTTCCAGGTATCATATAGCAATTTCTTTCTGCACAGTGGATCTTAGTCATACTAGTCAAGGACTCTTAAATGGGCAATATTACACATCCAGTCAGACAATGGTGCCACTTTTAGAGCCAAGAATACTTAGCATTGGGCAACTGGCTGAGGTAGTCACTGAACATTACATGACCACATTGTGCACCAGCAGCAGGTGCCATTAAAAGATGAAATGTACTTATGAGAGAAGTTGAAAAAAGTAAGTGGAGAATCAAGGCTTATCTCTCAGTGCAGCACACACTTAAGACAGGCAGTATCATCTCTAAATGTGGCAATTCCCTGGAAGTAATTAGATTCAGAAGGAAATCCAGACTGACTCTAAAAGAACCAAACCACATTATTAAACCTCCTGTTTTTCTGTTATTTATTCCCCGTGTCTACCCCAACATGCCAGGCTACTGAGACTGAAAGGTAGCAGATAAGAACCAGGGAGTGGTAGACACAAACACGGTGCTTCTTTTACTGCCAGCTTTGCTTGCTGGATCAAGGTGATAATGGATAAAAATGATCACGGCTAAGAGGTCAAAACTCCCAAGGTGATCCTGCTGTGGTTCACATATCAATGGATGGGAGATGTTCTAAGATGGTACAAGATATACAAGAAATAAACTACTAAACTACTTAAGGATGAACCCAGCTGAATGGTTTGGTTTGCCCTGGTGAGGATGGGAAAAGAGCATCTTACTGTAGATGCTGGTCATACTGACCTCATGACTATGGAACAAGAGCAACAACTCTGGCAGATGGAGAAGGAACATCTTAGATAGACTCTGGCAGGCCAAGGGTGAGAAGAGGGACAATTGAACTCTTGGCTCCCACAAGACACTTGGCCTGGCCCTGTCAATTCAGAATGCTTTGGTGATCTTGCCCCAGACTATCACCGCTGCCTTAACCTAAGGACTGGAAACCCATTCTATAAGGAAACCTTAACCCGAGACTTGTTGACTTTAGAGGCAGACAGCTGCTGCCAAAGATAAACTTTTCAACACTGATGTGGTTCCCATTAGTCACATTTTATTGGATCAGGAGTTCTGCACTTCCTACCGAAGGAAAAACAAAACTCTTCTGTATGCTTTCCTCAGGTCCATAGCTACTACTCTGATTGCTGGATGTATCATCTCATGACCCTCTTGATGAAAACCATGAGCTGTTCCTTTGAACACTTCATAATATAGATTTCCTTCTACAGGTCCCTTCTGGCACTTAGGTTTCCCTCACTTTAATAATCTCCACTTTCTGTCTCCTAAGAATTGGCAAGAATCGATCTCATGTCAGGAAAATATTGCTGCTGAGATTGCTACAAATGTCTTGGCAGAAATGATTTCACCCAAAGTAGGCCAATGTATTAAATCTAGGTTTGCTATGATAGCCAAATTGTTGTTCTTTCACCAAAACTGCAGTCTGTTTGGCTGGAAATATTTAAATCCATTCAAGGAGTTTGTCCATAAAAGGGACACTGAATTGGCTCAGTCTTGTATCCATTTACTATTTCTGCTGTAGAAAATTACCATAAGCTGAGTGGCTTAAAACTACACACAGGCATTCTTTTACAGTTCTGCAGGTCAAAAGTCCATAAGGGGTCTTACTGGACTAAAATCAAGATGCCGTGGGTTCTACATTCCTTCTAGAAGCTCTAGAGAAAAGTCTATTTTGCTGCTTTTTCCAGCTTCTAAAGACCACCTGCATTCCTTGGCTCATGGACACTTTCTCCATCTTCAAAACCAGAGTCTAGCATCTTCAAATATCATTGTCACATATCCTCTGACTCTGACCTGCTTGCATGCCCCTAATAAGGACCCTTGTGATTACATTGGGCCCACCTGGATAATATAGGATATCTCCCCTGCTCAAGATCCTTAACTTGATCTTATCTTCAAAATCGCTTTTGCCATGTAAGGTAAGATATTTGCAAGTTATGGGGATTAGAACATGGGAAACTTTGAGGGTTATTCTACCACATTTCACTATCTGGTCCCCAAAGATTCATGTGCATCTCGCAGGCAATATACCTCCATTTTATCCTAACTCAAATTTATCTAAAGATTCAGTGAAACATCTTTTGATCTTTTTGTTGGCAGAAACTGAAAAGACGAACCAGAAATTCATAGCAGAGGGCCAAGAATATTCAAGACAATCATGAATTAGAAAAACAATGATGGGGAATATGTAATATCATATTCCATGAATTAATAAAAATCTACAGTGATTAAGATAGTGTAATGTTGGCACAAGAGTAGGAAAACAAATGTTCACTTGATCTATACTAAAATTATGATTCAGAGCAGTGAAGGAAGTATCGTCCTTAAGTAAATTGTGATTGTTCAATTTGATATCTATATAATATATATAACAATAAATTACAGCTGGATTGCATATGTAAATATAAATTGTAGAAAAATTCCAACCACCGTTAGAGGAAACGTGAACATTTTTGTGAAGTATAGAGCAATACACATAAAGTGGCATGTGTCATCTATTGCTGCAGAACAAATACTTAATGGCTTCAAACAACAATAGTCATTTATTATTTTATGATTTCTTTGGGTAAACATTCAGGTATACGGCTTAGAGGAGTAATTGTGGTTTTGGGTCTCCCACAGATTCTAATTCTAAAAAAGAACTTAGATACAGATCTTTCCTTTTTCACAAAAATCAACTCAAAATGAATCAGAGACGTAGGAGTTAGAGAAAAAGGAAGGAGAGCTGAATATGTGAACTGAAGGGGATTTTTTAGGGTGGTAAAACTATTCTGCATGATACTGTAATGGTCAATGCATGTCATTAGGAATTTATCAAAATCTGTAGAATTGTATAACACAAAGAGTGAACCTTAATGTAAACTACTGAATTGAATTATAATGTATCAATAGTGGCTCATTAATTGTATAAATGTACCACACAAATACAAGATGTTAATAATAGGAACATTGTGTGCTGGAGTTGAGGTAGAGAGTGGGGCAGGTAAACAGAACTTGCTGCATTATCTGCTCAATTTTTCTGAAATCCTAGTACCACACTAAAAAAATGTCATTATTTTTAGGATTTTGTAGCCCAGAAATATATTCTACAAATATGTATGTTGTATGTTTAAGCTTATTAAATATTTTAACTAATCTGGCTATTAGTCTGGTCTTTTATGCCTTTCAAATATTTTTGTTCTTTTCTAGTCTTTGTGGATTTGATAAATTTTTTCTAGGTTTTCACACACATAGATAAACACTGGGTATTGCTAATACTTTTTATACAGTTCTGGGAAGTTGACCAAATCCATTTCAATTTTATCAGGTAAGGCTTAGAGCACAGTTTGCTGTTCTGGACTTCCACAAGGATGTGTCATCTCTAGATTATACCAATTCTTGTAAAATACTATTGAGTGTGTAGATATCCTGTCACAATTATAACATTTTTATAATGACCTGCACTGAGAAACTTGTTTGCTTTGCACTGCATGCCATTTAAGTATAACTGGATGAAAACAGACTACCATCCAAATAACCTTCTTGATCCACTACTATACTGAGTTACAAACAAAAGCAGCTAAGTTTCTATGGCAGTAGGTGGAGCTCAGCAAGAAGAAGCATTGAAAGTAGTTCAGGATAAAAGGAGTGAGGGTGAAAAGAAGGTCCTGCCATTGGGCACTGTATCTGATTAGGACTCCATGCAACTGCAGGCATCTCTGACCACCTTCACAGCTGATTTCATCCATTGGCCCTGAATTTCCCTTGAGGTTCACTGGTTCCTGGAATTTGAAATCAAAGCACTTTATCCCATAGTTAAGTGAAAAAAAGGTTTGATTCCAATATTCCCATTCTGTTAAAAGTCCTTTATAAAATCCAATTCAAACGGGTGGGTAAACCCCCAAAAGTTCCACTATAAGAGATTGGCCTCTGACGCTTGTAAACTCCACAAATAGGAGGCTTTCCACTCATAAGAAACAAAAGTAGCCCACCTACTGCTGCAACTAAACTACTAGATCTCTGGGGGTCCTCTTCAAAGACTTGTCTCCACCAAAAGAACTTAGTTTAGTGGAGAAACAGCATACCTCTGAGCCTTCTACTATATTGATGATAAATTGCTGACAATTCACAGGAGTGAATGCTGATTAAATGACAGGAAAATGTGGGTAAGACATGAAAAGACTATTCAAGCATAAGAAAACCCAAAGTAAGTAAGATATCCTCAATTCAAAGTTATATTCACTTAAATACCTCATAACATGGCACATTCACTTCTTGGTATACAGCCTGAGAACTGCAGGCACATGTGCAGCAGGAGACATGTGCAAGAAAAGTCATAATTGCAAGTGTCTTAATAGTCAAAAATTGAAAATAACAAATTTTCATTGATGCATAATAAACTATTGTATTCATAAAATTAACACTAAAAGCAATCAAAACAATTGGACTATAGCTACACTCAAAAATTGATGAACTTTTGAAGTACAATATTGGGTGAAAGACCAAGTCACCAAGTGATATAAACCACAGGATTGAAAATTATATAAAAGCATAAAACAGTCAACCAAACTATATTGTATAAGGAGTAAAAATAGGAAGGAAAAACTATGATGAAGAGTAAAACACAGAAATGATTACACTAAGTTCTAAGCAATGGTTGGAAGGAAGGGGCATGTGATTGCAAAGGCACACACAGAGAACTTCTTTGTCAGAAGTAAGGTTTGTTTTGACCTGAGTGCAAATTATTCAGGTGCTTGTTAAGTGTATACTCATTGCACTCTTCATCAACAATTCATGTTTATATTTCATGCATATTATATATCATAATTAAAAAATGAGAATGACATAAATATTTATTGTTAAACAAAAGTGGGCAGAGAACTGTCCTATCAAGAGAATTGCCCTAAAGCATATTTTAAGAAATAGAATATAATTCAAATGGAAATTATTTCAGAAGGAAACGTTGACATGTCAAAATAAAAAATGCTAATAAATAAAAGGAACGGTAGATAAAATAAAGCCACTACTTTCTGAATAAAGTCTTCAGAGTACTTTCTAATGTAAAGAGTAAAGATGACTGAAATGAAATATTTACAAAAATGTTATGTAAGCTAAGTGAGTTGTAAACCATGCTATTTTGGGGGAAGGTGGCTCAGATATGGTTAAACCTTTAAAAAGTATGGTAAAAATTCAAGGATAATCAGTAAAGGGAAATAAAAAGTACATATCCACTAAATCACTGAAAGAAATAGTGGAAGAAAGGAAAACAAAACACACAGATCAAAAGAAATGAGCAAAAGTTCAATTAAAAAAGAAATGTGGCAAAATACACATAAAAATTATAAATTTTGAGACAAATAAAATTTTAAAAGTATGCAGTCTAGAGGAGCATAAGGAGTTATAACAAATAAATGTAACAAGGTATCCTGGTGGAGATCCTGGAACAGAAAAAGGCTACTGGGTAAAAATAAAGGAAATCTGAATGAACTATGTGTTTTAGCTAATTAAAACAATATGCAAAAATTTAATCACAATAACGTTTAAGGGAATAATCTTGTAAATCAAAAACAAATTAAATAAGAAATTAAAACCCAATGTAGATATCGAACTTAATAGTACAGAAAAACTAAGTGTGAATAGAGAAATATCAGGGAAATACTAATTAAAGCAAGCTAGTGTGTGTGTAGATATAGAAAGAGATATATAGATATGACCGGCAAAATAGACTTTAAAACAGAAAGCAACATTAGAGATAAAGAGATTCAGTATTTGAAGGTAAAAGAAAATTTCTAGGAAGATATAACTATTGTAAATAAATTTGCGTCATATAAAACAGCTTCAAAATATATAAAGCATGAAGTGAGTAAATTATAGTGAGAATTAGGCAAATCCAACTGTATAGTTGGAAATATCAATACTATTTTTCAAGTACTGAGAGGCCAGGCAATCAAAATCAGTAAAAATACAGATTTGAGTCACTCACTTAAAAGTTATGATGTAATCACGTTATGCAGACTTTTGTTCCTAACAATTAAAGAGCTTTCAATTTCCCAAGTAAATAAGGAACATTCCAAAAAATCATCACACATAAGCATATGAAGGCAGTCACAACAAAATTCAATGATTAGTTGTCTTACCAAGAACAACTGAAAAAAAAAAGATATGTGCAGAAAGCTAAATATAGCAATTACAAAGGAAGGATTATGACTAATTGAATTTTGTGAAAGCAAGTTAAAATAAATGAAGCTACCCTGGATGCAAGGACTAAAACTAAAAGGTGAGGCAGTAAACAACAACATACATTTAATAACTTAGTGAACTGACGCAGTCACCTTGGAGGAATTCAGGAGATGATTTAGGTGATGATTATACTACTAATGGTACTGATGTTTATGATAAAGAAAGGTGGTTATTACTTTTAACAGTTACACAATGAAGAAAATCTATTTCTTTAATCCATGCTACACTTACCCCATAGTTACTCTTCAAATGCTTCAAATCCAGGATGAGTCAGTTATCACATGCCCCCATCTCCCTATCTTAGAAGTCTGATAAAATAGTGCAGCATTTGCAAAAAACGTCCTCCCCTTTTATACCACACCCATATTTATAAGACTACATGAGAAACACAAAAGCAAGACTTTAAATAAGCTATCAATCTTTGTTACTAACCTCTACACTTCCACAATCACATTCCTCGAATTGTTCCAAAACCTGATTGCCACAAGTTGAAGATTTTTCTTGGTAAACCACTTTTGAAACTGTTTGATTCTGAAGACATTCAAATTGAGGCTGTGAAACCACATGTTTAAATTCATTCACGCTGCAACTGCTAAAAAACTTTACACCATGGGAGCGTCTAAAATGAAATCATAATCCTCAGATAAATGGAATACAATCAGTACCAAAGTAACACTCTTCAGTAAAGTGCTGTGAATTCTGTACTATTATTCACTTATAGAAGAGCCAAGAAGGAAGGGTGAGTGCTTCTATTTTTAATACAAGTTGCAGATAAAAGCAATAAGTTCATTTCTATCGTAGTTTGATATAAAAGACATCTAGCATGTAGAGGAAGTTGAGATGACATGAGTTAGAATATATTAAAACACAACAGTGCTTGGCACACAAAAAGCTCTAAGTCAGTCTTATTATTTTAATTATTGTCAACATCATAATTATAATCATTATAACAAGAAGCACTAATTATTTATATGAAAATAAAACATACTAAAAATTTGTGTGAAAAACTGAAGGAATAAAAGAAGATAGATTATGTTAATAAAAAATCAGGGTTATTTGTTCTTTGGTAACAAAATTAATCAATTGAAATATCTCAATGTTAAGTATATAAAATGTATAAGCCGTAGATTCTTTTTACTTTTTTGACTTTTTAAAATATTTCTATACTTCTAAGCATACTGTTTAAGGGGTTTTTATTTAATTTTATAACAGTCTCAAATTTAGAGAAATAATACAAACATAGTCCAAAAAAAAAATTTTGTTTGCTGAAACCGTTAAGAGTAAAATGCGAACATGATATCCAAATTGGAAAGGAAGAAGTGAAATTGTCACTATTTACAGATGATATGATTTTATATATAGAATACCCTAAAGAATCCACCAAAAAACTTTTACAAATAATAAATGAATAAAGTTGAAGGACACAAAATCAACATACAAAAATCAGTTTCACTTCTATACACTAACAACGTAGTAGCAGAAAGAGAAATTAAGAATAAAATCCCATTTACAATTACAAGAAAAATAATAAACTACCTAGGAATAAATTTAACCAAAGAGGTAAAGACTTGTACACTGAAATCTATAAAACATTGTTGAATGAAATTGAAGAAGACATAAAGAGATGGAAAGACATTCAGTGCACTTGGATTGGAAGAACTAACGTAGTCGAAATGTCCGTACTCCCTAAAGCAATCTACAGATTCAATGCATTATTTATCAAAGTTCCAATGACATTTTTCACAGAAAGAGAACAAAGAATCCTAACGTTTTCATCGAATAACAGAAGGACGCGAATAGCCAAAGGAATCCTGAGAAAAAAGAACAAAGCAGGAGGTATCTCATTCCCTTATTTCAAAATATAATACAAAGCTCTAGTAATCAAAACAACATGGTACTACCAAAAAAACAGAAACATAGGTGAATGTAACAGAATTGAGAGGCCAGAAATAAACCCATACATCTATGGACAGCTAATTGTCGACAAAGGAGCCAAGAGCATACAATGGAGAAAGGAAAGTCTCTTCAATAAACGGTGTTGGGAAAACTGGACAGTCACATGCAAAAGAATTAAAGTAGATGATTATCTTACACCATACGTGAAAATTAACTAAAAATGGATTAAAGATTTGAATGTAGGACCTGAAACCATAAAACTTCTAGAAGAGAATATAGGCAGCATTCTCTTTGACATCTATCTTAGCAGTATCTTTTCAAATAGTAGGTCTCACAGGAAACAGGAACAAAAGAAAAAACAAACAAATGGGACTGCATCAAACTAAAAAGCTTCTGCACAGCAAAGGAAACCATCAACAAAATGAAAAGACAACCTAACAATTGGGAGAAGATATTTGCAAACCACATATCTGATGAGGAGTTAATATCCAAAATATATAAGGAATTCATCCATCTCAACAACAAAAAACCAAACGACTCAATTAAAAAATGGGCAAAAGATCTGAACAGAGATTTTTCCAAAGAAGATGTACAGATGGCCAACAGGCACATGAAAAAATGTTCAACACCACTAATTATTAGGGAAATGCAAATCAAAACTACAATGAGATATCACCTCATGCCTGTCAGAATTAACAAAACAAGAAATAACAAATGTTGGAGAGGGTGTGGAGAAAAGGGAACTCTCATACACTGCTAATGGGAAAGCAAACTGCCGCAGCCACTGTGGAAAACGGAATGGAGATTCCTCAAAAAATTAAGAATAGAGCTACCATATGATCCAGGAATTCTACTAGTAGGTATATGTCTAATGAACATGAAAACAAACGTGTAAAGATATTTGCTGCCCTATGTTCACTGCGGCATTATTCACAATAGCCAAGACTTGGAATCAATCTAAGTGCCCAGTGAGGAATGAATGGATAAAGAAGATGTGGTATATATACACAATGGTATACTACTCAGTTATAAAAAAAGATGAGATCTTGCTATTTGTGACAACATGGATGGACCTTGAGGGTATTACTCTAAGTGAAGTAAGTCAGACAGAGAAAGTCAAATACCATATGATCTCACTCTTAAATAGAAGCTAAAAACGATAACAACAACAAACAAACACATAGATACAGAGATTAGATTGGTGGTTATCAGAGGGGAAGGAGGGGAGAGAAGGGTGATTAGGCACATGTGTGTGGTGATGGGTGGTAATTAGTCTTTGGGTGGTGAACATGATGTAATCTACACAGAAATCAAAATATAATGCTGTACCACTGAAATGTATATAATGTTATAAACCAATGTCACCTCAATAAAAAAAATATTTGGAGAAAGGTACTTTGGTTGTATGTAAATATCCCTTTCATAATTACATTTTCAATTCATTCATTCATGCATTTATATGAATATGGAATCATATTTTCCTATTGTACTAAATGGATTATAATCCATTATTATAACTATTATTTACGACACTCAAATTGTCCCAGATTTGGCTATTGGGAGCTCTTCAGGTTTTGGTTTTCCTTCGACAAATCTCCATAATTCTTTGAACACTTCCTTATTTTCTGACACATGATGTTCCAGGCTCGCTTGTATTTTCTCTGTGTTGGCAGTGGAATAAATCATTTCTCCAAGGTGCTCCCGTTCCTTTTAGTGGAGAATAGTATTTTAAAAACACAATCTGGGTGACACATGTGCTCATTGTTACTGGACTTTTTAAGGTCAGAGACCAAGGCCATACCAGCATCTTAAGAAATGTTCGCAGTCCCTTGGCTCTCACCTACAATTTACAATATCCCCACCAAATCTGCCTCCTGTAATGTATGAGCTTACTGATATTTCAGTCTCAGGGGATCACTTTTTGGGATGTAGATTAGTCAATGATGTCTGAGTTCCCAGGTCTGTATGTTTTGTAGAGGTTCCACTGTGTTCCTTGTTCATTCTCCTACACAGCTACTTTCTTCACGCAGGTCTTATTTTGTCAGTGGATTGGCCCCACCTGCTAGTATCCTTGGTGCACTCCAGTTTGGGAAACGTGTGGAATATGTCTTTGCTTTATGTTTGCTTTCATCGTTTTACTCTCTGTTTTGTGAGAGAATTGGGGGAGGCTAAAATACCATGCTGATACTTTTACCATCTGACTTCCAGCCTCTCCCTTATTCTTAAAACACATTCCTCCCGAGGTAAGACTCCATCCTATCTTGGTTCTTGTCCTAAAATTTTCTTCCTTACTGTTCCTTTTTACTCCATATCACTTTTTCCTCAATAACTCAGCCTGTAAATATGGGAAGTAGACAAAGCTACATCTTAAGGCACCTCTTTTCACCTTCTTTCTAAATGATCTGTTCATGGTTTTAATTCCCATCAATATGCTGATGGCTCATACATTTTACATCCCTTGTCCTTTGAGATCCGGAATTATACATCTGTGCACTTAACTCTAATGGAAGATTTAGGACCCAAAATTTAATACATATAAACTCCCCTCAAGATTTCCCCCCATTTTCCACCTTTCCTAAAATATTTGCCTTTTTAATATCTGTTAATATGTCGTGATATCCAAAAATCTACAGATAAGTCTTGACATCTCCCTTTCTCTCCATCTATGAAACTGCTATAGATTATTATGAGAATCATCATTTCTTAAATATTACTGTATTCTTGTCCCCACTGACATATTTTGCATTCATTTTACAAGATAATTTTTACTATCCACACTGCATGAATCAATAACAATGTGTTTTGTTACATTTATTATAAAATCCCAAGTCCCGCATCAGGACTCTGTGATCACGCTCTCTCCTACATTTCCTATGTCCTCTCCTGGACTTCCCCTGACTCGTTGTGCTTTAGCCTCATTGTGTTTTACTTTCTCTCCAGGCCTAAACCATTCTTCCTTGTAGTCTCAGGTGTTCTTTCTTTTTTTGGGGGGGGGGGGGAGGGCTCGTTTTTATCCTCCCCTCCATCTCCTTATTTCAGTTCGTCGAGCTTTTCTAATTTTTTTCCAACCAAGTATCACTTCACTTGCTGACCCTGAAAAGTTTTCAACAAGCTTTTTACAGGACCAGATTCACTCCTTCACTTTCGGGTTCTGACATAATTATTTCCTCAGAGAAACTCTCCTAAAGCACTTTATCAGAAAGTTTCTCCTCCCCATGTATTCCCTACTTATTTCTTTCTCGGCACCTATAGAAAGAATTTATATTTTGTTTATTTTTATGCCTATTTTTTAACTCTCTGTCCCTGAAGGACTAATGTAAGATATTTAGGACATATCTATCTTGTCAACCATTCGTAAGACAAACTAACATAATCCCTGGGACACAGTAGATGCTTATTACAGATTCTTAGAATGAATGAATGGATTTCACATGAAGATTCTAGAAAACCCAGAAAGTCATCATCAACATCCGCTTTATACTATAACATTGAATATAGAACTACTAAACACATTTTCTACAATATCAAATACTCATTTTCTTCAATAAGTTTTTAGGCACATATGTATTTAATAAAAATATTCTTACTTAAATTATATTGCAAAAGACTATATATCAGGGAATACTACAAACATTTCCCAAGAGAAGACATAGATTTGATAAAAATAACACCTTACATTGCCTGAGGATTCATTATGCATGTAGTTCCTGGACAGTAACAATTGTAGATGTCATCATATGTTAATCCTAGATTAATTCCAAGCAACTGTACCATAACAATTGAAAATGCATCTAAAGTTATCGTCTTTGGATACTAAACACACACAAAAAACAAAAAACAGATTTGTTGTCTAAGTTATTTCTTCACCCTTTTGATTTTTTCAATAATTTTGTGAGCATACAACCTAAATGCAAATACATATTTAAGAAACTAGTACACCACAGCTCATTATTTTATTAGGAATATGGAAAAAATTAGGTAAGTTTTATTATGCTTTTGAGTGACAGTGCTTTTAATCCAAATGTCATTGACATACAACAAAATAAAATTACAGCTACCATATGTTTTTACTATATGTTACTGATTTAAATTGAATAAACTTTAAAAATTTTTTTGAGAAGAATAAGCATTGTTTCAGTGACTCTATTACTTTTCAAATGAACACTTGGAAAAAATACACAGATTCTTAAGCGTTGAACTGGTATCAGTATGACTTTAGAAATAGTTTTAAAAGAGAGAGTCAAGTTAATTTTTTCCAAAGGCAGAATACTATAACACCTTGCAAATGGCTTCTTTTTTTTGTCTTAGCAAAAAAATAAAGAAAAAAAGAAAACCCTTGAGAAGGAGCGGTGCCATTAAGGCACAAACCCTTGGCAACCCATGATCTTTTTATTATCTCCATAGTTTTCCCTTTTCCAGAACATCATAGAGTTGGAATAATACATTATGTAGCCTTTTCAGAGTGGCGTCTTTCACTAATGACTATACATTTAAGTTTCCTCCATGTCTTTTCATGGCTTGATGGCTCATTTTTGTAATCACTAAGTAATATTCCTTTATATGGATTTACCCAAGCTTGTTTATGCATTCACCTGTTTAAAGGTCATCTTGGTTGCTTCCGATTTTTGGCAATTATGAATAAAGCTGATATAACCATTCATGTGCCGTTTTGTGGGGGGGCATAAATTTTGAACTCATTTGGGTAAATGCCAAAAAGGACAATTGCTAGATCATATGGTAAGAATACATCAAGTTTTGTAAGAATTTGCCAAACTGTTTCCACAGTGGCTGTACCATTTTGCATTCCCATCAACACTGAATCAGAGTTGCTATTGCTCTACATCCTCACAGTATTGGGTATTGTCAGTGTTTTACATTTCCAGTATGATGCTGAATAGGAGTTGTAAGCTACATTCTTACCTTGTTTCTGATCATAGTGGGAAAACATTTAGTTTCTCACCACTACTGAGTGATGTTAGTTGTAGGTTTTTGTAGATGTTCTTTCTCAAGCTGAGGCAGTTCCCTTATATTCATAATTTGCTACAATTTTTTAAATAATAAATTGTGTTGGACTTTGTCAAATCCTTTTTATGATTCTTTTGATATGATCATATGATTTTTATTGTTTAGCCTATTGATAGGATCGATTAAGTAAATTGATTGATTTTTGAATGCTGAATCAGCCTTACATATGTGAAATAAATTCCAGGTATAAATATCAAGAAGGAGATATAAAATATTAAAAACAGAAATTCTCCAGCTGAAAAATATAATAAATGAACTAAAAATATTCACTGGAGGGATTCAAAAGCAGACTTGATCAGGCAGAAGAAAGAATCAGACCTGAAGATAGGCCATTCGAAGTGAGAGGACAAAAATAAGAATAATAAGGAAAGAATAAGGGGAAAAAAAGAACAAGGGAAGTGAAAGAACCTATCAACACTACAACCAGACCAATATGAGTCTCTGAAAGCAAAGAGAGAAAGGGGCAGAGAGCTTATTTGAAGACATAATGGTCAAAAACTTCATACATCTGAAGCAGAGAATGAACATTTTGATTCAAGAAACACAACAGTTCCTAAGTAGGAGAAACCCATAGAGACCCACACAGAGACACATTATAATCAAGCTGTCATACGTCAAAGACAAAGAGAGAATCTTGAAAGCAGAAAGAGAAAAGTGACTTGTCACATGTAAGGGAGCTCCCATAAGATTACTAGTGGCTTTCTCAGCAGAAACTTTGCACTGCCAGAAGGGTGTAGGGTGATATATTCAAAGTGCTGTAAGAAACCATCAACCAAGTATATTATACCCAGCAAAACTTTCTTTTTCCAAAGCAAGATTTTTCCAGAGAAATTAAAGTTAATGGAGTTCATTACCATTAGGTCTGATCTAAAAGAGATGCTAAAGGGAGGCCTTCAAGTTGGAAAGAAAGGGTACTAGATAGCACTATAAAGCCAAAACAAAATTATAAAGTTCTCTAATAAAAGCAACTATATGGACAAATATAGTAACCTGTATTATTGTAATTTTGGTACATAAATTCACTTTTAATTCTTGCATAGCATTTAAAGGACACAAACCAAACACTAAAGTCTATGTAATAACATAAAGTGAGAGGTAGAGCTGTAAAGGAGTAGAGTTTTTGTATGCAATAGAAGTTAAGTTGCTATCAGTTTAAAACTGACTATTATAACATTAAGATGCTTTAAGTAATTGCAATAGTAACCACAAAGAAAATATCTACATCATATACACAAAAGGAAAAGAGAAGGGAACAAAAGCATGTCACAATAAAAGAAAATGAAACACAAAAGAAAGTAGTAAGAGAGGAGGAGAAGGACAAAAATGCTACAAGATAGAGAGGAAAATATTAACAAAATGTCAATATAAGTTCTTCCTATCAGTAATTACTTTAAATGTAAATGGATTAAGTTTTCCAATCAAAAGACATAAAATGGCTAAATTAAAAAACAGGATCCAACTATATGCTGTCTACAAGACAGTCACTCTAGATCTAAGGACTCACAAAGGCTGAAAGGTTAAGGATGGAAAAAGATATTCCATGCAAATAGTAACCAAAAGACAGAAGAGGTGTCTATACTACTATCAAACAAAATTACCTTAAGTCAAAAACTGTTAAAAGAGACAAAGACATTATGTAAGGATAAAAGAGTGAATTAACCAAGAATATATAACAATTATATTTAAGTACCCAAAAATAGAGCTCCTAAATGAATGAGTCAGATTTTGACAGAATTGAAGGGATAAACAGATGGCAACATAATAATAGGAGACTTCGATACTTCACTTTTAATAACGGACAAAACAATCAGACAAAAGATAAATAAGTAAATGAAGAACTTAACAGTATAGATCACTGGACCTACTAGACACATACTGAACATTCCAGACAACAGTAGCAGGATACATGTTCTTCTCAAATGCACAATGAACATTCTCCAGGTCTCCAGATAGATCACCTCTTACATAACAAAACAAGTCTAACCACTTTAAAAATACTGAAATTATACAAAGTATCTTTTCTAATCCCAATGGAACGAAACTAGAAATTAAGGAAAGAAAACTTGAAAATTCACAAAACTGTGGGATGTCAACAACATACTTTTAAACATCAGTGAGTCCAAAGAAGAAGTCACGAGGGAAATTAGAAAATACCTTGAGACAAATGAAAATACAACATACCCAAACTTACGGGATCCAGCAAAAGCTGCGCTAAGTGGGAAGTTTAGAGCTGTAAACAAATACGTTTAAAAAGAAAGATCTCAAATGAACAATGTAACTTTATACCTCAAGGAATTAGAAAAAGAAGAAGAAAGTGACCCCAAGCAAACAGAAGGAAAGAAATAATAAATTTTAAAGCAGAAATAAATAAAATAGAAAGAATAGAAAGAAATCAATGAAACGAAGAGTTGGTTCTTTGAAAAGATCAATAAAATTGGCAAATTCAGCTAGATTAACAAAGAAAAGAAGAGATAATATTCAACTAACTAAATAAGAAATGAAAGAGGGGACATACAATTGATGACACAATTTTTTAAAAAAAGTTTATAAGAGAATACTATGAAAAGTGTATGCCAACATATTGGATAAGCTAGAAGAAAAGGATACATTCCTAGAAACACACAACCTATCAAAACTGAAGAAACAGAAAATCTGAACAGATGAATAACCAGCAAGAAGATTAAAGCAATAACCGTAAACCTTCCAACCATGAAAAGCCCAGGACTTGATGGCTTTTCTAGTAAATTCTGCATACATTTAATGAAGAATTATTACCAATAATCTGCAAACTCTTTCAGGACTGAAGGACTGAAGAAGAAGGCATACTCCCAAACTCACTTTATGAGGTCAGCACTACCTTGATACGAAAACCAGACATTCAACAAGAAAAGAAAATTACAGACCAATATCCCTGATGAATATTGATGCAAAAATCCTCAACAAAATACTATCACACCAAATTCAACAGCACATTGAAAAGATTATACACCATGATCAAGTGAGATTTATTCCTGGAATACAAGGACCATTTAACACAAGAAAATCTACCAATGTAATACACCATTGTTACAGAATAAAGGATAAAATCCACATGATCATCTCAATTAAAGCATAAAACGCATTTCACAATATTCAATACCTTTTTGTGATTGAAACACCCAAGAAACTAGGAATATAAGAAAACAACTTCAGGAGCCAGTCCTGTGGCCAAGTGGTTGAGTCTGTGTGCCCTTCCTTGGTGGCCTGGGGTTCACTGATTGGGATCCTTGGTGCGGACCTACGCACCACTCATCAAGCCATGCTGTGATGGCATCCCACAGAGAGGAACTAGAGTGACCTACTATTAGGATATACAACTATTCCACATAAATAAGCTGTTAGAACTAATAAACAAATTTCATGATACAAAATCAACATAATCAGTTTCTATACACTAACAATGACAATCTGAAAAGAAATTTAGAAAATAATTCTAGTTACAAGAGCATGAAAAAGAGTAAAATATTTAGAAATAAACCTAATAAAGGAGGTGAAGTACTTGTCTATTGAACACTGCAAAATATTGCTGAAAAAAATAGAAAAGAAACAAATAAATGGAAAGACATTCCAGTCCAAGGATTAGAAGACAATATTAAGATGACCTTATTACCCAGAACAATCTGCAGATTCAATGCAATTCCTATCACAATCCCAATAGCATTTTTTGGCAGAAAAAGAAAAAATAACCTAAAAATTCATATGGAATTTCAAGGGATCCTGAATAACTGTAACAATTTTGAAAAAGAACAAAGTTGGAGGACTCACATTTTCTGATTTCAAAGCATATCATAAAGCTAACGTAATCAGAACAATGTGGTACTGGCAAAAAGACAGACCTGTAGCTCATTGGAATAGAAAAGAGAACCTAGAAATTAAACCCTCACTCATGTTGCCAAATGACCTAGGACAAGGGTACCAAGACCAGACAGCGGGGAAAGAACAGTCGCTTCAACAAGAATATTCAACAGAGAAAAGATATCTCTTCAATAAACGGTGATAGGCAAACTGGATATTGACATGCAAAAGAATAAAGTTGGACTCTTATATTACACTATATACAAAAAAATAACTCAAAATGGATAACGATCTAAACGTAAGATCCAAAACTATAAAACTACTGGAAGAAAACATAGGGCAAAATCTTCATGTGATGAATATAATGTGAACCATTTGTTGGGATTATAAAATGGTGCAATCACTCTGGAAATCAGTTTGATGGTCCCTCAAAATATTAAAAATAAAACTACCATATAATCCAGCAAACCAACTTCTGGGTATATATCCAAAATAATTGAAGACAGTATCTTGAAGAGATATCTGCACTGTCATGTTCATTGCAGCACTATTCACAATAGCCAAGGTATGAAAACAACCTCAGTGTTCATTGACAGATGAATGGATAAAGAAAATGTCATACACACAATGGAATATTATTCAGCCATAAAAAGAATAAAATCCTGCCACTTACAACAACATGAATGAAACTGGATGGTATTATGTTAGGCGAAATAAGCCAGACACAGAAAGACAAATATTGTGTGATCCCTCTTATATACAGAATCTAAAAGTATCATACGCATAGAAGCAGAGGTTGGTTGCCAGCAGTTAGAGGCTGTGTGTAATGGGGCTTTGTTGCCAAAGGGTACAAAAGTTACAGTTATACAAGATGAAAATTTCTGGAGCTCTGTTTCACAACAATGTAAATATACTTAACACGACTGGACTGTACACTTAAAAATAGTTAAAGTGGTAAATTTTATGTGTATTTTACCACAATTAATCTTTAAAAATTATAACATTTGAGTTTCAAGATCAAAAGAAGGATTTTATAAAAATTTCTCAAAACAGCATGGAAGATACACTATATACACTTTCATTCCTTGAAGTGGATATTAACTTTCAAAATGTGATATAATTACTGAAGAGATGGGAATAAAATGCATACCAGAGCAATTCCTGCAGCAAACTTTGGATCACATGCCATTCCATGATATGTTGCTCCCACGTAATTTTGATGGTCCCGATAACTAAGTAATAAAATTTTTCTTGTGGATAAATGCATTTTAAATTGTTAATAACTTAATGACTTTTGAAGAATTGGATGCCTCAATAAAGCTATGTTTTCTTAAAACATGAATAATACATATCATGTCTAATGCTTTCAATTATTCTGTATCGGGTAATCTCCCATAGTTCATACAAAGGTAAGTTCTAAAGGCTACTTTAACATCAACTGATACACAGCCTAAAACCTAGTAGTGCTTAATCATTCAAAAAAATTAATTACCGCCATTGTCACCACTGGATGAATATAATCCTAAAATGTAAAATTCAAGACAGTTTACTGCCATGATTTGCACATGGTGAACCCTTAAAGTATGTAAAAAATGTTGGATTGGAGGACAGGAGAGAAGAGACAGAACATGCAGTAGACTCACCAAGAAAAAGAAAGACAGGAGGTAGAAAGTGACCGCACTCATTTTAGTCCTTAGTTAATGTTGTTCCTGAATCCCCAAACCTGAACTTAAATTCCACAGGAGACACCAATAGATTTATAAATGTATTCCATATTATTTAAGGTCTTCAGAATTGTCTTTTTGTTTTTTTTCCATCTAAAATAATTAAATTATTAAAACAAAAATCTAAAGACTTGAAAGATACGGTACAAGTAGTTAAATAGCTACACATTAGGTCAGTATAGAAATACTGGAAGGTAACCACATTACTATTTAAAGGTTTTGTACTGTAACCAGCTTTGTATGCAATTATTGCATTCTGTTAACAAATTTACATTTTATTTAATGTTAAAATGATGGTTTCAATTATTTACTCCTGGGAAAATCTTTAAAACCATCAAGGCCTCACGTTTCTCCTAAGTCTTTCATATTTTCCGGTTCACTACATTTCCACAGGTAGACAGTCCACTCTGAGAATAACGGCCTACTATGAGTTAGTGTCTTACGTTATTATTGAATTTTTATATTTTGCCTTCTGCCAATACAGTATTCATGCAATCTTTGTTTGAGATGTCTTGTTATTATACATAATAAATTTTGTATATAATTTTGATAGATAAAATATCAAATAATTTGATAAACCCTATATCAATGCAAACAAGGTACTTACATTAATAAGAATGCCATGTCATGAGACCTTTGAAACAAAAATTTTTCTTTCCATGACACAAATCTTTGCAGTACTTCATCAGCATCCCCATTAGAGGAAATCTTATTTTGATCTGACCAGATCTCCAAAGAAGTTAACATAACAGTCATTTTAAGCTGGGAAAACATCTGAAAACAGAAGACACATGATACGCAGTTTTAGGCTACATAAATATAACATTACATCTCATACATAAAGCTAATATAATCAATTTATTATTTTTTGGAGATGAAATCCACTGGTGAATGAAATTAGTTGGTAAGACTACTTTTTATAAAAATACAAATGCTATTAATACAATGTTACTTCATTAATAGGAATATTTCTTATTTAAATGTGAAAATAAATACTTACAGTGTTGATAAGACTAAAGATATGGACAACTTTCTCAGTTGCAACTGCCACTTCAGAGCCCATGTAATTATACTGAAAGGCAAATTTTTGTTTCTTAATCACTAGTAAAAATTACCAGACTACAGCATTTTAAATGGATATAAAATATAAAACGCTAAAATAATGCAGTGCTCAAGTGAAAGAATGAAAGTAGAATTAAGATTTATCAAGTATTTAGTAAGTTTTAGGCATAAAGCTAGGGACTTCGTATGTTAATCAATAATATTTAAATGAGATAGTTGTGATTATCTTCCTTTGTACACATACAGAAATTAAGGATCAAAAGGTAAGGTCAAGGGGCCAGTCCCATGGCTGAATGGTTAGGGTTCCACTCTCTCACTTTGGCAGCTCAGGTTCGTGGGTTCCAATTCTGGGCACGGACATACTCCACTCATCAGCCATGCTATGCAGGTATTCCACATACAAAATAGAGGAAGATTGGCACAGATGTTAGCTCATGGTTAATCTTCCTCAAGCAAAAGAAAACCAAAAACAAAGAGGAAGATTGGCAACGGATGTTAGCTCAAGGCAAATCTTCCTCACCAAAAAAAAAAAAAAAAAACAAAAACCCACACAATTAAGGTTACGATTGCAACAATTATTAAAGGTGAGTACCAGGACTCAAATCTCTAAATAGCTAAACTGCTGTCTATGTTGTCTGCTGCAGTGTGCTGTCATCGTTTGTCTTTATCCCAATAAGACAACAGGACCATATATCCTGGATCAACAATGTACTTTGTAAATGCAGAGCTCTGAGTGCTATATTAGTGAATAATTTAAGAAGATGTCCTCATTCAAGGGAACAAAAGTCATACTATTTTCTCTGAAATACTTCTAATTGCGTGTGCACACACATTTCTAAGTGTTGGCTGAAAACATAAAAATTGGCAGCTTGAGATCTTCAATATCTCCAGTAAGTCTGCAGAAGACTCCTGGCAGAAAATAAAACGGAATGGATAGAGTTCTCTGATACAGACAAGAGAGTTGCCATCCTCCCAGCTGTTTAGAGACTGTTTGCACTTTGCTATTTCTCTGTATGTAACCTTCCCCAATAAACCATATTGAATATTTACACAACACAGCAGGTGTAGCATGAGTGAGGGTGATCCTTTGCAAGAATAAACATATGAAAAGCAAGACAAAAGAAAACAAAAATATGGTTTTGGAAATGAATCCACATATGTCAATAATCACAAATTATCAACACATCAAACACTAGGCAAATGATAAAGACTAAGAAAACTCACTATATGCAAATTAAAAGAAAAACACTTAAATTATAAAGACATATAAGTACGAACAGTCAAAGCAGGAAAATACATACCAGGACAATACTAGACAAAAAGCACATGTTACGTGATGTGATAGTTACAGTAATTAACATAATAGTAACATTAATATGAAAAAGGAAATAATTATCACAACATATTTATAAAATATTTAATTCATCAGAAAGATGGAAGCATTCTAAACTTGCTTATAACTAATAGCCTAGCAACATAATACATAAAACAAACTTAACAGAATTATAAATAGAAATTATCATAGTGAGGGATTTTTACATACTTCTCAATCATTAATAGATCAAGCAGACAAATTAACCGTAAAGATATACAAGACTTTAAAAACTCAAGCAAACTTTGGACATTATACACATTTATAAAAGCTTATATAAAACAATAATAAAATATATATAAATATTTTTTCAAATATATATGAACGTTTTACATAAGTTGACTCATATTAGGCCATGAAACAGTTCTTTGACTGTAAAGCATAGTATCACGTAGATTACACGGTCCAATCACAAAGCAGTTGTTATAGAATTGATTAAAAGTGTTCTAATGATGTTATTTTTACTTACATGGATAACTCTATTGTGGTTATATAACGTACTGATCTTATTCTAGTAAATGCACACTGAAAAAAAGCTGCATGATGCAATTTACAATTTACTTTCAAATAGAGCACAAGCGATGACATGATATAATATTAACAATAAATCCAAGTAAAGAGGATACAGGTGTTCTTTGCATTATTCTCATTCCTGCTACTTTTCTGGAAGTTTGAAAATATTTTCAAATAAAATATTTAAAAAGTGAAAATGAAATAAAGATAATTTCAGATGAACAAAAGCTGAAGAAAATTCAACAGGCTAAACAGAAATATCAGAAACACAGGCCTAAAAGAAGGAAGACAGGGCTTTGGAAATGGTAAATAGGCAGAAAAATGAGAAACCCTTTTTTCCTTCTTTAAACAACAATTGAATATTTAATTTAAAATAATTTATTTTGTGGTTTATAACACATGGAGAAGTAGTATAGGTTACAGTAACATCACAAACGTATTAAATGGAATTTTACTGTTACAAGGATTTTCCATTATATATGAAATGGTATAACATTAATTCCAGATTGTGATAAGATAGGAATACTAATTGAAACTACTAGTTAAACCACTGGGGTGGGACGTGGGAGATAAAGGGGCATAGCAGAAAAAATATATATACGAGATAAAAATAAATGCTAAAAATAGCCCACTAATCCAAGAGCAGCAAGGGAGGAACAAAAGAGCAAACAGTTGACAGGACAATTAGAACGCTAATAGCACACACCACACGGGAGTACTTAACCTCCATCTGCTGTTGTCAGTACTTGTGATAAACAAATCAACTAAATACTCTAACGAGAAGGAAGGGATTATCTGATCCAGCAGAGAAAAAAAAGACCTATGGATATGCCGTTTAGAGTCATACTTTAAAATTTAAGACAGAAAAGTTGAACATAAAAGGAGAGGGAATACTCATCATAGAATATTATAAAGAACTCTTTGGAGGTGTTTTTGCATGATGACAATAGCATCTGAAGATGTCTTCTGTTGCTACTGGCAGGTTAACATCTAAGTGGAGGGAGGAAAGTGGGCTGTCTAGATTTAAATTTAGCAACCTCATGGGATTATCTGGGGGAGCATAATTCCAATGCTCCCTGGTGTTAAACCAAATAATATTATTCCGCATGAAACAACAATAATGAAAATATAAATGCCCCAAAGGGCATTAGCTAGTAAAACAGATTAAATTATATTTAATATATTAATTGAACACTATGTAAGCATTAAAATATGGGATAATATTATTAAATTGTTTAGAAAATAGCATTACAAAATAGCATATATAATGCAGATATATAAATATACACATACATAAATATAAGTATGTGTGTATTAAAAATAGGAAATGTGTTGGAGCCGGCCCGGTGGTGCAGCGGTTAAGTGCACACAATCCGCTTCTTGGAACCCTGGGGTTTGCCGGTTCAGATCCCGGGTGCGGACATGGCTTAGCTTGGCAAAAGCCACGCTGTGGTAGGTGTCCCACAAACAAGATGGAGGAAGATGGGCACGGATGTGAGCTCATGGCCAGTCTTCCTCAGCAAAAAGAGGAGGATTGGCAGCAGATGTTAGCTCAGGGCTAATCTTCCTCAAAAAAATGGGAAATGTGTGCATATAATTTATCTCCTGGTGATAAAATTATGTGTTTTTTTAAATTATTTTGTCTGTGTATTCTTTTCTGTTATTGTTTTTGTAAAAATTATTTAAAGATGTAAATATTTTCTTTTATGAACATAATCTAGAACATTATGGCACTCACCAAGGGACTTTATGCAAAAATATCAGTGATAATGGACAAATCATATTTTTTAACTTGTTACTCATATGGCTTTGTTAAAACTGATTATATAAACAAACATTTCCATAACTAAATGAATGTTCCTATGAATAATTCTTCTCATTTTAAAATGCAGAACTTCCACCAGAGAACCCAAGTGATTACAAAGCATAAAATAATCTTATAAAAGATAATATTTAATAACAAGGATCTCCAATTTAGTAATAAACAAAATAGCTAGTTTTAAAATGGAAATCAATTTAAAGAAAACAGTTTCACCACCATTTGGGGTGGATTCAGAAATATCTGGAGCTAATTATAATCCAATAGGTAATATTGTACTAGAATCCTTCCATTATACAAAGCTATATATTATTGATAGAATTCTATACTGATTTGGAAATCAATATTGTAAATAGCAATCCCCCTATGTCAATGTAAAGGCAACTGACAACATTTCTTTATGTTGTGCTTTACCAGAGACATATTTTGAACAGAGAAAATATATCTATATTGCAAACAATGGAAGTCTTTTTTCTCACATTTCCTTTGAATTTAAACACAAAATAAAGATATGAAGAAATATATCAATAATGCATACCAAGGCTTTATCCATAACGATTTGCATCTTCAGAATTCTTTTCGTTAGCGCATCTGAATTTTTCTGGGAAACAGCAGACATGAATTAAGTAAAACACTTTTTAAATTCTCAAATTGTTTGTAATTATGTACATTATATATGTACATTATTACATGTATGCATACATACACACATTATATATGTATACATACATATACACCACACACACAAAGTATAGATAGATAAATAGATAAATAGTTACAGATACAAATATATAAAGATAATAAGAAAACAAAAGGATAGATGCCCCTGAATAAATAAGCAGGTGAGATTCCAAATAACAATTTTACGGACAAATCAGAAGCTTTTACTTTATATTATTGATAATTAGAGTCCTCAGAAAATTTACTGAAATGAGGGAGAACTCATGTGTCCTTCCTCTGGAAACCTTCCCCCAAACTTCAACTAAACAAGCTCTCACCAACTTTCCCTGAAACATTGCCTCTATTTTCTCATTGCTTTTGTCCTTTTAATTAACTTTGACTTTACTGTGGCTTACACTCAATAGAATGCATCCATTTTAAGAATAGTCATATGAATTAGTACTAACGTGTACACCCATGGAACCATTTCCACAAGTAAAGCAAAGCATGTTTCTATCACCCTTGTCCAAGTCAATAGCCCAGAGGACTCAAGGCAACCAATTATCTGCTTTCTCTCACCATAAATTAAAATAATCCACTCTAGAATTTCACATAAATAGAATTATATGGTATGTACTCTTTTATATTTGGCTTTTTTCACTCAGCATTCATCTATGTTGTTGTGATTATTAGTAACTCATTAGTTTTTATTGCTAAGTAGCATGCCATTTTAGAAATATATCACAATTTGTTTATACATTTACTGTTGATGATCATTTGGATTATTTAGTCATTTTAGCAATTATAAATAAAGCTGAATATCCATGTGCAGTTATATTCTTTCATTTTTCCTGGTAAATACTTAGAAATGGAATACCTGAGTCATATGGTAATTGTGAGTGTATAAAGTATTATGAAAGTGCCAGATTGTTTTCTAAAGCAGTTTGATCATTCCGCATTTTCACCAAGGATTAATAAGAGTGCCAGCTGCTCCATATTCTTGCCTATATTTGGTATTGTGTTTTCTCATTGTATCCATTCTTGTTAACCTGTATTGATGTCTCATTGAGGTTTTAATTTGCAGTTCCCTGGTAATTAAGGACGTTGAACATCTTTTCACATTCTTATGGTTCATTAATTTGGTTTCTCCTAAGTTCCTTACTAGAAATTTTGTTTAGTCTTGACATTTAAGACTATTCTGTAATTCAATTTTTTAAATAGGGGTCAAGATTCATTTTATTCCATATGGATAGCCAGTCTTCTAGCATAATTTGAAGGGATCACTGTTTAACCTTTCAAAGTCCTTCACATCGTTGTGGAAAATCAATTGGCCAATAGTACACAGGTTTACTTCTGATCTATTCTGTTCCACTGTTCTATATGTCTATACTTACACCAATAAAACAATGTGTATCTCTATAGCAGGGATCAGCAAACTATAACCCAAGCTATGGCCACCTGTTTTGTAAAAAATATTTTATTGGAACACAGCCGCACCATTTGTTTGTATACTGTCTATGCTGCTTCATGCTACACAGGGAGAGTGAAGTAGCTGCAACAGACCACATGCCCCACAAGCTTAAAATATTTACTATCTGGTCCTTTAAGAAAAAGTAATGTAGAGGCTGGCCTGGTGGCTAATGGTTAAGTTCCATGCACTCCTCTTGGGCAGCCCAAGGTTAGCAGGTTTGGATCCTGGGCGTGGATCTTGACACTCATCAAGCCACACTGTGGCGGCATCCCATGTATAAAAAATAGAGGAACATTGGCATAGATGTTAGCTCAGCAGCAATCTTCCTCAAGCGAAAAGAGGAGGACTGGCAACAGATGTTAGCACAGGGCCAATCTTCCTCACAAAAAGAAAGAACAGAAAAAAGAAAAAATAATGTAAGTACTCTATCTTATTCTTCTTTTTAAAGCTGTTTGACTATTCTAGGATATTTGCATCTCTTTATGAATTTGAGAACATACTGGAATTTTGATTGGGATTACACTAAATCCACAGATAAATTTCAGGAAAACGAACATCTTAATGATGTCAATTTCTTTCTCTCCTGTGACTTTGCTAGACCCTCTTATTAGTCCTGATAGCTCTGGTGGGGATCCTTTGGGATTTTCTACATACACAGTTAGATCACTAAAAATATAGGGTTACTTTTTCCTTTCAAAAGCGTGTGCCCTTGATTATTACTCTTTTTCCCGTTGCACTATCGAGGAACTCTAGTAAAATGTTGACTAGAACTAGTGAGGGCAAATGGCCTCGTGTTATTCCTAATCTTAGGGGCTATTTTAGTAAGCTCAGACTATAAAAAGTATGTCAGAGACTAGGTGGCTTAAACAACAAACATTTTATTTCTCACAGTTCGGGAGGCTGGGAAGTTCAAGAACGAGGAGCCAGTAGATACAGTAGCTGGTGAGAGCTCTCTTCCTAGTTTGCAGACGGCTGTCTTCTTGTGTGCTCTTGGGAGGAAGAGCAGAGAGAGATCTCCTGTCTCTTCCCTTTTTTATAAGAACATTAATCCCATCATGAGGGCCCCGTCCTTATGACCTAATCTAACCCTAATTATTTTCCCAAAACCCCACCTCCTAATACCATCGTATGGGGGGGTCAGGGTTTCAACATATGGATTTGGGGGGGACACAAGCATGCAGTCCACAACAGGGGCAAAACATTCAGTCACTTACATTCATTATGTTAGCTGTAGATGCTAACAGATGCTGTTTGCTAGATCAATGAAGTTTTCTATTCCTAGTTTTCATCATGAATGGGTGTTGAATTTTGCCAAATGATATTTCTGGACTATTTATCAATGATTCTGTGGTTTTCTACATAAATATGTTAAATTGTTTGATTCGATTCCTATTTTGCTATACTGATTGAAGTAATATTGCCTCAAAGTTCCACAGATACTATAGTCTCAGAATTCCTGAGAAAGTAAGAATGTTTTTATATAAAACGGCAACTTGACTAGGTTAAAAAAACTGTTGGGATGTTGTATACAGGCATACCTCATTTTATTGTGCTTTGCAGATATTGTGTTTTTTACAAGACCCTTCACCAGCAAAAAGATTACCACCTGCTGAAGGCTCTGATGATGGTTAGCATTTCTTATCAATTAGGTATTTTTTTAATTAAGGTATGTACATTGTTTTATAGACATAATGCTACTGTACACTTAATAGACTACAGAATAGTTTAAACATAACTTTATATGCATTGGGAAGTCAAAAAAATTGTCTCACTTTATTGTGATATTCTTTTCATTGCAGTGGTCTGGAACAAAACCCATGATATCTCCGAGGTATGCCTGTACCCCCTAGAGAAGCAATTCTCTATACAAGCCCCCAAGACAGACATGGTTGACTGTCTTACAAGCACTTCATTTGAGCAAAGGCTGAGTTTTCCTATCTTTGTAGGTGATTTCTGTGGAGGCCAAGGTGCCTATAAGATTATTCATTATACATTTATGAAGTCCAATATACTAACCACATTACATCTCAGTGTTGCCAGTTTTTATCAGGGTTTCTTGGGGCATCTTTCAAATTCAGAACTCCTTTACATGAACAAAGTTTTATTCTTAGTAACTTGTAATACTTTGGGTGCTATTTTATTCATGAAGGACAATTTTATTATTTTGAATTTCTCTTATCAACCTTTTACACTCTACTAGTCAGGGTTCCCCAGAGAAACAGAACCAACAGGATGTCTGTGTGTATATTTATACATTTATTTTAATTTACTATAATTAGATTTATTATAAGGAACTGGTTCACATGATTCTTGAGGGTAGGCCAGTGGGCAGGAGATCCAGGCAGAGCTGCTGCTGCACTTCCAGTCTGAAGGCAGCTGGCTGGAGAATCCTGTCTTACTTAAGGGAGGGTCAGTCCATTTGCTCTATTCAGGACATCAACCAATTGCATGAGATCCACTCACGTTATGGAGGACAATCTGCTTTACTCAAAGTCCACTGATTTAAATGTTAATCTGATTCAAAAACATCCTCACAGAAACACCCATCAAATTTGACCAACTATCTGGGCACTGTGGCGCAGCCAAATTGACACATAAAATTAACCATCACACGGTCTTAGGTGTTCTCTATCATAATTTTTATATCATTGCTTTCTCTGTTTCCTTAAACCTGACTATAATACTACAATTTGGGGTTTTAGCACGACGTTTATTCTATTATTCACTAGTTCTACTACCAATTTTTTTTTATTTTTAAAATAGCTTTATTTTTCTCTTACACTTATTTCCTGAGCACTTTCAGGGCTCTCCTAAACAGACTGTATAGAAGTAGACCATTAGACTACTAAAGAGCATATCTTTAGGGTCATATTACCTGGGTTTGAATTTTAATGGAGCAACTTACCAGAGAATTTCGTAGATTAATAATTTAAGCTCTCTAAATCTCTGTTTCCTGATCTGAAAAGAGGGATAATCGTACTAACTCTTAGAACTATTGAAAGAATTGAAAAGACAGGATATATGTAAAGCTTTTAGAACAATACATGGCACCTATGAGACAGTACATGAATATAAAATAATATCAGTATTGTTTTTTATTCACTTCGGATTTTGTATTTTTCCTATATTTTATATTTATGGTCATTCATATGGCTCATGTTTATTCCTTTCTGATTATTATTCTTATTTTAGAACACATGCAGTTCTCTCAAGTCAAACTTTTCTTGGAGAAACGGTGGGAATTAGTGACTATTATTATACTTTGGGGTATAAGGAATGGCCAGTTATCCAAGAATGATGCTAACTCCCTCTCCAAGAGAAGAGATGTCAGTGACAGGCAGCTGTCCAGGCTCAACTGTATCAAGGTGGGGACATACGCACTCTTTTCCCTTTATCACTGACTAGACTCAGATAATCTAGTGGGAGATTCTCAGGGGTCCTGAGTCAAGCTAGGAAGACAATCAACCAGGAGAGTTTCATCCAACTTGGTCTTTGCCTGAACAAGACATTAAACCAATGAGCGTTGGGGAACTGTTTGCTTCAAAATCAAGTGGGATTTGACCTAATATTGATTCTCATGAAGAATACAGTTTGGGGAGAACTGCGTACACAGTTGTTCCATTGTTTGATTTGGTTGAAAGTTCACTCTATTTGGAAAACATTCTTTGTGAATTTGGTTCTGATTGTGGCTGGCTACTATTTTCATTCAGGATGAGATTAGGGCCTTTTATTTTTCTGTTTAACTGTGGCTTGTTTATTTTACAGAATAAGAAGGACATTTTGCATTAGGGAGGAAAGAAATGATTTCTATTAAAAAAACTCAATTAAGTAGTTTTGGTTGGATACAGAATTATAGACTGAAAATTACTTTGCCTTATTTTAAGCAATTGTAGTATTGCCTTTCAACTCCCAGTATTGCTGCTGGAAAATTTCATGCCATTCTGCATCTTGAGCATATATAAGAAATCAGATTTTCTTATATCAGTCCAGAAATTCATCTTAAATAATTGAGAATTTTTCTTGTCTTGTCTTCAACTCAATTTTCTCTGTTTATTTGTACTGGAACCCCTATTTCTATCACCCATATTGTTATTTTAACTTCATTTCTTCTCTCTCAAACTTCCCTTTCATTTGTCTTTGTTCTTTACGTTTTGTGTGATTTCTGGAATTTTATCTTGTAAACTTTCTATTGAGTTTTTATTATCATACTTTTAATTCCCAAGAACTGTTACTTATCCGTTGAATGTTAGTTTTTAAACAGCACTCCATTCTTACTTTGCGGATGAAATATTTTCTCTTAGCTCTCTGAGGATATTGTCATTTTGTTTCCTTCACCCCCTATATTCTTTGGTACCTCAAACTTTAAAACTTTGATTTTTTTCATGTCTCCATCTTCCATATTACATTGTGTCATCATATATTTAGTGCACCTTCATATTAAGAATTGAGCGTTTAATAGCTTATTCCAACATGTATGATCATACATGTAGTTTCTGGGCTGCTGTCTTCACAGAGGGTAATTTCTCTAGGTGGTTGGTTGGGAAAACCTTGCTGTTAATATGGTTAGTTTTGATTCTTTGGCTGGTTTGATTGCCTCCTAGAGAGGAGTCTCTCCGATATATTTCTTAGAATATATAAGCCGGGTTTCCAATATCCAGTGTGCCAAGTTTAACTTAATTACCTTAGTTTCAGTATGATGATCTTCCCCTAGTGTGGAATACAATAGAACATCTGTGCCTAGTGCTCCTGTTTCACAGACCCCTCACCCCCCGCCAAAGTAAACAACCTTCGATTATCTATCAGTTTACAACAGAGACAATTGATTAGGAGAGGAAATCAGGATTTCTAAATACTTAACTTATTTTCAATCAATTCTCTTCTTAGGTCTACCTTTAAAGTTATTTCCTAAGGTATGTGAGCATGCAATTCCAGAAACACTGGACAGCACTGCACTAGGTACCAAGTTTCCAGAGGCGATCCCCATTGCCAGTTTAGGATTCAGCTTTTTAGGAGCTAAATCAGCTGTCTATTTGCTATTAAATTTCCATTGTTCTTATTCCTATCTTGTTCTATTAGTGTTTGTATGTTTACGCATTTTAAAAATCTCTTTTCATAGTAGTGGGGTTTAACGGAGGGGCAGGGGTAAATGCATACGTCCAACGTGCCGTTAAAAGGTAAGCCCTTTCTTGTATTTTGTTTGGTTTCTGTTCCATTTTTCAACTCTGCTTATAATGAAAGTGTTCACCTTGCTTGTAAGTTTATTCGTGTTTACTTTCAGAAATATAAAAATTTGCCAAAAATATGTTTTCATGTTACTTTTTTTCTGTTCTTTTAAAAAATCTGTTATATTGGAGGTATTCACTTTGTTTATTTGTGCCTGTAAAAGCACTAGTGCATGTGAGAACATGCTTACCTAAACTCAGAGATTTAAGTCTATCAGATTCAGGATGAAAAGCAATTATCAAGTTTCCCTATGAAAGATACACAATTCACAAACATGTACCACTACCCACCTATCTCCATTCCTGCAGTGACTTCCCGGGTTTTTTCTTAGGTTCTGAAATCTTTGTCTTTATTTTATTTCATTATTGCATTTTGTTTTGTACCCAAACTTTCCATAATTACTTCCAATATGTTGCTTCACTACATTAGAAAATGCGGTGAGCAAATATTATTATTAGTAGTAGCAATGTTATTGATCACTTACATTTCTCCATATACTATGCTAAGTAATTTCCATTTATAAACTTATTTAATCTTTGAAATATTGCATGAGTTAGCAATTATTTTTATTATTGGATTTTACAGATAAGAACATTTAAACACAGAAAGGTTATGTTATTTGCCCAGGTTCTTGTGGCTACAGCCGGACAGACTTGGATTTCAAACTAAGGCAGCTGGGACTGTCTGTTATCTGTATCTCTTCCAACCCCTCTCTTGTTGCTGATTCATTGGAGAGGGATGGCTTCAAGTGCGGGGTTATTTGTCTTTCTCAAAGCATATCCACCTCTTCAGGTTCTCCCTCTGCCACAGAAGAGTATTTATGGAATACTTTAAAGTTTTTAAATTTATGTTATAGTGCTCTATTTCAGCTGCAAAAATTGTCTTTACTTGTGTCCAATGTTGTATGGCAACATGCAGATAGTTTCCAGAGCTGGCATAAAGTTTGCGGGCACATCTTAGTTTTATTAAAAATAAAATTTTCGTCTCTATATATGGCTATATTTTATTGTTTTTACGAGATTCTGAAAGGGTAATTTTATTAATCTACATCTGAACCAACATCTTTGCCAAAATAAACAAAAGTAAATGAAAGCAAAAGTGAGATGGAGTTCATCATAAATTAAATTCTATTTTCACTTTTTACTATTTTTTTTTTTTGCTTCTCTTTAACATGACATTCAATTTTGATGAGAATATGTAGACAGAGATTCATTTATTTAGCCACTGGTGATAAAATGTAAAGTTGTATAAAATTTCTTAAGGAGGAACTTAGGAGATTATATATATATATACATACATCAAAAAGCCTTTGGAAATATGCCTACTTTTATATGCAAGCATTTATAAGCAAAGTATGATTGCTCAAAACTTGGGTACATTCATGCAGTTCATTTCTTGATTAAAGTAATAATGAAATATGTAAAATATGACATAATTTTACAAAATATATAAATTTCAAGTTTGTGCTTAGTATATATATTATATACCTATATGCTTATACATGGATATTTGCTCATATATACATATATATGCTTCATATATGCACACACACATATATAAATTAAAAACTATAAAAGAATATACATCCAAATAATTTCAATGGATAAAATGCATTTACCTCTAGAAAACAGAAAATATTTTCTTTACATATGTACATATTTAATATTTTAACACGTTAACCAATATTATCTAATTTAAAATAATAAGTGAAAATTATTTAATGATAAGTAAAAATGTACATATCCTCTTAATAGCAAAAAGAAAATTTCGAAGCAGCATATATGGTTAGATCATTTTTTGTTTTAAAAAAATCTGTACATTTATAAAGCTGCATTTATAACTAAGTATATTACAAAAACTGGAACAAATATTTGAAAATTCTAAGACAATTATCTCTAGACAACGAGCTCTGAAACAATTTCTTGCCTTTTACTACTTTTAAATTTGCTATTAAGATAACACTTTTTTACAAAAAAGTGTAATGACAAGGAAAATGCTGACAAAGTAATAATCAGCAGATTTGGGTAACATTATATTGGTAGGATATAAATTCAGTCACAATGCAACTATGTATACATGCTTAAAAATACTTGCAATTAGGGAATTGTGAGAATTTCTAAATTATATCTTTATATCTCTTACATTTTCTAAATATTATATGAATAAACATAAAATATGTTTTAAATAAACACCTTACAGGAGAAGGTATTAATATGATCAACATCAGTTTAAATTTGTTTTCCAAATGTAACACATCTCAATCTGAATAAGTTTATCAGAAGTAACACAAGCGAAGATCTCACAAAAGGGGTTACTTACTTCTGATTTCACAAAAATCCTGAAGGATTTATCTACCAATTCGGTCATAGGATAAGTTTCTTGTAAGGGAGGAAAAGAGATTTTATTATTCTTTATTCGATGAAGCATGTGCTCATATGTAGCCGCTGATCCCAGTGGTTCAATTCCATAACTGACATTCTCCAATTTCAATAATCCCCTGAATATTTAAATTAAAAAAGAAAAGAAAGAGTAATTAATATAGCTGTGCCACTGAGAAATGTAAGTCAACATTAAATAAAAACATTTTACAGAAATTTGACAGTGATCTTTGTGGTCTAATACCCAAGAATCATCCCATGTTACTTGGATTAACTTTCAGACCCAATTTTATACCGTCTTCTATTTATTACGGTATTTAGGAGACATTGTGGTTCTAGTGTGGCCAAGAAGTGTGAATATTCTTCAGACTAGTGGGAGGTTTTTCTGAATAAATTTTATGACTGCAAGCATGGTACAGAGACAGAGAGAATAGGAAAAATGATAAGAAGAGGAGGAGGAAAAGAAAGCATATGAGAAGAAAACAATCAAAGGCTATTTTTTTTATCTGTATTCTTTAAGAAGTTTTTAAACATTAAAGCTTACATAAGATTTTCAACCATGTACATCTCTGAAATATGCTGTTACCTGAGTCCAGAACAAGTGCTAAGTGTCACAACTGATTTTGGAACCTCTGCAGCATATCCTTGATAAAAGCAATGGCTCTAAACAGGAGTGTATAAAGATACATTCGTGAATGATTTGAAAATAAAATTTTCGGTTTTATCCTTACTTTGTAGACATCATGAAACATTCAGATTTAGCCATTATCATAATATTGTTCAACAGATATTCCTTTTTTTTTCTATCTACCTGCAATCTCTTCCTCTAAGCCTTCTTCTGCCTAAGAATAATCATGACTCCTATCCTCCCTCAAATAATTCTTGCTATAATTCTAAATTTTTGACAAACAACTTTCTTTTCTTTCTCAGCCACATTTCTTGAATGTACATTTATAACTGCTAACTCAGTGCAATTAGCAGTGTTAATTTGACTTCAACTGTGAACATTTCAATTGTTTTTTCTGTTCCCCAAAGGTATCTTAAATGACATTTCCTCATTTTATTTCTTTTTAGTATCTCACCATATTGATCACCCTAGTTCCACTCTCCTGCCCATGGACTCTTACAGCATTAGTCTTCCCAGAGTCTTCCCTAATATTCTTTTTCAGTGAATATTCCCTTCTCTGCCCTTAAGAGTCTGGTGATATCTAGAATCAGTCCTGTTCCTTTGTTAATCTGTGCTATGAGAGCTTTAGTATCATCACATTCTCTCCTATGCATTTGTTTATACGTTACTAGTTCCCAGATATATTTCCATTGCTAACTGTTCACTTTTTCTCCAACCAAGGCTTAACTCCTATCCCCCAACCACGGACAGTAGCAGAGCATACCCTGCTCCAAACCAAGCAACAGCAGCAGCCACCTCCACTTGCACTGGTGCCAGCAGACACTGTAGCTACAAGCTCATCACAAAAAGAGAGAATGTAAACCAGATCTCAAGCCTTTACCCAGCAACAGAGAGCAATTCAGTCTCCTGGTCTTGCACCCAGTGGGAGAAAATGATTCTCATGAGATAATTCCCAATGTCCCCAACTCCAAGCAGAAGGAAGTAGCCCAGTTAGGAACCTTCCTCACCCAGGGGCACTAGCAGAGATAGAGTGAGAAACACACTAACATCCACTGGAGGGAGAACAGCCAGATGAAATGCTTTCCAGCTCATGGGTCTTTCATCATGCAACCCCACCCAGCAATACAAGCTGGCCCAGGAAAGCACCTTTTATCACTAGAGGCTGCACCAGTGGAGATTCAGCAGGAGCTCCAGCAGAGCCAGAAGAATGAAGCGCAACACAATAATATTTAAAGACCCAAGAAAGCTAAACTGTCACTGAACAACAAACAAAACTAAAGCTAAACTTAAACTGTGTGACTGCCTCCGAAAATAGAAGATTTAAATGTCGAGGAAATAACTGAAAATCACACACTATGCCAAGAACCAAGAAAATCGCAACAAGAATGAGAAAAGACAACCAGCTGATCCCAATATTGAGATGAGCCACATGTTGGAACTATTAGACAAAGATTTTAAAGCAGCTGTGACAAAATTGCATAAATAAACAATTAAAAAGTATCTTGAAACAAATGAAAAAACAGAAAATCTCAGAAAAGAAATGGAAGCTATAAAAAACAAATAAAATATTAGACCTGAAGACTATAACAAACAAAACACAAACACACCAGATAGGCTCAAAAGTAGAGTGGAGACAACAAGGGATAGGATCAGTGAATTTGAGGACAGATCAACAGAATTTACTCAATATATAAAACAGAGAAAAATGAGCTAATAAAATACATAGAGCCCCAAGGACCTGTGGAACAATTACAGAATATATAAAAATGCATATCAGAATCCAAGAAGCAGAAAAGAAAGAATGTGGGGTTGAAAAGTATTCAAAGAATAGAGTCTGAAATTTCGGTCGGGAAGATGGTAGAGTAGGAAGCCTGGATCCCCTGTCCCCCAACAAACACACCAGTTCACAGACAAATTCCCTTTGTGAGAAATCAGAAACGAATTGAAAGGCTCATGCTCACCCTGAGAGAATGCAAAATCAGACTCACCAAAGCAGTAGGGAAATTTGGGACACCCTTTCACCAGAGACTGTCCAAGAGCACTGCCATATGATCAGAAAGAAACCCTCTACCTTCCCAGATCGACCCAGGAGAGGAAAAGGGCTTGTTCACATGTCCAGTGCCCCCATTTTTCTGAGGAGTATACCGAAACAACTAGCATCTGTGTCACCAGTCCTGGTGCTCTGATGGGTTTAGCACAGTCTAGCCGCCCAGAAAACAATGGAGGTGATGGCTTGTGCTAGTAGACACCATTGATCTGCACCCCCCTCCCTGCCCCCATACACCAGAGTGAATGGAAGAAAAATCCCAGCTCTCTGCTTCTCTCTGGGAAAGGAAAGGGTTGACCTGTGCATGGAGTACCCTATTACCAAAACGGTCCAAAGAACTAGCATCTGTCTCAGAAATCCTGGAGCACTGATGGATCTGGCACGGTTTAGCTGTCTGGGGGAGAATAAAGGCAGCAATTTGGAATAGTAAATGCCACTGATTCTCCCTCATTCCCAGCACAGAGAGAGTAGGAAAAACACAGATGCCTGCTTCTCCCCAATTCCTTGAAGACACAATTTGTCAAACCTCACACAAGAGGAAATAGACAATCTGAACAGGTCTGTATCTATTGGAGAAATTGAATCAAAAATTAACCTTTTCCTGCTCCAAAAAAGGGATAATCAATGAAGATGCATTTTTGTCGAAGGCAAAAAAGAAAGTAATTTTGTCCTAAAGTAAAATGATTGTTCCAGAATAAAAAAAACAAAAAGATAGGACAAAACCTAACTAGATATGAGAAGCTACAGAAGGTTTGTGGAAAAGAAATCTTGAGAAAGGAATTTTATGTGTGGTTAAACTCACTCTTCCCTCTTCGCATTCCCTGGCCATAAATACAACCTACTCCAAACCCTCAAACAACTTACCTGTAGCTTGCTACATTTGCTTGCCCTAAATTGCAATTCTCTGGCAATTCCCAAATAATTTCATCTTTTTGAGTTTGCCTCAGTTTACTTTGTTATTTAGGTCAACAAATATAACAGAAGGATAAGTAAAAACTACATAGATATGTGGAAATTAAGCAACACACACTTGATCAACAATAGAATCAAAGGAAAAGTCAAAAGGAAATTACAAAATGTCTCAAGACAAATGAAAGAGGAAACACAACATACCAGATTTATGGGATCTAGTGAAAGCAGAGCTAAGAGTAAGTTTATAGCTGTAAATTAAAGAAGAAGAAAATCTCAAATTGACACACTAATTTCCCACTCCGAAGAGCTAGAAAAAGAAGAACTAAGCTCAAAGTAGCAAAAAGAAGGAAATAAAGATTAGAGCAGAAATAAAATAGAAAGCAGAAAAAATCATGAAATTAGAGTTGGTTTTTTGAAAAGATAAAATCGTCAAACCCCTAGCTAGGCTAAGAAAAAGAGAGAAGACTCAAATAAATAAAATCATAAATAAAAGCAGAGACATTACAAGTGATGTCACAGAAATAAAAAGGATCAAAGAGAACACAATGAACAATTCTATGCCAACAACTGGATACCGTAGAAAATGGGTAAATTTCTAGAAACATACAACCTACCAAGACTGAATCATGAAGAAACAGAAAATATGAACAGACTTAAAAACAACTACTATGGAGACTGAATAAGTAACCAGAAACCTTCCAAGAAAGAAAAGCCCAACACCAAATGGCTTCACTGGTGAATTATACCAAACATTTAAGGAAGAATTAACAGCAATCCTTCACACACTCTTCCAAAAAGTTGAAGAGGAAGGAACACTTCCAAACTTGTTTTACAAGGCTAGCATTACCCTGATACAAAAGCCACACAAACTGTCCATAAGGAAAGAAAACTACAAGCCAATATTCCTCATGAATTTAGACATGAAATTTCTCAAGAAAACCGCAGTAAACCAAATCCAGTGTAAGCCAGCAAATTACAATGATCATACATTTTGATGAAATTAAATTATCCCTGAATGCAAGGATGGTTCAAGTCACAAAAATCAATAAATGTGATAAAGTCACATTAATAATATAAAGAATAAAAATCACATGATCATCTCAATATATGCAGAGAATTAGATAAAAGTCAACATGCCTTCATAATAAAAACTCTCAACAAATTAGGAATAGAAGGAAATTATCTCAACATAGTAATGGCCATATATGAAAATCCACAGCTAATATGATATTCAACAGTGAAAAACTGAAAACTTTTCCTCTAAGATAAGGAAAGGCAGGAATGCCCACTTTCTCGACTTCTGTTCAACCCAGGACTGGAAATTCATGCCAGAGCAATGAGACAAGAAAAAAATAATAATAAAAGGCATCCAAATCAGAAAGGAAGGAGTAAAATTGTCTTTGTTTGCAGATGACATGATCTCATATATAGAAGAGACTACAGACTTCACAAAAAGCATTAGAACTAATAAATTTAGTAAAGTTGCAGGTTACAAAATAAACATACAAAAATTGGCTGCATTTTTGTACTGACAATGAACTGTATGAAATGGAAATTAAGAAAACAATTCCACTTATAATGGCACACAAAACAAAAAAATACCTATGACCAAATTTAACCAAGGAGGTAAAAGACCTGTATTCTAAAAACTGCAAAACACTGATGAAAGAAGTTAAATAGGACACAAGCAAATGGAAAGACTTCTTGTGCTTAGGGATTGGAAGACTTAACATTGGTAAAATTGTTGAACAGAAGACAAACAGGTATAGGGCGAATAGGTATATGAAAATATATTCATTATCACTAGTCATCAGGGAAATGCAAATCAACACCACAATGAGATACCACCTCACACTTGTCAGGTTGGCTATCATCATATAAACAAAAACAAATGTTGGCAAGTATGTGGAGAAACTGCAACTGTTGTACACTGTTAATGGGAATACAATATGGTACAGTTGCTATGGAAAATAGCATGTAGGTTTTCTAAAAATTAAAAATGTAACTACCATATGATCCAGCAATGTCACTTCTGCATAGTTATCCAAAATAATTAAAATCAGGTTCTCAGGAAGATATTGGCACTCCTATATTCATTGCAGCACTATCCACAATAGCTAAGATGTGGAAACAACCTAAATGTCCATCAACAGATGAGTGAATAAAGAAAATGTAGTATATACATTCAATAAAATACTATTCCATCTCAAAAAAGAAATAAATTCTTCAATATGTAAAAACGTGGATGAACCCTGAGAGCATTATGCTAAGTGAAATAAGCCAATCACAGAAAGACAAATACTGCATGATTCCATTTATATGAGGTATCTAAAATAATCGAATTCATACCATCAAAGAATGGAATGATGTTTTCCAGGCGCCAGGAGGAAGGGGAAATGTGGAGTTACTAATTAATGGGCATAAAGTTTCAGTTAAGCAAGATAAATAAGCTCTAGGATCATCAATGAAACATCATACCTACAGTCAACAATAATGTCATGTATAACTGAAATTTATTAAAAGAGTAGAATTCACTCTGTTTTTACCACAATAAAAATCATATAAACAAAAATTAAGAAAAAAGAAAGAATGGCTGAAAACTTCACAAAATTGATGAATGACATAAACTTTAGATTCCAGAAGCTGAGCAAACTCCAAATGGAATGAACCCAAAGTAACCCAAAACAAGAAACATCATTATTAAAAGATAAACAAGAAAAATATCTTCAGAGTAATCAGAAAGCAATGTCACATAACCTACAGGGGAATACAAATTTGAATGATAGCAGATTTCTCATCTGAAGTCATGAAATCTTGATAGAAATGCCACAGCAATGTTTAAGGAGTGAAATAAAAGTACAAACATGAATTCTGTATCTGGCAAATTTATCCTTTAAGAATGAAGGAAAAAGAGGCACTTTCTCAAACAAAGGAAAACTAAGAGATTTTGTCACTAGTACACACATCCTTAAAGAATGACAAAAAGAAACTCCAAAAAACAAAGGTAACAGTTAGACAAGAATGCTTGGATCATCATAAGGAATTGGGAAAAACCTAATGGATTAAAATAGAGGTAAATATAATGGACTATCTTTGCCCTCATGAGTTTCTCAAATCATATTTGGTGGTTGAAACAAAAATCACATAATATCATGTGATGCTTAGTGTATGTAGAGAAATATTTAAGCAATTATATTTAGCAAGTGCAGAGCATAAAGGAATCTCAGTGGAAGTAGAGTTTCAATATTTCACTCGAAGTAGTAAACATTCCACAATAGTAGGCTATTATAAGTCATATATACATATATATACATACATATAGTAATACCTAGAGCAAACAGTAAGGAAACTACAATGAGGAAAATACTTAAAAATACTATAAATAAATCATGATGTAATCCTAAAAATGTTCAAGTAACCCAGAAGAGGGCAAGAAGAGAGTAACAAAGGAACGAGAAACACAGAAAAAAGAAACAGAAAAGCATATATTTTATAGCAGACAGAAAGCACTTGCACATCAATAATTACTTTAAATGTAAACGGTCTAAAAACACCAAGTAAAATACTCAGTGCCAGGGTAGACGGGAGAAAAACAACACACAGGAAAAAAACAACAAACTATGACCCACTAAATACGTTCTATAAGAAACTCACTTGAAACATAACAACACAGGTGCACTGAACTTAAAAGGATGTAAAAATAGATATCATGCACATGTTCATAAAAATAAAGCAGACTGGCTTTAGTAATATCAGATAGAGTGGACTTAAAGCAAAGAAATCTACTAGGGGCAAAGAGAGCTATTACATAATCATAAAAGTATCAACCCATCAGGAAGACACAGCAATCCTAAATGTACAGGCATCAAACAACACAGATTCAAACTACATGAAGCAAACACTAATACAGCTGAAAGAGAAAGACAAAAAACCACAAGAATAAATGAGGAGTTCAACACACCCCACTCGGTTATTGATAGTACTAGACAGAAAATCAACAAAACATAGAACAGAAAAACAGCATCAATCAACATGATCTACACGACACTTATGGAAGACTCCACCCAACAATAGCAGAATACACATTGTTTTCAAGCATCTCAGGACATTTACCTACACACACAATGTACTGACTCATAAAGAAAACCATCACAAATTTACAGGAGCTGAAATCACACATGGTATATCCTCTAACCATAGTGGAATCAAACTAGAAATCAAGAGACAGACGAGGAAAAATCTCCAAACATTTAGAAATTAATTAACACACTTTGAAAAATTCCATATGTCTAACAGGAAGCCTCAAAATAAATTTTAACAATATGTATAAATGTATTTAAATGAAAATACAACATTTTGTTGTAGGATGCAGCTAAAGAGTGCTGAGAAGGAATTTTTTACAATATAAAAGAAGACAGGTCACAGACTGATAATAAAAGTTTTTCCTCAACTAACTAGACAAAGAAGAGCAAAGTAAACCCAAAGCAATGTAGAAGGGAGAAAAATAATAACCATAAGGGTAAAATACTAAGAAATCGAAAATAAGAAAATGGTAAAGAAAATCAAAGCAAGAAAAAGCTGGTTCTTTGATAAATTCAATAAACTGAAAAATCCCCAGCAAGATTGACAAAGAAGAAAAGAGAAGACAGAAATCATCAATGTCAGAAATGAAACAGCACATCACCATAGCTCTTGTACTCATTAAAGGGATAATACGAGCTATGATGAAATTATACTCATAAACTCCACAAGTGATATAAAATAGACCAATTCCTTAAAAATCACAAACTGTCAAAATAATACATAAGAAACAGATAAAATATGCCTATAACTATTAAATAAATTGAATTGGTAATTAAAAAGCTCCCACATACAAAAAAATCCCCAAGCCCAGAGGCTTCACTGAAGAATTTTACCAAACATCTTAAGAAGTAATATGTATTTTACATGTCTTCCAGAAAATAGAAGAGAAGATATTTCCCAATTTATTGTATGAAGCCAGTATTACTCTAATACAAAAACTAGACAAAGTCAAGATGAAAAAAGAACCATAGACCAACATCTCTCATGAAATTTGACAAAAAAAAAATATCCTCAAGAAATTATTAGCACATCAAATTCAGCCATGAATTTAAAAAAAGTTATACACCAGGACCAAGCTGCAGCTTTTCTAGGTATGCAAAACTGTTTCAATGTTTGAAAATCAAGCAATGCAAGCCACCATATCATAATAGGCTAAAATATCAAATGATGCAGAAAAGGCATTTGATAGAATTAAAAACACACCCCTTGATGAAAAAAAAAAAAAACCAACAATTTAGCAATCCAGAAATAGAGAATTTCCTCAACTTTATAAAGAATATATTTTTAAAAATCTACAGCTGGGGCTGGTCCAGTGGCACAGTGGTTAGGTTTGCACCTTCCACTTCGGTGGCCAGAGGTCCACTGGTTCAGATCCCGGGTGTGTACCTACACACTGCTTGTAGAGCCATGCTGTGGCAGGCATCCCATATATAAAGTAGAGGAAGATAGGTACAGATATTAGCTCAGGGCCAGTCTTCCTTAGCAAGAGAGAGTAGGATTGGAGGCAGATGTTAGCTCAGGGCTAATCTTCCTCAAAAAAAAAAAAAGTACAGCTAACAGTATCCTTAACGGTGAAAGACTAACTACTTCATCCCTAAGATTGGGAACAACATGAGGATGTCTCCCCTTACTATTGTTATTCAACACAGCACTGGAAGTTGTAGCAAGCACAGTAAGGCAAAGCAAGGAGAAAAAGAAGAAAGACTGAAAAGGAAGAAATAAGTGTCCATATTTGTAAGACATCTCAAGAAATCTATCCAATAAAACCCCAAAAAACCTGGGGCCAGCCCAATGGCATAGAGAGCCTGGGGTTTGCAGGTTCAGATCCCAGGTGCAGACCTCCACACCACTCATCAAGCCATGCTGTGACAGCATCCCACAAACAAAATAGATTGGCATAGGTGTTAGCTCAGGGCCAATCTTCCTCATCAAAAAAAAAAAAAACAAAACAAAAAACCCTGGGGCCGGCCCAGTGGAGCAGCAGTTAAGTCTGCACGTTCTGCTTCTTGGCGGCCCGGGGTTTGCCAGTTCCGATCCCAGGTGCGGACATGGCACCACTGGCAAAAGCCATGCTGTGGTAGGCATCCCACATATAAAGCAGAGGAAGATGGGCACAGATGTTAGCTCAGGGCCAGTCTTCCTCAGCAAAAAGAGGAGGATTGGCAGCAGATGTTAGCTCAGGGCTAATCTTCCCCAAAAAAACAACCTTCATAGATTTAATGTGACTTCAGCAAGGTTGTAGGATACAAGAGCAACACAAACAAATAAATTTTGTTTCTAGATAACAAATGTGGAAACTGAAATTAAAATACAATACCATTTAAAATTTCTCCAGAGAAAATGAAATACTTCAGTGTCATCCTGAAGAAATATATACAGGATCTGAATGGTAAAATTACAAAATGCTAATGAAGGACATTAAAAAATAGACCAAATAAATGGAGATACTGCATTCATGGATTGGAAGAATCAACAGAATAAAGATGTCAATTCTCCCCAAATTGATCTGTAGGTTCAACACAATGTCTATCACAATCCTATCAAGGTTGTTTGTATACATAGAGTAGTTTAGTATAAAGCTTATATGAAAAAGCAAAATATCCATAGTTTAAACGTCTTGAGAAAGAAGTATAACACGGTAGGAATCACTGTAGTCTGCATAAAGGCTTAATATGCAGGTAAACTAAAGAAGACAGCATGACAGTAGCAGAAGGATAGACACAGAGAAGAAGTGAACAAAACAAAGAACTCAGAAATACATCCACACAAATATGCCCCACTGACTTTTTGACAAATATGCAAGAGAAGTTCAGTGCAGAAGGATACTATTTTCTATAAATGGTGTTGGAACAATTACACATCCTTAGTCAAAAGAAAAGCTTTGATCCAAATCTCACTCCTTATATAAAATTATGTCAAAGTGAAAATACAATTAAATGTAAGTAAAACTGTAAAACTTTTAGAAGAATCTTGTGGACGTAGCAATACATAGAGTTCTTAGGTTTGATACCCAAACCACCATTCATAAAAGGAAAAGGTGATAAATTAACTCTCATCAAAATTACAAATTTCTGATCAATGAGAGATTTTATGAAAAGGATGAAAAGACAGCTTACACACTGGGAGAAAATATTTGCAAACCACATATCTGGCAAAGGACTTGTGTTTACAACATAAAAATTGCTCAAGAACCAACAGTAAAAAAAAACAACCAATCCAATCAGAAAATGGGTAAAAGACATTAGTAGACATTTCACAAAAGGTGACAAACAAGCACATGGAAATATGTTCAACATCATTAGTCATTAGAGAAAGCGAATCAGAATTACATGAGCTATCACTACACATCGATAACTATGCCTAAAAAAAAAATTAAATAGTGATAACACCAAACGGTGGCAAGAATGCAGACACTCTTTCTCTCTCATACACTGCCAGTGGAAATGTCAAATGGTACAGTCACTCTGGAAAGTAATTTTGTAATTTCTTCTAAAAAATAAGTATACACTTACCATATGACCTGGCAATCATATTCCTGGGCATGTATCACAGAAAAGCAAAAATTTATATTCATGCAACATATTGTACACGAACGCTCATAAAAGCATTATTTTTAGTAAAGACAGGAAACAACAAAAATATTTCTCAACAGTTGGAGTGTGAGAACATCTAAACTTGGTGTATTTTTGTGGGAAAGTGGTTGTTTATGAATTTAATTTTTTCAATAGATTTCAAATGAATTGAGATCTTCTCTCAGTTTTGTAAGTTGTCCTTCTGAAGAAGTTGTGCATTTCATCTAAATTATCACGTTTATTGACATAAAGCTTTCAAATTACTCTGAAATGTCATTTTATTCTCTGCATAACTAGTAATATCTCCCATCACTCCTAATATTGATGGAATTTATTTTTGTTCTAGATAAGTCTTACCAGAGTTTAACAATTTTAGCAGTCCTTTTAAACATCTAAATTCTGGGCTTTAATTTTTTCTATTCTTTTTCCTTTTTATGTCTCATTGATTTCTGTCCTTATCTGCATTATTTCCTTCCTATACCATGTTTTAACCCTGTATAGACTATTGGGTTTTGCATTGGAAGGCAATTAATTTACTGGTAACCCTCCTTAATCCTCTTCTTGCTGGGTTTTGGGCTTTGGGATGTAGAATGGGGATGATAAGAGTATCTCTTACTCTGGAGCTTGAACCTTCCTCCTAAGGATTAGCCTTTCTTGTCTCAGCTGAATGCCTGGGGTTTTAGCAAGGTCAGTCTACTCTGCCTGGGTTGAAACTCCAACATTTCCCAATACTGTTTGACATTTAGTATTATCTCCATTTTACCCTCTGTCCTTCAGTAGAGTCTTACCCACCACATATGCAGCCTAATCCTTAATCAAGGACATAAGGACAACTCCTCTCCTCCCCCAAAAACATATATCTGATAGCCCCTCTACATCTCTGGTCCCATGTCATGCATGTTCTGGGTGCTTCAGGAGCTCTGAACTTCAAACTCAGAGTTCTACTTGGTTCCACCTCTCTGTGCTTTGGTTAAGACATTGTCCCCAGTCAGAGGGCTGAGTCAAATGTGAGACTCACTTTCTGTGCCTTCTTTCTCACAGAGAGAAAATTTCTGAGTACCTATTGTCAAATGTCTGAAAACAGATGCCTTATGTATTTTGCTCTGCTTTCTACTTGTAGATGGTGAGAAAGACAAATGTCGTACTAGTTACCATATTTTAAATTTCATTCTCTCTCAATTGCGTGTCGAAAGCTGAGGTGATGTCAAAAGCTCGGCCTTTTGCACCAAACAATTAGCCAAGTTGTGAATAGAAAGGAAAAGTTCTTGAATGGAATTAACATTGCTACTCCAGTGAGCACATGAATGATAAGAAAGCCCCACAGCAACAAAGCAGTACAGCAATAGAATCAGACCAACCACTTGCATCATTTTTTTCTTCTCAGTAAACTGTCCAACAAACTTCTGGATTTTTCATCTGTCAGGCTCTATAATTTTATTTCAGTTAATTCCTTCCTACTAATACTTTCAGATATTTTAAATTACCTCTTTCAATAAGTGATTCTTGAGTTTCAAATTGTAAAAGTAGTTATTCTATTCAATATGTTTTCATAGTAACTGGCACATTATTTTTAGGTTTGTGATCTGTTTGCCCAACAGTTCTGTGGGATATAAAGCATTCTATCTCCTCCCACCAATGGCACCTTAACCACATAAAGAATGCAAATATACACAGCATAAAATAAATGTTACCTTTATAAATGAAGAATCTGGATACAATGTTCCTGATTTGTTGTATGAATACACCAGGAAATGAGGGTCTAGAAATGACCTAATTCAACCAAAGTAATGACACTTCATGTAATAATATCATCAATAAAAATAACTTTCAGAATCATGAAATTAAACAAAGTTTACTTTCTATTTTACAAGCTCAAATATCCAGAAATTAAACAGACCAATTTCACCATGACCTAGCTTGCTTTCTGACAGCATATTGTATATATAAAAAATAAAAAACAGTATAACCAGATACCAGTATGGACTTACATACAATAAAAACCAGGGCTTCCTGACTGCCACAACAAAGTTTTCTTTTAGATTCAACCACCAATAAATTTCACAGCATAGATATGTTAGTTAGAATTTGCTAACAGGTGGCTAGGGATTGATAAAACCAAAAAACATAAGCTTTATTTCCTTCATTTTCATAAAGTTATGCTGTGGTAAAAAGAACTGTCAAATTCTTACTGTCTTAAGACAACAATAAATGTTCTTCACAAGTTTGCTGCAGGCTCAGCTACACACTGCCTTCATTCTAGAACCTAGAGAAAGCCATGGCCCCTCTCCAGAACATACCTTTCTTGTAGCAGAAGGAGAAAAGAAACTGTAAAAGTACATAATAGTTCTTAAAGCCTCTGTTTAGAAGTGGGATATTAGTGTTTTGCTCAAATTTCATAAGCTAAATGATTTCTGTAGACAAACGTGATATAAACATGGTACAGAAGTATAAAACTTCTTACAAGGAAGACAGCGATTATTACGGAACAATCTAAACCGTTATTTATTGTAGGGAGACTGGGATTTCTCAAATTCCAAACACCAAGAGGCATTTCGAGGCCAGAGTCAAAAAGAAACTAGCGTATTCAGAGTGCTTTCTTTCACCACTATAGGCATACCTCGTTTTATTGTGCTTCACTTTACTGAACTTTGCAGATATTGCGTTCTTTGCATATTGAAGGTTTGTGGCAACCCTGCACTGAGCAAGTCTATCAGCACCATTTTTTCCAACAGCATCTGCTCACTTCGTGTCTCTGTGTCACATTTTGGTAATTCTCTCAATATTCCAAACTTTTTCATTAGTATTATATTTGTTATGGTGATCAGCAATCAGTGATCTTTGATGTCATTCTTGTAATTATTTTGTGATGCTACAAACTGCACCCATATAAGACAGTGAACTTAATTGATAAATCTTGTGTGTGTTCTGACTGCTCCACTGACCAGCCATTCCCTCATCTCTCCCCCTCTCTCTCCTGGGGGCTGAGACACAACAATATTGAAATGAGGCCAATTAATAACCCTATAATGGCCTCTAAGGGTTGAAGTGAAAGGTAAAGTCGCATGCCTCTCACTTTAAATCAAAAGCTAGAAACGATTCAGCTTAGTGAGGAAGGCATATCAAAGGCCAAGATAGGCCAAAAGCTAGGCCTCTTGTGTCAAACAGCCAAATTGTGAATGCAAAGGAAAAGTTCTTGAAGGAAATTAAAAGTGCTGCTCCAGTGAACACGCAAATGATAAGACGGCAAACAGCCTTATTGCTGATACAGAGGAAGCTTTAGTGGTCTGGATAGAAGATCAAACCAGCCACAACACTCCCTTAAGCCAAAGTCTAATCCAGAGCAAGGCCCTAACTCTCTTCAATTCCGTGAAGGCTGAGAGAGGCGAGGAAAAGTTTGAAGCTAGCAGAGGTTGGTTCATGAGGTTTAAGGAAAGAAGGTGTCTCCATAACATAAAAAAGCAAGGTGAAGCAGCAAGTGTTAATGTAGAAGCTGCAGCAAGTTATCCAGAAGATCTAGCTAAAACAACGAAGGTGGCTACGTTGAACAATAGATTTTCAATGTACACAAAAGCCTTATGTTGGAAGAAGATGCCATCTAGGACTTTCACAGCTGGAGGGGAGAAGTGAATGTCTGGTTTCAAAGTTTCAAAGGACAGGTTGACTCTCTTGTTAGGGGCTAACACAGCTGGTCACTTTAAGACGAAGCCAGTGCTCATTTCCCATTCTGAAAATCCTGGGGCCCTTAAGAATTATGCTAAATCTACTCTGCCTGTGCTCTGTAAATGGAACAGCAAAGCCTGGATGACAGCACATCTGTTCACAATATAGTTTACTGAATATTTTAAGCCCACTGTAGAGACTTACTGCTCAAAGAAAAATCTTTTCAAAATATGACTGCTTATTGATAATGCACCTGGTCACCCAATAGCTCTGATGGAGATGTGCAACAAAATAAGTGTTGTTCTCATGCCTGATAACACAACATCAATTCTGTAGCCCATGGATCAAGGAGTAATTTTAAATTTTAAGTCTTACTATTTAAGTAATACATTTCATAAGGCTATAGCTGTCATAAATTCCTTTGATAGATATGGGCAAGTAAATTGAAAATCTTCCAAAATGGATCCACTGTTCTAGATGCCATTAAGAACATTCATGATTCAGGGGAAGAGGTCAAAATATCAGCAATAACAGGAGTTTGGAAGAAGTTGATTCCAGTCCTCATGATGACTTTGAGGAGGTCAAGTTTTCAGGGGAGGGAGGAACTGCAGAGGTGGTGAAAATGGCAAGAGAACTAGAATTAGAAGTGGAGCCTGAAAACATGTCTGAATTACTGCTATCTCTTGACAAAACTAACTGATGAGGAGTTGCTTCTTATGGATGAACAAAGAAAGTGGTTTCTTGAGATGGAATCTACTCCGGGTGACCATGCTGTGAAGACTGTTGAAATGACAACAAAGGATTTAGAACATAACATAAACTTAGTTGATAAAGCAGTGGCAGGGTTTGAGAGGATTGACTCCAGTTTTTACAGACGTTCTACCGTGGGTAAAATGCTATCAAACAGCATCACAGGCTACAGAGAAATCATTCATGAAAGGAAGCATCAATTGATGAGCCAAACTTCAATTGTTGCCTTATTTTAAGAAATTTCCAAAGCCACCCCAACGTGCAGCAATCATCACTGATCACTCAACAGCCATCAACACCAAGGAAGGACCTTCCACCAGCAAAAATATTATGACTCACTGAAGGCTGAGATGATGGCTAGCACTTTTTAGCATGAAGTATTTTTTAATTAAGGTACACACTTTTTTTAGATATAATGTTACTGCATACTTTATAGAATACAATATAGTGTAAACATAACTTTTATATGCTCTGGGAAATCAAAAAATTTGTGTGAGTCTCTTTATTGAATATTTGCTTTATTGCAATGGTCTGGAACTGAACCTGTAATATCTTTGCGGTATGAATGCACTTCTTTTTTCATACCTGCTTTCTTTCCTCTCATTCTTGACAACTTTCCCTATTCCTCAATGCAAATAAAACTAGAGAGCTTCCCAGAGAAAAACTGCTATTTATCTGAATGGCCTGGGTTGGTTTAGGTGCAAGTGCCTGGAACATGAATTCTGGCACAAGGGCAGAGACACCTTTTAATAACTGTGAGCATGTAAATGGAGATGGTGGAAATAAGAATCCTGAAGCAGTTCCAAGGAAAAGGAAACTAGAAGTAAAACACCTAAAAGATATCTGGCAAGCATAAGAAAAAGGATAAAACTTTAGTTTGCAAGTTTATTTGCCCAGGGCCCTCAAAAGTTTACTATTTGCTTCTACATGAAGCAAAAAGTCTGGCTTAATCAGTGAAGTAATAAAAATACAAATGATCATTCAAAGAAAAACAACATCCAATGTAGGAAAAATGAACAACAAAATAAAGAAGGCAAAACTTGAAAGTTAGATCCTAATGAAGTAGCATTGATTGAAGAAAACAATCATAATTTTAAGAAAAGTCAATAAGCTGCCACAAGGAGATCATTTCAAGAGCAAAAGGACAGTCTGACAGCTAAAAGGACACATGACAGCTAAAATTAAACAATTCAGTAAATGTGCCGAAGAGAAATTGCTTACTGAGAACAGAATTAGAGGCCTAGCCAAAAAAGAGAACAAATAATGGTAAAACACATAGCAAAAATAAAGATTTGGAAATAGTTATACAAAAAAACTATAATATAGAGGGCATGACCATAAGACCCAGGATGAATCTATAGATTTTCCATAGAAAAAAAATGTGTAGGAATTCAATACTAAAATGAACAGTTAAGGGACTTTTGATCTATCAGGGATGATTAATACACCACACACACACACACACACACACACACACACATTCACGCATGCACATAAAACATACTGGAAAATTCACTTAAGATGTACTATATCAAATTATAAAAATTTATAGTAAAGGAAATGACTCACAAATTATACACATTGCCTAGATGTTATTCACTTATAAAAATAAAAAGGACATTTGCAGATGTGCACAGTTTCAGAAAGCTTGCTGTCTGCATAGCCTACCTGAAGAAAATAATCTGAAAGTGTTCTAACTAAAAAACACCTGAGTCAGCATAAAATTGCAATTAAAAGAATAAAAAGGAAGCAGCGATAAAACTTGGAAAATGCAATATAGTTGTTAAGTAAAGAAATTGAAAGCATTGAATTTATATCTTAAATGTAAAAATAATTTTAAAAAATACTGTGGGAATATTATGAAATAAATTCAGGATCTGAAAGAACCAGACAGGAATCTGAGAACCTATAAAAGAAAATATGAATATAACGATTACGCGGAAATTTAATTTTTATAACAATAAATCCCCTTAACAAAGGATAGGAAATGCCATTTTATTGTATATTAATATAGATTTCACTGGTTATTAATAACATGTAATATCTTTTCAAATGTTTACTGACCATTCTAATTGAATTGCCTCTCCTCAGATTTTATTTTTAGCTTTTGAAATTTGAGCAAAACACTAGCATCCAACTTGTAAAAAAAGGCTTCTACAATTATGTGCTTCTACAATTTCTTTTCTCCTTCTGCTACAAGAAAGGCATGTTCTGGAGAGGGGCCGTGGCTTTCCCTAGGTTCTGGAATGAAGGCAGTGTGTAGCTGAGCCTGCAGCAAACTTGTGAAGAACATTCATTGTTGTCTTAAGGCACTGAGAATTCCTTTCATCCATTAATTAACAAAAATAAGTGAGTAAAGACACTTATTTCGTTGAGAATGTAGAGAACAGAAACACCTTGAATTGCTGATGTGAGTGAAAATTGGTATAAACCCTTTGAAGAAACAAATTGGCAGTATATAGCACACTTGAGAATTTTCTTATTTATAGCCCATCAATTTCACTGGTGCCCACAAAGTCATGGCAAGGAGATCCACAATACAGCTTTTCTTGCTGTAAATACGGGTGGATAAATAATAAATGAAATATATTCATTTGATGGCAAATACGCATTTAAAAGAAAACTCATTTTGCACACATCAGTATGAATGAATTTCAAAATATAATATTACACAAAACGTTTCACAAGAAACAATCACAAAACCACAACCACATATAATAAAGTGATAAGTATCTATTGCTCATACTCCTAGGTCTTGCTTGAGTAGCCATGGTAGTTCGGCTCTGCCAGGCCAGGCTTGCCCAATGGTTTGGGATTCAGCTGAATGGTGGCTGATCTAGGGGTGATTAGGGCACCTGGCTGTGCTCCACCTATCTCTATCTTCCATCCAGCTAGCCCAAGCATATTCTCATGGGAACGGCAGACAAATAAGATGGAAAGCAGAAAAGCACGAGAGCTTTTTCAAGCCTCTCTTTCAGCCAAGTCAGCTAGCATCTCTTTGGCCACACTAAGTCATATAGCCAAAGAGGTCATATAGCTACATAATCTGTGAGACCCAAGGTAAAATGAAAATGTGAGGCCTCTTGTTCAAAAGTATTAATCATCCCAGGACAGTATAGCAGAACATTAAACCAAGTATAGGGCCCTTCTAACTATGGGGTCCTGTGGAACCACCCACCCATGAAGTTGGCCTTTCATAGATAAACTCAGATCCAAGGGCTGGGGAGTGGGGAGGTTGGAAGATATGTATACAAGCCACCTCTTGATGATAGGAACTCAAAGTTATATGGTAAAGAGTGAAGAAACAGGGACAGGTAAAGGATTGGGGTCACTTTTGTGGTGCACCATATTAAGATAAATAGTATAAAGCAATATACAGTATTGTGTCATTTATATCTAGTTAAAGTAATATTCAAAACATGATTTTTATTGATCTCTAAGTATATGGATGAATGAAGATAAAATATGAAAAATAATATGGGTGAATATCATAATTATGATTAGCACTGGGTGCTAATCATATGAGTGAGAGAATTGAATAGGTCTGGGCATGGAAATAATAACTATTACTTGCCATGTATGCTTTAAAAAAAATATGTAGGCAAAATGCTTATACGTATATCATCCGTGGTAAGAATCTAATTGTTTATATTATTCTCAGAAATTTTCTTTTCTATTTTTAATCATTCAAAACAAAAAAACCAATATAAAAATATTGGGCTAATATAAGCTAGGGACTTTGGGTAATAATGATGTGTCAAGGTAGGATCATCAATTATAACAAACATATCAAACTGGTGGGGGATGTTGATAATGGGGGAGGCTGTGCATGTGTGGAGGAAGGAAGCATATGCAAAATCACTGTACCTTCCACTCAATTTTGCTGTGAATCTAAAACTGCTCTAAAAATGAAAGTATATTAAAACAGTAATAATAAATAATAACGGGAAAGCCTCATACAGGAAAATTCAAATAGCTGATAAATGTTTAGAGAAATTATTTAAGGAAGCGTCAACTGATATTAAGATGAAATATAATATTTTAACACATCATGCATGATTTTGGAAACCTTAATTGCTACTGTCTTTTCAGAAAATAACTGGCAATATTGCCCCAAATCTTAACATACTATAAAATAGAAGTAATAAAGAATGCCTATCTTAGAGGTTATTGTGAAAATTAAATCGGTTACTACATGCAAATTGCTTAGAAATATGCCTGGAAAATGCTATGTGCACATAAATGTCAATTACTTTAGTAGTTTTTGTTATTATTATTATCATCACTATTATTATTATTCATACATCTTGATCCAGATGTATCTATTTCTTGATATCAAGCCTACAAAATAAAATACCTACTATGTAAGAATATACATACAAGGATGTTTATTTCAGGACTCTATAGTGACAATACCTGGATATAACCTCAATACCTATCAATATTACTTACTAGTAAATGTTATCTATTAAAGAATAAGTTATAATATATACATAAAGCAAAAAATGAACACCATTAATAAATAAGACCTTCCAGTTGCAAAATACTATTTCCATTAGTGTAAAAACAAATTTTTTTGGTAGGTTTCTATATGTTTTATTTAAGGGAAAGGTGAAATTTAGAATAGAAACTTGTGGAAAGATATACACAAGGTTATTAATATTGGTTTCCTCAGAGTGTAAAAGTAAAAACTAGAAAAGTTGAGAAATTAAAAATATATATTATGGCAAAATGAGAAAAACTTATAGTGCAATATCAAGTAAAATGTTTAAAATCATATGTAAAATGACATGAAGACAAACAAAACAAAACATGGACAAATAAAATTATTCCCCTAATTGTTGCAATCATGGTTATATTTTAAGGAGTTACATAGAATAATTTTCATTTATCAGGTATACATTAACATTTACATCACTGAATTAGAATTTGGTTCGAATAGTAGATTTAAAATATCAAGATGAAGACTTGAAATTCTAGTCTCACATGAATCACAAAGTAGATATAACAAGATAAATAAACATAATATTCATGCTCTTGTTTAGGCTTACTTTAAGGAAGTGACTGTAAAAATTAAGAAACTAAAAACAACTGCATGAAAAGAAGAGTGGCAACTTACTGTTTCTTAAGATGGAAAGTGTATATTTTCCCATCAATTTTGATGGCATAAGCGACCTGAAGCAAAGTATTCAGAGAGAAAGTAATTATTAGAAATTCCAATTCTTAAAAATCAAAAGCCGTAATTTTTAAAATGTATGTACTCTTTTGTATAAATAGATTGTATCATGCATGTCTCAAAATTATATAGACATATATAAGTATATTGCAACATTCCTCCATCTTGGAATATATGACAGAATCACTGATAGTCAAATTTAAATAAAATCAAGGAGTCTAAATCAATTTCAAAACCAAGAGCATTAGCCATTAGCATTTATTATCATAATCAAGTTATATTTAAAAATGGTTACATTTAGAAATGCTGAGTGATCTCTGAAGAAACTCTAATTTTATGTATTATATTTTTCTACTTTGCAGTTTCTAGCACAAATAAATTGAAACTTAAATAATACAGCACAAGTCCCCTTTTAAGATTAAAGGAAGTATGCCCAAGCTGTCGGAAGTTCTACCTACAGACAGCCTTCACCTCCCCGTCCCCTTTAGGAATTGTCTCAGCTAAAGAAGGTCAGCTCACATTAAGTCACAACTTTCTGGAAAAGCCCACGTTCAATGAGAAGCCCCCTCATTCCAGCTCCAGATATTCCGACGGGGCATGGCTGCTTCACATTTTGTTGAGCCTCAATTGAGCTTCCTTCTCCCCATTTCTGCTTCCTTCCCTGCCCTTCAACAGGGTCTCATCATAAGGGCATACCATAATAAACTTCCTTCACAAGAATCTTCTCAGAGACTGCATCTCAAAGAACCCAATCTGTGACACCACCATAAAACATACGCGTTCATTATTGTCTACCATATAGTTAATTCCGGTGAGTGTCCCACATTTGCAGAGAATGTGAATTTTGTCAGTAGGCGCAGTTTTCTGTGTAAGTCATTTTAAACGTTCTAGTTTTCAGTCTTCTGTACCTTACAGCTGTTGAAAAAGTTGTGTTGGCATCTCCCAAAATTATCGTGACATTGTTTCTTTCTCCTTTTAATCTGTAGTTTTTTTTCTTTACATATTTTGGAGCTTTGTTGAGTGCAGACATATTTAGTATGGTGATATTTTCAGGATAAACTGATCACTTTATCAATAAAAAGGTACCTTTTTTCTCTAGAAGTGCTTCTTACTTTAAATTCTACTCTGATATTGGTATAGTTGCACAAGCTTACTTTTGATGTTTTCACTTTTTTATTTTAAGATTTGATTCATTTTTATGTAATAAGTAAGTTTTTTTGAGAGGTTTTCACTAATATAAAATTTAGAGATGGATTCTGAAGGATAAAAGTAAGCTGCAATTTTCAGGGATTTACTAGTATAAAGATGCCTTCCAAATCTTATTTATTTCACAATAGGTTCTGCAACCACCTTTGTATATATGCAAACTATATAGAAATTAAACTAATTTAAGAACTACATCTTTTGGTATTCCTCCTTTATTCTATTGATTGAAAATAAATCTGGGTAATTTGCCTTCTATATTCTGGATATTGGGTAATGGCATCACCATATACCCAGAATTCCAGGCAGAAAGCTGATCTATGTAAGAGCTGGTCTGTGTCTCACCTTTTAAACTCACTTTTTTTACATTTCTTTTTCCTGATTTTTTTATATTGCAAATTACTGAAAAAATGAAAATAGGCACCCCTATCGTACTCTGCCCCAAAGGTGGAATGCTGTAACGTTTAGAGCATTAAGTATGACATTTGTTATAGTCTGCTTTTGTTAGTGCTGCCGTTGTTGCTTGGCTCTGTTTAAATCACACTGAGGCTGCTCTCTTCTAAAGTGAGGTACTATGGTGCATCTGGTGAGTACGTGTGCGTGAATGTGCAAGTAATTTTCTAAAATGCTTTCTGGATGCATTTGTTGATTTCTTTTAATATGTCACTGTGGTGAGTTAATTTAATGAATTTTTCTAGTATTACGACATCCTTCCACAGAGGTAAAACCTATTTGGTCATAATGTTCTAAAATTATTTGCTATTTTCACTTTTCAAAATATTTTTGTAAGTGAAAGAACCTATAATTTTCCTTTCGCAAGCTTCTTTGTCCTCTATGTGTTAAAGTTACATTAATCTCTTAAAATGATATTAAATGATCTAAGGGATTAGTTAATATGTTCCATTCTCTGAAAAAGATATTTATCATCTTTCCTTGAATATTGTCTAAAACCGTAAAACCATTTGACTAGCAGGATTTTGTGGGCAACTTCAATTATGAACTTCACGATTATAAGTATAATCTATAACCAGAGATTATATTTCTTCCTGAGTCAAAAGAAGCTTATTAGGGGAGGAAAAACAAATATCAAGACAGTAAACTTATAACAAACCACATCAATAATTACAGAAAAGGAATTTGATAAAAATTCAATATCCACTTTCCGTGTTCTACATGTGCAAATTAAAGTCAAGGGGACTATTAGTATTTTAAGCCTTCTATATCCCTGTTGATTATCTGTTTGAATTTTTTATCATTTACTGAGAAAGGATTTTTTAAATCTCTAATTATAATTGTGATTTGTCTACTTTCTTCACTTCTATAAGTTTTTGATTCATGTTGTTCCATGCACTCTTATTGGATGCAGTTTTAGGATTATTATGCTTTCTTGATAAATTAAGCTATCTATCATTACAAGATGCCACTACTTCTCCTGGTAATATCCTTGTTCTACAATATACTTTGTCAGATATCAATTTATCCATTCTAGCTTCCTTTTGATTTGGATTTTAATGAAATACAGTTTTCCATTCTTTCATTTTAATCCATGCATGTCCTTCATTTAAAGGATATTTCTTGTAGATAGCAGTCAATTTTCCCACCCAATCTGACAATCTCTGACTTTACTTGCAAAGTTACACGGATTACTTTTAGTGAAATTCATTAGAATATAAGCCTATTCTCTTGCTGTTTGTCTTGGCACATCCTATCTATTCTTTCCCCATTTTTTTTCTTTTCCTGTAGCTTTGGATTGCATTTGGATATATCAATATAAACCTATGGTTTTGATATAAATATACATATATTTAGACACATGCACATATGTGTGCTCACACACCCTACATCTGTGTCTGTGTGTGTACACACACATATTTTCTGGCTTGGGCACGTGACCACTACATAAGCAGTGACACTCCAGTAGGGATTAGCACACCTAGCATACAGTGATTGGATTCTAAACACCATTCTCCACTCCTACTAATAGGAAACAAGCTCTTTAATTGAAAAATAGTTAAAATACAATTTACAAGATAGATTGGATTAATGAAAAAGAAAACACAGAAAGAACAAAAAAAAGTAACAGAAACAAGGTTCAAACAGAGATAGTAAAAATTTGATATGTTTAAATCCAATTATATCAAGAATCTGAATTTGTAATTGAAAATCTTCTAATACAGGAATCTCTAGGTCCAAAGGGTTGCAATGGAGAATTGTACTAAACATTTGAATAAAGAAAAAATACTAACTTTACAGAAATTTGTAAAATATAGAAAGTTAGAACACTTTCCAACTAATTTTATGAGGCAGCATAATTCAGATATTGCAACAAGACAACTATATTCGAAGGAAGTAAAACACTTCTCATGATCATAATTTCAAAACCCTAAACAAAATATTAGCAAAGTAAATCCAACAAATACAAAACATATTATGACAAAATGGGCTTTATCTCAAGAATGAAAGGCTGATTCACTGCACTGACAGGAAATGTATATATACATACACACACAGACAAACATACATATATATTTCTGCAGCTAGCTAGACAGATCTGAAGATATATATTTATATAGCTATATATACATCTAAAATTAAAAAAAACTTTCACAGACTAATAAAGGTCATTTATGAAACGTACAGCCAACATCATACTTATTTTTGAAACATTGAGAGTTTCTTCCTACAGTAAAAACAAAATAAACAAACAAAAAGCATGAATAAACTAGATGAACTATTACCTGCCATTCAACATCATATGGGATTCCTAGATCATACCAAAAAAAAGCAAAAAGATTGGAAAAAAGAAAACTGTCCTTGTCTGCAAATGATATGAATGCAATACCTAGAAAAGCCAAAGGAAATAGCAGAAAACTATTATTAATCCTAGTGATTTATTATTTGCAAAATTGATATGTATAGTTAAATGCAGAAAAATATATTGTATTTCTATAAAATGAGAGATACACAATTGGAACAATAAACTTTATAAATACCATTTACAAGAGCACCAGAAAACATAAAAAGATATGTAGGGCCTACACATAAAAACTACAAAATATGGCAGAGAAAAATTAAATAAGACATAAATAAATGGTACAGATATACCAATTTCATGAATTGGATATCTCAACATTGTTAAGATTTCATTCCAGTCAAAGTTGATTTGTAGATTGAATGTTATCCAATAGCTTATCTGTAACATTTAGCAAGATAATGTTCAATTTTATATATAATGTCAAATGACCTATAATAGACAAGATAATACTGAAGAAAAGCAAAAAGGAGAGACTTTAAGCACTAAATTTCAAGACTTACTATAAAGCTATAGTAATTAAGATAGTGTGCCATTTATGAAAAACAATTATATCACCTGGAAAGAACTGAGTCTATAATAAATCCACAAAAAGTAATTTTTTTTCAATGGAGGCTCCCATTTAAACTAATGGGAAAAGGATGGCATTTCAAATAAATGGACTTAATACATATTGACCCTTGACCCCTACCTCATATCATAAAAACATTCAGAAATGATCACAGACATAAATACCAAAACTAAAACTATGAATTTTCTGGAAGAAAATATAAGAGAATATTTCCATGACCTTGTGTCAGCAAATAATTCTTAAATAAAAGATAAAAAGAATAGAGCCAGCCCTGACGGCCTAGTGGTTAACATTTGGTGTACTCCTCTTCGGCAGCCCGGGTTGGGTTCCCAGGCACAGAACCACACTACTTGTGTCAGTAGCCATGCTGTGGTGGTGGCTCACATAGAAGAACTAGAAGGACTTACAACTAGAATATACAACTATGTATTGGGGCTTTGGGGAAGGGAAAGAAAAAGAGAGAGGAAGATTGGCAACAGATGCTAGTTCAGGGTAAATCTTTCCCAGAAGAAAAAAAAAGGTAATTATAAAAGAAAAAAGATAGAATAGCCATAAATAAATATTTTATTAATTGGACACCATCAAAATTAAAAACTGTTGTTCATCTAAAGACACTATTAAGAAGGTTAAAAGACAATTCCTAAAGAATATTTGCACTTCATATCCAATTGGCCCATCAACATTATACAAGTCACTCATCATCAATATTCACCATGGGATGCCAAATAAACCAAAAAGGATAAAGGGACCGATTCAGAGGCACAGCAGTTAAGTTCACATGTTCCGCTTTGGTGACCCTGGGTTTGCTGGTTCAGATCCTGGGTGCAGACCTACACACTGCTTGTCAAGCCATGCTGTGGCAAGTGTCCCACATATAAAAAGTAGAGAAAGATGGGCACAGATGTTAGCTCAGGGCCAATCTCCCTCAGCAAAATGAGGAGGATTGGCGCCGGATGTTAGCTCAGGGCTAAATCTTCCTCAAAAAAATGATAGAGAAAAAGGAATCACAGTAACAAAATTGTAAACAACAAAGGATTGAGAATGCCACGTGTTAGTGAGGCTATGGAACAACTGAAATTCCCATTCACTGCTGGTGGACATGAAGAAAATAGTGGACAGTGGACAAATAAAATAGGAAACTATTTTAGGAAACTATTTACTAGATTTCTGTAAATTAAATGTGCACCTACTCTATAAAGCAGTATTTCACTACTTGAAATACCCACATGAAAGCAATATCAACAAGATACTTGTTTCTTTATAGCAGATTTATTCATAATGTTTACAAACTGGAGACAATGTCCACTAACAGGTTAATAATTCTAGTATATTACACGACTATAAAATTTATGAACTAATTCATACATGAATCTATGTGGATGAATCTCAAAAATAGCATGTTGAATGAAAGAAGCCAGGCACAAAAAAGAGTACTACCTGATGATCCCTTTCATGTGAAGTTCAAAACAAAATAGTGAAGTTGCTGGTTATGTCTGAAAAAGGCACAAGGGGACTTTCTGAGGGATCCGATTGAACGAGGGTACACAAGCGTTTAGACACGCAAAATAATTTTCAGATTTGTGATTTTTGATATAATTACACATGTTTTTAAGAATCAGTATAGATTTTAATTGGAAGGAGGGGCATAGGATTTAAATAATGTTTCACTTTCTTAACATGGTAGGAGTATCAATGCTGTTTATTTCATCTTATGTCAGGTTTTTTATACTTTTATGAATTTATTTTGTTTAAATTACAATTTATAAGCATACACTTTTTCATATTTTTATTTACTCCTTTGTATATTTCTCATTTCTAATATTATATACTTTTCTTCTCCTTTTCATTTTCCTTAGTTTATCTCACCAAAATACCTGTTTTATATTTTCCAAAATCCACTTTTGATGTGAACCCAGGCTACTTTAGCTTAATTTTCTCTTTCATTAATTCTACTTCTAAATTTAAGTAATACCTTTAAAAATTTTAAGATTATAATTATTTTTCTGACTTTAATTTTCAGAATTTTTTTTGCTTAAGTATCTGTAGTTATTAATTATGACCCTATACCATCTTCAGCGCATGACTCAAATTTTAGTTTGTAATTTCCTCATTCTTGTCCAACATTTATTATGATTTATGGTTTCTTCTTCAACCCATGAATCATGTGGAAGTGTATTTTTAAATATCCAAATACATTTTTCAGTCTTTTCTTTAGGTTTTAACTTACCTGATTTGTTACCACATAATGAATTTTGTACTATTAGTATTTGATTTTTAATTTTCTTTCCTCTGCCGTGGTCAAATTTGTTGAATGTTCTGTATATTCTTGAGAATAATGTGCATTATTTACTGTGAGACAGAGCTGAATTACAGCTTGACTGGAAAAGCTCTATCTTTATTTCTGGGGATGCCTACAAATCTGAATGTTTCTGACACTTAGCTAAGGCAAGAACAGTGAGAGTTACAACGTAATGTACTGTTTAGGGTTCAAACTCCCCGCTGCCTGCCCCCTCCCCCCCCACACCGCACCGCCCCGGCCAAGCTTAGCTTCTTTAGTGTTCCCTAACTGCTTTGATGAGGTTGGTGTGGCTACTTAAAGGGTCACTGAAAGCTTTTTAAGGAGTTCTCCCAAAGCCAAAATTCCTCCCATAGGTCTTGTTATTTCATGCTAGAGCCTCAGCATGTTCCAGGAGCACAGAGACTGGGTTCACGGGGAGGTCGCTGTGGATGTTTCTTGGATTCCTGATACATATTTGCCTGAATTCTCTTTCTCTTGCGGCACCACGTGCTCTGTCATTAAATAAAAGCCTCATGTGGGATTCTTTGAGGAGTCTAGTGAATCCTAACAAACAGCAGAAAGCGGAAAACAAGACATTCACTTGGTTGGGTTCACTTCTCTATATATGCATTGAATAAAATACTTATTTTTCTTGTTCAAAATGTCTTTATGTTTATGAATACTTTTCATATGAAATGATTTTTCAACCAACATTTGAGAAAACCATTTTAAGATCTATGAAAATGGATCTGAAAATTTCTCCCCCTAATGCCATCAGTTTTTATATGTGCTGAGGGCATCTTACTAAATTCATACAAATTTAGAATTGTTACATGTTCCTAGTGAACTGAATATTTTATTAAGTAATGATGCTTATCCCTCATAATGTATGTGTGTGTATGTATATGTGTACTAAATGCTGGGGTCTTTTTCATTATCCATTATCATGGATACTAACGTTTCCTGTTGGTTAGCATTTTCTCAATATATGTTATACTCTCCTAAACATTTTAACCTCTCTAGATATTTATGTTTTTGCTATAATAGTTTTCATGAACACACAATCACTGGATTTTTTAGGTGCCATAAAGTGAGACAGTCAGACAGACCACTCAGTCTATACAAGCTGCCTTAGTGTCTAATAGTTTTTCAGTTGGCAATTCAACATTCCTTTCAGACCTTGCTTCTGCGGTTCCAATCCTTGGATTCCTATCAGATCCCTGTGGGTCTTTACATCAACACTTCTCCTTTTCTTTTTTTGGAGGAAGACTAGCCCTGAGCTAACTCCTGCCAGTCCTCCTCTTTTTGCTGAGGAAGCCTGGCCCTGAGCTAACATCCGTGCCCATCTTCCTCTACTTTATACGTGGGACGCCTGCCACAGCATGGTGTGCCAAGTGGTGCCATGTCCGCACCCGGGATCCGGCTGGCGAACCCGGGCCACTGAGAAGCGGAACGTGTGCACTTAACTGCTGAGCCACTGGCCAGCCCCCACTTCTTCCTTCTTGAAAACAAAGTTTCCTAACCCAAACTGCTAATTCATATAAAAGGAGAAGTCAAAATCACTAAGAAATTAACAAGAAAAAAAATGATTCAAATAGTCTATATAAAGCCATATCTTGTTAAGACAATCAAAAACTACCTGTTGAAAGTGAATCATTCATTACCACGCTCACAAGAGTGAGAAGAGAAGACTGGACCAAGTGTGGAGAGGCCTCAAGAAGATATGAATCATTACTCTTGGTTATGGGAGTCAAAATCAATGCAACTTTTCTGGTAGACATTTTGCAATATTTACCAAAAATTTTTAAAATGGCTTGCCTGTTGAGCTTATTGAGATGACCATCCAAGAAGGCTTATGAAACTATCTGCATGTGGAAAAGTTGATAAACTATATGATGCTATACCCATATAATGAGATATCACGCAGTTATGAAAAATAATGGGAGCTATATTTCTTATTATAAATGTAAGTTCTAACTTTATAAATAAATGAAAAGGCCAATTATAACTCATATATTATCATTAAAAAAAGTGTGTGTATGCACGTCTCTAAAATTTCATTTAGTTCAAATTTACTACCTTTTAAAAATGATGTGGATGGACAAACACTTTCCTAACAACTCTCTGTGCTATCTGGATTTAATTTTACAATGTACATGTGTTATTATTTTAATCAGGCTAAAAATAACATCACTTCCATTTTTACAAAGATTTACATATGCATATATATGTAAATATAGGCAAGAAGATAGTCTTTATATATAGTGTTATTTGAAAATCCTATTACAAGATAAATATTAGTATGACCTTACTTACATAGAACAGATATTTAAAGGTACATATTTTCTAGAAAAAAGTCCAGTAGACTGTATAAGTTATTTTCTGTGATAGGAGTTTGGGGCGTTTTTTCTTGAGTCTGCATTTTAAAATAGTTTCATAATGTTCATATGTTACTTGAGATATTAAAAAAATTCAAAACACTTGCTGTCGTTCAGACAAAACAGTTCTTTAACACAGTAATTAGAACACAAAATTTCAAAGAGGACTAGGCACGAATGGCTTTGGGTCATGTAGTCTAATAATAATAAAACACTCATTTAAAAAAAAGTGATTTCTTAATTACATGGTTTCCTGAAACAGCGTCATCACTGCTGTTTGTCCCAATCTTCCGTGGCACGGTAATTTGTATAAGTGGTGTTTCAGAATCTGCAGTAAGGAAAACATGCGTGAGCATCCTCAGTGCATGGCAGCATCCTTGGTCCTCACTTGTCCTCTCATATCACATCACTCTTGGAACTTTCAAGCCCCAACACACACACACACACACACCACAAAATCATACTTTGTAGGATTCCAGGAAGAGCCTCCTCTAGAGGTGGCAGTATTACCCCAAGACCCTCCAGAGACACCATGGGGCTTGTTGACCTCAGCCCTGAGTGGGTGAAGAAGGCTGGCCTCAGGACCCTATCCAGGCTCTCTCCTTTCCCACCTCCCCAGGAGATGGGTGCCCTGTCCTGCAAGCGCAGGGTCAGGTAAGTGAGGGACAGCTGTCCCAGTCCTGCTCTGAACCCTCCAAACACCAGGCCCGGCAGGACCCTGAAACTAGGCGGGCTCTGACAGGACACTGGGCTCTCCCCAGCCTGGCCTGGGGTTTCGGAGTAAGGAGGGCGACGCCCGCCACTCAAAGGGGCTCTGAGACAGGCGGTCCTCCTAGCATCAGGGTCCTTCACTTACCATGAACCGCGGTGGTCAAGCGGCCCAGGCCTGAGAGGATCAGGAAGAGAGACAGCATTGTGTGGCCTGCCAGCCTGGCCGCAGCGATAGCGGTTGGCTGTTCGCGCGCTGGGGAGGCGGCTGGAGGGAAAGGGCGGTGGGGGTGGGGGGCCGGGGGCCAACCTCTGCGGACTGGACGCCCGGTTGCAGCCCCAGGGGCGCCCAATCACGGCCCTCTGCACACGGGAAGCACACTGGAGCCTGCGCTTCTGGCCACGTGGGCTTTATTCTCCAAAAATTTGACTTTCTAAACATATCCTGGGTAACATAAGGGTTATAAAGAACCCTTTCTCCTCTGGAAACAGACCACTTGTTGGTGAAGTTCCTGGCAGTGTTAATAGTGCACCTGACAGCTTTCCAGTACAATGGCTGAATTGCTGTAGCGAAAGAAAAAAACGGAAAGTCACAGTATGTTTAGCAGCAGACAGTTGCCTGTTTTATCCATATCTACTGCCGAATTTCTCTTTTAAGTTTCAGGTCAAATATACATATACACATACACAAATACACATAGATGCACACTCGTAGATAATGTAAAAAAGAAAAAAAATCTAAAGCAATTCTATTGTAGTTAAGTTTCTTAGAAAACTCTTTGATTAAGGAAATTAAATAAAAACCTAAACATGAAGTGTATGTATGTATGTGTTTTAATCCCTTAGTATGGATTAACAGTCTGAGTATCAGGTCAAAAAAAAAATCACAACTATGAAGTGAGCCTGTAAAAACCCCTTTATTTTCCCATTGTTTGTATATTCCATCGTGTATAATTTGACTTCTTAGAAAAATCTGTGGCTAAGGAGACCAAATAAAATCTTCCCCCCTCAACATAGAGTTCACACATGGAAAGGCAATGGAATTAACCTGGAAGGAACTTTCATTGTATGGCTTAATATGCAGGTTGGTGACTGGCATAATTTCAGTTTTGCAAGAATTTTTTACCAGACAATTCTTAAGTTGTCCGTCCACTGAATACTTGTGCTTGCATTCATTACATGCTCTATTTATACACAAAATCAAATAATGATTTTTTCTCAACTTGTAAAGGGAAACAGAAAAATGGATAAAGCTAGACTATTTTGAAAAAAATTCTTTTTTTCATGCTTTTCCTAAATCACTTCAGTGCATATTTATCAAGAAAATATTTGACCTAACAGTTATTTGCAAACCATATATCAAATAAGGGGTTAATATCCAAAATATACAAAGAACTCATAAAGCTCAACAACAAAAAAAACAACAACCCAATTAAAAAATGACAAAAGATCTGAACAGAGATTTCTCCAAAGAAGATATATGGATGGCCAACAGGCATATGAAAAGATGCTCAACATCATTAGCTATCAGGGAAATGCAAATCAAAACTACAATGAGGTATCACCTCACTCCAGTCAGAATGGCTATAATTAACAAGACAGGAAACAACAAATGTTGGAGAGGATGTGGAGAGAAGGGAACTCCTGTATACTGCTGGTGGGAGTGCAAACAGGTGCAGCCACTATGGAAAGCAGTATGGAGTATCCTCAGAAAATTAAGAATACATCTACCATATGATCCAGCTATCCCTCTGCTGGGTATTTATCCAAAGAACTTGAAAACACAAGGGCATAAAGATACTTGCACCCCTGTGTTCATTGCGGCATTATACACCATAGCCAAGACTTGGAAGCAACCTAAGTGCCCATCAAGGGACGAATGGATAAAGAAGATGTGGTATTTATACACAATGCACTACTACTCAGCCATAAGAAATGATGAAATCCAGCTATTTGTGACAACATGGGTGGACCTTGAGGGTATTATGATGAGTGAAATAAGTCAGAGGGAGAAAGTCAAATACAATATGATCTCACTTATGAGTAGAAGATAAAAACAGTGACAAACAAACACATAGCAACGGAGAATGAATTGGTGGTTACCATGAGGGAAGGGGGGAGGGCAAAAGGGGTGATTAGGCTCACATGTGAGGGGATGGACTATAATTAGTTTTCGGGTGGTGAACATGATGTAAGCGACACAGAATTCAAAATATATTATGATGTACACCCAAAAGCTATATAGTGTTATAACCCAATGTTACTGCAACTAAAAATAAATAAGTAAAATTGAAAAAAAAAGAAAATATTTGTACGAGTAACACATGACAATTAACAGAGGAAATTTAACTTCAAAATAGCCAATTCTGCATATTTCACTAAGGTATTTATAGCTTATTTGGTTTTATTATGATGTGTTGTATACCATATTAATTTAATTTATTTGAATATTTCTATATACTGTATATAAAATACTATAAACAGTATTTTTTATTTTTTTGCCAAATTATATGAAAATTGATAGAATTTAATATATTAGGATTTATTATGTCACTCTTAATGTAAAGTGCCTTCTGGATTGTCTACAACTTGATCAAATTTTTGAAATTTAATTTACGTCACTGAAGGCATGATAATTGTTAAAAGATTGTTCATGGTTCTACTAAAAATCTCTGTTATTCAGTCAAGTAACTAAAAGTGGAATTATGTATTTATTATTTACATTTATTATGGTATTTGCATGATTGGTCTTGACCCTCATTTTTTAATGGGCATGACTTGCAGGCATTCAGATTATTTGTATTTAATTCAACAGTTAATTTTTACATGCTTACTACAAGCTGGGAACTAGGCAGATAAAATATGTATTACACCATCCCTGTTTCCAACTGCGTTAGAAACTAACAGAAAACTTGACGTGTAAAAGAGATGCCACAGCTAGAAACAAAAAACTTTGTTAGAGGGATATTCAAAGCTTTCTAAGATACAGCTAAGATAATTTTATTTTCTCTTCAGATATCAAATGAAGCTAAGGAGTGGATGTGACATTTGAGATCTGAGCCATATTTGGATCAGTGAATGACTTCTATGGATGTTAGTGCATTTTAGGACTTTATTCTTAAATAATTTTAAATCATTCAAAAATTTTGGTGCAAAGGAATGATGAATTTCCGTGTTAGAATGGTAACTTGTAACAGTCTGGGAGTGGTGGGATTGAGATAATGAAGACTGGAAGCAATAAGTTCATTGAGGGGAATTTTCCACAGTTTAGGCCAAAAATGTCTACATCTTCAGGATTAGATAATGAGAAGAAAAATAAAAGTAGGAAAGATATCAGAGGGACACTTAGGAATAAAGATAAGTTTGAATAAATTGATATGGAGGTTGATGAAATTGTTAAGATGACTAAGCAACTGTAATGATGGGGACACCGATTCTAGGAGAAGCAGATTTATCTAGGGAGTGGGAAATAACGAGTTCAGTGAAAGATATGCTGAACTGGAGGTGCTTGGGGAACAACAGGGATCGGTAACGGATGAGTGGTTGGAAATATGAGTTTTGCGCACCAGAGTTTGAGTTGAAATATATAGGTTTGTGAACACATAAAAAGGGAACTGAAGGAAAAAGAGTGAATGAGATCATCTAAGAGAAACATATAGAAAGGAAACAAAGATCCAAAGTAGAATTGTGGGCAATACAACAGGTGATTCGGGGATTAAGAGAAAAGAATTCAGATACGAAATGAAACTAATAAAAATTAAGATCAGTAAGGAATTAGAAGACAGTGATATTATGGTGACTAAAGATAAAATACAATAGAATTTCGAAGTGGAATATTAGTCAACAACTTCAAATGCTACTCAAAGATCAACTAGCATGAGAACTGAGAAAGTGATTATTGTATTGGTGGTAATGAATCCACAATGAGCAACCGCGTTGTGTTCTCCAGGAAGCAGATGCTGATGAAGAGTTAGAGAGCAAGAAGTTTTTTAGGAAGTAACATCTGTGAAAGAAAGAGGGAAGCAGAATTGCATAAAGAGAGCCAAGGACCATAATAAAGACCTAACAAAGTTTCTGCCAACCCAGAAAGGGTGCTCCAGAGCAAGGCAGCACCAGAGCAACAATTGTTCATTAAAGGAGACGAAGCTTAGGCCTTCATAACGCTGGCTTGCTCAGTAACTGAACTAAGCACTGCCAAAAGGTCATATACTTGGCTCAAAAGCTGAGATAGACCTTAAAGTAGCTAAGAATTTGAGGCTGTCAGCTAGCCACACTCCTCCCTTGGGTAGCAGTACCTTTCTTGAAGGGGGATCTGAGTGGTGCAGTTTTCTGTTAGCCAAACAGAACTTTCTAGAGGCTGGCGGAACAGCAGGGACAGAAGCTGTCATGCAAAAATTAGGAAGGAAAGTGAGGTGAAGTGATGCAGCTATTAGAAGAGGTGGCCTACATTTTCAGCAAGGCCAAAGAAAGGTCAAGTTAGGAAGGAAGAAACTTAGCAATGGTGAAGGCGGACGAGAAGGAATGAGGAGAAAACTAAATATGAAAGTAAAAAGAAAATTAAATCACCCTTTGAAAGGACATGATTAAAACATGAAACTAATAATCTATTACCTTTTTTTAAAATTAAAGAAGAGAGAACTATTATGCCAAAAGATTTAAGATTTAGATAAAACTAGCAGTCCAAATGTTAAGAGGCCTTGTCTACTGTGGGACACAGAATGTAGTAAAGATAGTAATATTTTCTTAATTAGAATGCAAGCTGCATAGGGCAGGGATATCTTTACTATTTTTTTTTATTTTCTGTTTTTCTTGCTATGCCTAAAACAATGTCTAGCATATAGTAAGTACCCTAAATAGCCAGAGCAATCCTGAGAAAGCAGAACAAAGCTGGAGGCATAGCATTCCCTGATTTCAAGCTATTTTACAAAGCAATAGTAATCAAAATGTGTGGGATTAGCAGAAAAACATACATGGACCAATGGAGCAGAAAAGAGAGTCTAGAAATAAACCCATACATATATGGTCAGTTAATTTATGGCAAAGGAGTCAAAAATATACAATGGGAAAAAGACAGTCTTTCCAACAAATGATGTTGGGAAAACTGGACAGCAACTTGCAAAAGAATAAAACTGGGCGACTATTTTACACCATACACAAAAATTAACTCAAAATGGATTAAAGACTTGAACAAAAGACCTCAAACGATTAAACTCCTAGGAGAAAACTTAAGTGGTAGCCTCCTTGACATGGGGCCCGGTGAAGACTTTTTGGATTTGACACCAGCAAAAGCAACAAAATCAAAAATAATCAAACTAAAAAGCTTCCACACAGCAAAAAAAAACTATCAACAAAATGAAAAGGCAAACTATTGAATGGGAAAAATATTTGCAAATCATATATCTGACAAGGGGTTAATATCCAAAATACGTAAAGAACTCGTGTAACTCACAAACAATCTGATAAAAAATGGCCAACAGGTACATGAAAAGATGCTGAACATCACTAAGCATCAGGGAAATGCAAATCAAAACCACAATGAGGGCCGGCCTCAAGGCCAAGTGGTTAGAGTTCTGGGCACTCTGCTTCAGCAGTCTTGGTTCACCGGTTCAGATCCTGGGCGTGGACCTAGTCCACTCATCAGCCACGCTGTGGAAGCATCCGGCATACAAAATATAGGAAGACTGGCACAGATGTAAACTCAGAGCTAATCTTCCTCAAGCAAAAAAAAAAAGAAGACTGGCAATGGGTGTTAGCTCAGGGTGAATTTTCCTCATCAAAAAAATAAAATAAAATGAAATAAAATAAAACCACAATGAGATATCACCTCACATCCGTTGGAATGGCTGTTGTCAAAAAAAAATGAGAAAAAACAAGTGCTGTCAAGGATGTGGAGAAAAGGGAACCCTCGTGCACTGTTGGTGGGAATGTAAATTGGTGCATGGAAAACAGTACGGAGTTTCCTTAAAAAATTAAAAATAGGACTTCCATATGACCCAGCAACTCTACTTCTGGGTATTTACCTGAAGTAAAAGAAAACACTAACTCAAAAAGTTATGTGCAGCCTCATGTTCATTGCAGCATTGTTTACAATAGTCTAGATATAGAAACAACCTGTGTCCATCAACAGATGAGTGAATAAAGAAGATGTAGTACGTATATACCAGGGATTATTATTCATCCATGAGAAAAGAATGAAATCTTGCAATTTGCGACAACATGGATGGACCTTTCGGGCCTTATGCTAAGTGAAATAAGTCAGACAGAGAAAGACAAATACTGTATGATCTCGTTTATATGTGGAATCAAAAACCAAAACAAAACAGAAACCAAGCTCATAGGTACAGAGAACTGATTGGCAGCTGCCTGAGGCGGGGGTTGGGGTAGGTGAAACAGGTGAAGGGGACCAAAAGATACAAACTTCCAGCTATAAATAAATTAGTCATGGAGATGTAGTGCACAGCATGGTGACTATAGTTAATAATACTATATTGCATAATTGAAAATTGCTAAGAGAGTAAATTTCAAAAGCTCTCATCAAAAGAAAATAATTTTGTTAACTATGTATGGTGACAAATATTAACTACACTTATTGTGGTGATCATTTTGCAATATATACAAATGTTGATTCATTATTGTGTACACCTTAAACTAATATAATGTTATATGTCAATTATTCCTCAATATTAATAAACAAATTAATTAGTAAATAAAAACTCTCAGCAGATCACTATAATAAAAAATGAAACTTCCCCAATATGATAAAGAGCATTAACCAAAAATCTCTGGTTAACAGCACACTTAAATAAAAAAGTAAATGTTTCCTAGTAAGATCAAGAACAGTTCTCAAATGTCTACTTCCACCATTCATGTTTAACTTTGTATTAAAAGTCCTTTCTAGTGCAGTAAGAAAAATAAAAAAAAACCCTGTATCTATGTTTACATGTATATTTCTGTCTATGTCTATAACTATATCTATCTAACTTTTCACAGATAAGAAAGGAAGAAATAAAACTACTTGTATTCTCAGATGACAAGGTTGTCTGCATAGAAAATCCCAATCAACAAAAAAGCTACCAGAATAATGGAATTTAATATGCAAAAATTATTTTTTTCTACAGTTTAGCAACATACAATTAGAAATTTAAAAAACATTTTAAAGGAGCCAGCCTGGTAGCATAGTGGTTAAGTTTGCACACTCTGCTTCGGCAGCCCAGGGTTTGCTAGTTCAGATCCCGGGCACAGACCTGCATACCACTCATCAAGCCATGCTGTGGCAGCATCCCCCATACAAAGTAGAGGAAGATTGGCACAGATGTTAGCTCAACGACAATCTTCCTCAAGTGAAAAAAGAGGAGGATTGGCAACAGATGTCAGTTCAAGGGCCAATCTTCCTCATCAAAAGAAAAAAAAAAACAAAAAACTTTAAAGTACCACTTACAATAGCCCCCCAAAATATGAAATTTATACTTAGATATATTACTGATAATGATTTTCAGCATATCAAATTATACACTGAAATCTCCAAAAACACCAACTTAAGAAGTTAAAGACCTAAATAAGCAAATAGTTATATTGTATTTATTGGATAAGTAGTTTCAATATTGTTAAGATGTCAATTATCCCATAAATTGATATATAAAAGTCAATACAATGCCAGGATTAATTTTTAGTTGAAAAGCTGGTTTTCAATTCCCATGGAAAGGCAATAGGGTTAACTGGCAGCTGTTCTGGGTTAGCTATGTGCTTGTCTCTAGGGATAACGCCTAGACTGCTAGTATTGATTCTCAACCATGATAAGGATGAAACGTACTAGTGTTTTATGGTGTATTGTTTTAAATGCTGAAACTCCACTGGAGGCATCCTGTGCTGGCTTCTCTACATTGTTCAGTGAAAATGTATAGATTGATGGTGTACATCTGGTTCAACTGGTTTAACACTTGTTTTAGCTACATGACCAGTGGAGTAAAAGAGACCCCTCAGTAAACTTGTACCTGTGTATCTTAAAACCAAGATACCTTACACATATCTTGGTGGATTACAATCCAAAAATAAGTATACCTATGGACCTGAGAAGATAAACCTTGAGGCTGTATCTAGAGGTCTCAGTCCTCTCTATGACTGTCTAGATTTTCCTTCTCCTCCTGGATTACTTACATTTACTACTGCCTTACATGAGTATTCCCTGTGAAGTCTCATGAGTCCTTTCAGTGATCTCATGCTGTGTGATAACTGCAGGCAAAGGAATACAAATAGACAAAAGAATTTTTTTTTAAAAAGAATAATGTCAGAGGACATACACTATCTGATTTTAAAGCTACAATGTTTAAGACTGTAATATTAATAAAAGGATAGACACATAAATGAGAGAAAACGTAGTTGAAACCTAGAAATAGATCCACATATATTTCACCAATTATTTTCAACAAAGATGCAAAGGCAAATCAATAGACACAGGGTATTCTTTTCAGTAGATGGTGCTGGGAACATTTCCAACAAATGAACCTTTGCTCATGCCTCACACATATACAAAAATTAGTAGAAAATACTTCATAGGAAATAAAAGTAAAATCTAACATAAAAATTCTCAAGGAAAACATAGGAGAAAATCTTTGTGACTTTGGGTAAAGGAATATTTTCTTACATAAAATACTAAAATCTTGCTTCCTAAAAGAAAAAAAAAATACATAAACTGCACTTTACCAAAGCCAGAATCTTCTGCTCTTCAAAAGTCATTATTAGGAGAATGAAACTCCTAATAAAACAAACTGTAGATAAGCCTTTACTATTTGAAAAAATACTTAAGAGCTAGCCACATATTGGTGAGATACGGAGCAACTGTATCTCTCATGTATTGCTGGTGGGGATAAAAGATTGTACAGCTACTTTGAGAAACAGTTTGGCAGTTTTTTGTAAAGTTAAACATATACTTACCATTTGATGCAGTAATCTCACACACAGATGTTCACTCAAGAAAAATGAAAACTGATCTTTATGCAAAAATTTGAACATGAATGCTTATAACATTTTTCTTCATAATTGCCAACAATTTGAAACAATCCAAGGGCCCTTCAATTAATAAAGAGATAAATTGACTAAATCCATACAACTGACAAATAATTATTAAAAAATGAACTGATACTTGCAACACGATTGAATTTTAAAGGCAGTTTTATGTTAACTAAGATAGACTCAAAAGATGCCACAAACTGTATGATTTAATTTATGTGACATTCTCAAAAAGGCAAAATTATAATGACAGAAATCAGATCGGGGTTGCCAGAGGCTGACTATGGTAGGAGAATACTGACTATAAAACAAAATGAAAAAATTAGGAGGATGGTGGAAATGTATTCTATTTTATTTTTCATAGTGGTAACATAACTGCATATATTTTTTCAAAGTGCATAAAAGAGTGAATTTTATTCTATGTAAGTTGTGTCAATAAATCTGATTTTGTTTTTACAAAGAGTAATAGAGAAGAACTAACAAAACGGATACATTATGGAACTGGTTGAGAAAAGAGACATGCAATAAAGAATAGTTTTTAAAAAGTCAGAGATATCATTTATTTAGTTTAGTGTTATTTTGTTTTTGTTTTTGAGAAATTGAAAAATCTGGACAACACTAAGCCCAAACTTCTGCAAGGTGATAAGAGGTAAGAGCTGAGTTGAAGCTGTTCACTTTCAATGGTCCTTGTGCTGTCACTATTTGGGATTCCCCATACTCCTCACTCTCTTTCACCTAATCTGCTTTACTGAATGCCAAGATAGTGGGGACATCACTCTTTGCTGCTCCTAAACCAAGATACCAATAATGATCTATATCTGTTGTTTGAGAGAGGGGAAAAACAGGGATCATCAAAGGAGAAAAAGGTATGCTAAAGACAAGAAATACTTATAGGAAAAATTGTTTAACCAGCAGCAATAATGATAGTGAATATTAGGAATTTTAACATTTTCAAAAATAAAAACTTTGTTTAAATGATTTAAGAGTATCTAAGCACACAGAGAGTCACTATAATTTAATGATTAGAAACACACATTTGTTATCTGTATACAGAAAGATTTGGTCATATTAATAGAGACAGAACTAAAAAATTATTTTTATTTTTTCTATATAATAATTCACAGTATAGGATTTATAAGCCTTTCTTCCACAACAATAAATCTATCACATGTAACCAACTTTGTCAAAAAATTTAAACATTTCACTTTTTCTTTTAAATTAGCTGAAATAGTGCCTGAGGGATGCTGGAAAACACTACAACATAAGGAAGAGGAACAGAGATATATACAAGATTTATAGCCCAGGACTGCAGGCAAAGTTTATCTCTATCTTCTTATCAATAAAAAGATAGTTGTTCCTGCTGATTTAAGAAATTGCAAACTGGGAGCTACAGTCTACCTCAGAAAACCAACTCATTTGTCAGAAGCTTCTAAGTATCTAGCTGTTTTGTTCTTTCTTAAATCTTTTTCGATACATTGGGACAATTAAATTTCCAATAACCCATTTGTTTCTAACATCCACTAGTATCCTTGTTGAATGGGGGGAAGAGATTGTTTGTTCAGAGTTTGTTAACCTTGAAATCTTTTTCAAAATTGTGCCAATTAACCTTTTTCAATTAAATTTTTTGTTATCTCTTGTTTCAACAAGAAATTGACTAACGATAGAGGTCAGGTCTGGAGCACACGCGCCCAGGAAAAGTCTGAGTTCAGCAATAAAGTTTATCCTTTCTCTCCTGGATTTTGAAAACTGTTTTAGAGAGACAACTTTAGAATTCAAATTGCATGGGGAAGCTCCATTTTGTTGGTTAAAGGATGCAGACCATTGGATATTGGAATTTGTTTCCTTTTGATTTTAAGACTCGTCTCAAATGAATGATCTTGTTCATGTCAAAAGTTCTTTAAGGTTGTCATTCCAATTCTCAATTGTCCTTGTTGAAATTATGCCATTTAAAGAGACACATGCATGCATTAAAATTACATGAAAACATAAGAGAAGCAGGAGTTCAGCTTAGAGGAACACAAATTTAAACAAGATGACCTCACATAAACTAAAATGTTCTGTAAGAGTGGTATTTCTGTAATGCCATATCTCTAGGAACTGGCCAAAAACAGCTGTCAATAGTTGTGGAACTGACAAATCCACAGTTCCCAGTAGACAGGATAAATAAAGCACTTCTCAGAAAAACAAAAATAATGCTAAGGAATGCCCCTAAAAGTTACTGAAAGGGTGACCCAAGTTAAAGTTTGGCTAAAAGATTGCAGTCTGATAAGATCTTTAGAAACTCCCCAAAAAACCAGTGGCCTAGATCAAAGACATATATCAGACAGATGTATTGTCAAATTGTTATTATAGGCCACTTATAACTGAATAACACTTAAGACACTGAGAAGAAAACAGATAATTGAAATATGATGTTGGAAGTCATGTCTCATCAAGGAACATGTAATATGATCAGAGTTTAGTTGCATCAAGAATCAAAAATAAACCTAACAGGGGCCTGCCTGGTGGCACAGTGGTTAAATTCATACGTTCCACTTCGGTGGCTCAGGGTTCGCCAGGTTCGGATCCCAGGTGCAGACCTACACACTGCTTGTCAAGCCATGCTGTGGCAGGTGTCCCACGTATAAAGTAGAGCAGGATGGGCACAAATGTTGGCTCAGGGCCAGTCTTCCTCAACAAAAAAGAGGAGGATTGGCAGCAGATGTTAGCTCAGGGATAATCTTCCTCCAAGTAAATAAATAAATAAATAAACCTAACAAAATATTCAGAGATCACAACTGGCATAAAGTGTATTTTGCATTACATGCAGAGGAATCTCAAGCAGGTGAAAATTCAAGGCCTTTCAGATGAACACACTATTACTGAGTCAAAGATTCTAGTCCATGGCAGGGAAGATTTTAGCCCAATTTCAGGCGAAACTCTGGGATTATTGAAAATTGGATAAAAATAAAGTTAGGTTTATATAGCTTGCTTCAGGAAAGAAGAGCACGATATTAAAACAAACAAATGCACAAACGAAAGCTATGAGGCTATCTCAATAAGAGGAACAGGCAGGGACTTTTTATATGATTTTGATTTCTGACTGACAACACTAAGGGAGGATTAAGAAATTCGGGGGCTGGTTGTGGATTATATACTATCAGAAAGTAGTGTTAAATCAGTATCAAAATATCTTAATTTTCACCTAGGAAAGAGTATTAAGTTTAGGCTAGAGTTGCCATTGCTAAGAAAGCAGCAATCCATCCAGGTTACTCAGAGAATAAAGCTATTGAGAGGGCCAGTGGTGTGGCGTAGTAGTTAAGTCCTGCATGCTCTGCCTTGGCAGCCCAGGGTTCCCAGGCTTGGATCCTGGGCATGGACCTACACCACTCATCAGCCATGCTGTGGCAGTGACCCAAATACAAAATCGGGGAAGACTGGCATAGATGTTAGTTCAGAATGAATCTTCCTTACCAAAATAAACAAAAAAGCTGTTGACTCATTTTGTTGGTTGCAGAGACGCCCTGTTCCAAACACAATCATGAAGTGTACTTGCCTGTCCTTGTCTGAGCATATTAAATATTAAATTAGGGCCATCACTAGATTGTTATACATTTAAGATGCTAATCGTAATCCCCAAGATAACCAGTGAGAATATAACAAAAAATACCAAATAATAAAAATTAGAGAAAAGGAAAAAAGAAGAAAATCAAAACAGTACCCTGCAAAGGCAGCACACGCTAAAGAATACAGTAATGGAGGAAATGATGAAAAAAAATATTTTAAGACGTATAGGAACCACATAGCAAAATGGCAGAAGCAGTCCTTCCTTAATAGTAATTACTTTTAATGTAAATGGATTAAACTCTCCAAACTCTTAAAAGGCAGAGATTGGCAGAAGAATAAACAAACAAACTTAATCCAACTATTTGAACTGTTTGCTGTCTAAAAGAGACCCACTCTACATCCAAGGATACAAATAGGTTAAAACTGAAAGAATGTAAATATACTCAATTTAAATAGAAACCAAAAGAAAGTGCAAGTGGCAATGCCAGTAGTAGACAAAATAAAGTTTAAATAAAAATTGTTACCAGTGACAAAAAAAGATATTATATATTAATAAAAAAGTCACTTCATTAAGAAGATATAATAATTATAAACATTTATGGAAATAACAACAGAACCCAAAATTATGTGAAGAAAAATCTAAAGGGAGAAATAGATGGGTCTACTCTAGCAGTTGAAAATTTCAATACTCTCACTTTCAATAATGGGTATAACAACTAACAGAAGATAGGTAAGAAAACAGAAGACTTGAACAACACACCCAACTAGACCTAATAGATATGTAGAGAATACTTCACTCAATAATAGCAGAATATTTATTCTTCTTACCTGCACATGGAACATTCTTCAAGATAGGGCATATGTTAGGGCATAAGATAAATATCAATACATTTCAAAAGACTGAAATTATTCCAAGTATCTTCTCTGACTACAATAAAATGAAATAGAAAGAAAAAGGAGAAGGACAATTTGAAAGTTTACAGTATGTGGAAATTAAACAACACAATGTTAATCAACCAGTATCTCAAAAAAGAAATCACAAGGCAAATTAGAAAATGCTTATGGTCAAATGAAAATACGAAAATTTGTAAGCCAGATTAGTACACAACTGTACACCAAAAAATAGTATAAGACAGATGAAATGGACAAATTCCTAGAGACATACAAACTACCAAAACTGAATCATGAAGAAATAGGAAATATGAACAGACTTAGAACAAAGAGATGGAATCAGTAATCAAAAACTTCCCAGCAAAAGATAGAGAAAGACAAACTCTGTATGACTCCACTCATAGGTGGAAGTTAAATATATAGACAAAGAGAACTGATTGGTGGTTACCAGGGGAAAGGGGGGGTGGGGGGAGGGCACAAAGGGTGAAGTGGTGCGCCTACAACAAGACTAACAATAATGTACAACTGAAATTTCACAAGGTTGTAAACTATCATAATCTTAATAAAAAGTTAAAAAAAAAAACTTTCCATCAAAGAAAAGTCCAGACCCAGAGAGCTTCACTGCAGAGCTCTACCAAACACTCAAAGAATTAATATCAAATCTTTACAAACTCTTCCAAAAAACAGAAGCCAAGAACACTTCCCAACTCATTCTAGAAGGCCAGTATTACACTGATACCAACACCAGACAAATACATTACAAAAATAAAGAAAATTATAGACCAATAACTCTTATGAATGTAGACGCAAAAAATCTCAACAAAATACTAGCTACCAAAACCCAGCATCATCTTAAAAGGATTATACACCAAGACTGAGAAGTGTATAATTTATCCCAGAAATGGAAAGGTTGTTCAACTTGTGAAAATCTATGTAATACAACACTTTAATAGAAAGAAGGGAAAAAAACACTTGATCACTTCAATTATGCAAAGAAGCATTCAACAAAATTTAACACACTTTCTTGATAAAAAAAAAAAAACTCAGAAGACTAGGAAAAAGAGGAATTTCCTCAACATGACAAAGAACATTTATGAAAAATCCATAGTTAACATTTTACTCAGTGTTGAAATACTGGAAACTTCCCCTCCAAGGTCAGGAAAAGATAGGGATGCTCATTTTTGCCACTTGTATTCAAATTTCACTGGAAATTCTAGCCAGAGAAATTAGACAAGAAAAAAAAAAGCTATCTATATTGGAAAAGAAGTAAACTATATCTATTTGCAGATGACACAATTTTATATATAGAAAATCTTAAGGAACACACACACACACATACAAAGAAATGGCTAAGGATAAACATATAGATCCATATATAGATATATAGGAATAGAATTGAGAGTCCAGAAATAAACTGACACATCTATAGTCAACTGATTTTCAAACTAGTCAAGGGAAAGAAGGGTGCTTTTAACTGAATAACCACATGAAAAAACATGAAGTGGGACTCTTACCTCACACAGTATTAAAAGATTAACACAAAGGACCAGCCCAGTGGCATAGTGGTTAAGTTCCCACGCTCCACTTTGGTGGCCCAGGGTTCTCAGATTTGAATCCCTGGCATGGATCTAGCACCGCTGGTCAAGCCACGCTGTGGTGGCATCCTACATAAAATAGAGGGAGATTGGCACAGACCCTAGGCAGCAACAATCTTCCTCGAACAAAAAGAGGAAGATTGGCAAGAGATGTTAGCTCAGGGCAAACCTTCCTCACCCACAAAAAAACAGTAACACAAAGTGGATCAAATACCTGTATATAAGAGCTTTACATATTTTGATGTTATATCTTAAGTGCCTATATATTTGCTATTAGTATATGTTAGATAAAATTCTTTATTATGAAATATAAATCTTTAATTCAAATGCTTTCTTTTCTTTTCAAAGCTATTCCTGATTTTTATTAAATATTTCCATAAGACATATATTTCCATGTTTCTATTAATAAAATTTCTATATCCTTGCAGTGTTTCATTTCTAAGATACATATACTTAAGAGTTTTTTGTTCACAGTCTGATATCTGTTTTTAAACGTGTATGGGTTGCTAAACTATTCATGAAATATCACTGAAATTTTAAAATATAACAAACCTTTTCAATCATGCTTGTTTTTTTTCTTTTACTATAGTATATACTATTGCCTTCCCTAAAATTGGGAATATTGAATATATGGCTAATATTCTGAGTGTGAAAACCTTCAATAATCAGGATACATATGTGTATATATTTATATAAAATATATTTATAAACAGAAAGATAAACAGGATATATATACGCATATGTGCGTATATATATATATATGTATATATAGAGAGAGAGACTCACACATGAATAAATTAGTTAATTAGTTTATTTATTCTACAAATAAGTTAACCTTGAAAAATTAATGGTCAGGATAAAAAAACATAAACTACTTGCCATCATGTCAATTTAAAAACACAAAGTCCAAATTTCAAATTCAGCATTTATTTTAGTACTTCTGTCCATTTCAGGTCATTGTTTTGGAAATAAGCAGAGAGAGAGAAACTTCATATGTACGATCAAGCAAGTAAAATTTGCACTCATGGCAATATATAATATGCATTTGAATTTATATTAAGATTTACCCTCTCAAGCAAATGAAGAACATAAAAATAATGTGTAGGGGACTGCTGTCATGTGGTTTCTTCATTATGAGGCAGATTATAAGGATCAGAAGGATTAAATTATCTTAGAACAACAGTCAAAGGTAACATTGCCAAAAGTAGTTAAATACATATTTTATGTCAGGTTGAAATGTTGTAGGTCCACAACGTCCACTAAAAGAGTTTACGTTTATTTATTTTCTAATCACTATCATTTTTCATATATAATATTAGTATATCTATATTCTTTAATATATAAATACAGTGGACATTTTCAATCATAATTAAAGTATTTGAGACTTACTTTAATAACTTGGATTCTTTGTTTCCAGGCTACTCTTGGGGCATATCCTCACTTTCATACTGTCTAAATATACTTTTAAAAATCATAAGGAATAAATATTTCTATTTAAAATAAATTAAATAGAAACATATTTTCTTAGGGATTCTTATGGACCACCAGAACCCTGCTATTATCCAAAAACATTGAAACCCTTCTCACTCGCTGACCAAGACCGTTAATGCACCTCTTTGCTTCCCCAAGGTATGCAAGCAAGTAATTTAAAATTATAAAAATCAAAATCAAGATGTTTTGAATTTATAATTTTCTCGGTTTTACAATTTTGTGATTTTTTTCTCTCCTAAATGTTTCTGTTGCAATCATGAAACTAACAATATTATCTGCAAAGACTTCTATTTCATTTTTTCCACAGTAAAAGTGTATTTAAGTAGTTTGGTTTAATATGTTTAATCATTTTCTGTACTACTCTACTCTGTATATTTCTGTACTTCATACATTTTCATGCTTATTTCATGAGAAACTAATTGAACTGTTATCTGTAACTGAGTCATAGCTATAACTATAGATTTTTAGTCATACGTACTATTTAAATTTTATTTTTATTCCTTCTCTGATTAATTGTGGGTGTAGCAGAAAGACTTAAGTTTCTCTGCCTTATTTTCTTTTAACTGCACAATAGGTTAAAATATCCTCTTGAATTTTCATGAAGCTTCAATAAAATTGTATATATAAATATTTTTTAAAGTATCTAGTTTTGTAAATGCAATAACATGTTATAATAGTAATAATGTGATTAGTCAAAGAAAATAGAAATATTTCAAAGGAGAAATAAGTTCTGCTTAAGTTCATCGTTAACAGAGTTCAAGTTGCTATAAACTTAAAAACATTCATCCTTTTTCTTTTATTACTCTGTTACTTTCCTTTATATTAATCACTGTTATATCAAGTAATAAACTTGCATATAAAGGCATTTTAAATCTGAGTTATTATTGTTAATTTTACCATAATACTATCTATCAAATAGTTTATATGTATAACTTAATAAATCTTATAATTAAAAATCTAAAACTGACTTCTCTATACTCAAAGCTTGAAGATTTGGCAGTTCTTCATTTTTTTCGTGGGAGAGTAACTTTTCTAGGTACAATGATCAGAATACGGAAAATAATAAGATAACAGGAAATACAATTGGTCATTTCCCAATTTTTGAATGGAGAGCATTCTCACTGTAGCGATATCTAGGAAAGAATACAGTAGATATTAGAGAGCATTTAACAAGATCATTAATATTACTACATGTTATTTGATTATCAAAATAAATTTGCTTATATTTTGAACTATTTTACAAATATATAGTATGTATTTTACGTATGAAAAGGATCTAATCAGAGCATGAAAGCACACCCACCTTTGACGCAGGTATAAAACTATGTATAAAAAGTAAGATTTTCTCAGAGATTCTTTAAACCCCCTTCCTTGCACTGTTATAGAGAGGCTAACATTCCTCTTATGAGAATTGCAGTAGCCTGCTTCTTTGCAAATATTTGGTAGTAAGAGGCTTTTTAACTTTTGATATTTTATATTTAATTTGTATTTCCTTGATTACTAATGACATGAAGCACCATTTCATGTGCTTATTGGGTATTCCTTTTTCTTCCAGAATTTATAAATAGCTTCTACAAAATAGTAACAAAAAGATAAACAGAATAAAAATTGGCAAGGATTTTGATGTGTTCCTCGCAAAAAAATATAAAGGGATATCCTATAAGTATGTGAAAAGGTGCTCAGTTTATAGGCCTTGTCCATCTCTTGCTAGATTTATTCTTTAGTTATTTGATGCTTTCTAGAGCTAGTATAAATGATAAGGATTTTCAATCTTATTTATTTTGATTTATCCTATTTTGTTGCCATTATTTTTATAAGGAAATATAACTTTTTAAGTTTACCTTCTATACTGTGATCTTGCTAAATCTATTAGTTCTAGTAGTTGCTTGTAGTTTCCTTAGGATTTTCTATTTACACAACCAAGCTACTAGCAAAAAAGGGCAATTTTATTTTTTTCCTTGTAATTTTTATCCTTCCTTCCATCTATCCATCCATTTGTCCAACCATCCTTCTGCCCATTTGCCTGTTTTTCTTCTTTTCTTCTGTCCTCTCATCCATCTCCCCAACTTTTCCTCCTTGTTTTCATTCTTGTTTTCTTCTCTCTGACCATCTGTCCACCCTTCCTTCTGAACTTTCACCTGTTTGTCCTTCCCTCCTCTGTCCTTCCATCCGTCTTTCCTCCCATCTCTCCAAAGTCTCTTCCTTGTCTTTATTCTTCTTCTTTTATCTTTGACCCTCCATTTGTCCATTCTTCTTCTGTCCATCCAGGTCTCCCCTCTATCTGTCCATTTGTCTGCTCATCCATCTGTCTGTCCTCTTTGTTCAGTCTCTCTCATTCACCCATTCTCACTCTCTTTGGTTCATTTCATTCACAGGATTGATCATCCTTCTATTCACTCAGCCACTCCTTCCTTCACTCTCATTTATGGTACACCTGTGAATTGCTGTCCTAGGACAACCACTGCTGGAGCCCAGGTGAACATGGAGGGCTTCTCCCACTCTGTGGGGGTCTCTGTCCCTACCTGATGACAGCCCTTTCCACAGCTCCCAAGCCAGCCACCATGTTCCTTCCTAGTTCCTCATCACCTGTGCAACCAGAAGCCACCAGAAGTATCTCAGGGGCTCCTTTTCCTTCCCAAGAGAAGCTCTCCAGCCCCACAACTCCACCATCAGTTGTAACGCAGGAGCTGGGAAGCCAAGGTATGGAATTCTAGGATTTGGGCAATCATACTGATCACAAAAATTATATCAACAATTCAATCTGATTCCAGTCCTCAGAATGACCCTAGTTTTGTGAAATTAACAGACAATTATAACACACTGTGGAATGTTTTAGGGAGAGGCACCTGGCATAATTTGGAGGGGAAGAATTTTCTGGAGAAAGTTTCACCTGAATGGAGTCTTTAAGAACGAGTAGGAGTGATCCAGGCAAACAGAGAATAAAGAGTTTTCCTGGCAGAGGGAATTCCTTGAACAAAGGCTCAGTGGCCAGAAACAGCATGGTATATGGGGAGAATTGAGAGAAATTTGGTTTGCATGAAGCACAAAGCTTAACCTGGAGTAGACGGATAAATGAAACAGAAAGGTCAGTAAAAGCCAGACTGAAAAGAGCCTTGAATGTCAGATCAAGAAGCTTGAGCCTAACACCGAAGGCCATAGGTAGCCATGGGCAGTACTAGAGCAGTTGTTCATTTGTTTACTCAAGATATGTTATGGAGGGCTTTCTACATAAATCCAGGCACTAGTCCCATCCTCTAGAGCTTACAGACAGTGTCAGAAGAATTTTAAAATTTTATTTATAATATATGCATACAGCACTTGTGATATGCTATGTGTTCCAAGCATTTTTCAAACATTAACTCCTTTGATACTCTCCATGACCTTACAAAGTAGGTATGCTTGTCACTAATGCCAACTGACAGATGAAGAAACTGAGGCACCAACAAGGTAAGTAATATCCAATACAAATATCTAGTAGATTACAGAGCTGGAATTTGAACATAAGGTGTTAGCTCAATATTTTATGCTCCTAACCGTCATCTTTGCTCTCTAAAAGCTTCACAGCAATAAAAAGTGTGATCAACTTACCCATTTTTTTGGTACATTCAATAGCCCCACTATTTTATCTGTGTCTGAAAAATATAACACCTGCTTAGGAACTATTGCACATACACACCCAAATTACTTCTAATTATATCCTCTGTCCCTGAAAATTGACACAAAGAACATTTCAAAATATTTCTTCCCCTCGATGGGAGGGCTCTGAGGAAATTCTGTTGTTTCTCTAAGAAGCCAAGGGTAGGCTGGGAGTTGGGTCTCAGGGGAAAAGTGACCTCAGAAGTTACCACTGAATTACAAAATCGATGGGAGGTTCTCAGCAGCAACTGAATTCAGGATCTGGTGGAATTTCAACCTGAGCACTCATTTCCTGGCTGTGGATTTACGGGTTGGTAACACATTACAGGGAGGGAGGACAGCTCACTGTGTAGACCCATGAGAGAAGAAATGATGGTTTCCTTTCACAATAGACGTGTGGTGGGAAAAATTCAGCCTGGAAGAGACAGTTGTGTGCCTGGTGTAACCAGAAGGAGTTGCATCTGCTTCAGCCAAAGCAGACAGCCCTTCCTCATGGACTCACTTTACTTAAATAGGACCAAGAAGGAGGAAATAATTTAATGCTCTTCTGGATGTGAGATATGTGATGGTAGAGACTGTGGCTGGGAGGTTCTGAAAGGTGTCACAAATGACAAGTGTAAGCCACCCCTGCCTTTGTCTGAGAATAGTGTGTCAGGGAGAAAGCACCAGGTGCAGAGACTCACAGGTAGAGGTGAATTTGACCAGAGATGGTTAGAAAGGCAGCCAGTGTGGCTGGAGGAAGCCTGAGAAGAGAGAGGAGGGGAGAGGAGAGTGTGATAGGGTCAGATCGGGGCACCTGGTAGACTGTGTTAGTTTCTGTTCCTCTCTGACAACATCACTCTAAAACCTTATACTTATAAAGTACAAATATCTAACATCTCACAGTTTCTGTGGGCCAGGCATCTGGGCACAGCTTAGCTGGGCGCCTCTGCCTCAGGGTCTCTAGGAAGCAGGAGCTGCAGTCTCTACTGGGAGGATTTGCTGCCATGTTCACTCACCTGGGTGCTGTCAAGATTTATTTGGACTGAGAGTCTGAGTTCCCATCTGTCTGTTGCTTGGGAACTCCTCAGGACTCTCCCATGGAGCCTCTCCATGGGGAAACTGAAAACATGGGCATTTGCTCTTCTAGTTACAGAGATGTACTAGAGAGAGAGAGAGAGAGAGAGAGAGAGATTGAAACAGAGGGAGAGAGAAAGGGAGGGAACTCAAGAAAGTGAGCAAGAAGGAAGAGACAGAGTCTTTGTAATTAAAGCTTAGACTTGACATCCCATCACCTTGGCTGTATGCTGTTCTTCAGCAGCAAGTTACTCACCACTTATTGGTTACACAAGGATGTGCACACCAGGAGGCAGGGAACATTGGGAGCCGCTGTGGAGGCTGCCCCCCACATAGGACAACAGGAGGCATTTGAGTCTGATCCTAAGTAAAACAGGAGACCATAGAAGGTTAAATGGCAGACAATATCTGAATTTCCACCAATTTCAACCCCTTAAAGGTGCAGACCTGAAAATGAGGGCAGAGGGGCAGCAACTTTCCCAAGATCACAGAACTGGAACCCAGGCCTGTTTTGAGTGGTGTTCTATGATATATCCCACCCCTTATAATTCTTCCATCTCTGAGTTTGTGCATCAGATACATGTGACACCAGCCCATGGGTGTTGTAGGTATTATCTCATATACACCTGACAGTGTCCCAAGGAAGCTGTGAAGTTTCTAGCATCAACCTCATTGTACAGTTGAGAGACTGGGGAGGTCCTGAGAGGCACAATGGCTTTTCCAGGCCACAGAACTGAGAAGAAAAAAGAGGTCTGGACTCAGTTGTCTCCTCAAAGCTGAGACCCTGGTTTCATTCCCAAGGAGCTGTGGGGAGGGCGGTGATGGATATTTGTGTACAGTTATACAGATGACACGCGTAAGGAAGGTGAACAGTCAACGGCCCAGAGGGGACTTTGGGTGCGTCTGTTGGAGAAGTGACCTCACTCTGTTGGTGACAGACCCTAATGGAAGTTAACACTCTGGTCACCAGGCATACACACCCTAGACACAGCCTCCTATCCAGCTCACGTGACCAAAAACACTCAAAAGAGCAAGAGGTTATCATGCTGTATCCCAACTTCCTGAGGCTCTGGCTCCTGGAAAGCCAAGAGTGAAACCCTCTTGAAGTCACCATAGACATTGACTCAACCCTCACCTCCAACTCCTCTGGTCATTTGGCAGGAAGAGCCCTAAGGTAACACTGGGCTGCTAAGGACAGGCCATTCTAGGGCAGGCCACAACTTCAATCCCATCTTGGCAGCCTCCTACCCCTTGGCCTTCATTGTGTATTGAGGTGGGTGGAGTGAGGGAAGGTGAGGATGAGGGGGGATCTACCTTGTGCAGGAGCAAGTTCTTAGGTTGGAAGCCTGGTGTCTTTTTCATACACCAAGTCATGGCTGGCAGGATAGGAAGGTGAGTGCTGGGGACCAAGCCCCTCTACCCACGTGTTAATCCAAAGCCCTCGAGGTGTCATCTCTTTCCCTCCTTGGCTCGACATCGATGCAGATGCCCCTCTGTGCCTGAACTGTGCCTTTCCCCCTGTGGCAAGATCTAGGCAGGCCCCTGATACCTCCTGGCCTAACTACCAGGCACTATCTTTTCAGAGCTCCACTTAGGAGATGATCAAGGAGCTGGTGGGTGAGTTCAACTATTCCACCTCTCTGGACACAGTGAGGTGCACTGGGCCACCGACAATGGCCAGGGCTGGTCTGAGGTGAAAGTGAGTACAGAGTGGTCTCTACAACTAGGACACTGAGATGACTGGAGTGGGCCCAGAATCCAGACTCAAATCCAGGGAGTCCCCGGGACCCTCCCAGGGCTTTCCCACTAGAGTGTCCCGCAGTCCCACTCCTAAAGGAAATGGGACCTCCACTCCTCCCCATCAGCTACATAGGAGGATAGAAAGTCACTCTTCGCATATTCCTAGAAATGTTAGAGAAAAAAATTCTGTTGTTTTCACTTCACACTAGGCCATGAGTATCTTTGAATTTTGACTTTTTCTGAATCTAGGATCTCCATAACGAGGGTGCCCAAACTCCTTTTAATGTTAAAGAAAGAAAAGTCTGTGTCTTTGCTTTGATGTCAGCAGGATTCTTATAGGGTGCATCTGCCCTGCACACTGTCTCCAAACTAGGGAGAGATGAGGTTGCTGCAGAACATTTCACCCAATGTCAGGGGCAGATGAAGCCTCAGGCAGTTTAGAGGGAATCCCATGCAGCCCTAGCTTAGGGTGGTTCTCAGTTCTGACTCGCATGGCTGTGAGCAGCCTCTTGGCACCACTAAGCTTCTGTTTTCTAATGTCTATAATGAGGATGTTTGTTGAGGATTCACTGGGATAGTGCTTTTAATACAGGGGGGTTTGTTGCTTCTTGGCTAACAAAGTGCCTGGAAATCACTAATTTTATCCTTCACCACCCAAACTCAAATTGTACTTTGAAAGCCCAGAACCTTCTTCAGTGTGGGAACTCCCATCCTTCCTCTTGCATACGTGCCTAAGCAGCTGGGAGTTCCTGGGTGAGCTCCAGACCTTGATCCTCCTGGTGGTTCATGGTGCTGCCACTGACTGTACGTCTCTCCTTGTCCCACCCAGCGTGAAGATTAGTCAGTCGTGTATCTAACTGAAGCCTGCAGGATGTGGTCCCTCCAGGCAGGCATGAGGAGGAAGCTGGCAGAGTCCATGGTACTAGCCTTCTAGGGGAGAAACATCTTCTGCACCACTATCTTCCTGTTCAACTACTCAGGCTTCAACACCGCCCAACAAGTCCTGGACCAGTTGTTCACTATGTAAGTGCCTGCCCACTCCACAGCACAGTGATGACTCTGCCCACGGCTAGCTATGTGTCTTGGGAATGTCACCACATCTCTCTGAGCCTCTGAAAAGTAGAGTAGTAGAAGACAAACTTCATAGGCTTCTTCTAGGGACTAATGGGATCAGCCATGGCAAGTTCTTATCTGGTGCCCAGCTCTGCAGAAAGGGTTACTGGACATGCTGTGGTTGTTCATGGTGATTATTTCTCTCTCCTCTATGAAAAGTAGACTGTCTCACCTATATAGGGATATGGCCTTTCTAAGTTTGGAAAAGCACATGGAAATCGTCCTGTCAAGGAGTTGGAGATTCCATCCAGCTGATCCAGGTCCTTGTCTTTGTTGCAGCCAATTGGGGATCTCTGGGGGCAGCAGAAGGGCCCCAGGCCCACTCGAATATCTAGGATGGTTCTGGTTGGAGTTCATTCAAGAATGTATGTTAAGCACCTACTATACGCAGGACTTTTTGAGACACTTAGCATAACTCAATGAATGAAGCAGACACAACACCTGGGGCTCAATTTTAGCCTGAGCCAGACAGTCACACTAGACATCAGTCACAGGTCCTGTCCACCATACATCACATGTGATGCCCTCATAGCCTCCTTTACATCTGGAGGCATCTTCCATATTCTGACTAGCATGAAAAATCACAGGACCAACTAAAGAAGTGAATGGTCTTTGGGTCCAGATGGAGAGCCTGGTATCTCCAAAGAATAGGGTAGGGGTAGAGTGTGGGGTTTATGGCTGGGATAGGCCTGGAAGAACCCTGGATCTCACTCATCTTTTGATGCCTAAGGGAGGGTATAGGTCTGATGACTTCCACTCCAGGAAGACAGGAGTCAAAGAGGGCTCTAGATGGGGTCCCAGAACCCTTGGGAATCAGACATGAAGCTGAGCTGGGTTGTCTCCTAGGGACCCACCAACAGTCCCATCTCGATGTTCCTCCCCTTCCCACATCCACTCCTTCTGATCACCACCACTAGAGGCCCAGGACAGGAGGTATGTGAACAACCTGCTCACAAATATGCCTCAATTATTAGCAGTTGCCCGAGTGCATGGAGGGCTAGGGCGGGCTATTTCCAGGACCTTCAAAAGAAGATTGTCAGTGGGAGGAAGAGTCTCACACAGACTCTGTGTTAAACCTGCTGGATGACCAGCCCTGCCACTGCCAGGACAGCCACACAGGTGTCAGAGATGGGATGGGTCGTTCCACTAGATGGGAAGGGCAGACATAGGGGCCCAGACCCAAACAAGGGTTCATCAGGAGGGCACTGTGGAAGGAATGGCCAAGCCTTTGACTCTGTTGCCTAAATGCCTCCCTCTAGTGCCATCTCTTCTATGGTGGGAACCTGGCTGAACCTGGTGCAGGATTTCTGGGAGCCGCTGCACTTTGCCTGTTTCAAGTCGAAGTTGGCCTAAGTGCATGTCATCTTGCCTGACTCAAACCTAGAGGGTGACTCCCATCTTCTCCAGGTCCAGCTGGAGCATCTAGAGCCCACTGAGGCAGAGCTGGAAGGTGAGGGGACTGCAGGCTGGGAAAACTTATCTGCGGTGAGGTTCATGGGCTGGAGTTCCCTTCAAGGCAGTGGAGTCTTTCTTGTCTTTGGAAAGTCACAGGGAAAGTTAGGTATGTTGGTGAGGTTTCCTCTTCATCCTACTGCAGCCCCAGCTCTACAGCTCCAGCCGGCTTCAGAGCCAGAGCAAGGGCCAGCTCCTGGGCTGAGCCAGCTACAGCTCTAGTTCCACCACCTGTGCTAGATCTTTAGCCGCCGTTACCTCCACTACCTCCTCCAGGGCCAGAGCAAGTGCCAACCTCAACTTCAACCTCAGTGCCAGCTCCTGAGCTGGAGCCAGATGGACCATCGGCTCTAGTACGACTTCCACCTCCAGTTGCAGAAATAACAACAGAGCCAGATCCAGCCCCAGATCCTTCCTGCCCCTGAGCTGTGACCACCAAGAACCTGCTGAGGGAGGAGAAGCCGAACCTCTTGGAGTTCCCTCCCCAACTGGTAGCAAAGTAGTTGACTTTGTTGGTGCACTGAACAGCAGGGCTCTCAGGCCAAGCGGGGCCATCCCTGTGCCATCAGCTGCCTCAGACCTGCCATTCCCTGATTCGGAATCCAACGATCTGGGTCCAAGACGCAGTTCTCCCACTTACCAACTCTGTGACCCGGGAAACTTGCTTAACCCCAAGCCTTCACCATCCCCACATGGACAGTAGAGGTGGGCACTAAGAGCACCTGCTGCACAGAGTGGCTCTGCAGATGAGTGAGGTAGAACAGAGAGGAGGTTGGGCAAGTCTGGCCTATGATGAGGGAGGAGAGCTCATTGACATGCTGCCAGGTTCTTCAGTCACTCACCCATCTGCCCCGGAGGCCTCAATAGCCTGAGCACTTATTAAGAATATGATCTGTACTTTACTACACAGGAGACAAACAAGCAAAGCCTCTGGTTGTAGCAGCTTCTGGGGAGTGTGCATCTGAATGGGGAGTTTGGATCCAAGGTGTAATCTCAATGGGTGGAAGATGTCCTTTGAGATGGGCAGGTGTGAGTAGTGCCCTGGTGTTTGGAGGAAGTGAGACTGGGCTGGAAACAAATGCCACTTTCCTTCCCCATGGTATTGGGTCCTCGGTTATCCTGCTCAGGGCAACTCATTGGGCATAGACAAAACCCAGGGACTCCCACAAGCTTCAGGCCACATGCTCAGCTTCCTGAGCTCCAGCTGACCAGTGACTTCTGCCTGGGACTGTGGGGGACTGTGGATGCTGAGCTTGGCTGTGGCAGGGCCTGGTGACACTCTCCATCCTCCTCAGGAGCTGGTCAAGATGGTGGTACCCTGACAGTGCCTCGACTCCATCTTGTCCCAGCAGGACAACAGGGGCAAGGAGCACATGGTGCCCACCCTCCATAACACTGTCACACAATTCCACAGTGTGGTCAACTGTATTGTCATCATCTGTCTGGGGACCTGAGAATGATGGTCCAGAACAGGGCTAGGGTGGTGGAGCTCTGGATCCAGGTGGGCAAGGTCTGTCTTGGGGGGGACCAGTAGAGTCCCTCTTTGGAGTTGGAGTCTTCCCTTTCTCAGCTCTCAGGATTGAATTCTGAGAATTGAATTGTGTCCTGAGCCCCTGCACAGTCCCTAGGCCCCTCCTGGCAGGTGCATTCTGACTCCGACTTCTGTGCCCAGTGTTCGGAAGCTTACTTTCTTTCTGGGCTCCTTCCTTGGGTGGAGATAAAATAATCCTCCCTGTGAGTGTTACTCATCAGGTCCCAGGTGTGCCCTCCCTGGGTTCCCTGGGCATCAGTCTCATCCAGGACAGCAGAAGTCCATGAGGGGACAGAAGTCAGAGGAAGCAGGGCTCCAGCTCCCCCTCACAGCTCACTCCCCTCCCTTTCCCAGAAGTGCGAGTCCTCAGGGACTTCTCCCCACTCCATCCCATCCTCTCTGCTCTGCCACGCCCCTCAATTCACCATCTGAAGAAGACGTGGGGACAGGTTTTCAGGTGGGTAGGCTACTCTCCGTCCAAGCACCACCAGGTGTACCAGACATCCCCCATAGGGCTGGCATTGCCCCATCAGTGAGGTGGGACCTCCTGGAAGACAGCAGACCCTGGGGACAGGGACTGACCTGGTTGGCAGGTGGCTGAGTCTCTCTGAGAACTTCAGCCAGCAGTTCTGCTTCAGGAATCAGTTTCCTTAAATGTTGGATCCTGGTTTGAACCATATTGGAGATTTTCAAGTGTTTGCTTTGCAGCAACAGAACTCTCTGTCCAGCCGAAATCAACACTCTTCAAAACAATCTGCTCAGTAGATATGGGAACGGAGGCCCCAGGTGACAACAAGAGAGTTCCCACAGAGACCTCAGGGCTCAGAGGAACCCAGTGAAAACCCTCATTCCAGCTATTTGGATCTTCTGGATTCTTAAACAAAAGGGATTTGCCCTTAAATCTCTCACGTTATTCCCCAATTTTTCCTTCCTTCCACCCCTCCGCTCAGGAAGGGCTCCCCCAAATTTAAGAACTTGTGCACCAAAGACCAGTGAGTGAGCAGGAAGCTATCATTGAGGTAACACGGAGGCTTGAGATCTGGAGGAGGTGAGGGGAAGAGAGGTGGCCCTCTGTCCTAGTCTGTCCTCAGAAGTCAGGCCCACTGCTTCTTCTGTCTTCACTGCACCTCACAGGGGAGGGCACTCTGCCCGCCCCAGGTATGGGCACTGCAGGATCCCACAGACCAGGAGATACGGAAGCTGCCCAGCCTTGGCATGAATGGTGGACCTAGGACTGATATGTGTGCTCTCTGTGACTCTCCACTCTGCCCCGATAGTGGTCACTGCTTATCAATCCCAGTGGGATTCAGTCAAAGTTCACTATTGGCCATGATGTATACCCCAGATGGCAATGAGAAGTATCTGGAAGATTTAATGGGTCTTACTGGATCCTTTCTGACAAGATGTCAAAACTTTCCATAGAAAAGAGAAAGCCAGTGTCACTACCCAGTGCCCAGTCACCCTCTAGCCTGTCAGTCAGCATGGCACTTGGGGGTCCTTTTCCTGAGTGTATGAAGGAAGGGTTCTGTGCAGGAGAATGTCCTGAGGGTTTCCTATGGAGGTGAGGCCTTTGGCATGGGCTCAGGCCCAGCCTGGTTCAGAGACTCCTGGGGGTGAGGCAGGCAGAAACCACTTGACAAGGGGCCCCTGAGACACCCGTCTCTCTCCAAGCATGTCTCAGCCTCTCTGGCAACCTGGACACACCCCAACAGACTAGAGGACAAGACTGTGGTTAGTGGTGGGGCTGGGAGTCATGGGAAGGCAGGGGGATCAAGGTCTCTGGCTCAGAAGGGGAGTGGCCTCTCCCCTGCAAGCCCCTGAGCAAGTCACTGCCCCTCCACGGGTCTGGGTCTCCTTCTCTGGGAAATAGAGGGAGACAGTCTGTGGTACAGGCCTCACAGGGGCATGATGAGGTTCAAGGGAGGAGGGGAGTGTTCTGGCTCCACCTGGAGGGGTGAGGGTAGAGCAATGATGACAGTCAAATGACACTGAGTCCTCAGGAGATCCTGGGAGGCAGGTGGGGCTCTCGTCACACTTTGCAGATGAGGAAATAGGCTCAGGGAGGCCAGGGCAGGCCCAAGGTCATTCACACAAGTGAGAGTTGGTGCTGGGACTGATCTAGAATCAGAACAGGCTGGAGGTGGGAGCAGGATACGTACAGGGTGACTGGGGCCAGATGTTCAGAGCCCAAGGTCAGGAGCCTCGGAGGACGTGGATCAGAGTATGATCTCACTGACCCTCTCATCGACTCTGGCAGGAGGCGACCTCCATGTTGGCCACCCTGGAGATGGACCCCCGGTGAGCCCAAGAGAGGCAGCAGCAGCAGGTGAGGGTGCCTGTTGGGGAGGGGCCCAGGAGTCAGAGGAAGGGGCTGATCTTCCCTCCTGGCTGGAGGTCTCCACCAGGAGAGAAGGGCTTTTCTCCTCCAGCCCCGTTCCTGGTGCCACAGAGCCTAAAATGCCTGCATTGGAAGTGACCGGGAGGAGACCTAGAAAGACTGGGCCCGGGATGGATTTGGGGTGGGGAAGGGAAGGGACCACATACCCTAGGATTTGCCAAAAGCTGGCCCTGGGAGGTGACTAGGTTGTGTTTGGTGTTCCTGAGGGGAGAGGAGGGAATTGAGGGGAGGCATCTAAGGGTCCTAGGCTGCTTTATGTGGGAGCCTGGGTGGCCAGGAGGCTGGGGTGCGGAGTTTCAGGGGAGAGTCCTTGGAGGCATCTGAGAGCCGGAGCGCATCACTAACCCCATCCCAATGGCACAGGGTGTTGTCCTCTTCCTTGGCACATACTTCAGTTACCTGTAGCTGCTGGACACTGATGGGGGATTTTCTGGAGGCGAGTGAGCCTAGAGGTGGGGCTGAGGTGATCAGGATCCTGCGGTTTGGGAGGAAAGAGCCCCTCATGGGCCCTGTGCTCAGCACTTGGCAAATATCCTCTAAATAGATCCTCCCAGCCTCCCCTTGAAGCTGGGGCAACAGGCCCATCTTAGCACTGAATGAATGGAAAATCCACATAAGCCGCCATCCATGTTCCCTGGGCTGGTGAAGCTCAGAGCTGCCTGACTGCAGAGCTGCAGCAGGTTGTTTCTGAGCTGGACCCAGCCTCTCCCTCAGGCCCTGCCCATGGTTGGAGTGAAGTGGGCCTCTCCAAGTCAAAAGCACATCAGTGGCAGAGCAGTACCTTCCTGCCTGAGGCCTCAGTCTCCCCGTGTGTCAGTAGAGAGGATTGGGCTACAAATTTGGCCTCAGCTTCCCTGCTCCCCCTGCTCTGGAGCCCAGAGCCTGGCCAGGTCCAAGTCCTATTTCTGGAAGTACCTGTCCCCTGTTGGGCCCTGGAAGTAGTGCAATGTGAGGAGGTTTGGTGATGGGGGCTAGTTATGGGCTGAGAGGGCTGTTTCTGATGGACTTGGCTGTCTACCTTCCAGAATAATGTGATCAACTTCCAGAGAAGTGTATCAGTATATTTTAAAGTTTCAAGAGCTCAGCAAGAAAACATTAGGGACACTGCAAAGAGACATCAATAAAGTGTGGTGCTCCATTTCGTCTGCACTATCCTCTGTCTCTTTCATAGTGTTAGGACATCCTTCTTGGACCCTCACTTTCTCTGCCTCACTAATGAGTCTGTCCACAATCACCAATACCACAGGTCTCTCTCTTGCCATCTTCACCATCCTTTCCTTTTTCCTGAGATCTTCCTCAGTCGCCAGAAATTGTTTGCAGCGGAGCTGTTGGATGCCCAGACCTGCTCCTGGAATCATCCCTGTCAAATCTGAAGACTGGGCAGGGGTGGGCATGGGGCTGGAGTGCAGACCACCTGCAAGCACAGCTGGCAGCAATTCACGTGTGAAACTAGGCACAAGTTTTTTCAAGGCTTTGGCAAGATCCAAAGGACTTACCAGTTCCTGCACTGGTGCAGGCCTGGAGTCCTTGCAGTCTCTCCTTCCAGCAGACCCACTTGGGCTGGTCCAAGGTGTCCTCTTAGTGATCCCTCATTGCCAAGAAGGGATGGAATTCTAGTAACCAGCCTCTTAAGTGTGTAACTGCACATCCTCAGAGGGATGGAGACGCTTAAACCAGGCTTTGAGTTGGGTTGGTTCCCACAGTAATGCTGCTTCCTCTGTGAAGACTTGACTATCATACTTCTTTTTCTCTTGCCTCTAAAAATAAATCATGGAGTTGGATATAAATGATAAATGAAGCTTGCTTTCTTAGGACAGTTATCTTGCCTGTTTTGTACTTCCACCTTCCCTCTCTCTCTCTGGGGATAGATCTGACCTGTGTCCTGGGACTTCATCAAGCCAATTTGGGTCACGAATAGAAAGCTCAAGGTCAAAACTCAGGACCACTCTAGATCATTTCTCCTCCATCACCTTGTAACACTTCCTCCTTGTTTGAGTGTGATTTTCCTCTATTTTTGTCCTTGACAATCTCAAGTGCACAAGTCCTGGTACTCCGTTAGGACAAATGGTACCCAATCTTTTCCTAAATCCCAAATCTCACCATTTCTGTGTTTTTTGACTACTCATTTGGTTAACATTGACCACTTGGTGTTCATAGCTCCTTTATGGCTTAAATCAATAGAGACGTTATCAACCAGCCCACTCTTAGTGGCTCACTCCCATATTCCTAATGTTTACATAACCCAAATAGTCATTTTCAAAAATAAGTAATTCAGAAAATGTATTCACCCACCACAAATTCCTGATTTCCATTATCTTTATTCAAAGACTCAGACAGTAGATACCTATTCCTCAAGATTGAAAGTGATGCCAAATCACCATATCCTCACCTTAATTTCCTTTTGTACCTATGAATCCAAGATTCCATGGATTGATTATGATCGCAGTAATTCCCTTGAAATAATCAAAAATTCTTTCACACTCATTGTGTTTATGTTGTAAGACTTCAAACCTGGAAGATCCTGATTATCTGCCATACCATAGCTAGTCTTATAAGAACTGCTGAAGTAAAAGCACAAAACATGATATTTTGATAACATTGTAAATCCAAAGTCACCTGCATCAAGTGGGAAGCATCCGTAATGCCTGGAAATTTTCTCTTTTCTTATGTGTTGGCTTAATAGCAAAACAAGTCACTTGATTAAAAATTTGGCGAAGGACCAGAATAGACATTTTTCCAAAGACATACAGATGGGTACTAGGTATATGAAAAGGTGTTCAACGTCACTAATAATGAGGGAAATGCAAATCAAAACCACAATGAGGTATCACCTCAGATCTCTTAGGATGGCTATTATCAAAAATCTAAAGGTAACAAATGTTGGTGAGAATGTGGAGAAAAGGGAATCCTTGTGAACTGTTGGTGGGAATGTAAACTAATAAGGCCATTATGGAAAACAGTATGGCGGTTCCTCCAAAACTTAAAACTAGCATATGATCCAGCGATCCTACTTCTGAGTATATGTCCAAAGGAATTGAAATCAGGGCCTTAAAGAGATACCTGCATTCCCGTGTTCACCGCAACATAATTCACAATAGCTGAGATATGGAAGCAACCTAAATGTCATCGATGGATGAATGGATGAAGAATTTGTGGTGTATGTATATACAATGGAATATCATTCAGTCTTAAAAAAGAAGGAATTCCTGCCATTTGTGACCACATGGATGGACCTGAGGACTTTGTGCTAAGTGAAATAAGGCAGACAAAGACAAATACTGTTCCATCTCACTTATATATGGAATCAAAAATAGTAAAACTCCTAGAAGCAATAATTTGAATGGTGGTTGCCAGGGGTTGGGAGATGGAGAAATGGGAAACTGATAGTCTGAGGATAGTTAGGCAAGATAAATAAGTTCTAGATTTCTATGATACAGCATAGTGCCTATAGCTGACGATACTATATTGTGTACTTAAAATGTGTTAGTAAAGTAGATATTATGTTGTGTTCCTCCCACAGAAGAATAATAGTAATAACAACAGTGGGAGAAAACTTTGGGAGGTGGTGGATATGTTTATGGCCTTGACAGTAGTGATGATCTCATGGGTCCAAATACATATAGTTATGACCAAATTCATCAAACTGTATGCAGAAAAATATGACATTGCCGTTGATTCTTCTGCATCCTAAAACACACCATAACTTCATCACAAGAAAAAAAAATGTAACTGTGTATGGGGACAGATGTTAACTAGACTTACTGTCTTTCAGTCATTTCACAATATATACAAATATTGAGTCGTTATATTGTATAACTTAAACTAACATAATGTTATATGTCAGTTATACTCTAGTGAAAAAAAAACACCATATAAGACCATTTGAATATTGTAGACAAGTTCAGTGAAACTACCCCATTCCCATATGAGGATTACAGGAAGCAGGGAGGATGACGTAAGATGGAAGGAGAAACCAGCTTCTGGATGATGGCTGCTTTCCATCCTAGATAGTCATATTTTAATAGAAACTCATGATGAAAAGTCTTCAAGACTTAAAAGATTAAGTTTCTAATTTGTGTAATTAGTGTAATTTGGGGTATAAGGAAAGCAGTAAGAGGTCTCAGCATCTCTCAAATCATAGTGGAAAAATAGCCCTGTCTTCAACAGGCCAGCCCTTGGCCTTTTGTGCAAAGTAGGGTAAGGCTCAGATGATATGAAGGACAGGTTGTATGCAGCACTATCCTCATTCCAACAGAACTCTCTCACCAGACATGACCCAGTGGATCTTTAAAATAAGTTACAGAACATAAAGAAAGGAAAACTTAGTTTCTTTTGTTTTGGTGAGGAAGATTAACCCTCAGCTAACAACTATTGCCAATATTCCTGTTTTTTTTGCTTGAGGAAGATTAGTGCTGGGCTAACATCTGTGCCAATCTTTCTCTGTTTTGTATGTGGGATGCCTCCACAGCATGGCTGATGAGTGGAGTAGGTCCATGCTCAGGATCCAAACCTGAGAACCTGGGCTGCCGAGTGTGTGGAAATTTAACCACTCAGCCATGGTGCCGGCCCCAAGACAGGAAAACTTTGTTGAGAGGGAAAATTTTACAGATCAAAGGAAAAAAATTCTAGAATTTTCACATCTTGTAACAAATAAATGATATGCCCTGATCTAGCCTTACGGGCATATCATGGGTACTTTTATAATAAATACTTTTCATTTTCAGTTCAAAAACATCCAGCTGCTTAAATAAAAACAAAAAACAAAAAACAGAAACGGAATTAATTTTTTAAGATGATAAAGTAATAACATACCAGTGGCTCCAAGGGAAAGCTTTCAAACAAAGCAGTCATTTTTGGTAACCATTGTAGAAGATGCTGCTATCACTGTTGAAATGATGGAACTAATCCAGAGCAATCTATATTTTGATTAACGACAAAGGAGCTTAATCAGGTGCCAAGAATACTCCCTTGGAAATAAAACTCCCATCATTATCTCTGGAAGTTATTTCATCATTATTTCTGGAACTTTTGGACACAATCATTCATCTTCAAAAATAGCAGACATAATGCAAAACAAAACAGAACAAACAGCAGAGGAAGGTGAATCTTGCTTTGTCAAACACCAAAAGGGAATTAGTGCCCATTGGCCACATCTCTAGGAGCCACACTGTGTGAAGGCTTTCACCAGGACCACGCTTGTCCATTCAACAAGAGGAGTCCTCAGGGATGTTCACCTTACTCCCCGCGCTATCAAAACTGAAAACAACCCAGAGAGAGACAGAGAAGACATGTTAAAGCTTGAGTTCCTCATTTAAAGCATGCAAAGTATCTAATTGTAAGTTCAAACGGGGAAAAAAAATCTACTAGCATCCTGGCAGAAAGATTGCTTTTTAATGAGAACATACCATGTACTTCATACTCTCATCACTGAGGATAACCGCAGTTCAGTGTGATATGGAATCAACTTTCCCATGCATGGTAAACACGCATTTGTTTTTATAAAATAAGGATTATACTCTATACCTTTATATCTCACTTTTCAAATATACAGTGTGATTATAATCATTTTACAATTATTTCAAACTATTTCAAAGGTTATTAAAAGAACATGTCTGAATTTATTTCACAATGGCTGAAGGAAAAGTCAACTTGTATTCAAGACAAGAAGAGGAGGAATGCTTACTTAGGTAGTAGTTTTAAAAGCGAATCTCTGAGGAATTGACTTTTTAAACTGAAACTGTGTATAGGTTGGAAATAGTTATGTGGATCCTGGGGTGGGAATAAAGGATGGTAACAGTGCTCAGTTTACTGATAACAGCACTGCTTGGTTTTGTTTATGTGGTTCTGAGAGTTTGTGTTAAACATTACTTCCTGGATATTTACTGGAGCCATCATACGATATTGATGAACAGGAAGAGTAGGAATATTTAGTTGGTGAGTGGGGAGTTAATGGCTTCAGTTGGAGATATGTTTTATTTAGGTGCCTATGTTACCGCCAAAAAGAGGATCTTTTACTCACTGCAAGACAAGCAAACAGTCAAGAGGCTAGGTGGTAGGTGAGAAAGGGTTTCATTACAGCTTGCTAGAAAGGTGGAAGATGGGGGGACTAATGTTCGAAAGAACCATCCTACAGAACAAAGACTACAGGCTAGTTATCATATAGGGGCTGGTCCCTGGCTGGCGCAGACATCTAGTCTTAGTTCCTGATAGTCTTTTGTTTTACTGGATATGCAACAGAGACCAGAGCAATGTCCTATATGCTGATTTAATTTAAAGATAATAAGAACAAAATCTTTAATATCTATAGTAAAGATTACTATTTATTTGAGTGGCACCCACAACCATAACATGCACGTGTAGGGATTATACCTCAGAAATGAAATCTGGACGAGGTTTTTAGACAGTGTCATCGTAGAGATAACAATGGGAGAAATTGAAACAATGGAAGAAACGCATAAGAGTTCCAAGACAGCGTAGAGTAAATAGAGAGAACAAGGGGTAGAACTGAGTGCTGAGCTGTTGCTATATGAGGACCTTGTGAAGGACACCAAGGAGGTGTGACTGGGTTTACAGGCAATCAAGAGCCTGAGATGTCAAGTAGCCTAGGACAAGTAATCATCCCAAAAAGACATCAGGGTCCAGTTCTGCTTTTTTTTTCAAGTAAGATAAAGACACAGAAACACTCATTGGATTTAATTATGGGGAGATAACTGTGATCTTATCAAGATTTGTTAATACATAGATCATTGGGGATCTTAGTAAGTCTAAGGTGTAGGGGGAGTGAGGAGATTGTAATTCAATGAGTACTGATCATTCAAGTTCATTGTGAAGGGGAATGAAGACATGGGGCAAAAACTAGATAGAAGTTGGCTCAGGAGAGGTTTTTGTTTCAATAATGAAGAGATTCCTCTAGAGCAGGAAAGAAAGGGATACAATTGGAATAAACAAGGATTGACATGACTTTTCAATTTAGTCAGGAGACGAGTCACTACTCGGTAAGAATTCAGGGATGTTTGTAGACTTCATGGCAGTGAGCTGAAGTATTTCTTCAAATTATCTAATTCATCAGTGTAGTAGGAGATGATCCCATTTGGGGAAAGTGAGAGGAAAGGTAAGAAATTTTTAGATTCAAAAGGCTTGGTGAAGGTCGAAAATACTTATGCAGCATGAAAGGCTGACTTAATTACCAAGTAGGATGCCTGATAATTTTGAAAGCCTCTGGGAGATTTGTGACACTGGAATTAGACCTGGTCAGTGACTTAATCATGTGATGTGACAGATGCAGCCATGGAAAGGATGATACAGTATTTGGAGTCATCTGGAATGTGGTCTTGATCATCAGATATGGTAAAAGGTTGGAGGGACATGCTAATGTTTGTTCCTGGTGTGTATGTGTTGAAATAAGTAAGTGTAGGTGAAACCTGTGCAAAACGGAGGAGAGGAGGGGCTGATGTTAAGGAATTTGGGACAATGTGCTGCAAGTTCCTCTGAATTAGGAGAAACTTAACATGGGGAGTAATTGTGCTAACTTGCTGAAAGGAGAATAGTCATGATAAGAGGGAGGAGTCTCAGATCATCCATCTGAGGTGACATCCAGGTAAAACTTGGGTCTGGGATCTACCTCCCAAGACAAGCATGTTTAGGAGTTTGAGATTCAGAGACAACAGAGGCAAGTTTATGTTGTAGCTCTGTCATTTTCTAGCATGGAATTTTGTTGTATTACTAAAGCTTTCTGAACACAGTTCACTTCACTTGTTAAGTGAGTAACAAATCCATAAACATGAGGGAAATAGGATTATATAAGCCAATATATGTATTTTCAACTCACAGGGTCTCAATTCATACTACCAGAAATGTCTTCTCTTTTCAGGAGTTCAGGATCAAAGGGTTGTAACGCACCTCTGTTCCTGACACGTTGCGTTATTTGTCCTCTACATTTGCTGACCCCGTCTGCCCCATGCGGATTGTGGGACACAACAGTAGACTTATGCATGTGCACTCCTGCTTCTTTCCTGTGCAAGGGGTTTTTAGTGTCTGATATGCATGATGGGAGTCATTGAACAGCGCTAGCAGGACCTGAGTCCTTGGATTGTTCCATCCACCATTAAAGAGATTCCAAAGTAGCCTGGCCACATGTCCAAGGCCATGTGGAGCAGAGCAGTGCCAATGTCCTGATGTTGCTTGAATCCCACCTGTGGAGGAGCCAAGATAGCCGAGGATAAGTGTATCCAGAGGGTGGGGAGCAGAGTACAGCAGGGAGGATGGGGGCTCTAAAGGGCTGGAGTGAGTGTTGGAGAAGCAATGTGTTTACATGTCACTAACAATTAATAACTCAGAAATTCTAGAGTGGTGTCCTTGCTGTGGAGACAAGATTCCTCATGTGATAATTATAAGGGTTTCCTAGGACTCGGTGTTAGCCCCAGGAATTAAATATTAATTAAATAATACTTCTAAACAGGAGGCCTAATTAAGGTATAAAACCTCATGATTTTTATTTTGTTATCTACAAAATGGGGATATTGCTATCTTCCTTATGAGCAGCAGCATCCAAGCCTTCTTTCCTTTGGTCCTGGGAGAAGAGAGGGCTCCCCTGTTTGTCTCAGGTCATCTGTAGGCACATGGGTAGGGAGGGTCACTAGCAGGTGTATGTTTTGCCATTCATGACTGGTGTCTCTAGCAGTATTTTAAAAGACTGGAATCTCACAGCGTTTTTCTGTTTCCTCAGCTTTATCTGCTTAGTTTTGCAACAGTGCCTGGATGAGAACACAGAGGAAGACAGGTTGTGGCTGAGTTCCTGACAATGAAACAACAGGTGAGTAGGGACTTGTTCTCACTCCTGAATTTATCCATCTTTTGCCAATTGGGCAGGTTTCTCCTCTTGCCCTGGATCTTCTAAGTGCACCTGGGCAATATTAGTTCCAGTTACATTTCACTAGGACCCTCTTAGACATATGACAGATCAGGGAATAATCAAGAAATTCTCCTTGCCAACATGTAAACTAATTTATTCCATTCTCCATTAAGGACGTTCTTGCAGAGGAGAAATGTGAAAGATTGTGGTTTTTTCATCCATCCCTTGGCCTTGTGGGTAAAGGCTTCTCTTTTTTTTTTAAAAAAAAGATTTTATTGTTTTCCTTTTTCTCCCCAAAGCCCCCCGGTACATAGTTGCATATTCTCAGTTGTGGGTCCTTCTAGTTGTGGCATGCGGGATGCTGCCTCAGCATGGTTCAATGAGCAGTGCCATCTCCGTGCCCAGGATTCGAACCAACGAAACACTGGGCCGCCTGCATCGGAGCGCGCAAACTTAACCACTCGGCCATGGGGCCAGCCCCTAAAGGCTTCTCTCTATAACCATGTGAGGTACTGCAGTGGGTCTAGGCATGTGGTGAACACAGGGATAGAGATGAGTGAGAGCAGAAGTGCATAGTCCAGCAGGAGGCAGACGTTTCATCATGTGATTTCAACCAACCCAGGGTTACAGGTGCCAGGGTGGAGGCTGTGCAGCATTGAGGTAGGAGAAGACAGAGGGTTGGACCAGAGGGAGTAATGAGGAATCATTTATTTTCCTCACTTTTAAACATATTAAAGTTTTTACAGAACATACTTGAACATTTTGATAGATTCCAAAAATACACAAAATTCTTTTACCAATCCCTTCCCAATTTGTTCACAATCACCCAGTTTCCATCTGTGTTATTAACCCTTATTCAAATTTGAAAACTGACTGCAATGTCTATTGTTTTCTTTATTTTATTTTTTCTTAATTTTGACTGTGTATTGAGAAGGAGTATAATAGACAGAATAAAATATACGGTACTGCTCCACAAAATGGCAGACTGGGAAGCTCTAAGCTCTCACTTCCCCACAGTCACATCAAAAAAACAACCAGAATCTGGATCAGCTGGGACCAACAGCCCAGAGGAACAAAGAAGCGGCAGAGATGATCTCTTAAAACGTTTTCTGCTCCCCTCACTGCTGGGCCCTATTGGGAGGGGTGTGTCTGAAAAATGTCTCTGTGTGGTTTTTAGTCATTGTTTCTTGTCTTTATTCAGTGAAGCCCATAGACTTAAGGTAACTTGTGCTTTCTTGAAAGCAGCTGTGATGAGCTGGCCCAAGGAACTCAAGACCCCTCTCTGTGCTGTTGACTTGGGACTGTACATTGGGTGCTGGGTATAAGGGCCCTTTCTTCCCTTGGCCCAGATGTGAGCTTAGAAGGCCATTTCATTCACTGGGATAGTCTACCAGGTCCATGGAGAACACGTCTGCTCTGCCATAGTTTGGGGCGGCAGCCTGTGTTTTGAACCATTGGGCCATGCTTGTGTATCACTGGGGCTCCTAGTGTGCTCAATGAGTCTGAGGTTATAGGGAGCCTATGCCTGGGGGGATGTATCAGTGGGAGGGGTCCTGCCACCCCTCCATGGGCCCTGAGTATAGGTGGAGCCAAGAGTGTACAGGGCTGGGATGCCCTGCTTGCCTGTGCCATATGAGGTGCCTGGCAGCTGAGGGTGATAAAATTTGTGGTGTGCAGGGGATGGAGAGACAGGAGGTGTGGCTTATCATTGTTTCTAAGCACACTCTCAATTCTGGCTACTGACACCAGAAGCTTCTTCTTTTATTCTTACTTATGTGGATGCTCCTCCACAGCACTGTTTGCCAGCATAGATTCTTCTGTCTGAGTTTTGCAATTTGAAGTGCATCATAGCTCAACTCTAGGCCCTATTATTTTCTTTCTATGCCTTTTTAAAAATAACCTGTGGGTTACCTAATCCATTTCTAAGTCTATCATTATTAACCTTAAGCCTTTAAGCCCCAGCTTTTATCTGCATCCTGAATTTATGTATATAATTGCCTAGTTGGTTTTATGACTTGGATGTCTCCTAGGCATTATGTATTAAAAATGATCCATTCATTGATGGGCATTTACGTTGTTTCTATATCTTTGCTATTGTACATAATGCTGCAATAAACATAGGAGTGCATTTATTTCTTTGAAATTCTGTTTTCATTTCTTTGGGGTATATACTCAGAAGTAGAATTGCTGGATCATATGGTAGATCCATTTTTAATTTTTTAAAGAACCTCCATATTGTATTCCATAGTGATTGGACCAAATTACATTCCTACCAACAGTGTATAAGTGTTCCCTTTTTACCACATCCTCCCCAGCAATAGCCAAGATACAAAAATAACCTAAATGCACATCAATGGATGAATGGGTAAAGATGTGAGATACAGATACACACACACACACACACAGACACACACACACACACTGGAATGTTACTCAGCCATGAGAAAGGAGGACATCTTGCCATTTGTGACAACATGGATGGACCTTGAGCATATTATACCTAGTGAGACGTCAGACAGAGAAAGACATGGACTATATAATATCACTTATGTGTGGAATCTAAAAAATCCAACCTTATAAAAACAGAGAGTAAAAGTGTGATTACTAGGCCATGGGGAGTGGGCCGATAGGACAGTTGTTTAAGGGTGCAAACTTGCAACAAGTAGTAAATAAGCCCTAGGGATCTAATGCATAGTATAGTGAACACAGACAGCAATATAGTACTACAGTCATCAAACTTGCTAGGAGACTAGAACATAATTACTCCAAAAAGAAAGAATAATTATGTAATGTGATAGAGGTGCTAAATATCACTACAGTGGTAATCATATTACAGTATATAACTATCAGACTAACATGTTGTATGCTTTAAACTTATACAATGTTATATGTTAAATATATTAAATTAAAAAAAATGATCCAACCCTAAAATCATGGTCTTCTTTTCCCTCTCCTTGACTGTGTCCCTGATTTCCTATCTGAATAAATTGTACCACTATTCACCTAGTGACCCTATTCCACACTCTAGAAGAATTTTCTCATCCTGTATCTCCCCACATCACAGACAACCCATTGCCCAGCCCTGCCCATGCTTCCCCCAATGTGTATCTCAAAACACTTCTCTCCATTTCCAGGTGGAGGGGAGGAAAACAAATCCTCTACCCTCTGGGTCCTTCTGGCTGGTCTATGAGTTAAATTGACATGAGACAGAATAACAGGAGAAAATCAAACAAAGTTTTATAACACATATACGTGGGAGATACTGAGGAAAACTGAACAATTCACCAAAATGGCAGAGGCTCTCATCTTGAATACTATCTTTAACTAAAGACAAAGGAGGATGTTGGGAGTAGGAGAGTCAGTTATGGGAGGTTACCAGAAAAGCACAGTAAATAAGAGTAAGGTTATTATGCAGATTTAAGGCCTTGCCTTCTGCATTGGTAAGAGTTTCTAGAAATAAAGTCATGCCCCCTTCTTCCTGGTACAGAGAGGGAGATACCTTTACAGATAGAGATTTCTCTTGCAAATGTAAATGTCTCTTACAAAGGGTAAATTATACTTTTGTAAACAAAATTGAAACATTTATCTTTTTCTCCCTACCTGAGTCTTCAGGAATTTGGAAACTTTTAGTGAGAGAGTATTGTTATTTTCATAGCAATCTAGTTATTTGCATAAGTTCAGTAAGAATCTGTTCTGTTTATAAGAGGACACAATGGAAACATTGGTTATATTTCCAAAGCTTTGACTGGAATGTCGCATTTGAGAGAAACAGGCATAGACTCAGATATGAGAGACAGCTTTTGAGAAACAAAGATTGGACTTTATGCAATAAAGCCGCTTGGAAATATTACACTAGTATTTTGTTTACAGGATTCCCAACAACCTTACTGGGTAAGTAAGGAAGGTCACTTATCTTGCAGGTGCCTGAAACCTTGAAATATTTTGGGAACCTCAAGAAGAGAAGAATTCACCCAAATTGTAGGCTTTGTCTGATAACTCCTTGGCTTTCCTGACCTTGAGAGGTCTTTAAAGTTCAATCTGAGATTCCTTATAAAAAGTTCCAGAAAAGCAGGATGAAAAGAGCCTATATGATCAATTGCTATTCTTGCTGTACTTATGTAAATAATTGGGCCAAATTTATTGAAACTGTATTTACTTTACAAACCAATCAGTCTTCATTTGGCTATCTTTGGTAAAAATGAGGGTGATTTTAGAGAGAAAAATTATGCTTCAGTAAAAATTATAATACATATTTTTGGATATTAGATCCTAGTTCTGCTAATTGTCTTTGAGGTTTTTCTTTTCTACCTGTGTACTGGACTGGATCCTGAATCCTTCTAGTCTCCTGAAATATCTAATGGCAAATCTCCAAACTAATGTTTTCAATATCTTTTCTATCATTTTTATTTGAAACCATTGAGAACTGAAACCACCCTTGTTCCTAAAGCTCCTGAATTAAAGCTGAACAACTTGATATAAACTTGAGAGATTACTATGATAGCATGCTTGTTGCTGTATAAGCCACTCAAAAGGATACCTGAATACTCAATGACATCATCATAGACATTTTAAGGTTTGACACTGACGTCTAGAAATCTTCTTAACTGGCTGTCCTCTGAGCTCAGAAACTGGTTTATAATTTGCTCCAATCATTAGCCTTATTTTTCTTTTTATTTCCAAAGAAATACTTCTTATTAAATACCTGATTGCTTGCTTCCACAATGCAGGCCTAACTTTGGGAGCCCACCTGCATCACCACCTTCTAAAATCAATTTAACTGCACCGATATATTATAAGGACTAAGAAATGTGTTCAAAGAGATGGAACAATCTCCAACTCAGCTTCTGGACTATGAAACTTCTTACAGTTTCAAAAGCGGAGCTGTAAGAGATCAGAATTGGTCACCCCAAAATGTGTCTCTTTGGCATGAGGATTATTTTGGGCTGGTTACTTTTAAAAACTGCAGACATGGGAGGAGCTCTGAAAAGCAGAAATTACCCTTTGTAAGACACATTTATATTTGTAAGGGAAATCTCCATCTGTAAAAGTGTCTCCCTCTTTGTACCAAGAATAAGAAGGGATGACCTTATCTCTGGAAACTCTTACCAATGCAGAAAGCAAGGCCTTAAATCTGAATAATAAACCTTACTCTTGTTTACTGTGCTTTTCTGGTAATCCCCCATAACTGACTCCCCCAAACCCAACATCCTCCTTTGTCTTTAGCTAAAGATGGTATTTAAGATGAGAGCCTCTGCCATTTTGGTGAATTACTCAGTTTTCCTGAATATCTCCCATGTATATATGTTATAAAGCTTTGTTTGATTTTCTCCTGTTGTTCTGTCTCATGTCAGTCCAATTCGTAGCCCAGCCAGAAGAACCCAGAGGGTAGAGGATTTGTTTTCCTTCCCTATACAGGACTTCTCCAACCATTTATTTAACTATTTTTTCCTTGACCTTCATCAGAGTTTTTCCAGTTTTAGGTTGTGATGAATGGAGCTGCTAAGAACATTCATGACCAGGATTTAGTTTGAACATAAGTGTTATAAAGAATTAGTCAGGTGAGGGGTGCTTAAGACCACCCCTGGGTTTGATGACTCCCTAGAAGAACTCCAGAACTCCACCAAGCTGACTTCTTGAGGGTCATACTGATACCACATGGCCTGAGGCCCCCACCATTAATCACATCATTAGCCTAAACTACCCAAGGCCCCAGCTATATAAAGACACTCTAATCAGGCAGGACATTCCAGGGGCTTAGCGGTTTCCTCCTGGAGGAGGAAAAGCCAGAACTTTCTTTGGAATGTGCAGGTTCTGAACTTCCCAGACCTGCTGAGTCAAACCTTTACTGCACAAGTTTTCATTTCTATGGAATGTTAACCTAAAAATAAAAAGCTAAAATGAGAGACAGAGAGGCATTTATTTTTGGGATCAAAGAATTGCAATTCAGGGATCACAGATTCAGGTATAAACCCAAATAGTGTCCACCTAGGGAGTAAAGGTTAGGGGCTTCAAAAGCAAAGGGAGGTTTGCATTACAAAGAATGCTCATTAGGGTTGGAAACAGAAAGCTAATCTTGACTTAAAATAATTGACTGCCAAGGCTACCTAGAGAGAGGCAAAAGTCAGCCACTGTGCTGAACTGCAGGTTTCTTGCAGTGTGATTCAGAAAGTTCATGTTCTGCTTGATGAGGACAGGCATAAGACCCGTTTCCTTAAGGGCTTCCCCAGCTCCAGGTTAAAGTTCTTAGACATAAGTGACTCCATTTTGTTTCATATTTCACAGGGATAAATGCCCAGAGGTTGACCTGTTGGGTCATAGGGTACTTGGATTTTTTGTTTGTTTGTTTTTGGTTTTGAAACTGACACACTTTTCCAGAGTGGTTCTATCATTTTATGTCACCATCAGCAATGTGAGTGACCCAGTTTCTCCACATCCTCTCCAGCATTTGGGAGTGTTCCTACATTTTATTTAAGACATTCTGATAAATGGGTCATGTTCTTGCGCTATGATTTTTTTATTTGCATTGCCACAAAATGGCTAACATCTTTTCATTTGCTTCTTTTCCAACGGTATATCCACTTCAGTGAAGTGGCTGTTTGTCTTTAGCTATTTTGTAATTTGGATCATTTTTTTTTTTTTTTTTTACTGCTGTGTTTCAAGAGTTTTTTTTTACACATTCTGGGTTCCAGCTCTTGGTCGGATATGTGGTGTGTAAATATTTTCTCCCTGTTTCTGTAATCTGTCATTTCATTCTCTTAAAAGAGTCTTTCACAGAGCTTAGGTTTTTAATTTTGATGATTCTCAGTTCATCCGTTCTTTATTATGTATCAAAAGCAGTTTGTTTGGATCTCTGTTCTATTTGTTTGAGTATCTATTCTGTGCCATTGTTCAATGGTTCTATATCTCTGCCTATAACACACAGTCTTTATTAGTTTCATAATAAGAGTTGAAATTAGGGGCAACTTTATTCTTGTTTTTTGAAATTGCTTTCGCTCTTCTAGTTCCTCTGCCTGTCTGTAAAGTTTTTTTGAAAGACAGACATGAATATATTCTTTTTTATTATGCCAATGAAAGTTATACAACTTGCTTTTTTCACTTAACAATTCATCATTAATATCTTTCCATGTCAGTCCCTATGATCCACCTCAATTAAAGAATAGACTTTTTAAAAAAAAAACACACATATTCATAGCATTGCATTGTTTGGATGTCCTAGAATTTATTTAACTCAGCCCCTCTTAATAGCTGTTATTTTTCCCCAATTTTTTGTTATTATAGTAAGTAATGCTGAAATCAGTATTCTTATCACACGTGTAGTTGCACAGATGTCCCCCACAAACATTTGTTGTCTTTGACTTTCCTTATGGAATATGTAAAGATAACTTTGCGTAAACTTTGTGTGGTCGGGTTTATCAATCATGCCATTTATGGCCTCTGGGCTTTGTTTTATGGTTTAGAAAGGCCTTTTCTACTCTGAAATTATGGAATAAAAATGATTCATCTATGTTTCTGCAGTTCTTTCCATGGTTTCAAGCGTACGCTCCAGCCCTGCCAGAGCCCCTGCAGGCCTTTTACATCCCCACCTCGACCCCCAGGAGCCTGGGAGCCACTCTAGGAGGTGCCACCTGGGAAGCCTGGACAGGGCACCTTGGCTTGTGTGCATCTCTGGGACATTTTCCATGTCACCTCTAGAGCCTGGAGCCAAGTCTTGTAGGATGTATGTCCCCTTCCCAACAGCCATCCCTGGCGGGAAAATGTGGTTCCAGGGACATCCTGGAAAAATTTTCAGGGGTTGCACCATGCAGGCCACAAGCTCTGAGTGGGACTCTTAGAATCAGAAGTCCCTGGCCACTTCTTCCATATAAAATGAACAACCAAACATACTGCTTGTGGCTTTGTGCAATAGAAGGATATACTGTCTTCACACTCTTTTAGGTCTGTCTCTGTTTATGACTGTTATATAGCAGCACTACAAACACAAACAATTTTTTGATCCCCACAACATAACGAACAGACCTATCCATGCACCAGGCCTAAGTTTATTCCTCCTCCATATGCTTGTTGCATGGAACAATCATAAAGTCATTAATCTGAGCTGACTGAGAAATGCTATAAATGGAGATATCATAGAAGTATGGACCAACTATTGATATAACTTACTTGCGCCTCTGGAACTTGTATAGCTCCATGCTACATGGACCTTTTCCATTGTAGCATTAATTGCTTCTGTGCCCATCAAATTTATGACTGAGGAGATCTGATAAGACCTAATACATAAAATGCAACTTTGATAGCGTAGTCATTTGACTCCATGCTCAGTTTTTACAAGGCCTGGAAGTACATCAAGGGGTGATCCAGAATTCTAGAACTTTGCACTTTAATCAAAATATAGAATATTTTCATCATCCATAAAATTTCCTAAAGGCCTTTTCCAGATAATGCCTCTCTCCAGAAGTAACCACCATCCTGAATTCAATCATGATTGATTAGATTTGCCTACACTTCAGCTTTATGTAAATGGTATCATATGCTCTTTTTCATCTGGCTTCTTTAACCCAAAACCAAGTTTCCGAAAAAATTCACTTGTAATATGTCTCCGTGGCTTTTCTCTTTCCTTTGCTATGTATTTATCCATCATCCTTTAGAGAAATATTTGATTGTTTCCATTTTCGCAGTGTTGTGAATAAAGTTACTATGAACATTCTCGTATGCAACTTTTGGGGGAAATAAGCACTCATAATTTAGACTAAGGCTTACCTAGAGAAGACGTAGCCAAACAGTGTTTCAAAATAGTTGAAGCGTTTTTATACTTCTCATTGCACTGTGTGGGTATTAACACTGTATCCTCAACAGCACTTGCTATTGTCAGTCTTTACTTTTGCCTGGGTGTGTACTGTATGTCGTTGTGGTTTTAAGTTTTCTTTTTAATATGGTTATTGGTATTTGGATATCCTATTGTGGAGTGCCTTTTCAAGTCATTTACCCATTTTTCTTTGAGTTGTTTGCCTTTTTCTTACTAATTGTTAGGAGTTCTTTATATATTCTGGAAATGCTCACTTTGTCAGATGTAACTTCCCAGTTGATATCTTGCCTTTTTATTTATTTTATGTGATTTCCAAGTTATTAATTTGTACTTTACACTAGTGCTTCTTGTGTTCTGTTGAAGAAAGATGTGGCTAGCCTAAAGTCATAAAAGGTATTCCTCTATAATTTCTTATAGTTTCTTAATGGTTTTAGTTTGCATGAGTCTATGATTTATTATCTTAATTATCTTGTATGATATGAGATGGGATCAAGATTAATTTTTTTGTATATTGGTTATCAGTTTGCTTGAGAAGTGTTTATTTAATTTTTTTCCTCACATAATTGCGGTACCTTTGTCATTAATCATGTGACCATGTATATCTGGGTCTATTTCTGCACTAACCTTCTGTTTCATTGCTCTATTTGCTCAACCTTGCACTAACATCACATTGCATTAATAACTGTAGCTGTATTTCTTCAAACATCTCCAACTTTGTTGTTCTTCTTACAGACAATCCAGCTATTCTAAGTCCTTTGCATTTCCATAAAAAGTTTTGAATCAGCTTATCAATTTCCACACAAAAAATGCTTTCATTTTGATTGAATTTGTCTTGAATCTGTAGATCAATTTGAGAGTCACTTGACATCTTAATGATACTGAGTCCTTTAACCTATGAACATAAGATATCTCTTCACTTATTTAGGTCTTTATTAATTTCTGACAGCAATGCATTCTTTTCCCTGTGGGAGAAGGTTTTTTTCTTTAAATGAATTTTGTTAAGTGAAATAAGACTATTTGGGATATCTTTATATTATTAGATCCAGTTAGATAATACTATTTTTTAACTTTGTTAAATGTATTGAAACAAAGTTGTACATAAGGCATCCCTATTTTCTTTCATATATTCTTATCTATGATACCATCCCCACTAAATTTCTTGATATCAGTCATTCTTATGTATTTTCTCTTTTTTTTAATCATTCTTACTGGATGGTTATTGACAAATTTTCTTATCAAAAACCAATTTTTACTTTATTTTCTCTATTTTTGTATTTTTCTAAATTTAATTAATTTCCACTTTTATCTTTATTATTTCCTTTTATCAACATTGGGTTTAATTTACTAGTCTTTTTCTAGTTTCTTAATGTAGAAAATTAGAGCATTGATATTGTACCTTTATTGTTTTCTAACATAAGTATTCAGAGTATTGCAATAGCTATATAACGCAAATTTTGATAGTTTTATTTTCATTTTCATTCAGTTAAAAATATTTTCTAATTAGGAGTTGACCCAGTGGCTCAGCAGTTAAGTTCATATGTTCTGCTTAGGGGGCCCCGGTTCACCAGGTCAGATCCCCGGTGCGGACCTATGCACTGCTTATCAAGCCATGCTGTGGCAGGCTTCCCACATATAAAGTAGAGGAAGATGGGCACGGATGTTGGCTTGGGGCTCATCTTCCTCATCAAAAAGGAGGAGGATTGGTGGCAGATGTTAGCTCAGGGTTAATCATCCTAAAAAAATATATATTTTCTAATTAACTTTGTGTTTTCCTGTTTGACTCAAATGCTATTTAAAAGTACATTGTTAATACCTAAATAATTGGAGATTGTCTAGGTATCATTTTGTTAATAATTTCTAGTTTAGGTCCTTTGCAGACAGAGAATATATTCTATATGATTTCAGTTGTTTGGGGTATCTTGATGAATGTTCCATGGCTTATTGTAAGAAAATGTTTTCTGCATCTGTAGAGTGTAGTATTCTATAGGGTCTTTTGGGTTGAACTTTTTAATAGTAATTTTCAAATCTTCTATATCCTTAATAATTTTCTTTTATGTATCTACTGTATCAGTTACTGAGAGAGCAATGTTAAAGTATTTAAATATGATTTTTCTTTTAGTTCTGTCAGCTTTTTCCCATAAGCTTGAAACACTGTTACATGAATGAATACTGGAGAATTTTATGTCTTCATAATGATTTTATTATTTTGTCATTATAGAATACACCTCTCTATCTAGTAATACTAATTGTTAGAAGTCTAGTTTTTCTAGCCACATTGTCACTTTTATGACTAGTGCTTGTATGCATGTCTTTCACCATTCTTTTATTCTCAACTCATATGTGGAATTATATTTATTGTGAATTTCTGTTAAAAATCAGATAGTAAGATCGTGTTTTTTATGTGTTCAGACAATATGTATATTTTATTGGAGTGTTTAGATTATTTACCTTTAATGTAATTATTGATATAAGGTTTGTCTATGATATTATAGTTTCTATTCATCCCATCTGTTATTTGGTTTTTTGATCTTCCTTTCCTGTCTTCTTTTAGAATAATAGCATTATATTTAGTGTTTCATTTTATTCCTTTTGATTTTTATCTATATTTATTTGTTTTACTTTGTAATGGTTGCTATGGAAATTGATATATGCATCTTTGACTTATAACAGTCTTCCTTGAATGTTGTATCATTTCAAGGAAGTTGATACATTCAAGGAGTACATGATACATGATAACATTCAAGGAATGTTAATGTAATATCACTTCACATATAACATAAAAGGTTCTGCTATAATTACATTTATAACCCTTCCCATTTGTGTTTTTCTTTTTATCATTTTATGTTTTACAATAATGTATTATAAATTCCACAATACAATTTTTGTTTGGGCTTAAAATGATACAAGCATTTCGAAGAGATTAGGAAAAGTATTAAAATGCTGTATATTTACTCACTTATTTATCAATTCTGGTGTTTTTCAATTGTTCCTGTCCATTTAAATTTCCACTATCATTTATCTTCAGACTCAAGAAATTCTTTTAAAATTTATTGTTATGCAGATTCACAGATGACAAAATTTGAGTTTTGTTTATCTAAATATTATTTACTTAGTCTTTAATTTTGAAGAATATATTTACACAATATAAAATTATAGGCCCTTTAAAGATTTTTGTATTGGACTTTATTGTTTCTATTGAGAGGTTAGCCATTTTGTGTATCATTTCTCCCGTTTAGAATTGTGTCATGTGTCTGATTGATTTCTCCTTACCTTAGATTTTCATCAGTTTGATTACGATACGCCTACGTGTAAAAAGTTTTATTTGCATTTATCCTGCTTAGAATTTGCTAAACTTGAATATCTGAGTTTATGTATTTTGAAAATTTGAGGAGTTTTTAGCCACCAGTTCCTCTTATATGTGTTCTGCCTCATCATCTCTCTCTGCTTCTATAAGTCCAATCACACATGTGGTAGACTTCTTTTTATTAACCCAAAGGTCACTGAGGTGCAGTTCATTTTGCTTCAAAAGTTTTATTTCTCTTCTTCAAACTCGATACTTTCTATTCCTTTATTTTTTAGTTCATGGATTATTTTTCCTCTGTCTTCTTCAATCTGCTGTTAGAATTACTCTTCATTTCTTTTTGATAATTTTTATTTTGTTCTGTTATTCCCCATCTCCTCATTCATTATGCTATGTTTAAAAGCTCTTTGAAAATAGTTCTAATAGTTGCTTTAGATTCTTGCTCCCTAATTCCATCAGCTAGGTCAACACATCTTTTGTTTCAACTGGCTTCCTTCTGTCTCGTTTATGAATTGTCTTCTCCTATTTCTTCACGTCTGGTAGTTTTGGATGGCATACTGGACATTGTGGATAATAATTTTCAGAGACTATTAAGTGTGTTACATGTTTTGAAAGGTACTGAATTTTGCTTTACAAGGCAGTGAACTCTGCTAGTTTTATCTCCCTATCTCCCTTAGGATGTACCACACATGAAAATGCTCAATGGATTTGAAGTGGAGGTATCAGTGAGAATTTGTGTTCTAATATATTTAGAAGACTAGATCTAAACAGATACAAATTAATGTGGTACATGTTAAGACATACATGTGTGCCTACACAGATATGTAGAAAAAATATATATACGTAAGATTTCTATCCACTGAAAGGGTCCAGTAGCAATGAGACACTAGTAGCAATGAGCACACTTAGCACCCGGATCCTCACTTCTAGTACTAAACTCAGGTAAAAGAGCTTTCTGTGATCAGATATGATATAAAGTGACCATCAAAATAATAATTGTATATTATAACATTAATAAAGCAATAATCCATGAGTTCACAATGATATAAACAGATAAAATGCATAGCTCTCACTTACAATAATAAGACAAGTAGTAAACATAGAAGAAACTATAACCTGAGAAAATTGTCAACAGAAAAAATAGTAACTTTACCATGGTAAGACCTAATAGACATCACCTTACTTAAGTAATCCAAATTAAATATTTTCAATAAAAACATTGATACCATGTACTTTCTGATATTATGCACAAAGAAGGACTCAATAGAATACCGTTGCTGTGTTGTGAAGAACAAAAATGCATAACCTGAGTCTAATCATGAAGAAATATTAGGAAAACTCAAATTAAAGATTAAAGGACATTCATCACTTGCCTGTAATCTTCAAAACTATCAAGATAAATAAACACAAACAAAATCTGAAGAACTATTGAAGATTAAAACACTCTAAAAGACATAAAAACTAAATAAAATGTGTGATACTAGATGGACCCTAGAATGAATAGATAGATCTCTATCTCTATCCATCTACCTATCTATCTATCTACCTACCTATACACAAACATATATGAAATACATTATTTTGATAATTTGATAAGTTGAACATGAACTGCTTATTAGATAATAGTCATATATCTAGCTTTCATTTCTGACTTTCATCAACGTAATGTGGCAATATAAGAAAGTGTCTTTGTTCTTAGAAAGTATACACTCAAATATTTAACAGTAAAAAGACATAATTTCTCCAGTTTCCTTTCAATGCTTCAGAAACGAATGTGTGTGTGCATGTGTGGAGAAAGAGAGAAAATTATAAAGCAAACAGGACAAAATGTAAACCACTGGCTAATCTGAGAAAGGATATATGGAGTTTCTTGTATGATTCTTCCAACTGTTTTTAAGTTTGAATAATAACAAAATATGAGTTATCAAATGGGAATAAAGTACAATGGCAAAGCAAAAAGGATCATAATGGAATGTTTAGGTATGACGCAGTGACTTGAAGACTCTCACTGCAGACTCCAGCTGTCCTCTGACCTGGAGCCATCCACCTCCTCATAAATTTAGTTCAAAAACAGTTTTTTCTTTTCTCCTTGGGCCATGAACACATTCTCATTCTCTCTCTCTCTCTCTCTCTCAGACTGTCTCCAGTTATTTACTAGAATCTCTGTTTCCTCTCTCAAGGGTTGATTTTCAGGCAAGAACGTGAGCTAGGAACTTGTTACTTATACCAAAATAACACTTTCTTCAAATATATTTCATTGTTGAAACCTGTCTGTTCAAACAAAAGCTACTCAGCAAAAACAAGCAATTTCTTTCCAACATAAATCCTTTATTCCAGCCAACCTTGTTTCTTAATGTTTCCTCAACTCTGAAATATTATCTTCTCTGCTAATTTTCCTCTCAGGGTGCAGCAAATGTTGATCTTTTCATTTGCCTTCCCTAACTTTTTATTCCTCTTCTCTGATTATTCTTTTTACTGTAGCAAAAGTTTACACCACTTAGGTGATTTGTCACACACAGCCTTGTGATACTATTTTACTTGATTTATGCCTTGTCTCACAGGGCCCTTAAAACTCAGGTTATTGATATAATACTTAAAGTAAGCATGCAGTAAATAATCACTTAATTGAGTAAAAGTATTAAAAAAATTGTTGCGAAGTAGCTTCGGTTGCTTAAGCCTCTCTCTACTCCAGCCATTACTCCACCCAAAAGATGGAAAAGTGCATTCTGATTGGATTTTTTGAGACAGGGAGCTGGGCACAGATTATTGCATTTTATTGCATTGTGTTCCTTCCTCTTAGTAGCCAGGCTTCCTGCAGAAGGCGGAGTTCTACCTTTCTTCCCATTAATCAGTGAAGGTCCTCCCCCATGGGAAAGTGCTGTGGTTTTGCAGTGCTGCATGTGGGTAAATCAGCTGATTCCATCCTTTCAGATTAGTGAAAGTCACTTGCCCTTAGATACAACCACACGCTTTCAAAATATGCTTCATAAGTAATGAAGATAAAATATTCACTATCTGACTGATTCCTCTTTTTACATCCTCTTTTTATATCTTTGACTGTTTCAAAACTGGAGCACAGTTTTACTTTGGTATGTGTTGCCTCCCTCAAAACCCAAAAGGTATTGCACATGAACAAACAAAACACAAAGCAAGTTCTAACTGTTAGAACCATCATAGTATTATGATTAGGGTCAAAAACAAACACCAAGTTTGAATTCTCCAAAACTATCTACATAAGCTAAACAGTGCCAATTGGGGCCACAAAGTTTGAAATTTAACACTTGATTCTCCAATTCTTGGCCTATGAAGCACAAAATGACAATTGGTATTCAATTTTAAATTTTTGTAAATATCAGGTTTTCATATAACAGTAGAAACATAAGTCAGAAAATGTACAACATATATATTTTTGAATTGGAATTTCAAAAGGTTAAATTTTGAACCTATGAAAAATTGAAAAGTACATTGTAATAAGACTGACATAGATTATAACCCCTAAAAGTAATAACTTTTTAAAGAGGATATGTTGAACCCATGAGAAGAAAAAGGTTAAAATTTTAATAACTATTGAGCTAAGGGCCTCTTTTATTCTAATTATTTTGGTTAGTAGCAGTGACTAAGATCCCTAGAATTTTATGCAAATATTAATACGATTACATGAAATAAAAAGATTTTTACTGTATATTTCTCTGGATAGCTAGCCAGGTACACATTTTAGCAAAGCAAATTAAACCTTACCATACCAGAGGAATACTGCCTGCATTTTTTCTATCACACCTTTCCTTTTAATGTTGTACCAACCTAGTTTGATTTTTCTCCATAACTTATTTTTTTAAAAATTTATAAGCACATATTTTGTAAAGGTGGCATCAATTAATATAAAATTTTCTAGGATAATTTAAATGTTTTCCATGTTTGTATTAAACTCATAAATATTTACCTATAACATTAGTATGACAAATAATAGAAAGTGACTAAATGTGAGGGTCATATTTAAAATGATTAAAATATTTCAAGTTTAACATAAAAATAATAGAATATCCCCATATGACTTTCTAACATTTCAATTTTTATATAAGATTTTCTGTAAAATTTTTAACAGCAGCAAAAAACAAAAAGATCATTATACCTCAAAAACTTCAAAATTAGCAAGCTTAGAAACACAACTGAGGAAAGGACAGAATCAACCCTTGAGTTAAACTGAGGAGTGAGTCTGCCAGAACTATGCAAAGGTAGCAATTATTTGTGGGACAGAGAATAAAATGGGTTGGAAAGAAGACAGAAAAAAATTTATAGAAGTCAAATTGGTCCTGACTATTGAAAAAAGAAAAACAAAATGCTTATTACCTAGTAGACTTATATATAAAATAGAATTGTAATACAGCGTGGCAAATGTTAAGGTAGAGGAATTTAAAATTTACAATAGTGTGGCTATTTCTTTGCAATGTCTGTTGTATTTAATGGCATGAAACTACCACATGCAAGAATACTTTCTCTGTTCATAGAATTCAGAGGTATTCTTCCAAGTGTGTTTTTGCTACATCTTTTAGAAAATGATACTTTATGCTCTATGTAGTAAGATATTGTTTTTTTATCACTTGAACTCAGAGAACATTTGTGCTTTTAAAGCGCCATCTTATCATTGTTAATTATGCATTGACGTAATAAAGGCCCCATCTTTATTTGGAGTTTTACTTCTTCATATTCCATACTCAGTGATGGGGTATGAAGCCTTGCTAAAGAAACACAATTAAATTGAAAGAAATCAGAATTTTTGTCTTGTTCTAAAATGCTATCTTCAAGTCATTCCGTTTCACTCAGGACTTTGGGAACAGTTTCTCTGTAATTGTATGTAAGCCCTGTTTATCAGGCACATAAGAAAATAATCTTCCAAACTTTGTAATGAAAGAACATTCACTTTTGGGTCCCATCATCCTAATGTCCCTGTTTTCTATATTCACTTTTCTTAGGTAGTTGATGCTTCTCCTTCTGTTTCTCACTTCTTCAATGGCTAAGAAAGCAAATGAGTCAAAAGCTAAGAGATGCCTCTCTTGGCTTGCCTCCTTTCTCTTGGTTGGAGATTTTTACAAAAGACTAGATATAGAGGCTCTGGACAGTAGCAGGCTTCAACTACACACCGGAAAGTTAATTGATTTATTTAAAGAATTCTGATCTGCTGTAAGAATTCTGCACTGACAAAATGCTATTCCCACCAAGTGCCCTATATCAAAAATATTTTTCTCTAACAGAATAACAGCTCTCAGAAATTAGATAATAGATTTTTTAAATTAGCTATAGCAATGTCAGATATTGTGCTTACACAAGTAAGAATGTGATATCATGGGGATGCAAAATGATGTCTTTTTGCGTTTAAGAAAATTGTGCAATAATTCATTAGTATCTCTAGTTATAGGAATTTTATTTTCATCGTTCAAATTTCCAATGAAGACAGAATTAGTGTGATTAAATGAAATGAACATCTAAAATAGAATGCATGTAGAAATATGTTCAAATTTAACCAGATTTGGAAATGGAAATAAACATGAAAATGCACACTATGGGAATATAATTTTAATGAAGTGTTGCAACAATTAAGCATTTAAACTATAAGCGTTTAAACCTTGAAAGTATTTTAATAACTAGTCTTATCATCAATAGCAGTAGTAATAGTTAAGATTTACTAAAATGCTCACATTTTTGCATGTTCCATACTAAATATTTAATTTCATTTAATGCTCACCACAAGTTATAAAGTTGGTATTATTATATTCCTGTTTTACAACTAGGGAAACCAAGGCACCAACACCAGCTATGTAAGAAGTACAAACAAATGAAAAGAAGTAAAATTGGAAAAACACTTCACTTGCAAATGCAATCACCTGGAAAGCTTTCTGGTTGACAATAGCTGTACACAATCATACTGAAGTCCACATTGTTTAATAGATAATGAATTGTCATTTGTCTGTTTAAAATTTAACTTTGTGGAATAGGAAATTTTAAGTGAATCTATATGCAATTTATAAAATTTTAGTTTTTAATATTTAATTATGATTGTAAAGGTGAAAATTTTAAAATGTATTTACAAAAATATAAAAAGATGTATAGTTTGATCACCAAGAGATTAGCTATCGACTACACATTAATGCACTAAAAAAGTCAACTCTGAAATGTAAGATTTAAAATTAAGACTACCTAGTTTTACCAAAAATGATAATACAGGTATTCATATAAAGACAAACACCTCACAGGGACAAAGAAAATAAGATGAAGACAAAAAGCAACAAATTTGAAAACTGAAAAATAGATGAATGATTTAGTAGATGGAAAAACATTTGAATCATGAGCCTACAGAAGCAATTAAATTCAACTTGCAGAACCACTAAATGCTCAGAGATTTGCTGTATTTATTCCTTTGGAAGTAGAAGTAAATGTGGAACGAAGAATAGAGGATTGTTTGAAAGCTTCTTTTAGAAGCAGTTATACCCTCCCCCCCCCCGCCACACACACACACACACACTTCCCCTGGTGCTTCTTAAACTGAAAATGTCCCCCTCTTTGGTCTGAATGTATACTTGGAGAGCTATTCTCTGGAAAGGGAAAATACGGATTCTCAGGATTCAGGGACAGCTGAGGACTAGAGTATCATACTAAAACAGAGAGTTTAAGTAAAAAGAAAATTTATTCCTCTACACTACATCCAGTTCCACCTTCTGAGTGAGGTATTAGAAGAATCTTCTTTCATTGATCCTACAGCCCAAGAGAAAAGATGTTAAGATACAGACATCTGAAGCTACCCAATGAAAGAATACAGGAAAATCACTCCACAGTGAGGCCTCAAGCTAGCAAGCTTCAACCATGTGAATAGAGCCTCCAGTCAGATTTGCAGTGACTAATTTGGGATCATAAGGAGACAATTAGGAATGACAAGATATCTGAGGAAAGCATCTAATATGACAAAGACAGACCAAGACAAACAAATAAAAAAGAAACAGGTTAAAAAAAAAAAAAGATAATCTAGAGAGCTGAAGGCACGAAGAAAGGAGGGAAAGAAATTATCAGTAAAATCTTCAAAGAAACACAGAAAGTATTGCATTTATAAACAAGAACATGGTGTGAAAGAAAATAGTTGGGAACAAGAAAGAGCCCTTGAAATTTAAAAGTATCACATTGGCTCTTGTGTGAAGAATAGATTGTAGGTTATAAGGAGAAAAAAATAAGAGGAAAATATCTAGAGCAATAATCTAAACAAGTGACTGTGGTTAAAGTGGTAGGAATGTTATAGTGATGTCATCCAATTTTGTCTATTTTGAAGGAAAATCGAGTAGCCATTGCTAATGGTTTGGATAAACAATGTGAGAGAAAAGGATAAATCAAGGATGAATCCAAAACATTTGACCAGAGACACCAGATAACTAGCATAGCTATTAAGTGAATCCATAGAGGAAATAAGATTGAAGCAAAATCAGAAATTCAGATTTGAGCAATAAACTTGAGATGTTATATATGAATTATACGAACTTATATACACAATACAAACTGTTTTAATTAAAGGTGGTGAATTGAATAACATTTAACACATTTACCCCTACTTTCTTCAAACCCTGTACTCAAATTACAGTACTTAGAACAAGGGGAGTAATTGAAAGTGTGTCTGTGTGTGTGTACTTCCTATATTCAGCATCTAGAACAATCTTCTAGACAGGAGACTGGAAGATTCTACTCTAGGCTCTCTTACAAGCACAAGAGAACCAACACTTTCACTGAAAGTAACTAGCCTAATTACTCTAACTGAAGTCCCCAGTCAAAGGTTTGCAGTGCCCCATGTTTTAACACGAGATGCCTAAATATCTGAGTTAAGAATCTGGCCTTAAATGCAGATATCAAAACAAACCAAGAATATTGGATAAAGCAAAGAGTATGCATAAAGAATATTTAGAAAATAATTTTAATAATATCAACATGAGAAAATGAAGAAATAGCATGCATCAAAAAAAGAATAAAATACTCTAAATAGAGGTACAGAAAGTAGTCATGGAATTTAAAAATACTATAGCAAACTGAAAAATCCCATATTCTTTTTGGAAAATACAGCTGAGTAAATTTCCCAGAAAGTAAAGCAAAGTATCTACAAATGGAAAAGAAAAAAGAGCATAAAACTGGTGGTGGGGGGGGGCGCAGCCTGGTGGTGCAGCAGTTAAGTTTGTATGTTCTGCTTCGGTGGCCTGGGGTTTGCCAGTTCAGATCCCAGGTGCAGACCTGCACATCGCTTGTCAAACCATGCTGTGGTAGGCATCCCACATATAAAATAAAGGAAGATGGACATGGATGTTAGCTCAGGGCCAGTCTTCCTCAGCAAAAAAAGAGGAGGATTGGCAGCAGATGTTAGCTTAGGGCTAACTTCCTCAAAAATAAATAAATAAATAAAAATAAACTGGTGGGGATGTCTAATAGTCAAATAAAGAGAGTTCCACAAAGGAGAAGAGGTAACAAAGGTTATCATAAAAAATAGTCCAAGAAAATTTCCCAGAATTTAAGGACATGAGTTTCCTAACTGAAAAGACCTATTACATGTTCAGAATTATTTAAATTGAGAGGATTGAAAAAAATTACCTCATAACTTTGTGTATACTTACCATGTACATATAATTTTTCTGTAAAGCTAGCTAAGAAAACCTTAAAATCTGTTCTACTCTTTACAATATAAATCAAATAAGAGAGGTTTTTATTTTTCTCTTTAGATAATATCTGTTGATAAACTTTTCTTTCAAGACACATATAATGAGCATACATTTTTTGAAGTTTGCAATAAACAAGTGTTAGGCGCTTCTGGTTTCCAGTTCACCATATAAGGAGCTTAGAAATGGAAATCAACCACTCCATCCCAACAACAAGTAGAGAGCTGAATATCTGAGAAATCAACTCTTCTTAGATCTGTAAGATACATGAGGTCACAGGGCAAACTGCTACCTCTCAATCTGAAGAGACAGGCGGGTGAATACAGAAAATGAAAACCTGCCAGAGTAGGAATCTCCACAGGAATCAGTGCCAGGGTAGGAAAACCTGTGCTGTAATTGACAAATTACTGGTGGCTCAGTCTGGACAAGACTGAGAGATAAAAACTCCAGGGGGACTCCGTCATCAGAGGACCCCCACAATTTTTTGAGTTTTATCTCCTGAATGTCTACCAGGTTCTCACAGTGAATAGCAGAAGAAAAACTCCCTGTCCTTCCAGCAGAGAAGGAAGGAAAGGGACCAGCTTGAAATACACCCGAACATTCTATTCTTCTTAACAAGATCTGCCTTCAAGAGAAGCTATTTAAATAGAATCTAACCTAAGGGGTTCTACCAGAGCCAAACTGACCTGTGGAAAAGGAAATAACCAACTCCAGCCCCTCTAGGCATTCCATCCCTCCTAACAAGGGGGAAGAAGGTACTGAGAAGCCCTTGTGAAGTTCCCGGTCCAGAGACATAGGCTCACTATAAGACTGACACCTAATCTTAAGACCATAGAATGCTTTCCGTCCCCTGCACCTCACCACCACATTACTAAAGTCCTCTTTAAAGCAGTTCCTTTTACCCAGTACATTGTGTCTGGCTATCAAGAAAAAATCACAAGGCATATTAAAAGGCAAAAAAAACCCACGGAGTTTGCAGAGAGATAGCAAGCATCAGAACCAGTTTCAGATATAGCAGGGATGTTGGATTTATCAGACCAGGAATTTAAAACAACTATGATTACTATGCTAAGGGCTCTAATTGATAAAATAGACAGTATGCAAAAACAGATAGGCAATGTAAGCAGAGAGAGAGAAATTTTAATATCCGAGAACTGTGTGACAAACACAAAAGGTATAATGTACACGCAAAAGGAATACCAGAAGGAAAAGAAATAAAGGAACATAAGAAATATTTGAGACAATAATGACTGAGAATTTCTGCAAATTAATATCAGACACCAAACCATACATCCAGGAGGCTCCAAGAATGCCAAATAGAATAAATATCAAAAAACTACACCTAGGCATGTCATAATTAAAAACAAAAAATCAAATAGAAATAAAAAGTCCTGATAGAAGCCAGAGGAAAAGAAATACTTTATCTAAAGAGGAAGAAAGATGAGAATTACATCCCACCTTTTCTCAGAAACCATGCAAGCAAGAGAATGGAGTGAAATATTTAAAGTGTTGAGAGAAAAAATAAAATCCAATCTAAAATTCTGTACTCTGAGAAATTATCCTTCAAAAATGAAGGAGAAATAAAGCCATTCTCACACAAAAATTGAAGGAATTTGTTGCCAATAGACCTACCTTGCAAGAAATGTTAAAAGAGAGGCCTACTCCATGGCATAGTGGTTAAGTTTGTGCGCTCCGCATCGGCGGCTTGGGGTTCACCACTTCAGATCCCCAGCGTGGACCTATGCACTGCTGTCAAGCCATGCTATGGAAGGCATCCCACATATAAAGCAGAGGAAGATGGGCACAGATGTTAGCTGAGGGCCAATAGTCCTCAGCAAAAAGAGGAGGATGGGTGTCAGATATTAGCTCAGGGCTAATCTTCCTCAAAAACAAAAGAAAAGAAAAAAGAAATGTTAAAAGAAATTCCTTAGACCGAAGGAAAGTGCTATGGGTTAGAAACTCAGATCTGCATAAAGAAAGGAAGAGCACTGGAGAAGGAATGAGAGAAAGTAAAATAAAAACTTTTGTTTTTCGTATTAATTGATCTAACAGATAACAGTGTTCAAAATAATAGCAACAATGTATTTGATTATATGTATATATATTTATGCATAAGTGAAATAAATGACAGCAATGATACAAGGGATATGAGGGAAGAATTAGGATTTCTTTGTTTTTGTAAGGTGCTCAGACCACATATGTGAGTTAAGGAGCAGACAATATTATTTGAAAGTATACTTGGATTAGTTGTAAACGTATATTACAAACTCTAGAGAAACCACTAAAAAAAGTGAAAAAAAGAAGTACAACTGATATCCTAAGAATGAGAGATAATGGAATCATATAAAATACTGAAGTAAAACCACAAAAGGCAGAAAAAAGTAGAGGGCAGAAGTAGCAACAAAGAACAAGGGCAGCCAATAAAACATGGTAACAAATATGGTAGATATTAATCCAATTATAGTAATAATCACTTTTAACATCAGTGTCTAAATGCACCACTTAAAAGACACAGATTGTTAGAATGGATCAAAAACATGACCCTTCTATATGTTGTCTACGAGAAACACACTTTAAATATAAAGACACATGTAGATTAAAAGTAAATGGATGGGGGGCCGGCCCCGCGGCCGAGTGGTTAAGTTCACGTGCTCTGTTGCAGGTGCTCCAGTGTTTTGTTGGTTCGAATCTGGGGCGCGGACATGGCACTGCTCATTGAGCAACACTGAGGCGGTGTCCCACATGCCACAACTAGAAGGACCCACAACTAAGAATATACAACTATGTACCGGGGGGCTTTGGGGAGAAAAAGGAAAAAAAATAAAATCTTTTAAAAAAAAAAAGTAAATGAATGGAGAAAGATATACCATACTAACACTAATCAAAGAAAAGTGGGAGTGGCTATATTAATTACAGACAATGCAGACTTCAGAGCAAGAAAAGTTATCTAGGGTAAAGAGGGAATTACATAATGATAAAGAGTGCAATTCTCGAAGAAGACACACCAATCCTTAATGTGCATGCACCCAACAACAAAGCATCAAACTACGTGAGGCAAAAACTGATAGAAGTGCAAGTAGACGAATTTAATATTGTAGTTAGAGACCACAACATCCATCTATCAGAAATGGACAGATGTACCAGGCAGAAAATCAGTAAGGACATAGCTAGAATCAACAGCATCATTAACCAACTGGACATAAGGGACATTTAAAGAGCAGTTCCTCCAACAACAAGAGAATACACCTTCTTCTCAACCTCACATGGAACATTTACCAAGACAGACCACATTCTGGGCCAAAACATACCTCAACAAATTTAAAAGAGTAGAAATCATACACTGTCTGTTTACAGACCACAATGGAATAGGAGAATAGGAGAATAGCTGTAAAATCTCCAAATAGTGAAGATTAATCAACACATATAAATACGCATGGGTTAAAAAAAAAACCTCAACATAAGTTTAAAAATATTTTGAACTAAATCAAAATGAAGTCACCAATTATCTCTATTTGTGTAATGTAGTCCAAGCAGTGCTTAGAGGAAAATTTATAGCATTACATGCATATATAGAAATATTTTCTATATATATGCATATACTACATCCAAATATATATATATTTATAAAAAATATATATAAACTAAGCTTCCACCTTAGGAAACTAGAAAAAGAAGAGGAAATTAAATCCAAAATAAGCAGAAGAATAGAAATAATAAAAAAGCAGAAATTAATGAAATTGAAAACAATAAATCAATACAGAAAATCAATGAAAACAAAATCTCTTCCTTTCAAAAGATCAGTTAAATCAATAAGCGTCTACCCAGGGTAACTATGAAAAAAAATTAGGACATAAATTAGTAATACCAGAAATGAGGAGGGGATATCAGTACAAATTCCGAGGACATTAAAACGATAATAAAGAAATACTATGAAAAACCAGATGACCACAAAGTTGATAACCCAAAAGAAATGGACCAATTCCTTGAAAGACACAATCTGCCAAAACTCCCACAATAAGAAACATACCATCTGAATAGGCTTTTATCTATAAAAGGTATTGAATCAATAGTTAATAACCTTCCAAAAGAAACAGCAGCAGGCCCAGATGATTTCACTGGTGAATTCAACCAAACACTTAAGGAAGAAATTATACCAATCCTCTACAGTCTCTTCCAGCAGATAAAAGCAGAGGAAGTACTTTATAACACATTCTAGGAGGCCAGCATTACCCATCACTAGTTTGATAAAAATTAAAACCAGACAAAGATGTTACAAGAAAAGAAAACTACAAACCTATAGCTCTCATTGACATAGATGCAAAAATTCTCAACAAAGTACTAGCCGCCTGAATCTACCAATGTATAAAAAGAATTACACACCCCAGACAAATGGGATTTATCCCAGGTAAGCAAGAATGGTTCAACATTCAATAATTATTGTAATCTGTCACATCAGCAGGCTAAAGAAGAAAAATCACATAATCATAATAGGTCCAGATTTTTTTTTAATCTGACACCCATTTATGATAAAAACTTTCAGTAAACTAGAAGTTAAAGGAAAACTTCCTCCTCTTGATAAAGAATATCTACAAAAAATCTACAGCTAACGTCATACTTAGTGAGAAACTTGAAGTTTTCTCACTACAATCAGAACAAAGGCAAGGGTATCTGATCTCATCAATGCTTTTAAACATTGTACTGGAATGTTTAGCTACTACACTAGCTAATAAGACAAGAAAAGGAAATCAAATGTGTACTGCTTAGGAAGGAAAACAAAAAACTATCCTTGTTCACAGATGACATGATCATCTAATGTAGAAAGTCTAAAATAATTAACCAAAAAAATCCTAGAACTAAGAAGTGATTATACTAAGAATGCAGGTTAATATACGAGGTTAATACACAAAGTCAATGCTTTCCTATAACAGCAATGAACAAGTGGAATTTGAAATTAAAAACACAATAACATTTACCTTAAGATCCACATACATGAAATACTTAGGTATAAATTTAACAAAACATGTACAATATCTATATAAGGAAAACTAAAAGACTCTGATGAACAAAATCAAAGAACTAAATAAATGAATAGATATTTCATGTACGTGGATAGGAAGACAATATTGTCCAAATGTTTGTTCTTCCCACTTTGATCTATAGATTTAATGTAATCTCAATAAAAATCCTGGCATGAATATTTTATGAATATTGACAAATTGATTACAAAGTTTATGTGAGAGTCAAAAGACCCAGAAAAGTCAACACAATATTGAAGAACAAAGTTGGAGAACTGATACTATCTAACTTCAAGACTTACTATAAGGCTACATTAAACAAGACAGTATGATATTGGTGAAAGAATAAACAAATTGATCAACGAAACAGAATAGAGCCCATAAACAGACCCACATAAATTTAGTCAGCTGATCTTTTACAAAGGAACAAAGGCAATATAATGGAGAAAAGATAATTTTTTCGACAAATGGAGCTGGAACAACTGGACAATTATATGCAAAAGAAATGAATCCGGACACAGACTTTACACCCTTCACAAAAATTAACTCAAATTGGATCACAGATCTAAATGAAAACACAAACCTACAAAACTTACAGAAGATAACACAGGAGAAAATCGAGATGACCTTGGGTTTGTCAACAACTTTTTAGATAGACAGAAAGACATGATACATGAAAGAAAGAATTGATAAGCTGGATTTCATGAAAAGTAAAATTTTCTGCTCTGTGAAAAACGCTGTCAAGAAAATGAAAAGACAAGCCACAGATGGGGAGAAAATACTTGCAAAAACATATCTGATAAGGGACTATTGTCAAAAATATACAAAGAAATCTTAAATAATTATAAAACAACCTGGTTTAAAAATGGGCCAAAGATCTTAACAAAAATCACACCAAAGAAGATATACAGATGGTAACTAAGCATATGAAAAGATGCTCCATATCATACATCATAAGGGAAATGCAAATTAAAACAACAATATACCACTACACACCTATTAGAATGGCCAAAATCTAGAATGTTAATGAGGAAGAACAGGAATTCTCGCTCACTGCTGTTGGGAATACAAAATGGTACACCCATTTTGGAAGACAGTTTAGAAGTTTATTACAAAAGTAATATATTGTTACCATATGATGCAGCAATTGTGCTCCTTGGTATATACCCAGAGAAGCTGAAAACTTGTGTCCATGTGAAAACCTGCATGTAGATGTTTATAGCAGTTTTATTTAATTGCCAAAACTTGGAAGCTACCAAGATGTCCTTCAGTATGTGAATGGACAAACAAACTGTGGTACACCCAGACAATGGAATACTATTCAATGCTAGAAAGAAATGAGCTATCGAGACATGAAAGAAAATGTAAATGCATATTACTAAGTGAAAGAAGCTAATATAAAATAGCTACATACTGTTTGATTCCAACTGTATGACAGTTTGAAAAATGCGGAACTGTGGAGACAGTTAACAGATTAGTAGATTTCATGGGTTGGGTGGGGGAGGAACCAATGATTACTAGGTGGAACACAGAGGATATTTAGGGCAGTGAAACTACTCTGCTTGATACTATAATGGTAAATATATGTCATTATACATTTGTCCAAACCCATAGAATATAAAACACCAAGAGTGATCCCTAATGTAAATTATGGACTTTGGATAATGATAATGTGTTAATGTAGGTTCATCACTTGTAACAAATGCACCACACTGTGAGGGCTGTTGGTAATAGAAGAGGCTATGCAGGTGTGGGTGATATATGGGAAATTTCTATGTTCCATTCAATATTGCTGTGAACCTAAAATTTCTCTAACACAAAGTGTAATAGAAAAAATTTTTTAAGTCTTACGATACATACCATCATTTTTACAATATGACTGTTAATTAAACCACATATAAATATTAATTCCTTGCTGAGACACTAGTCAAAAATGAGAATATATTCATCAAACTCCCACTTTTTACATATTTTCTATAAAACTGCTTTCTATTGAAGAGATTTCTTATAAAATTATTAATAAATATTTAACAGCAATTTTTTGATGTTGATTGTTAAACCACCTCTTATGCTTTCTTTCTTTTTTATTGAATGGTTTTGACAACATTTTGTAAGTTTAAGATGTAAAACGTGGAAATTTGATACAATTATATATTGTAATATGATAGCTTGTAGTGGTATTTAGCACCTCCATCACATTACATAATTATCCTTTCTTTTTAACTTTTGGGATAATTAAGTTTTAGTCTCTTAGCAAGTTTGTTGATCCTAGTAAAAAACCGTTGTCTGTATTCATTATTGTGCATTAGATCTCTACGCCTTCTTTATTACTCGTTGCAAGTCTATATGCTTAAGCAACATCTGTCCGATCCCCTCACTCCATCACCTGGTACCCACCATTTTACTTTTGCTTTTTATGAGTTTGACATTTTTAGGTTTCACATCTAAGTGATATCATATAATACTTATCTTTCTCTGTTTGACTTATCTCACTTAGAATAATGTACTCAAGTTCCATCCATGTTGTGACAAATGGCAAGATATCCTCCTTTCTCATGACTGAATAATATTCCATTATATACATAAAAAATTGTTGATTCTCTTCACCAAAATAAACTCAAAATGGATCAAAGACCTAAAGGTGAGACCTGAAACCATAAGGCTTCTGGAAGAAAACGTAGGCAGTACACTCTTTGACATCAGTATTAAAAGGATCTTTTCGGACACCATGCCTTCTCAGAGAAGGGAAACAATAGAAAGAATAAACAAATGGGACTTCATCAGACTAAAGAGCTTCTTCAAGGCAAATGAAAACAGGATTGAAACCAAAAAACAACCCACTAACTGGGAAAAAATATTTTCAAGTCATATATCTGACAAAGGCTTAATATTCATAATATATAAAGAACTCTCACAACTCAACAACAAAAAATCAAACCACCCAATCAAAAAATCGGCTGGAGACATGAAGAGACATTTCTCCAAAGAAGATATACAGATGGCCAATAGGCACATGAAAAGATGCTCATCATCGCTGATCATCAGAGAAATGCAAATCAAAACTACACTAAGATATCACCTTACCCCCATTAGAATGACAAAAATATCTAAAACTAATAGTAACAAATTTGGAGAGGTTGTGGAGAAAAAGGAACCCTCATACACTGCTGGTGGGAATGCAAACTGGTGCAGCCACTATGGAAAACAGTATGGAGATTCCTCAAAAAATTAAAAATAGAACTACCATACGATCCAGCCATCCCACTACTGGGTATTTATCCAAAGAGCTTGAAGTCAGCAATCCCAAAAGTCCTATGTACCCCAATGTTCATTGCAGCGTTATTTACAATAGCCAAGACATGGAAGCAACCTAAGTGCCCATCAACAGATGATTGGATAAAGAAGATGTGGTATATATGTCTACAAGGAATACTACTCAGCTGTAAAAGAGAACAAAATCATTCCATTTGCAATAACATGGATGGACCTTGAGGGAATTATGTTAAGTGAAATAAGCCATCAAGAGAAGGATAATCTGTGTATGACTCCACTCATATGAGGAATTTAAAATTATGGACTAAGAACAGTTTAGTGGATACCAGGGGAAAGGTGGGGTCAGGGGTTACATTTAGTGATTTCAATATTTCCTCTGAGTAATTGATAGAAAAAGTAGATAAAAAATTACTAAAGATATAGAACCTTCTGAAAAACACTGTCAACCAACTTAAGCTACTTGGCACTGGTAAGACACTGTCTGAATTAAAGAATACATTTTATTTTTCAGTGCATAATAGAAAAATGCACTAAAATATACACTAAGAACGACTATATTTTGAGCTATAAAGCAAAGATTCAATAAATTTAAAAGGATGGAAATCATCCTGTTTTCTGACTACAATATCTGAAAAATCTCAAATTATTTGAACAAAATCACATAATTTTGAATAAACTATGACTTAAAGAAGAAATTACAAGCAAAAGTAGCAAATGTTTTAACTGAATGAAAACGAAGATACCACATAACAAAATTTGAGAGGTACAATTAAAATAGTTCTTAGGAGAAATTTAGTTTTAGTTAAAAATGCTTATATCAGAAAAAAGAAATGCTTCAAATCCATGATCTAAGATGCAACCTTAAAAATACTTAAAAAGTAGAACAAAATAAAGTGAGTAGGAGAGAGAAAATAATCAAGACTGAAAATCAGTAAAATAGAATGTGCACAATAGAAATTTTTCTTAAAAAATCAGTGAAACTCTAAGATGATTCTTTTGTCATGAGCTTGATAAACCTTTAGCCAGACTGGTGAGGGGAAAAGAAAGAAGATTCAGATCACGAATATCATAAAAAGGAAAAGGGAAATTTTTCCATATCTTACAGATGGTAAAAGAATGATAATATTATAAAACTTTTTGCTAATAAATGTGACAACTTATCATACAACGGAAAACTTCTCAAATGTCACAAATTACCAAAGCTAATTCAGAAGCAATAGACTACTTGAATAACCTTTTACTTAATCAAGAAATTAAGATCACAGTTAATATTTTCCCATAAAGAAAACTCCAGGCCCAGATGGCTTTACATATTAAACTAACAAACATTTAACGGAGAGACAATACCAGCTCCACAAAATTCTGCCGGAAAGTGAAACTCAAAGTGATAGTATGATTTTTCTTCCTCTAGGAGAGTAAGTTTGGAATTATGTAAATGATGTTGAGGTTGTGGCCCATGTGACAACTTAGTGGGAAATCAAAAAGGCATCCGCTGTGGTCAGCATACTTATGTAGTAGAGCACAACCATTTATGTTTTCAGCATAAACAGCCTTGGAGAAAATATTTTTAAATTCATGATCTGTTCAACAGATTTTCTGCATATTCAAGGTTCACACCATTGGTAGGAACAAGGTCATTTCTGCTAAGTGTTGCAATGAGGATTTCCATAAATTCTAAATGAAACTTTGTACAAAGTTCCAGCTCTGTACCAGCCAAGCATTTCTCTGAAACATATGACACTATCTTGTTTCATTTGTCAGATTTTTTCTCTGTATCAAAACAGCTTCTTCCAGAATTAGAAAATCTCTCCAGTATTCATCAAATGGTGTGTCAACATCAACAATAGGTCTCAGTAATCACAAGAAGTGTTTGAAACATTAGTACTTGTAGAACAAAATTAAAATTAGTACAATTAGAACACAGGAGAAAACTCTATGGATGTAAACTGAGGTTACTATCACAACAGTGATAAACATTTTGATATCTATGTATATTGGCTTTCTACTCTGGGTCACAAGTTTGGGGATCATTTTCAATTGTGTACCTGTAAACTACCCACCATAAGGTTTTGAAATACAATTAATGTTTGTCCCTGATTTCAATACTTATAAATTTCTATCTAGCATAATCTAGTTTGAAAACTCCCACTATAACTTCCTCTTTAATCTGTGGGCAGTATAGTCTGGGAAATATACTGGACTGCTTGGATGGACTCAAATCATATACAATGTAATAATTTGTGGTTTCAGAATCTCTGTTATGTCTTAGAATATAAAACTGTTCATCGTCTTTTGAAATAGACCCTTACAGACTGCATGATGAAAACCTTCATATTAATATGTGCTAGGGAAAACAAACTTAAACACTCTCCACAATATATCCTTTCTTTACAGCTAAACTTCCCACTGTCACCCTTGCTCTTGAACTTGCTTTTGAACTGAATCAGGAGCTGGACACTCTTCTTGTGTGCTAACAGATACAGCAAAGAACATAGACTGATTTGGTATTTAAGTCCAAAGACATGTCACACTGTTGAAAAATAAAATCAACACACAGAACAAAACAGTGTTCACATTTATAGCACAACAATAGTAATCATCATGTAAAAACAGAAAAACCATTTTAGGTCATCCTTGACTCTGTAGCAAACTGGCCCCCCACTTAGTATGTGTGGATATGATAAAGTAGAAGGAGCATACATGTATTCCCCAAACAAAACTGCTTTGCTGAATCTTCTTCTAAATGGTGAAAACCCAGGGCCTTGTGAGCATCAGATCCAGCCAGATAGCAGATACAGTGGGATTTTTTTATGCTCTAAGGAAGAAAATGTGGTTACAAAGGAACATGTTAATCTCAGTATCCACCATGCGATGCGTGGGTCGAAAGAACAAATCTTAATGTTCTTTAAACCAGACCTCTAATAAGTTTTTTTCCTATTGGCATCATGAATTTTTAACAATTCACAATTGACAAGCTTTCCTCTCTGCATGAAATTAAAAAAAAAATCTAGAAATTCTGCACCCTCCATCTTGAGACCTAACTACCAGCATATACAAGTGTTATTTAAATCCTCTGCAAATAAAAGGAAGCTGTATAAAATCATACAGATAAATCCCCAACAAACTCATGAGAGATGTTTAGATTTATTAAATCAAAATTCATGATAATACTCCTTATGATGAAGGTTTTGGAAATACTTACTCTCACTCTTACTAATAAATCTTCCTGTCATCATATTTATCCCCATCCCTGTTATCAGCTAGTTCCAAACCCCGATGAACATTCCCTTCACCATTCCCAGAGTTCTCACCCAAAGAATAGATTTCAAGTAGCTCTATCATTGAAGATACATGCTTCTGAGTGTGAAAGACTACCTCACTGTATCTTAGGAAGACTGGGGTGATGCGGATGGTTCGTGATATATCCATATGAAGGATGGAAGAGCAGGCATGAGATTCTTTACAGGGTCTCAAGGGTCATAGGTGGTGGTAGGGCAGCACTAGATCCTCTGAACGGTTGGAGATGATGGATATGTCAGCCACTTCAGGAGGCTCAACATAATCAGAGGTTCACTTGGCAACATAATGTTGAATGTTATCTTCTTCATCATGAATGGTACCAGAGTAACTTCTCATTTTGAGCCTATAAACAGCTAAATATTTTTCCTTCAGCCTTAAATAGCTTGGCCATTTCAAACTGTGGTCTTTTATTAGCTTTTCGTGTATGGATATCACAACTGCAATCTAAAAGATATATTGTTACATCTATTTATAGATATGGCTAAAGATATAGACATAGATATAAGTATGTTATTAATTTCAAAATTAATAACATTGTTACAAAACCCAGAAAAACTTACACAGGCCAAAAAGATACAACAAATGGTGTCTAGGTCTGTCTAGAGCAGCGTTTTCATCACTGCTTTCTTCATGCCAGATAGTAATTTCCATTTTATAGAATGTGTATCGATGATAGATAGATAGATAGATAGATAGATAGATAGATAAATAGATAGATAAAGTAGACAGGAAGATAGATGATAGATAAGTAGACAGGTAGATAGATGATAGATAGATATGTATATGTTCACACACATGTATGTATGTGTGTGCATGTGTCTTGTAATGGACAAACTTTTTCTCTAAAACAAGTCAAAAGTACTCATTTTTTACATAAAAATTTAATTATTTTCAACATAATATATACCTGTCCATTGAGGAAAGAAGTTAAAATGAAAATAAAACAAAATTTTAAAATATTAAAGACTGTGGGGTAATTTTATGCAGAGGGGCTCTGCAGGACACACCAAGCAAACCTCGTATACTTTCCCATCATATAAGATGCAAAATGGTTAAAAATAAAATCTGTCCATCATCCTACCGAAAATTGCCACTTTAGTATGACTAGAAGATGGGATTCAAACATTATTTGCGGGATCTTAATAGAAATACTAAATCTGACCATATGCATAGTATTGAAATCAGGTGCTTAGAATATTAGAACACCAAAAATAAAAATGTAAATAATACACACCTCTCTCTTTTTCTCTGTTAAACCATATAGTTACAATAAGACCTCAATGTTTTATCACACGTTTTGGAAAAATTAGGAAATATCTCCTCTTTATTGTCTGGTATATAGTTTAAAAACTTTTCAGTGTCCCTATAAACTAAAAATATACCCCATAATATACACACATATACAGACTAAACAAATTTATTAAAATATTTAAAAGCCTCACAATTATTAGAGACCTTTCATAGTCTGATTCTGGCATTTAAGTATAGAACCTATTAAATGAAATGCGTAATAGACATTATACTTAAACGGTAAATCAGAGTACTCTCACCACCACCACCACCAGCGCCAGCTCAGGTAGGCGCTCTCCTAGTAGGATATCGATATGTTTATGAACTCAATTTCAATTTTAGTATATTGACTTTCTTGCAAATTTGATTTACTCTTCCTTGATCTTGGTGAGCTTTTATTGTTAGCAAAGGAAGAAAATAAAATGAAACCCCGATGAATACAATGCTAAGTCAGGATCCCCCAGGAATAGTCACCTTACCTTTACCCCGTTAAAAGACTGGTTAAATTCATATGATCAACCTCAAATTTAAAAGCATGTAATTTCTCTCTGACCAGGACTTGTTCAGACAAGTGGGGCAAGATAACTTTATTGTCCGCAGCAGTGTTCCTGTGAGTGCTGCAGTTCTGTAAGGTGTTATGAAATTTGGTTGCAGACTCAGATTTCAGCACGTCCAGATCTCTGTCTGTGACCCACTGCATGCAACATGCACTCTCAGATTCACACAGAGGATTTAGGAGTGTTATTGAGCCCTTGGAAAATTGCTTTTTGAAGACTAAAGATTTGAGGGGTAAATTTTGTTTTGTCTGTGGCTTCCACCAGGGCCTAAATTGTTGAAGCTCACGCACAATGCCTTCGGTTGCTGAAATTCAATTGTTTCAGGAGCAAACAATTTTCCTGCCCAGTCCTGGGTGGAGTGGCTCCACCATCCTCTGAACTGATGACTGGTAGGAGGATTCTGAGATTCTGGTGAGGTTGCTGAGTATTCCAGGACTAGGTAGGAAAGTCATCAGGACACAAAATATTGTCAAAAATAAAGAACGATTTATTTTCAAACCCACTCCCCTAAATTAATAGGAGCAGGAGAAATGCATATTATATTAGGTAATAGAGAGCAAAACCCTTTTGTTAAATTATCCTACAATTTCCATGCCATGGCAATTAAAAAAATTGTACAGTCTAGCTCTAGAAGAGAAGGGAGCCTGATTCTGGAACATATTAGAATATTTGGTGAGCAGACTCAGAAAGCCAGTGGAGTTTATGCAACAGGCCACAAACTTCTCACTCTCACCTAAACCTCAGGTCTTGGTTCCCTCCAATAAAAATGATTAGAATACTTAATCAAAGGCATAAAATTTTCCACTAAGTGGAAGAAACTTCTTTGAAACATCTTTCTGAAGAGCACGCATTTCCTGGACAAGGGGAAGGTGTAAAGACATCTATGTTAATTGGGCCTGGCCTAGTAGCATAGTGGTTATGTTTGCACGCTCTCCCTTTGTGGCCCAGGATTCGTGGGCCTGGATCCTGGGTGTGGACCTACACACTGCTCATAAGGCCATGCTGTGGCAGCGTCCCACATACAAAACGGAGGATTGGCACGGATTGTTAGCTCAGGGTTGGTCTTCCTCAAGCAAAAAGAGGAGGATTGGCAACAAATGTTAGCTCAGGGCCAATCCTCCTCACCAAAAAAAAGACTTCTATGTTAAAAGTAAACTATTACAAAGTCTATTTCAGAAAGATTTTGATCATCAAGATGGCTGAAGTGACAGTACATTCCAAAATATTAAACTAATATGCACTTACAATTAAATTGTGGTTTAAATATTGTATTTTTAACTCCAGCAATGATTGTTTTTTTTTTTTACAAGGAAAGTCATGTCTTCTTAGGCTGAAGGTAACAGTAAACAAAATGTAAAATAGGACAGACTCAAATAGCATAATCTCCATATGTTATTAGTCTGAAGAAAGGGAGTGAAGATAAAGAGGAGAAGTAATAATGAGCTACTTTAAAAATTCTGTCTTCATGTGATAGCTACTTTGATCTATTCCTTTAGGAAGAGAAAGGCCATAAATTTGGGGATTTTCAATATAGCTTTGTAAATTTGGAAACTTCTAAAGTAACAATATTCAATTTAAATCATAACGTAAAATGTTTACTATCTTAAAATGGTACAAATTTCTAAGATTCTGGATTTTTTTACCTTACATGCTATTTGAAGTGGAAAAGAAGAAAAGTATTGGAAAAATTAATAGTTTGTGGGCTTAATTTTTTGGAGGTGATAATGTTTCATCCATGCTTACTGAGTAGTTACTATAGGATGCAAAATGTCGGTGTGGAGATGAGTGGAGTACAGGGCACTTAGGGCCTTTTTTAATCTTTTCCAAAATTCGGATATTTGCAATAAAGATCAAGTCGCTAAATTTCTAAGCTCTATAACTTTCTAACTTACAATCAAATATATATGAGGGAGAAGCCTCCACAATTATGTGGATTGGCATGTGTAAACAGGACTGGCTTTATGGACATGCAACCTGTCGCACAGGATGCTGCATTCAGAAAAGCCCACACTGGTTTACTTCTGTGTCATCACTGTCTTGAAATTCTTGATCATTTCTAAGAGTTCTTGCATTTTTATTTTGCACTGGGCCCTGTAAATTATATAATCAGTCTTGTATGTGGGTAGCAAGTAGAGGAATTTTTTGACGTAATTTTAATTTTAATATTCCATAATCAGAAAATAGTTATACCTCTCATGACTTAAGAAAATCCAAACAATATTATAAAGATTAGATTAATTCATGAAAAGTTATCAAGATGAACATTTTAATAACTCTTTTTTACTCTTTTCCAAATTATAAATAATTTCAAGTTAGAAATAAGAATAGTATAGATAGAATATCATAAATAGAATGTTATATTTTCTTTAGATGTATTTTTAAGAAATGAAACATTACAAATGTTTTACAGGACATTGCAGACCTATATTTTAAGAAATAATCATTAGAGATACAGCTGAAACCCCATGTATACACCACTTGATCCCTTCCCCCTCGCTCCATAGAAGAAAGCCTTATTGTGACTTCAGTGTGTCTCTGCCCATGCGTAATACACAAGTATGGATCCATAAAAAACACGTAATATTGTCTTTCAGATTTCATCATTTTTAGATGTGTTTTTCCTTGAGCATTGTATTCCAAAATGCATTTATCTTCCTATGCCCATCTATGACAGCATCCCTGTGGAAGTGTTTTCCAAACTGTGAATTGTGAGAGTTGAAACACATTAATAAATCATAAAATCCATACAGTGTGTTGGGACCAACTTTTTTTAAAGAATGAATAGAATAAAATAGAACACAAAATTTCAAGGTATACATACATATAAGATTAACTATAGTTTAATAAAACTTTTGCTTTGTGTGTGTGTGTATGTGGGCTGGGTCTCATTTAAAATATTTTTATTTACTATGGCTGTGGTCAAAAAGCATGAAAAAACACCTCAGTAGCTTACTTACATAAAAGGGGAAATCCTGGCTTTAGATATGAATATATTCAGCTTTACCAGACAATTCTGAATCACTTTCTATATTCATTATGTATATTCACTCTCCTGCCATCATTTTGAGAACATTTCCATTTCTCCACATTAACATTTTTATATTTTCAAACATTTCAAAATCATTTTTCTTAGAGTAGAATATACATACAGAAAAGTACACCTATTGTAATGTACAACTCAGTGTTTTTATTGAAATATATTTAATATACAACATTGTGCAAAATTTAAGGTGTATAATGTGTTAATTTCACACATCTATAGTGATATGATTGCCACAGTGGCAATAATTAGCACCTTTATCACGTTAGATAATTATCCTTTCTTTGTAGTGACTGCAGTCATTAGGTTCTAGTCTCTTGACAAGTTTGATGATTATAATACAATGTTTTTGTCTGTATTCACTGTACTATGCATTTGATCTCTAAGGTTTATTTACTACTCTTTGCAAGTTTAACACTTAAACAACGTCTGTCCTGTTCTCCCAGCCCCAACCACGGTGACCACCAGTTTGCTCTGTTTTTTACGTTCGACGTTTTTAGATTTCACCTATAAGTGTTGTCACACAGTACTTGTCTTTCTCTGACATCTCACTTAGCATAAAGATGCTCAAGTTCCATCCATGTTGTCACCAATGGCAAGATGTCCTTCTTTCTCATAGCTAAATAATATTCCATTGTATTTATATACCACATCTTTATCCATTGATTATTTGATGGGCACTTAAGTTGTTTCCATGTCTTGGCTATTGTGAACAAGGCTGCAATAAACACGGGAGTGCAGACATCTCTTCAAGATCCTGTTTTCATGTCCTTTAGGTATATACCCAGAGTGGAATTACTGGGTCATATGGTAGTTCTATTTTTAATTTTTTGAGGAACCTCCATACTGTCTTCCATAGTGGCTGCACCAATTTACATTCCCACCAACTGTGCACAAGGGTTCCCTTTCTCCATTTTCTTGCCAACACTTGTTATTTCTTCTCCTTTTGATAATAGCTGTTCTTACAGGTGTGAGGTGCTGTCTCATTATAGTTTTGATTTGCATCTTCCTGATGATTAGTGATGCTGAGCACCTTTACATCTACCTGTTGGGCATCTTCATGCCTTTTTGGGAAAAATGTCTATTTAGTTCCTCTGCCCATTTTTTAATTGAATTGTTGGAGGTTTTTGCTATTGAGTTGTATGAGTTCTTTATATATTTTGGACTTTAACCCCTTATCTGATATACAGTTTGGGAAAATTTTCTCTCATTCTGTAGGTTGACTTCATTTTGTTGTTTCTTTTGCTGTGTATAAGCTTTCAAGTTTGATGCAGTTCCATTTGTTGAGTTTTGCTTTTGTTGTTTGTGCGTTTGTTGTCAGATCCAGAAAATAATTGCCAAGACGAATGTTGAGGAGCTTCTTCCCTATGTTTTCTTCTAGGAGTTTTATGATATTTGTTTTTGTGTTTAAGTCTTTGATCCATTTTGAGTTGATTTTTGTGAATGGTGTGAGACGGGAATCCAATTTCATTGTTCTTCATGTGTTTATCCAGTTTCCCACAACCATTTGTTGAAGAGACTATCCTTTGCCTGTTGGCTGTTCTTGACTCCTTTGTCAAATATTAGTTGATTGTATATTGGGGCTCTCTACTGTGCTTCATTGGCCAATGTATCTATTTTTATGCCAGTACCATACTGTTTTTTATTACTATAGCTTTGTAGTATAGTTTGAAAACACGATGTGTGATACTTCTGGCTTTGTTCTTTTTCCTCAGGATTGGTTTGGCTATTTGCAGTCTTTTGTGGTTCCATACAAATTTCAGGATTGTGTTTTCTATTTCTGTGAAGAATACTATTGTATTTTGATGATGATTGAATGTAATTTAGAGATGGCTTTGGTACTGTGGACATTAAAACAATATTAATTCTTCTGACCTATGAACATGGAATGTCTTTCTATTTTTTTGTGTCTTCAAATTCTTTCAGGAAAGTCTTGTGCTTTTTGTTTTACAGATCTTTCACTTCCTTGGTTAAATTTGTTCTAAGGTATTTTATTGTTTTTTGGGTTTTTTTTTTAAAGATTGGCACCTGAGCTAACATATGTTGCTAACCTTTTCTTCTTTTTCTCCCCAAAACCCCCTAGTGCATAGTTATATATTCTAATCGTAGGTCCTTCTGGTTGTGCTATGTGGGATGCCGCCTCAGCATGGCTTGATGAGCAGTGCCATGTCTGTGCCCAGGATCCTAACCAGTGAAACCCTGGGCCACAGAAGTGGAGCACACAAACTTGACCACGGGGCCAGCCCCTATTTTATTGCTTTTAATGCTAAATGTGAATGGGGTAGTTTTCTCTATTTCTTTTTCATATGTTTCATTATTTGAAATGCAACAGATTTCTTTATGTTGATTTTATATCCTGTAACTTTACTGAAATAACTGATTAATTCCAACAGTTTTTTGGTTGAATCTTTGGGATTTTCTATATGCAAATTCATATCATCAGCAAATAGTAAGGATTTTGCTGCTTCTTTTCTGATTTGAATGCCTTTTATGTCTTTGTCTTGCCTAATTGCTCAAGCTAAGACTTCCAGTACTATGTTGAATAAGAGTGAGGAGAGTAGGCGTCTTTGTCTTCTTCCTGATCTTAGAAGAAAAACTTTCAATTTCTCTCCATTGAGTGCAAAGTTAGCTGTGGGTTTGTCATATACGGACTTTATGATGTTCAGATATTCTCTTTCTATACCCAATCTGTCAAGTTTTTTATAATGAAAGGATGCTGTATTTTTTCAAATGCTTTTTCTATATCTATTGAGATGATCACACGATTTTTATCTTTCATTCTGTTAATGTGGTGTATTGCATTTATTGATTTGTGCATCGAGGATGTTGAATCATTCTTGCATTCCAGGAATAAATCTTACTTGGTTATGGTGTATAATCCTTTTAAAGTATTCTTGAATTCAGTTAGCAAATATTTTGTTGACAGTTTTGGCAGTTATATTTATCAAGGATATTAGTTTATAGTTTTCTTTTCTTGTAGTGTCCTTATTTGGCTTTGGTATCAGGGTAATGCTGGCCTGGTAGAGTGAGTTTGTAAGTGTTCCTGCCTCTGCAAATCTTTGGAAGATTTTGAAAAGGATTTGCATTAATCCAATGTTTGGTAGAATTCATCAAGGAAGCTGTCTGATCCTGGAGTTTTCTGTGTTGTGAGGCTTTTGTTTACTGATTTAATCTCTTTACTTAATATCAGTCTGTTCAGATTTTCTATTTCTTCCTGATTCAGTCTTGGAGGCTGAGTGTTTTTAGAAATGTACCCATTTCCTCTAGGTTATCTAATTTGTTGTTATATAATTGTTCATAGCAGTCTCCTATTAGCCAATGTATTTCTGTAGTATCAGTTGTAATGTCTACTCGCATTTCTAATTTTATTTATTTGTGTCTTCTCTCTTTTTCCTTAGTCTAGCTAAAGGTTTGTCAATTTTTCTTATCCTTTTGAAAAATCAGCTCCTAGTTTTGTTGATCCTTTCTATTATATTTCTGGTCTTTATTTCATTTATTTACACTCTGATCTCTATTATTTCCTTCTTTCTGCTAGCTTGGGGCTTAATTTGTTCTTATTTTTCTATTTCTTGCAGTATAAATTTAGATTTTTTTGTGATCTTTCTACTTTCTTAATATAGTGTTTATGCTATACACTTTCCTCTCAAAACTGCTTTTGCTGCATTTCATAAGTTTTGATATGTTATATATCCATATTCATTTCAAGATGATTTTTTATTTCCTTTTTGAATTTTTTGACCCATTGGTTGTTCATAAATGTGTTGTTTGATTTCCACATATTTGTAAATAATTTAGCTCTCCTCTTGTTGATTTCTAGTTTCATACCATTGTGGTTAGGAAAGATAGTTGGTATGATTTTAGTCTTCTTAAATTTAATATTTGTTTTGTGTCCTATCATATGATGTATCCTGGAGAATTTTCCATGTGCACATGAGAAGAATGTGTATTCTGCTGCTCTTGGATGGAATGTTCTATATATGTGTGTTAAGTCCACTTGGTGTAAATATGGTTCAATTCCAACATTTCCATGTTGATTTTCTGTCTGGATGATCTATCCATTCATGGCAGTGGGACACTGAAATCCCCTACTATTATTGTATTGTTGTCTATTTCTCCCTTCAGATCTGTTAGCATTTGCCTAATATATTTAGGTTCTTGCACCTTGAGTGTGTACATAGTTATGATTGTTAAATCTTCTTGATGTATTAACCCCTTTATTATTATATAATGATGTTCTTTGTCTCATTAAAATTTCGAAGTCAATTGTGTCTGATATAAGTGTGGCTACTCCCACTTTCTTTTGGGTTCCACTTGCATGGAATATCTTCACTCCCTTCACTTTAAGTCTATGTGCATCTTTAGAGCTGAAATGAGACTCCTGTAAGCAGCATATACCTGGGTCTTACTATTTTTTATCCATCCAGCCACTCTATGGCTTTTGATTAGTGAAGTCAACCCATTTACATTTAGAATGATTATTTACCCATAAGGACTTAACTACTGCCAGCTTATTTTTACCTTCTACTTGTTTTGTATCTCCATTGTTATTTTCCCTTCTGTTTCTGCCTACCTCTGTAGGTTGGTGGTTTCCCATGGTGATGTGCTGTTTCCTACTTTTTTGCTTTGTGTTTACCATGACACTTACATAAAACATCTCATAGATAAGATAGTCCATTTTATGCTGATAGCAATTTATCTTTATTCACCTACGAAGGCTCCACCCTTTTACTTCTCCCCTTTTAGATTTTTGATGTCACAATTTACCTCTTTTGATGATGTGAATTCTTTAACAAATTGTACTAGCTATCTTTATCTTTAATTCTCTTTTTCTTTAACCCTTACACTGCAGTTAAGTGGTTAACACACCATTCGAATATAGAGTTACAGTTTTCTAATTATGCTGCTTGTTGTTTACCTTTACCAGAGTGTTGTGTACTTTCAAATCTTTTTATGTCATTGATTAGCATCTTTTTATTTCAGCTTGAAGAGCTCCTTTCAGCATTTCTTGCATGGCAGGTCTGGAGGTGGTGAACTCCTTCAGCTTTAGTTTGTCTGGGAAAGCTTTTATTTCTTTTTCATATCTGAAAGATAACTTTTCCAGATAAAGTATTCTTGGCTGGCAATTTTTATTTTTCAACCCTTTTAGTATGTCATTCTACTCTCTCCTTGTCTGTAGAGTTTCTGCTGAGAAATCCACAGATAGCCTAATGGGGCTTCCTTTTTTCATTCCCTGGATGCCTTTAAGATTCTTTATTATTGATTTTTAACAGTTTCACTATAGTGTGTCTTGGAGAAAGTCTTTTGCATTGAGATAATAGTGTGTTCTATTGGCTTTGTGGACTTGTATGTCCAATTCCTATCCCACATTTGGGAAGTTCCTAGCTATCGTTTCTTTAAATAGACTCTGCCCCCTGCTTCCTCTCTGCTCCTTCTGGTGCACCGGTTATTCCTGTATTTGCCTTTCTCATTGAATCCAGTAGTTCTCACAGAGCTTCTTCACTTTTTAAAATCTCAGTTCACTATCCTCTTCTAACTGAATTATTCTCCAAGTCCCTTATCCTGTCTTCCATCTGGTCTGCTGTGTTACCTATTCTGTCTATTGCATTCTTCTTCCTGTTCATTGAATTCTTCAGCTCCAGAATATCTGTTTGGTCCTTTTTATAATTTCAGTCTCTTTGGTAAATAGCTCCTTTTGATCATTACTTTTGCTCTGAGCTTATTGAATTCCTTTCCTGAATTTTTTTATATTCATTAAATTTCTTCATAAGAGCTATTTTGAATCTTTATCATTTAGATTGCAATATTCTATGCTTTTGAGTTTGGTTGCTGGACAATTATTATTTTGTTATTGTGATACCATATTTCCTTGATTTTTCATAATGTTTGGTGACATGTGCTTCTGCTTTTGCATTTGAAGTAGAAGACACCTTCCTTAGTTAAGAATTTTTGTTTACTTTGGTTCTTTCAATTCAATACACTGGCAATTAGAAATCTTTCTTTTGTATTCCAGGAGGTGGTGCTATAATTCAAGTTTGTGTTTGCTCCTGCTGAAGCTAGCTCTTGGGGATGCACTCAGGAGCCTGCACACAGAGGTGGCATCAGAATGGGAGGAAGTTTGGGCTTAGAACCTGAGGCTTTGAAGATGCCCATGGGCCTGGTTGGAGGATCCCTGATTGGGGCATTCTCAGAGGTCCATGGGTGGACTCCTGCTGAAATCTCAAAGAATACAGCAGAGCATCTGTTCCTTCAATGCACATTGATATTGTTGTCTGCCTCTTTCCCTTTCCTCTCCTTCTCCCCAGTCATGGAGGTTCCTCCTCAAAAATCTGGGTGCTGCTGGAGAGAAATAATCTCTCCAGCTGCAATTCCCACCACCAGGTAGCTGGGGGCTATCTCACTACTTTTGCCTTCCATCTCCTCTGCCAGAAGAAGTTGCCTCTGATTCCATCAAAAGCCCAGTGCCTTGCACTATCACCCTGAGGAGGAGTCCAACTTGGTGAATTCATCCATCTCTTCTGCCTTAAAATTCGTCTTTATCCCACTTTAATGGCATGCCACCTTCCCATTAGGCAGGCTCGACCTCCACACATTCTCTATTGGCTGTGAATATTTGCCCAGTTTTGCACTCTGTGGGTTCCTTTTCTCCTGATTTTGGTGAGTGGGATTGGGGCAGGCTCACCAAGTGCCTTGGATCCACAGCACCAACTGAGGTCCTCTCTGCCCACTTTTGTAAACACAGGTAGGTAGAAACCTCCTGGATGTCTTGGTGTGATGTGCAGAGGCCCTTAGGTTTGGTTATGGGTGTCCAATTAAATCAAAGGGGAGAGAAAAAAGGAATGGCTCACTCTGCCATGATGCTGACATCGCTATCAGTTAGATGGTTTTGTTTTTCATTTGAGGGAGATTATCCCTGAGCTAACATCTGTGCTCATCTTCTAATTTATATGGGGGACACCTGCCACAGCATGGCTTGATAAGCAGTGGGTAGGTCCGTGCCCCAGATCTGAACTGGCAAACCCCAGGCCGCCTCAGCAGAGAACATGAACTTAATCAGTACACCACCAGGCTGGCCCCATCAGTTAGTTTTTAAAAGCATAATTTCATTGTAAAAATAGAACACAGAGGAAGAAATGGAAAATCACCATCCTCCCTAGAATCCCACTGTGATGCTCATTTCTCTTCATTACCCAAAGAAGTAACCATTAGTTGACTTCTATCGCTATATTTTCATTTGCCTAATGTTGTTACATTCATAATGTGATGATAATGTATCTATCCTTTTGTATCTGACATCTTTTGCTCAACATTTATTTATCAATTTACCTATTTATGGACATTTGGGTAGTTTCCTATGGAGAGCTTCCAATGGAGAGCTAACACAAATAGTGACACTATGAACATTCTAATTCATGTCTTCTGGTGAATATTTACACATGCATTTCTGTTGAGAATATACAAAGGTATTAAGTTGATGAGTGAAAGGGTATGTATCAGCTAGTACAACAACAATAATGCAAAACAGACACAAACTCAGAAACACTCAACAATGTTTTATTTCTAGTTTCTGTGACTGTGGGTTGGTTGGGATGGATCTAATTCAGGCTGTAGACCTGTGGCTCAGCCAGGGCAGCTTTGTGCCTGATGCCTTGTGTCATTAGGGTTTTAAAACTGGAGACTTAGTGCCCAAGTTAGATTCATCTCATGGAGATAGAAAAAGTGTAAGAGGCTCAACTATGAAAGCACAGTTTAAAACTTTGACAATGCCACAACAGTAACATCCCAATAGTCAAAGCAAGTTTCATGTCAGAACCCAAATTCAAAGAGCAAGAAAATAGACTCGAACCACTCTGAGACCATAGAAAAGGGCAGGGTAGATTTTGGGATAATAATTTTATCTAAAACAATATGTATTTCATAGAGTGATATCAGTGAGATGGCAGAATAGAAGTTTTCTACCATCATCCTCACAGAACATCAATTTTGACAATCATCCAGTTAAGTGGACCTTTGTGGGAGTCCAAGAGTTCAGCAGAAAATCTTAGATGCACTGTTGGTACAATAAAATCTGAGACTAGATGCATAGAAGAGACTAAGAAAAACAGTTTCATTTCATGCATATGACCCCTTCCCCAAGGTGGCACACTCAGTGACGAGAGAGAACCCCTGGGCCTATGATTTCTCCCATGAAAGACAGTGAGAGTGTGTGAGAATCTGGATTCCCCAGCCACACAGAATACTGCCTAAGAGGCCCACTACTTTTTTGCCCCTCCCAGAGTACTGAGGTGATCTGCATGGCTGAGAGGTTGGGAGAAGCTGAGAGAAGTCACACAAACTTTAGCATTTCAGGGCACTAGCCTGGGGAAAACAAACAAGAGGCTCTCAGCACGCTGCCTTACTTTACAGTATTGACAGAAAGCATACAATCTTAAGAATTCCTCCTCCAGAGGGAAAAAAAAGTGTGGAACAGGAACATCTATAGAAAAGAAGGCACGTCAGACTGACCAGTGAAGGTATTTCTCCCCTGAAGCCAGTCAGTAAAGACTGAAGGAGGTGACTTCTTCTTCAAATGCAAAAACAGCAATGCAAGACTTCGAGAAACATGAAAAATCAAGGAAATTTGTAGGAACTCAATAATTTTCCAGTAACTGTTCCAAAAGAAATGGAATCTACAAATTGCCTGACAAAGGATTCAAAATTGTTTTAAGGAAGCTCAGTGAACTCAATGAAATCTAGAAAACAGTATGTGAATAAGTGAGCAGTTCAACAGAGAGATAGAAATCATAAAAAAACACCAAACTTAAATTCTGGAGCTGAAGGATACAATGAATGAAATGAAAAAAGAACATAGAGAGTATCAACAGCAGACTTTATCACACAGAGAAACTAATCTGTGACATTATCCAGTCAGAGGAGAAAAAAAAAAAAAAGAATGTAAAATGACGCCTACATGAATTATAGGATATCAGCAATCAAAAAATATATGCATTATAGGAGTTGCAGAATGAGAAGAGAGAAAGAGGCAGTAAGCTGCTTTAGAATATAATGGCTGAAAATGTTCCAAATCTAGGGACAGCTAAGGACATCCAGGTACAGGAATCTTGTAGAACTCCAAACAGATTCAACTCAAAGAGGACTTCACTGAGAGACATTGTAATAAAACTGTCAAAAAATCAGACAAAGAATTTGAAAGCAAGAGAAAAGAAACTCATCACATAAAAGGAACCCCCCCATAAGGCTATCAGCAGATCTTTTAGCAGAAACCTTGCAAGACAGGTGAGAGTGGGATGATGTATTCAAAGGGCTGAAAGAAAAAAACTGCCAACCGAGAATACTTTACTTGACAAAGCTGTCCTTTATAAATAAAAGAGTCATAGACATTTTCACAGAAAAACAAAAGCTGAGGGAGTTTATTACCACTAGACCTAACTTACAAACTGATATGAAAAGAAAATTAGTAAAATTAAAACATATGAAAGTATAAAACTCACTTGTAAAGGTAAGTGTGTAGTCAAATTCAGAATACTCAGATACTGTAATGGTGGTGTGTATATCACTTAACACTAGAATAAAGGGTAAAAGACAAAGTATTAAAAGTAACTTGTTTTTTTAAAAAAATTTTATTTTTCCTTTTTCTCCCCAAAGCCCCCCGGTACATAGTTGTATATTTTTAGTTGTAGGACCTTCCAGTTGTGGCACGTGGGACACCACCTCGGCATGACTTGATGAGCGGTGTGATGTCTGCACCCAGGATCTGAACCGGCAAAACTGTGGGCCACCAAAGCAGAGCGCATGAACCTAACCACTCAGCCACAGGGCTGGCCCCAAAAGTAACTTTTTAATACTTAATAATTTAATGGACATACAATACACAGAGATGTAAAGTGTGACATCAAAAATATAAACTGAGGGTAGATGTGTTGTATGCAATTGAAGTTAAGTTGTAATCAGGTTAAAATAGTCTGTTATTACTGTAAGATATTTTATGCAAGCTTCATGGTAACCACAAAGCAAAGAACTATATTATGCACAAAAGATAAAGAAAAAGGAATCAAAGCATACACTGCAAAAAATCATCATATGACAAAGTAAGACCATAAGGGAAGAAGAAAAGAACAAGGAACTACAAAAGAGCCAGAAAACAATTAATAAGATCACATTAGAAAGTCCTCACCTATCAACAATTACTTTAAATGTAAATGGATTAAATTCTCCATTCAAAACAGTGGCTGAAGGGATAAAAGAAGAAAACAAGACACAAGTATATGCAGCCTAAAAGAGACTCACTTTAGCTTTAAGGACACACATACTAAAAGTGAAGAGATGGAAAAAGATATTCAATGCATATGGAAACCAAAAGAGAGCAGAGGTTAATGTGATGTGTCACATTGATTTACAGACGTTGAATCATCCTGTATCCCACAGATAAATCCTGCTTGATCATGTTCTGTGATAACACTTTATGTTCTCTTTGATTTAGTTTGCTTGCATATTGTTGAGGATTTTTACACCTATGTTCATCAAGGATATTGGCCTGTAATTTTCTTTTCTTGTGGTGTCCTTGCCTGGCTTTGGTATCAGGGTAATGCTGGCCTTGTAGAATGAGTTTGGAAGTATTCCACTTTGTTTAATTTTTTTGGAAGAATTTAAGAAGGATTAGTATTAATTCTTCTTTAAATGTTTGGTAGAATTCACCAGTGAAGCCATCAGGTCCTGAGCTTTTTTGGGGGGGTGGTTTTTCATTACTAATTCAATCTCCTTACTAGTGATTGGTCTCTTCAGATTTTGTATTTCTTCCTGCTTCAGCCTTGGTAGGTTGCATGTTTCTAGGTTGTCAAATTCGTTGGCATATTATTGCTCATAGTAGTCTCAGGATCCTTTGCATTTCTGTGGTATCATTTGTAGTATCTCCTCTTTATTTTCTGATTTTATGTATTTGAGTCCCTCTCTTTTTTTCTTGGTGAGTCTAGCTAAAAGTTTGTCCTTTTTGTTTATCTTTTCAAAGAACTAGCTCTTCTTTCATTATTCTTTTCTATTGTCTTTTTAGTCTCTATTTCATTTATTTCTGCTCTAATCTTTGTTACTTTCTTCATTCTACTAACTTTGGGCTTTATTTGTTCTTCTTTGTCTAGTTCCTTGAAATGTAAAGTTAGGTTGTTTATTTGAGATTTTTCTTGTTTCATGATGTAGGCATTTATCTCAATGACCTTTCTTTTTAGAACTGCTTTTGCTGCATCTCATAAATTTCGGTATGTTACATTTCCATTTTCATTTATCTCAAGGCTTTCTTGATTTCTCTTTTGATATTCTCTTTGATCCATTTTTTGCTCAGTATCATGTATTTGTTTTATACCGTACATTGTAATTTTGCATTTGGTTCATATTTTTAGTTTCTCTGCTGGGAATGTTTATCTTTTCATTTATTTTAAGAATGTTCACATATACGTAATGGATGATGATTATAATGTGCATCCTATCAGGATTGGCATCAGCTGATTGTCTTTTCTGTTAAACTTTGGTCAGATTTTCCTGGCCCTTTGAATGTTGTGAAATTTTAGATTATATCTTTAACATTTTTAATATTATGATGTGAGGCTCTACATCCTGTTAAAATCCTCTGGAGACTACTGATTTTTTTGATCATTTGTTTGTTTTAGCAGGCAATCACAACCACAAGTTCTCTCTTATATTCTCTGTAGAGTAGTTTCAAAGTCAGATGAAAGTGTTTTCTATGCTATTTGGGTCTGCTTAATAGATATACCACTCAAGTTTTACTCTAGAATTTTGACAGTCATTTATAGCATAGCTCAGTTCTTGAAATGTTTGCTATACTTTGGATCTATACTGTGTGTGCATAGCACAGGGTAGAGTCCAGAACTTACATCATTTCATACCAGAATTAGGGGATGCCATTTTTTATCTGTCTTCTCTTTGTGATTTCTTCCACACTCTGGGATGCTGGGTCATTTTTTCCAATTTCGTTATTCAGAGAGATGGTATTAAATCAGAGTTTTAGCCCTCTGTACTGTAGTTGTTCAATTCAGCATAACTGTAGTTGTGTTTAGAGTGAAGTGGTGAGAGAAAAGAGAGACAAAAATAGTGGATATTCTTCCCAAACTCTTCAGACACTTGAGGCCTATGTTCCTAGTGCCTCTGACCATAAGTCCTTCTTTCAAGGTTTAGGCACCTGTGCTACTACCTTGTGCCAGTGCTATTCCACAACTAAGCCTAGCTTCAAAATAGGCAGAGAAAGAAAATAAAGAAAAAAGAAAAATAGAGATTCCCCTTGACACACAAAATTTCCAACAAGCAAGAATACCTTTGGCACTCCTTTTACTAGAAAGATGGGCTTTTTACTTGGCTCTTGATGCATTGTTCTGGAATTCAGACCAGTTTGGGGTCAACACCAGGAGAAAGGGAAGAAGAAGTAAAATTGAAAACTTCTCCCTCCTACACATTACTATTTAGATTTTGACTTTTGTCTTCAATCCACCTGATATTGTTTATTTTAAGAATTTTCAGTTGTTCACTTTTGTATTCTGTTCAGAGTGTTTAATTGTGATCAATAGAAAAATAGAATATAGGCAGTTTACTCCATCTCAGCTTCATCGTGCAAATATTAAATGAAAAGTAAATAAATAGCAAAAAAATTAATTCCAGTATATCCCTCCATCTCATGGAGACTCTCTTTTAAAAGTCATATGAACTACTATGTTTTATAACAGCACACTTTACTAAGGTTGTCAAGGACAGTTTCACCAAAGATGTAATTATTAAAATGTCGGGTGTCTGTTTCTTGTGTATAAACCCAATTGATCATTTAGAATGCAATATGAGGTCATATCTTTTTGACCTTGGTTAGCATTACCAGAAATAAAAATAAAAAATTACTGAAAATCCTTAAAACATTAAAAAGCTAAAAGAAGGAATAATTAAGCAATCCTTGAGTCAAAAATAAATCACAAGGGAAATTAGAAATCACATTGAAACAAATAAGAACAAAAACACAATATACCCAAAGTTATGAGATACAGGGAAAGCACAGCTGAGAGGGAAATTTATACCTGTAAATGCTTAGATCAACAAAAAAAAGATCTCAAATCAACAATTTAACTTTATATAATAAGGAGCTAGAAAAAGAAGAAGAAAGTCCAAAGATAGCAGGAGGAAGAAAGTAATAAAGATTAGAGTGGAAATAGGTAAAATTCAGAATAGAAAAATGGATAGATTAATAAAACCAAAAGTTGGTTCTTTGAAAACATCAAAAAAATTAACAAACCTTTAGTGAGACTGACTAAAGAAAAACAAGTCAAATTATTAAAATCAAAAATGAAAGTGGGAACATTACTGCTAATATTATAGGAGTAAAAACGATAGAGTTATTCTATGCTAACAAATTGAATAACCTAAATGACATGAACAAATTCCTACAAAAAACACACAATCTACTAATTTATGAAGAACTAGAAAATCTGAATAGACCTATAAGAAGTAAAGAGATTGAATCAGTAATCAAAAACTTCCCCAAAGAGAAGAGCCCTGGACCAGAAGCCTTCACTGGTGAATAATACCAAACATTTAAAGAAGAATTAACACCAAATTTTATTAAACTCTTCCAAAAAGTTGAAGACAAGGGAACACTTCCAAATGTGTTCTGTGAGGCCAGCATTACCCTAATACCAAAACCAAAGATACTACAAAGACAGAAGACTATAAACCAAAATCCATAATGACTATTGATACAAAAGTCCTCAACAAAATACTAGCAAACTAAATCCAACAGCATACTAAAAGGATTATACACCATGACCAACTGGAATTTATTCCTGATATGCAAACATGTTTCAAAATACAAAAGTCAACCAATGTAGCACATCATATTAAAAGACTGAAGGGGAAAAAAACATGGTCCTCTAAATTGATGCAGAAAAAGTATATGACAAAATTCAAGAGACGTTCAATATAAAAACACTGAACAAGCTAGGAGTAGAGGAACACTATGTCCATGCTACACAGGGCCTAGTGGAAAAACTCACATACCCAATAATGAAAGATTGAAAGCCTTTCCTCTTAAGATTAGGAACAAGACAAGGATGCCTGCTTTCACGAGTTCTATTCAACATAGTACCAGAAGTCTGAGCCAGAGAAAATAGGCAAGGAAAAGAAATAGAAAGTGTCTAAATCAGGAAAGAAGAAGTAAGACTATTTCTGTTCATGGATGACATGATCTTATATGTAAAAAGCCTTAAAGGTTACACACACACCAAAAAAAACTATTAGAACTAACAAACAAATTCATTAAAGTTGCAGGATACAAAATCAACAGGCAAACATAAGTTTCATGTCAAGCAGAAGAAATGGAGCAGAGAAAGAAGTCAGAGAGATTTTAAGTGTGAGAAAGATAAGACCTGTCTTTCTTGGTTCTGAGGTGTGGAGTTTTCAAGGACTGGAAAAAGGCTTCTAGGAATTGAGTGGCCCCACAATTGACACCCAGTAAGAAAATGGTAACCACTATCCTAGAACCAACTGGATTTGGCCAACAACCCGAATGAGCTTAGAAGCAATTCATCCCTGTACCTCCAGAAAGGAACACGAGTCTGTCGCACCTTGAGCTCAGCCTTCTGAAACTTTAAGGATAAGACTCAGGTTTAAGTCTTAGATTAAAAATTTTCAGGGAGTTTGGAAGATGGCAGCATAGGAGGATCCTGAACTTTCTTATTCCCATGGACACAACAAAATTACAACTACTTGTGGAACAATTTCCTCTGAGAGAGATCTTGAAACTGGTTAAAAAGAACCTCACAATAAGGAACAGCACAGGCACAGGTAGAAGAAGCAGAGAAGCAGCCCTGCTGAGAAAAATAACACACCCTAGCCACGCTGCCTCACAGCTGGGAGTGATCAAAAAGGTACAGAGCTTCTCTTGGGAGAGTGGGGGTTTTGAGCTCCATATTAGGCACCTCATCCCTTACATCCAGCACAAGAGAGATGAAACCCCACGATACCTGGCTTTGTTGACTTTGAAAGCCAGCAGGGGACTATACCCAGGAAAACTACAGAATTCCAGAGAAAGAAAAACTTGCTCTTAAAGGGCCCACCCACAGACTCGCTTGACCAGAAACCAACACAAAAACACCAAACAGAAAATGCAAAGTCCATTGGCAAAAGAGACTCATTTACTAAGATTAGAATGCATCCTGGGCAGGCAAGAGGTGACTGGGCTTACCCCTGAGGGACTGAGACACTAGAGTTAGTCATGATTGTGATCTGGTTCGGTTGTGCTGACACAGAAGCTGCTCAATCCGTCTAGTCCCTCTAGCCTGATTGTTCAGGGGTCTACCCTGCCCACTAGAAAATCTAAGGCAATCAACAAATCCAGGCAGCAGAGAACTTGCTGCAGAGAACAGCATCACCTACCAGCAGGCCCTCAGCAGCCATGTGTACCCACAGTAGCCTTGTGGGCTCACGGCCAACTTGTGCTGCTGGCCATTGCAAACAGCCACATAGGGGGATCTGTCCCACTTTTCAATGTTTAAAATGGTTGTGCACTGCAATGTCTGGTCTTGCCAGCGGCCTGCTCCACCCAAAAGCTAGCTGAAAATAGCCACAGGTGCTGCACAGCAAGCCTCACCTGAAGCCTGGCCCACCCTCTACCCACCAAAATAGAGATAGCAGAGGACTGCAGGGAGCCACACTAGGGGCTGCAGCATTTGTGTGCCCTAGGGCCGAGCAACTAGCCACACTGGTGTCCTCACTCACTTACCAGCAAAATTACAGCAGTTGTGTGCTACTGAACTCACAGCAAGCCATGCCAAGGGCTTGCCACACCCAATAAAGTCCCTGTAGCAGCCACATCTGGTTGAGCCACACAACCAGCCAGCCCCGGGGGCCAGCCTAGCCTACACATATGTCTGCATCAATAGCAATTCTGCCACAAGAGAAGGGCACACATAGCTCACACAAGGGACACCCCTGGAGCATTTGGAACAGGTGGTGACAGGGTAAGAAACTGCTGGGCCCCATAAGGCAATTCTTATATAAGGCCACATTTCCAAGTTTGGGAGATGTAGCTTATACATAGAAATAAACACAGACAAGTAGGCACAATGAGATAAAAGAAGATGTTCCAAATAATAGAATAGGACAAATCCTCAGAAAAAGAGCTAAACAAAACAGAGATAAACAATCTGCTGGATAAAGAGGACAAATTAATAGTCATAGGATGCTCACTGATCTGGGGAGAAGAACAATTAAATAGAGTGAAAACTTCAACAAAGAATTAGAAAAATCAAAAGAACCAATCAGAGGTGAAGAATACAATAATCGAAATGTAAAATTCAGTAGAAGGAATCAACAGCAGAGTAGATGACACAGAAAAACAGATCAGTGAGCTGGATAAAAGAGTGGAGGAAATCAACAGGCTGAACAGAAGAAAGAATAAACAATTAAAAAGAATGAATACAGTCAAAGGGACCTTTAGGACAACATCATGCATACTAACATCCACATTATAGGTGTCCCAGAAGGTAAAGAGAGATATAAAGGGACAGAGAACTTGTTTGAAGAAATAATAGCTGGAAACTTCCCTAACCTAGGGAAGGCAACAGACATCCAGGTACAGGAAGCACAGAGAGAACAAGATGACCCAAAGAGGTCTAGACCAAGAGAGATTATAATTAAAATGTCAAGAATTAAAGATAGAGAATCCTAAAATTAGCTGCAGGGGAAAAGCAACAAGTTACATACAAAAGAAACTTCATAAGGCTATGAGCTGACTTTTTAGGAGAAACTTCACAGGCTAGAAGGCAGTGGCACAATACACACAAAAAGATTAAAGGAAAAAACCTACAACAAGAATACTCTACCTGGAAATATTTTCATTAAGAATGGGAGGAAGGATAAAGAGCTTTCCAAACAAGCAGAAACTAAAGGACTTCATCACTACTAAACCAGACTTACAAGAAATTTTAAAGGGACTTATTTAAGTGGAAAAGAAAAGACCACAAATAGGAATGAGAAAATTATCAAAGAAAAAATATCACTGGTAAAGGCAAATATACAAGTAAGGTAGAGGATCAACCACCTATAAAGCTAGTAAGATGGCCAAAAGACAAAAGTACTAAAATCATCTATGTCTATGATAAGAGGTTAAGGGATATACAAAAATAAAATGGGTAAAATATAATATCTAAAACATAAAAGTTAGGGAGGGAGAATAAATTTGTAGGGCTTTTAGTAAGAGGTCAAACTTAAGAGCTCATCGACTTAATATAGACTGTTATTTACACAGATTGTTTTATATGAACCCCAGTGGTAACCACAAACCAAAAACCTATACTGAATACACAAAAAATAAAGAGGAAGGAACCCAAACATAACAGTAAAGATAGCTATCAAACTGCAAGGGAAGAGAGCAAAAGAAGAAGAAAGGAATAGAGAACTACAAAAACATCCAGAAAAAAGTAACAAAATGACAATAAGTACATAGTTATCAATAGTCACTTTAAATGTAAATACACTAAATACTCTAATAGAAAGACATCAGGTGGCTGAATGGATAAAAAAAAAAAAAACCTACCTATGTATATGCTGCATACAACAGGCACAATTCAGACCTAAAGACACTCCTGAATTGAACATGAAGGAATGGAAAAAGATACTCCATGCAAATGGAAATCAGAAAAGAAGCTAGAGTAGGAATACTTCTATCAGACAAAATAGACTTTAAAATAAACACTGTAACCAGAGACAAAGGGCATTATATAGTGATAATGGGAACACTCTAACAAGGTGATATAACATTTTTAAATATCTATGCACCCAACATAGGAACACCTAAATGTATACAGCAAATATTAACAGACATAAAAGGAGAAATTGATGGTAACGTGATGATAGTAGGGGACTTTAACACTCCATTTACATCAATGGATAGATCATCTAGGCAGAATATCAACAAGGAAATATTGGCCATAAATGACAAATTAGACCAGATATACTTAATAGACATATACAGAACATTCCATTGAAAAAGTGCAGAATACACATTCTTTTCAAATGCACGTGGAACATTCTCTAGGATAGATCACATATTAGACCACAAAACAAGTCTCAGTAACTTCAAGAAGATTAAAATAATACCAAGCATCTTTTCTGAGCATAACAATATGAAACTGGAAATCAACTACAAGAATAAAACTGGAAAAGTCACAAATATGTGGAGATTAAGCAAAATGCTACCAAACAACTATTGGGTAAATGAAGAAATCAAAGGAGAAGTCAAATAATACCAGGAGACAAATGAAAATGAAAATACAGCATACCAAAATTTATAGGAAACACCAAAAGTGGTACCAAGAGGGAAGTTTGTAGTAATACAGGCCTGCTGAAGAAACAAGAAAAATCTCAAATGAGAATCTAGCAATACACCTATAGGAACCAGAAAAAGAAGAACAAAGACCAAAATTAGTAGAAAGAAAGAAATAATAAAAATCAGAGCAGAAATAAATGAAATAGAGACTAAAAAGATAATTGAAAGGATCGATGAAACTAACAGCTTGTTCTTTGAAAAGATAAACAAAATTGACGAACATTTAACTAAGCTCACCAAGAAAAAAGAGAGAAGTCTCAAAGAAATAAAATCAGAAATGAAAGAGGAGAAATTACAACAGACACCATGGAAATACAAATTATAAAAGAATAATATGAAAAATAATACACCAACAAATTGTATAATCAAGAAGAAACGGATACATTCTTAGAATCATACCACCTTCCAAAACTGAATCAACAAGAACTAAATAATTTGAATAGTCTGATCACTAGTAAGGATATTGAAACAGTAATCAAAAACCTCCCAAAAAACAAAAGTCCAGAACTGGACAGCTTCCCCAGTGAATTCTACCAAACATTCAAATAAGTTTTAATACCTATCTTTCTCAAACTCTTCCAAAAAACTGAAGAGGTGGGGATGCTTCCAAATTCATTCTATGAGGACAACGTTACCCTGAAAAACTGAAAGCTATCACTCTAAGATCAGGAACAAATGAAGGATGCCCAGTTTCGTGACTTTTATTTAACACAGTATTGAAAGTCCTAGCCAGAGCAATCAGGCAAGAAAAAGAAATAAGAGGGATCCAAATTGGAAAGGAAGAAATAAAACTGTCACTATTTGCAGATGACACGATTTTATATATAGAAAACCCTAAAGAAAACACAAAAAACTATCAGAAATAATAAACAAGTGCAATAAAGTTGCAGGGTACAAAACTGACATACAAAAATCAGTTGAGTTTTTATACACTAACAATGAAATAGAAGAAAGAGAAATTAAGAATACAATCCCATTTACAATCACAACATAAGGAATAAAATACCTAGGCATAAATTTAACCAAAGAAGTGAAAGACTTGTATGCTGAAAACTATAAAACATTGTTGAAAGAAATTGAAGAAGACAAAGAAATGGAAAGATAATCTGTGCTCATTGATTAAAAAGAATTAACATAAAATGTCCACACTTCCTAAACAATCTACAGATTCAATGCAATCCTTATCAAAGTCCCAACAACATTCTTCATGTTAACAGAACAAAAAATCCTAAAATTTATATGGAATAATAAAAGACCCTGAATAGCCAAAAGAATCCTGAGAAGAAAGAGCAAAGCTGGATGTATCATACTACCTGATTTCAAAATACACTATGAAGCTATAGTAATCAAAACAGCGCAGTACTAGCACAAAAACAGACACAGATCAGTGGAACAGAATTGAGAGCCCAGAAATAAACCCACATATCTATGGACAGTTAATTTTCAACAAAGAAGCCAAGAACATACAATGGAGAAAGGAAAATCTCTTCAAAAAATGGTGCTGGGAAAACTGGACGGCTACATACAAAAGAAGGAAAGTAGACCATTATCTTACACCATATAAAAAAATTGTCATAATGGATTAAATACTTGAATGTAAGATCTGAAAGCATGAAACTCCTAGAAGAAAACATAGGCATCTTTGACATCAGCCTTAGCAGTATATTTTTGAATATCATGTCTCCTCAGACAAGGGAAATAAATGAAAAAATTTTAAAATGGGACTACATCAAACTAAAAAGCTTCTGCATAGCAAAGGAAACCATCAACCAAATGAAAAGACAACCTAACAATTGGAGAAGATATTTGAAAATTATATATCCAATAAGGGATTAATATCCAAAATATATAAAGAACCCATATATCTCAACAACAAAAAATGAATAACTCAATTAAAAAATGGGCAGAGGATCTGAACATTTTTCCAAAAAAAATATGCAGATGGCCAACAGGCACAGGCAAAGATGTTCAACATCACTAATTATTAGGGATATGCAAATCAAAACCACAGTGAGATATCACCTCATGCCTGTCAGAATAGCTATTATTAAAAATACAAGAAATAACAAGTGTTGGAGAGCATGTGGAGAAAAGGCAAGCCTCATACACTGGATGGTGGGAATGCAAATTGGTGCAGCCACTATGGAAAACATTATGGAGATTTCTCAAAAAATTAAGAATAGAACACAATACGATCCAGCTATACCATTTTGGGGTATTTATCCAAAGAACATGAAAACACTAATTCAAAAATTTACAAGCACTCCTATGTTCATTGCAGCATTATTCACAAGAACCAAGACTTGGAAACAACCTAAATGCCCATCAATGGATGAATGGGTAAAGAAGATGAAGTGTATATATATATATGTGCAGTGGAATACTATTTGGCCATTAAAAGATGAAATCGTACCATTTGCAACAATATAGGTGGACCTTGAGGGCATTATGCTAAGCAAAGTAAGTTAGATGGAGAAATTCAAATACCATATGATTTCACTCATATGTGGAAGATAAAACACAACAACAAACAAACACATAGATGAGACAATAGATTGGTTGTTACCAGAGGAGAAGGGAGAGAGGGCAAAAGGAGTAAAAAGGCACATATGTATGGTGAGGAATGGCAATTAGACTTTGAGTGGTGAACATGATGTAGTCTTCACAGAAATTGAAATATAATAATGTACACCTAAAATTTAAATAATGTTATAAACCGATGTTAGTTGAATAAAATAATTCAGTTGCATGTGTACACACTAACAGTGAATAATTCGAAAAGGAAATAAACAAAACAATTCCATCAACAATAATAAAATAATTAGCAATAAAATTAACCAAGGAAGTGAAAAACTTGTACACTGAAAACCACAAAACATTGCTGAAGAAATTTTAAAAGACATAAACAAATGGAAAGACATCAGTGTTCATGGATTTGAAGTTTAAATATTAATTAAGATGTCAATTCAATGCAATCCCTATCAAAATCCAAATAGTATTTTTTGCAGAAATAGAAAACACATCCTAAAATACATATGGAATCTCAAGGGATCCTGGATAGAGAAAACAATCTAGAGAAAGAACAAATTTGGAGGATTCACAAATCTTGATTTCAAAATTTTCTACAAAGCTATAGTAATCAAAATAGTATGGTCCTGGCATAAAGATAGACATACTGACCAATGCAATAGAATAGACAGCACAGAAATAAACCCTTGCATATATGCTCAAATGATTTTTGACAAGGGTGTCAAGAACATTCAATGGGGAAAGGACAGTCTTTTCAACAAATGGTGCTGGGAAAATTGGATATTCACATGCAAAAGAATGTATTGGGCTCTTACACCATAGACAAAAGTTAACTCAAAATGGAAAAAAGACCTAAATGTAAGACCTGAAACTATAATATTTTTAGAAGAAAACATATAGAAAAGAGCTTCATAACATTGGATTTGGCAATGATTTCTTGGAAATGACACCAAACACACAAGCAACAAAACAAAAATAGCTAAGTGGGAATACATCAAACTAAAATGTTTCTGCACAGCAAAGGTAAAAATCAACAGATTGAAAGGCAACCTATGAAATGGGAGAATATATTTGCCTATTGTATATCTGATAAGGAGTTAATATCCAAAACGTATAAAGAACTCCTACAACTCAATAGAAAAGAAACAAATAACCTGATTTAAAAATGAGCAAATGACTTGAATAGACATTTCTCCAAAGAAGTCAAACAAATGGACAACACGTATATGAAAACATGTTAATCATCACTATTCATCAGGGTAATGCAAATCAAAGCCACAATGAGATATCACCTCACAGCTGTTAGGATAGCTATTATCAACATGAATAGATGGCTAGATAGATAAATAGATGATACATAGATAGACAGATAGATAGATAGATAATGATAGATAACAAGATATAACAAGCATTGGCAAAGATGACAAGAAATTGGAAAGCTTGTAAACTGTTGGTAGGAATGTAAAATGGTGCAGTTGCTATGGAAAACAGTATGGAGGTTACTCAAAAAAATAAGAGTTACCAGCAATCCCAATTCCACCTGCTTTTACAAAAGAATTGAAATCAGTCTTTTTTTTTTTCTTTTGAGGAAGATTAGGCGAAGGTTTTGAAGAAAAACCTACAAAACTAATAACAAAGATAACGCTCAAAATAAACACAATATATGTCATCATTATTCCTACTTGGAATCTAACCATGACCAATGACATGAAAAATCATCGTTGTATCTCAACTATAGGAACACTAATGACCAACATCCGAAAATTCCACCCACTAATTAAAATTATCAACCACTCTTTTATCGGTCTACCAGCCCCATCAAACATCTCATCATGATGAAACTTTGGCTCCCTCCTAGGAATCTGCCTAATCCTACAAATCTTAACAGGCCTATTCCTAGCCATACACTACACATCAGACACAACAACCGCTTTCTCATCCATCACCCATATCTGCCGAGATGTCAACTACGGATGAATTATCCGCTATCTCCATGCCAACGGAGCATCCATACTCTTTATCTGTCTCTTCATCCACGTAGGATGCGGCCTTTACTACGGCTCCTACAAATTCCTAGAAACATGAAACATTGGAATTATTCTACTCTTTACAGTGATAGCCACAGCATTCATGGGCTACGTCCTGCCATGAGGCCAAATGTCCTTCTGAGGAGCAACGGTCATTACTAACCTCATATCAGCAATCCCTCACATTGGCACTACCCTCGTCGAATGAATCTGAGGCGGGTTCTCAGTAGACAAAGCCACCCTGACCCGATTCTTTGCCTTCCATTTCATCCTACCCTTCATCATTACAGCCCTGGTAGTTGTACATTTACTATTCCTTCACAAAACAGGATCCAACAACCCGTCAGGAATTTCATCTGACATGGACAAAATCCCATTCCACCCATACTACACAATCAAAGACATTCTAGGATTCCTTCTCCTGATTTTACTCTTACTAACCCTAGTATTATTTTCTCCCAACCTCCTAGGAGACTCAGACAACTACACCCCAGCCAACCCCCTCAGCACTCCCCCACATATTAAACCAGAATGATATTTCCTATTTGCCTACGCCATCCTACGCTTCATTCCCAATACACTAGGTGGCGTATTAGCTCTAATCCTCTCCATCCTAATCCTAGCAATCATCCCTATTCTCCACACATCAAAACAACGAAGCATAATATTCCGACCCCTCAGTCAATGCATATTCTGACTTTTAGTAGCAGACTTACTAACACTAACATGAATTGGCGGACAACCAGTGGAACACCCATACGTAATTATCGGCCAACTAGCCTCAATCCTCTACTTCTCCCTAATCCTCATTCTCATACCACTCGCAAGTATCATCAAAAACAACCTTCTAAAATGAAGAGTCCCTGTAGTATATCACACATTACCCTGGCCTTGTAAACCAGAAAAGGGGGAGACATTCCCCCCAAGGACTTTCAAGGAAGAAGCTCTAGCTCCACCGTCAACACCCAAAGCTGAAATTCTACTTAAACTATTCCTTGATTTCCTCCCCTAAACGACAACAACCCACCCTCATGTGCCATGTAAGTATTAAATGGTGTCCCACCTAGCACCGCATTATCCAGACACACAATGTCCTATGAATGCCCTATGTACATCGTGCATTAAATTGTTTGCCCCATGAATAATAAGCATGTACATACTATTATTTATTTTACATAAGTACATTTATATTATTGGTCGTGCATACCCCATCCAAGTCAAATCATTTCCAGTCAACACGCATATCACAACCCATGTTCCACGAGCTTAATCGCCAAGCCGCGGGAAATCAGCAACCCTTCCAATACGTACCCTCGTTCTCGCTCCAGGCCCATCAACTGGGGGGGTTTCTACAGTGAAACTATACCTGGCATTTGGTTCTTTCTTCAGGGCCATCTCACCTAAATTCGCCCACTCTTTCCCCTTAAATAAGACATCTCAATGGATTAATGACTAATCAGCCCATGCTCACACATAACTGTGGTTTCATGCATTTGGTATCTTTTTATATTTGGGGATGCTATGACTCAGCTATGGCCGTCAGAGGCCCCGACGCAGTCAATTAAATTGAAGCTGGACTTAAATTGAACGTTATTTACCCGCATCACCAACCATAAGGTGTTATTCAGTCCATGGTAGCAGGACATAGGGAAAAATCCACATACATACACACACGTACACACACGTACACGTACGTACACGTATGCACACACGCACCAAGCAGGTAAATAATTTTCTTAATGAAAGCCCCCCACCCCCCATTAAACTTCACACATGCACATTCAACACAATCTTGCCAAACCCCGAAAACAAGACTAAAATGTACAACACTTCATGAAGCTTAACTCTCGCACATCAACCACACCAATTTAACACACCTAATAAGCCCAACAAGCCCTGCCATTAATACCAACATGCTACTTTAATCAATAAAATTTCCATAGACAGACATCCCCCTAGATCTGATTTTCTAAATTTACCAAAACAACCCCTTTACTCGCCCGAATTTAAATCTGTTACTATAGCTTAATAACACAAAGCAAGGCACTGAAAATGCCTAGATGAGTATTACTACTCCATTAACACATAGGTTTGGTCCTAGCCTTTTTATTAGTTGTTAATAAAATTACACATGCAAGTATCCGCACCCCAGTGAGAATGCCCTCTAAATCGCGCCCTGACGATCAAAAGGACCAGGTATCAAGCGCACTAAGAAGTAGCTCATAACACCTTGCTCAGCCACACCCCCACGGGACACAGCAGTGATACAAATTAAGCTATGAACGAAAGTTTGATTAAGTTATATTAAATAGGGTTGGTAAATTTCGTGCCAGCCACCACGGTCATACGATTAACCCAAATTAATAAAGCCCCGGCGTAAAGCGTGTCAAAGACTAACACCAGAAATAAGGTTAAAACCCAGTTAAACTGTAAAAAGCTACAACCAAAGTAAAATAGATTACGAAAGTGACTTTACTACCTCTGACCACACGATAGCTAAGACCCAAACTGGGATTAGATATCCCACTATGCTTAGCCCTAAACCAAAATAGCCCATCACAACAAACCTATTCACCAGAGTACTACTAGCAACAGCCTAAAACTCAAAGGACTTGCCGGTGCTTTACGTCCCTCTAGAGGAGCCTGTTCTGTAATCGATAAACCCCGATAAACCCTACCAACCCTTGCTAATACAGCCCATATACCGCCATCTTCAGCAAACCCTAAAAAGGCACCGAAGTAAGCACAAGTATGCAACATAAAAACGTTAGGTCAAGGTGTAGCCCATGGGATGGAGAGAAATGGGCTACATTTTCTACCTTAAGAACTCAACCCAAACGAAAGTCTCTATGAAACTAGAGACCAAAGGAGGATTTAGCAGTAAATTAAGAATAGAGAGCTTAATTGAATCAGGCCATGAAGCATGCACACACCGCCCATCACCCTCCTTAAATATCACAAATCACAACATAACATAAAACCGTGATTCAAACATATGAAAGGAGACAAGTCGTAACAAGGTAAGTATACCAGAAGGTGTACTTGGATAACCAAAGTGTAGCTTAAACAAAGCATCCAGCTTACACCTAGAAGATTTCATACAGAATGAACACTTTGAACTAAAGCTAGCCCAAACAATATTCAACTTAACCACTTTTAGTCACTCAACTAAAACATTCACCAAACCATTAAAGAATAGGAGATAGAAATTTTAACTTGGCGCTATAGAGAGAGTACCGTAAGGGAACGATGAAAGACACATTAAAAGTACCAAACAGCAAAGCTTACCCCTTTTACCTTTTGCATAATGATTAAACTAGAACAAATTTAGCAAAGAGAACTTAAGCTAAATACCCCGAAACCAGACGAGCTACCTATGAACAGTTGCAAAGAACCAACTCATCTATGTCGCAAAATAGTGAGAAGATTTATAGGTAGAGGTGAAAAGCCTAACGAGCCTGGTGATAGATGGTTGTCCAGAAACAGAATTTCAGTTCAAATTTAAATTTACCTAAAAGCCACTGAATTCTAATGTAAATTTAAATTATAATCTAAAAAGGTACAGCTCTTTAGATACAGGATACAACCTTCATTAGAGAGTAAGAATAAGATATACCCATAGTTGGCTTAAAAGCAGCCATCAATTAAGAAAGCGTTCAAGCTCGACGACATATTTATCTTAATTCCAGCAATAAACCCAAACTAACTCCTAATCTTATACTGGACTATTCTATCGATATATAGAAGCAATAATGTTAATATGAGTAACAAGAATTATTTCTCCTTGCATAAGCTTATATCAGAACGAATACTCACTGATAGTTAACAACAAGATAGACACAACCCAAAAACCAACGACCTATCAAAACTATTGTTAACCCGACACAGGTATGCACCCATAAGGAAAGATTAAAAGAAGTAAAAGGAACTCGGCAAACACAAACCCCGCCTGTTTACCAAAAACATCACCTCTAGCATTCCTAGTATTAGAGGCACTGCCTGCCCAGTGACGTCTGTTTAAACGGCCGCGGTATCCTAACTGTGCAAAGGTAGCATAATCACTTGTTCCCTAAACAGGGACTTGTATGAACGGCCACACAAGGTTTCACTGTCTCTTACTTCCAATCAGTGAAATTGACCTTCCCGTGAAGAGGCGGGAGTAACTAAATAAGACAAGAAGACCCTATGGAACTTTAATTAACTGATTCACAAAAAATAACATACAAACCTAACCTTCAGGGACAAGAGAACCTTTGACTGAATCAGCAATTTCGGTTGAGGTGACCTCGGAGAACAAAATAACCTCTGAGTGATTAAAATCCAGACTAACTAGTCGAAATATACAATCACTTATTGATCCAAACTATTGATCAACGGAACAAGTTACCCTAGGGATAACAGTGCAATCCTATTCCAGAGTCCATATCGACAATTAGGGTTTACGACCTCGATGTTGGATCAAGACATCCTAATGGTGCAACCGCTACTAAGGGTTCGTTTGTTCAACGATTAAAGTCTTACGTGATCTGAGTTCAGACCGGAGTAATCCAGGTCGGTTTCTATCTATTCTACACTTTTCCCAGTACGAAAGGACAAGAAAACTAGGGCCCACTTTGCAAGAAGCGCCCTCAAACTAATAGCTGATATAATCTAAATCTAACTAATTTGTACCCCCCATTGCCCTGGAACAGGGCTCGTTAGGGTGGCAGAGCCTGGCAACTGCGTAAAACTTAAACCTTTATAACCAGAGGTTCAACTCTTCTCCCTAACAGCATGTTCATAATTAACGTCCTCCTCCTAATTGTCCCAATCCTACTCGCCGTAGCATTCCTCACACTAGTCGAATGAAAAGTCTTAGGCTACATACAACTCCGCAAAGGACCCAACATTGTAGGCCCCTACGGTCTACTGCAACCCATCACCGATGCCCTCAAACTATTCCTTAAAGAACCACTACAACCACTAACATCATCAACATCCATATTTATCATCGCACCAATCCTAGCCCTCACCCTAGCCCTAACCATATGAATCCCACTACCCATACCATATCCACTAATCAACATAAATTTAGGAGTACTATTCATACTAGCTATATCAAGCCTAGCCGTCTACTAAATCCTCTGATCGGGATGAGCTTCAAACTCAAAACACGCCCTAATTGGGGCCCTACGGGCAGTAGCACAAACCATATCATATGAACTAACACTAGCAATTATTCTACTCTCAGTCCTCCTAATAAGTGGATCATTCACATTATCTACACTTATCACCACCCAAGAGTACCTATGACTAATCTTCCCATCATGACCCCTAGCCATAATATGATTTATCTCAACATTAGCCAAAACCAACCAAGCCCTATTTGACCTGACAGAAGGAGAGTCAGAACTTGTCTCTCGTTTTAACGTTGAATACGCAGCCGGTCCGTTCGCCCTATTCTTCCTGGCAGAATATGCAAACATCATCATGATAAACATGTTCACAACAACACTATTTCTAGGAGCATTTCATAACCCCTGCTTACCAGAACTCTACTCAATTAATTTCACCATCAAAGCCCTCCTCCTAACATGCTCCTTCCTATGAATCCGAGCATCCTACCCACGATTCCGATACGACCAACTCATACATCTCCTATGAAAAAACTTCCTACTGCTTACGCTAGCCCTCTGCATATGACACGTCTCACTACCAATCATACTATCCAGATCCCACCACAAACATAAGAAATATGTCTGACAAAAGAGTTACTTTGATAGAGTAAATCATAGAGGTTCAAACCCTCTTATTTCTAGGACCACAGGAGTTGAACCCGCTCCTGAGAATTCAAAATTCTCCGTGCTACCGAATTACACCCTACCCTACAAGTAAGGTCAGCTAAATAAGCTATCGAGCCCCTTCCCATACTAATAAACCCTCTTATCTTTACAATTATCCTAACGACAGTTCTTCTAGGAACTATAATTGTTATAACAAGCTCGCACTGATTAATAATCTGAATTGGATTCGAAATAAACCTGCTAGCCATTATCCCCATTCTAATAAAAAAATACAACCCCCGAGCCATAGAGGCATCCACTAAGTACTTCCTGACCCAAGCCACCGCATCCATACTCCTCATAATAGCAATTATCATCAACCTCATACACTCAGGCCAATGAACAATCACAAAAATCTTCAACCCCACAGCATCCATCATTATAACCTCGGCCCTTGCTATAAAACTTGGACTTACACCCTTCCATTTCTGAGTACCCGAAGTCACACAGGGCATTTCACTGACATCAGGCCTCATCTTACTCACATGACAAAAACTAGCCCCAATATCAGTCCTGTACCAAATCTCACCCTCAATCGACCTAAACATCCTACTGACCATAGCCGTACTATCAATCCTAGTAGGGGGCTGAGGCGGCCTTAACCAAACTCAACTACGAAAAATCATAGCATACTCGTCAATCGCACGTATAGGATGAATAACAGCTGTCCTAGCATACAATCCAACAATAACAGTACTACGTATACTAATTTACATTATAATGACACTCACAATATTCATACTGTTTATCCACAGCTCCTCCACCACAACACTATCACTTTCACATACATGAAATAAAACACCCCTAACTACCGCACTGATCCTAATTACCTTACTATCCATAGGAGGCCTTCCTCCACTATCAGGATTCATACCCAAATGAATAATCATCCAAGAACTTACTAAAAACAACAGTATCATCCTCCCCACACTAATGGCCGTCATAGCACTACTCAACCTCTACTTCTACATATGACTAACCTACTCCACATCACTAACCGTATTCCCATCCACAAACAACATAAAAATGAAATGACAATTTGAAACCAAACAAATAACCCTCCTACCCCCATTAATCGTAATATCCTCTAACTCCCATATTATCAATTTTGGATTAGGAATTTAGGTTAACATCAGACCAAGAGCCTTCCAAGCTCTAAGCAAGTGTATTCACTTAATTCCTGCATACTAAGGACTGCAATACTCTATCTCACATCAATTGAACACAAATCAAACACTTTCATTAAGCTAAGCCCTTACTAGATTGGTGGGCTACCATCCCACAAAATTTTAGTTAACAGCTAAATACCCTAGTCAACTGGCTTCAATCTACTTCTCCCGCCGCCTAGAAAAAAAGGCGGGAGTAGCCCAGGCAGAATTGAAGCTGCTCCTTTGAATTTGCAATTCAATGTGAAATTCACCACGGGACTTGATAAGAAGAGGATTCCAACCTTTGTCTTTAGATTTACAATCTAATGCTTACTCAGCCATCTTACCTATGTTCATTACTCGCTGCTTATTCTCAACCAACCACAAAGACATCGGCACTTTATATCTCCTATTCGGCGTTTGAGCTGGAATAGTAGGAACCGCCCTAAGCCTCTTAATTTGTGCTGAATTAGGTCAACCTGGAACCCTGCTAGGAGATGATCAAATCTACAATGTTATTGTAACCGCCCATGCATTCGTAATAATTTTCTTCATAGTTATACCTATCATGATTGGAGGATTTGGAAACTGATTAGTCCCCCTAATAATTGGAACACCCGATATAGCTTTCCCTTGAATAAACAATATAAGCTTCTGACTACTCCCCCCATCATTCCTGCTCCTTCTTGCTTCCTCAATAATTGAAGCAGGCGCTGGGACGGGTTGAACCGTATATCCTCCCCTGGCTGGAAATCTGGCGCATTCAGGAGCCTCCATTGACTTAACTATTTTCTCTCTCCACCTGACTGGTCTATCTTCAATTTTAGGCGCCATCAACTTTATCACTACAATCATCAATATAAAACCACCAGCCCTGTCCCAGTATCAAACTCCCCTATTCGTCTGATCCGTCCTTATCACAGCAGTACTCCTTCTACTAGCTCTCCCAGTCTTAGCAGCAGGCATTACTATACTTCTCACAGACCGTAATCTAAATACTACTTTCTTCGACCCCGCGGGGGTAGGAGATCCAATCCTTTACCAACACCTATTCTGATTCTTCGGACACCCCGAAGTCTACATTCTCATCCTACCGGGCTTCGGGATGATCTCACACATCGTCACATACTAGTCAGGTAAAAAAGAACCATTTGGCTACATGGGCATGGTATGAGCTATAATGTCCATCGGCTTCTTAGGCTTCATCGTATGAGCTCACCACATGTTCACAGTAGGAATGGACATTGACACACGAGCATACTTCACATCAGCTACCGTGATAATCGCCATCCCCACTGGTGTAAAAGTATTTAGCTGGCTGGCCACCCTTCATGGAGGAAATATTAAATGATCTCCAGCCATACTCTGAGCCCTAGGCTTCATCTTCTTATTTACAGTAAGGGGTTTAACAGGGATGGTCTTAGCCAACTCCTCTCTAGATATTGTCCTCCACGATACTTATTATGTAGTAGCACATTTCCACTACATCTTATCTATAGGAGCAGTCTTTGCTATTATAGGAGGGTTTGTTCACTGATTCCCCCTATTCTCAGGATATACACTCAATCAAACCTGAGCAAAAGTCCACTTTACAATCATATTCGTAGGAGTCAACATAACCTTCTTCCCACAACATTTTCTTGGCCTCTCAGGAATGCCACGACGCTATTCCCATTACCCAGACGCATATACAACATGAAATACAATCTCATCCATAGGATCTTTCATCTCACTTACAGCAGTAATACTAATAATTTTCATGATCTGAGAAGCATTCGCATCCAAACAAGAAGTATCTACAGTAGAACTAACTTCAACCAATCTCGAATGACTACACGGATGCCCTCCGCCATATCATACATTTGAAGAACATGCCTATGTGAACCCAAAATAAGAAAGGAAGGAATTGAACCCCCTCTAACTGGTTTCAAGCCAATATCATAACCACTATGTCTTTCTCCATTAAATGAGGTATTAGTAAAAATTACATAACTTTGTCGAAGTTAACTTATAGGTTAAATCCCTATATACCTCCATGGCCTATCCCTTCCAACTAGGATTCCAAGGCGCAACATCTCCCATTATAGAAGAGCTCCTCCACTTCCACGATCACACACTAATAATTGTATTCCTAATTAGCTCCTTAGTATTATATATCATCTCATCAATACTAACAACCAAATTAACTCACACTAGCACTATAGACGCTCAAGAAGTAGAAACAATTTGAACAATTCTACCAGCCATTATTCTGATTCTAATCGCCCTCGCATCCTTACGAATTCTATACATAATAGACGAAATCAACAACCTGTCCCTCATGGTCAAAACAATGGGCCACCAATGATACTGAAGCTACAAGTATACCGATTACGAAGATCTGACCTTCGACTCTTACATGATCCCCACATCAGACCTAAAGCCAGGAGAACTACGTCTTCTAGACGTAGGTTTACGTTGCTAGGACTTTATCCATTTCTTCTAGGTTATCTAATTTGTTGGCAGATAATTGCCCATGTTAGTCTTTTATTATCCTTTGTATTTCTGCAATATCAGTTGTAATGCCACGTCTCATTATGTTTTTATTTTTTAGTCTAGCTAAAGATTGGTCAATCTTTTCAAAAAACCAAAAAACTTTTGAAAAACTTTTCATAAAACTCTTAGTTTCTCGATGATTTTCTATTCTCCATATTGTTTATTTCTGCCTTAATCATTATTGTTTCCTTTCTTCTGCTAATTTGGGCTTAATCTGCTCTTTTTCTAATTTCTTGAGTTATAAAGTTTTGTTGTTTAGTTGAGATATTTCTTCTTTTTTAATGTAAGTGTTTAGCACTATAAAATTGCCTTTTAGTATTGCTTTTTGCTGCATACCATAAGTTTTGGTATGCTTTGTTTCTATTTTACTTCATGTAAAGATATTGTCTGATTTCTCTTTTAATTATTTCTTTGATGCATTGGTTGTCAAAAGTGTGTTGATTAATTTCCATATATTTGTTAGTTTTCCAGTTTTCCTTCTGTTATTGATTTTTTAAGTTTCATTCCATTGTGGTAGGAAAATGTACTTAAAATGATTTCAGTCTTTTTAATTTTGTTAAGACTGTTTTGCAACCCGATATGTGATCTATTCTGGAGAATGGTCTATGTGTGCATGAGATGAATGTGTATTCTGTTGCCACTGGATGGAATGTTCCATTTCTGTTTGTTAGGTCCATTTCGTCTACAGTGTTAGTCAGGTTTCCTTATTAACCTACTGTCTGGATGTCCTAGTCAATATTAAAAGTGGAGTACTGAAATTTCCTATTATTTTGTTGTTATTTCTCTCTTCAGTTTTGTCAATATTTGCTTCATATATTTAGCTGTTTTGATGTTGACTGCATAGATATTTATAATTGTTGTATCTTGGTGAATTGACCATTTTATCATTATGTAATATCTTTCTTTGTCTCTTGTGTAGTTTTTGACTTAAAGTGTAAATTAGTCTGATATAAGTATGATCACCCTGCATTTACTATCTTTTTCCATCCTTTCACTTTTAGCCTAGATATGTCCTTTATCTAAGGTGAATTTTTTGTAGACAGCATTGAGTTGTATCTTGTCCATTTGTTTAATCCATTCATCCACTCTAGATGTTTAGATTAGGAATTTTAATCCATTTATATTTAAAGTAATTATTGATAGATACTTCCTATTGCCATTTTCTTCATTGTTTTCTGCCTGTTTTATAGCCTGTTTGTCCCTCCTTTCTTCAACTGATGTCTCCCTTTGTGTTTTGTTGATTTTTTTAGTAGTGATGTGCTGTGATTACTGTCTTATTTTCTTCTATGTATCTTTATAGGTATTACCTTTGTGGTTACCATGAGGTTTAAATAAAATATCGTATAGGTATAATGATCTATTTTAAGCTAACATCTTAACTTCAAACACATATAAAGACCCTACAATTTTACTTCTCTCCACATGCACTTTATGATATTGATGTCACTTATTACATCTTTTTGTATTGTATATTCATTAACATATTCCAAGTCATAGTTATTTTTTAAACTTCTGTTTTTAACTTCTATACCAGAATTGAAAGTGATGTGTGCATCACTGTTACCATAGTACAATATTTTGTATTTGTCCATGTATTTATCTTTACCGGAGATCTGTATACTTTCATATGCTTTAGTTTTGTTTTTAATGTTCTTTATTTCAACTTGAAGGACTCTTTTTAACATTTCTTGTAAGGCAAGCCAAGTGGTGATGAACCCTCTCAGCTTTTGTTATCTGGGAAAGTTCATATCTCTCTTTCACTTTTGAAGGACGTTTTTTCTCCAGTATAATATTCTTGGTTGGCAGGAGTTTTTTTCTGTCAGAGCTTTGAATATATTATACCACTCCCTTCTCAACTGAGGATTTTACTGATAAATCTGCTAATTGTCTTATGCAGGCTTCCTTTACGTGATAAATCACTTTTCTATTGTTGTTTTCAAGATTATCTCTTTGTTTTTAACTTTTGATAATTTGATTATAATGTGTATTGGTGGTGAATACTTAGAATATATTCTATTTTACGATATTTGGTCTCCTTGAAACAGATGACCAGTCTCCAGATTTGGGAGCTTTTGGTCATTCTGTCTTTGTTTTCTAAAATTTTTTCCAGCTTCACTGAGGTATATTTGACAAATAAAAAATGTATATATTTAAATTGTACAGCATGATGTTGTCATATACATGTACATTGTGAAATGATTACCACAATCTAGCTAATTAACATATCCATCACTTCACATAATTTCAGTTTTTGTGTGTGTGGTAAGAACACTTAAGATCCACTCTCTTTCAAAATTCAAGTATACAATAAAGTATTATCAACTATAGTCACCATCTTGTAGGTTAATTTTCCAGAACTTATTCATCCTGTGTAACTGAACCTTTGTACCCTTTAATTAACATCTACCCATTTCCCACTCCTCCAAGACCCTGGAACCACCACTCTGTGCTCTGCTTTTATGAGTCTGACTTTTTTAGATTCCACATATAAACGAGATCATGCAGTATTTGTCTTTCTGTGCCTGGCTTATTATGTTACTTACCATAATAGCCTCAAGGTTCATCCATGTCACTGAAAATGGCAAGACTTTCTTTTTTTATGGCTGAATTTTATGTATATATATCACATCTTCTTTATCTATCCATTCATCAGTGAACCCATAGGTTGTTTCCGTATCTTGGCTATTGTGAATAATGCTGCAGTGAACATAGGAGTGTCATATCTCTTCACAATATTGATTTCAAATCATTTAGATATATACCCAGAATGGGGAATGCTATATCATTAGTTAGTTCTATTTTTAATTTTTTGAGGAACTTCCATACTGTTTTGCATAATGGCTGTACCAATTTCTATTCCCACCAACAGTAAATAATGGTTTCCTTTTCTCCATTCTCACCAACATTTGTTATCTTCTGCCTTTAAGATAATTACCATTTTAACAGGTGTGAGGTGATAATTCACTGTGGTTTTTATTTGATTCCCCAATGATTAGTGATGTTGTCCATCTTTTCATATACCCATTGTCCATTTGTGTGTCTTCTTTGGAGAAATGTCTATTTATGTTCTTATCCCATTTATTGTGTTATTTGTTTTTTTAGCTATTAAATTGTTTGAGTTCCATATATAGATTTGATGTCAACCCCTTATCTGATACATGGCTTGAAAACATATTCTCCTTTTCCACAGGTTGCCTCTTCACTCTGTTGGTTGTTTTCTTTGCTATGCAGCAGCTTTTTAGTTTGATGTAATCCCACTGATCTATTTTTGCTTCTGTTGCATATGCTTTTAGTGTCATATTGAAAAAACAGTTGCCAAGACCAATGTCAAGAAGTTTTCACTTAAGTTTTCTTCTACCTGTTTTACAGTTTCAAGTCTTATGGTTAAGTATTTAATTGATTTTGAGTTTATTTTTGCATATAATGAGAAATAACAGTCCAATTTTGTTCTTCTGTGTGTGGATATTCAGTTTCCCTAACACCATCTATTGAATAGATTATCCCTATTGTGTGTTCTTGGCACCCTTGTTGAAAGTCAGCTGACCACAGATTCATGCATCTATTTCTGGGCTCTCTATTCTATTCCATTGGGCTATTCCAGTACTGTACTGTTTTGATTACCACAGCTTTGTAATATAGTTTGAAATCAGGAAATATGATGCCTCCAGCTTTGTTCTTCTTTCTCAACATAACTTGAATGATTTGGGTCTTTTGTGGTTCCATGTAAATCATAGGACTATCTTTTCTATTTTTGTTGAGAATGTCATTGGGTTTTGATAGGGATTGCATTGATTCTGTAGATTGCTTTATATAGTATGGACATTTTAACAACATTAATTCTTCCAATCCATGGACATGGGATGTGTTTCTATTTTCCCATGTCTTCTTTAATTTCCTTCATTGATGTTTTATAATTTTCAGTATATAAGTCTTTTACCTCTTTGATAATTTATTCCCAGCTTTAAAATTGTTTTTCGGTCAGTATCATAGATGATATTGTTTTCTTATTTTTCCTTTCAGATAGTTCATTATCTGTAGAAATGCAACTGATTTTTGCATGCTGCAAATTCACGGAATTTGTTTATTAGTTCTAACAGTTTTTTCTTGAGTCTTTAGAGTTTTCTACATATATGATCATCTCATAAGCAAACAGTTAATTTTACTCATCCTATCCAATTTGGTTGTCTTTTACTTCTTTTTCTTGTCAAATTGCTGTCACTAGGTCTTCTTGTACTATGTCAAATAGAAGTATTGATTGTGAGTATCCTTGCCTTTTACTAGATCTTAGAGGGAAAGCTTATAGGTCCCCCGCCCCTGATTATGATATTAGCTGTGTAACTTTCAAATATGGCCTTAATTGTGTTGAGGTAAACTCCTTTCTACCTATTTTGGTGAAAGTTTTAATCATAAATGGATGTTGAATTTTGTCAAATGCTGAACTGAAACAAGAAGAAATAGAAAATCTGAATAGACCAATAACAAGAAAGGAGATTGAATCAATAATCCAAAGCCCGACAATGATGAAAAGCCCAGTAACAGATGGCTTCATGGGTGAATTCTACCAAACATTTAAAAAAGAATTAATACAAATCCTTCTTAAACTATTACAAAAAATAGAAAAGAGAACAATGCCAAACTCATTTTATGAGGCTAGTGTCACTCTGATACCAAAGCCAAAGAAAGATAACACAAGAAGAAACATAAAAGAAGAAGAAGAAAATATCCCTGATGAGTATAGATGCAAAAATCCTCAATAAAATAGTATCAAGTTGAATTCATCAGCATATTAAAAGGATTATACACCATGTCCAAGTGGTATTTATCCCTTGCATGCAAGAATGGTTCAACATATGTAAATCAATCAATGTGATACAACACTTTAACAAAATGAAAGAAAAAAAAACCACCATCATCTAAATAGACACAGAAAAAGCATTGGCCATTATTTTTCTCAATAAGCTTTCTCTGTCTCTTTTTCTTCTGGGACTTCTGTAATGCAGATATTGATCTACTTGATGGAATCTGATAAGTCCCTTAAGTTTTATTCACTCTTTTTTTTTTTTTTTAAAGATTTTATTTTTTTCCTTTTTCTCCCCAAAGCCCCCCCGGTACATAGTTGTGTATTCTTCATTGTGGGTTCTTCTAGTTGTGGCATGTGGGACGCTACCTCAGCGTGGTCTGGTGAGCAGTGCCATGTCCGCGCCCAGGATTCGAACTAACGAAACACTGGGCCGCCTGCAGCGGAGCGCGCGAACTTAACCACTCGGCCACGGGGCCAGCCCCTTTATTCACTCTTTTTCATTCTTCTTTGCTTTTGCTTTTGTGATTGGATAATTCCAAATGTCTTGTCTTTGAGTTCACTGACTTCCAGCGATAAAGTCTGACGTTACACCCATCTAGTTAATCATTCAGTTCAGTTATTGCATTTTTCACCTGCAAAATTTATGGGGTTTTTTCCTATCTCTATTTGGAAAATATAATTTTCTTCATGCATTGTTTTCCTGAACTCATTGAGCATCCTTATAATTAGAATTTTGAATTCTTTTTTAGGTAATGAATACCTCCTTTTCTTTGGTGTTGGTTTCTAGAGATTTATTTTGTTTCTTCACTTGAGCCATGTTTTCCTGTTTCAAGTTTTTCACACTTGGTATTGGTATCTGCACATTTGAAAAAATAGCCTCTTTTCTGTTTTTGTGGACTGGCTTCATACATGGGAAAACCGTCACCAATAAGCCTGGCTGGAGATTCTGGTGGACCTCTGAAGCCTTTTGTTGTGGATGTATCTTCTTCTCTGGACTTATCCATGTAAATTCCTAATTAGTGGGATTTTCTGGTTTCTTTTTTCAGGAGTTCATAATATCTTGCTCCCTCTGGTCTGTTTGCTGTACTGCAGGTCTTCTGGAGAAGAAGCCTGCTACCCAGCTCTTTTTTTGTTCCCACAGACCTGAAGAACATGAAGAGTGAGCCCTAATCAGTTGTAATACAGGCACCACGCCAATACAAGATGTAAATAACAGGAACTGTGTGAAATAGGAGTCAGATTGGGGACGAGAGGTATGTGAAAACTCTCTGCATTTTCTGATCAATTGTGCTATAAACCTAAATCTGCACTGAAAAATAAAGCATAATTTTAAAAAAGCCACACACACACAATGAAATACTATTTTACATTAACAAGATAGGCAAAAATTAAAATTGCAAACACTAACAAATATTGAGGTTAAAGAATGTCTCAACAAAAGCATGAGGAGATATTCTTATATGCTTATATAATGTTGGTTGGAAAATGTTCTGGCAGCAGTATCTTGTAAAAAGTGACACATTCGCATCTTAAAGCTGAATAGTTCTCTTCTACTACATATGTATCTTCAATCAGAGTTCTCAATCATGGGTGACTTTTTCCCCCAAGGGGACATTTGGCAATGTTGAGAGACAGTTTTGGCTGTTAGAACTGTGTCTCTCCACTCAGTTCTCGGTATCAAGTGGGTAGAGGCCAACCTCACAGGATATTTGGTTCTGTCCAAAATGTCCATCGGACATTTGGTCCACACCAAAAGGTCCTTGATATTTGGTCCAGTCCAAAACATCTGTAAGACATTTGGTTCATCAGACACTTGGTCCAGGCCAAAAGGTCTTCGATATTTGGTCCTGTCCAAAACATCCACAAACATATTCGGTCCGTGCCAAATGGTTTTGAGTGGGACCAAATATCAAGGACCTTTTGGCATGTACCCAATGTCTTCATGGATGATTTGGACAGGACCAAATATTACCAGATATCAAGGATCTTTTGGCATGGACCAAATGTCTTATGAACCTTTTGGACAGGACCTAATGTTTGCTAATCAAGGCCACGGATGCTGCTAAACATCCTACAATGCATAGAAGAGCCCCTCCCCAAACCAAAAGACTCAACTCAAAATGTCAACAAGACAAAGTTTGAGAAACTGTGCCTTGGATAAACTCTTTTGTAAGTCCAACAGAAAATTTTTATTAACACTATTTCTAATGGCAAACCAGCCAAACAAATAAGTAAAAGAAAATAAAACCCCTACATATATCTCTTCCATCCAGGAACATGAAAATGAGTCAAGTGTGGTATATTTATACAACTGAATACAATAAAGCAGTAAAATTTGATGACAACTAAACATATCAACATGGACGAATGTTACAAAGATAATGTTCATTTAAAAAAGGAAATTGTGAAACATGCAATAGAGTATCATTTTCAAAATTTTCAGAAACTAGCAATAGTAAACAACATATGGTCCAAGGTTACATGTGTACATTGTAAAGCTACAAAGTGAAGGTAATGATAAAGAAACAGGTATTCAGGATAACGTTTCTCTGAACTAAGGATTGGGATCTAGGGAAATGTGATTGAGAAACAGCACCCAGAGTTTTGATACTGGGTAATGTTCTGTTTCTGTAGGTTTATTATTACGCTTCATAACTTAAATATAGTCTTCATATCTTCACTTGTCTTTACCAACATTTCATGATAAAATAAAAACATTTAAAATGTAGAAAAGAACGCACCCAAATATTAAGTGAAAAATACAGTGACAAATAAGAAGAGATTTCCTCAAGTACACATTCTTGAACCCAGTCTTTGTATATGTACTGTTATTGTTGCCTCTCACAGTGCTTGGTTCCCTGTATATTCTTTGCCCCTATACAAAGTATTACAGGGTCTATTTGGCAAAATATTTAGGAGATTCAATTGGTGACCTGGCATTCCCCTTAGAGTCAAGTAACAAACTCAGAGAGATACTGTCATATATTTTTTATGAATTGATTTAAAAGGACATTAAATGATGATTTCCTCTTATCTCAGAATTTTGGGTGAAGTTCAAAGCAGAGGACAATGATGAACTGAATTCATAATCATTCTAATTTGCCAACTTTTTATTCAGTTGTATCCGTTCTGCTATTTAGTGTGGACTTTACTACATTTTCTATACTCATCATCTGTGCTTGATTCGTTTTTTGCTCTTCCTCTTTTGTTCTTATTGCATATTGCTTTTCACCTTTTCTTTTTTATGTAATATGCTGACATTTCTAAGTACAGTTAAGTTGGGATCTGTGACTGAAATGTATTCGCTGCATTTAAAAGTGCTCTCTAGAGTATGGACTCTGAGCTATAAACAAATAAAGATGTACTAGCATAAAATTTATAGAATTGTCACATGTAACTAGTTTGTAGAAATCCTCTCCTGGCACCTCATATACCTTGTTAAACCCAAAAGTGAAAGAAAAAAACAGAAAAGGTAATGCTTTGTAATCTCTTCTCTTAGGAGAAGCTACGTAGCATAATGGTTTTAAGATCATGGTCTCTGGAGCCAGAATGCTTAGGCTCAAATCTTATCTTTCCACTCACTAACTGTGTGAGCTTGGACAACTACTTAAATTCTTCATGTGTTATATTTCTCATCAGGAAAATGAGGATAATACTATACATACCTTTTAGGATGGTTGCAAGGATGGAATGGGTTAACATTTGCAAATTATTTAAAGAAATGCTATTTCAGTGATAACTAAAATAGTGGTGAGTATTTTGTTTACATGGCATTTTTTCAAAGACAAATTAAGGAAATGTAGTTCTTAAGGAAAACATATTTACTTCACATAAGTTTGCACTTCTTTTTAGTTAAAAAGTGCAACAACAAAAAAGTGGCTTAGACTCTCACTTGAATATTAACATACTTGTAGTGGCTGTAGGCTTGCAGTTATGTTCCCTTTTTCACTCTTAACATTAGGTATTTGCTCCTTTATTTTTTCTTTATTAGTCTTCTCAGAGGATTAAAATTTTTTTCAAATATATGTATATTTTTTCTATTTCTCATTAATGTCTTCACTTACTTCTTTCTACATTATTTTCTTCCTTTTACATTCTTTGAGATTAATGTGTTGTTTATTTTTCCAAAATCATCAGATGGGTGCAAAGCCTTTCCTTTTAAATAATTTATACATTGTAGCCTATGTATTTCCCTCTAAGTATGCTTTAACTGCATCCCAGAAAGCTTGTCTTTTTAATTTTTTTACCATTATTCAAGTCAAAATAGTTTCTAGTTTCCATTTTGATGTGGTATTTTGACCTGTGAATTATATAAAAATATATTTCTTCATTTTCAAATATACAGAGGTTTTCCAGTTAACTTTTTATTATTTATTTCTATCAATTTCTCTTGGTTAAAATATCTATTCTGTATGATTTAATCTTATGACATTTTTGAGACTTGTTTATGGATCTGAGTATATATATATGGTTAATTTTTATAAATGTTCTAGTATACTTGAAAATAATATGTCTTTAAATTGTTGAGTTTGATATTCTATTTATCTTAATTAAATCAACTTCATTAATCCTGTTTTTAAAATTGCCTATATATTTAGCTTGTTCTATTACTGAGATTTTAAATAAAAACAAAAAATTTGCAGTCTAACTGTGGGTTTGTCTCTCTGTCTTTTGTGTTGCCCCTCCATCAAGTTTTGCTTTACATATCTTGAGGTCATCTTACTGAATGTATAGAAATTTAGAATTGTCATATCTTCCTGGTAAATTAAATGCCTTACATTATAAAGTACTCCCTTTTTATGTTTGTGGTGATTAGCCATATGTCAATTAAGCTAGGCTATCATACCCATTTATTTAATTAAATACTAATCTTGGTTGCTGTGAAGGTACTTTGGAGATGTAGTTCCCATCTAGAATTAGTTGACTTTAAGCAAGGGAGATTAAATGTGGCAATTTCTGTGGGCCTCATCCAATCAGTTGAAAGGCCTTAAGAGCAAAAACTTAGGTTTCCCTGAAAAATAAGAAATTCTTCCTGTGAACTGCAACATTACGTTCTGTCAGAGCTTCCATTTTGCTGGCTTGCCTTCCAGGATTTCAGATTTCCCAGCTCTCACAATCATGTATGTCAATTTCTTGATATCTATCTGTCTATCTGTCTGTCTGTCTGTGTATCTATCTATCTATCTTTACGTAATATATCATTCTTACTTGTTCTGTTTCTCTGGAGAAACCTGAGTGATACAATCTCTAATAAAACTATTTGCCTCAAAATCTACACTACTTAATATTTATATAGCTATGCGAGTTATTTTTATTAATGTTTGTGTGACATATATTTTTTATCATTTTATTTTTTTAACTTTTCTGCATCCTTATGTTTTAGATTCTTATATTTTAAACAGCATATCAATATGATGCCTTTAAAAGTCTAGTCTGGTAATCTTTGTAGTTTTAAATTGGAATGCTTAGTCCATTTATATATAATGTAATTAAGATATATATGATTTTATTTATTTATTTATTTATTTTTTAGATTGGTACCTGAGCTAACATCTGTTGCCAATCCTTTTTTTCCCTTCTCCTTCTCCCCAAACCCCTCCAGTACATAGTTGCATATTCTAGGTGTAGGTCCTTCTAGTTGTGCTATGTGAGAAGCCGCCTCAGCATTGCCTGACAAGCAGTGCCATGTCCGTGCCCAAGATCCAAATCAGCAAAACCCTGGGCCACCAAAGTGGAGCCCATGAACTTAACCACTCAGCCATGGGGCCAGCCCCAAGATATATATGATTTTAAATCTACCATTAAACTGTTTTCTTTCTTTCTGATAGCCCTGTTTAGCTATCTTTTTATGTCTTCTCTTGTATTGATTAAGATTTATTTATTAATCAGTTTTTCTATCTACTGGTTTGTTGCTTATCATGGTTACACCATTTATCTATTGGTAACCCTAGAGATTAAAATAAATATATGCAACTTTTCAAAACCCTTATAAGTTAGTTATTATTTATCTTTGCAGAAAATGAAAGAATTTTAATACCATTTATATCACTTGTCATATTAATGCTATTGTTGTGATATATTTTAATTCAATTTATCTAACTCCACAATGACTTATTATTGAATTATATTATTTTATAGACATTCATTTAGGTTCAGTCAGATAGTTATCCTTTTCATTGCTCTTCATATGTTGCTACTTCTAAAATTATTTTCCCTCTGCAAAAACACACGCACAAACATAAAACTTTAATATTTCCTTGACTGTGGGCTTGCTGGTGATAAATTCCTATCTTTTGTTTGCCTAACTGAAAAAAAAATTATTTACATTCCTGAGTATTATTTTCTGTGAATATATAATTCTGTTTCGATATTTTTTTCTCAGCATTTCATCACTCCATTGCCTTCAGGTCTCAATCATTTCTTTGAAATTCAGCTGTTAGCATTTTTACCTACTTTGAAGGTAACTTATTTTTTCTAGATCATTTTAAAATTTAAAAATTTTTGGTTTTGAGCTGTTACTATTATATAAGTAAGTATGGTTTTCATTTCATGTAACCCTTTTGAATGTTTTGTCTGTCTATTTGTGACTTAGTGTCTTTTTTGATGTTTAAAAGTTTCTCAATCTTATTGTTTCAAATATTGCTTCTCTGCATGTTCTCCCTTCTCTTCCTCTGAGATACAGATTGTGTCTGTGTTAGATTTCCTCACCACACTGCCTCTCTGTGTGTTTTATTCTCCTTCTAACCTTTCTCTTTCTTCTTCTCTCTCTCACTCTCTTCTCTTTTCCATCTTTTTTTTTCTCTCTAGGCTTTAATCTGCATTTTCTTCTGATATATCTGCAAGTTCATTAATTCTGTCCTCAATTATGCTAATTCTAGAATACTCACTTGGTTTTCATGTTTTGTACAAAATTTCCCAATCTTGTCTTTTTTTAATGAATATGTTAAACAAATGACTTTTTTTAAGTCTTTGTTTGCTTTTACTTTTATCAAATCCCCTTTGGGTCATTTCTATAGTCTGTTTTCCATTGTATTGGATAGTGTGCCTGATATTTATTTAGTAATTGTCAGATGTCTATAAAAGTGGTGGACAAAGTTGTATAAAATATTTTGGGGTCCAAGTGATGTTTAATTTCTTAAGGGAATGTTTAATTTTGTTTTGCTCAGGAAACTAGAGGCACAGAAAATCCCAAATTACCCTCATTCCCTTTTAGGGATGTCATGAAGATTTCCTCATAAGACAATAATAAAAGTTAAATTATTTATTATAAACAAAGTTTTAAGAAAATTCCTGACACTAGTAAGTGCTCAGGAAAATTTGATATTATTAATTTGCACAAAAAATAATGGAAAACATTATCACCAAAATATTAATGGTGAATGTCAGTGGATGTTAAAATTTTAATGACTTTTTTCATTCTTCTTGTTTGCTCTCAATCACTTGACTTTTTAACTGAGAATTCTTTTATTCTTAAAACAAAACTACTCCTTATGAATTAACATAACATATTGGCAGAGAGGAAGTTGGATTTGTTATAGAGGATGACATGTTATAAGGGAATAAAGTTGTATTTATAATGGTCCTGGATAAAAGTCTCTTTGTGGGTCTACTGATAATTTTCCTGGTCTCAATGAACTACTCAATGAAACAGGGTAACAGGATTTTCAGATGGAGATGTTCACCAGGTGGTTGGAAATGTAGTTGATAGCTATGGAGATAAGTCAGGCAGTAAAATCATCATAGAGAAGAGATTATCCAAGTCATCAAACAGGTGATATACACAAGGCAGACAGATCCATAGAAAATCTCAAAGCTAAGAGTCTACAGAGCAAAAGGCTGAGCTCTGACTTTCAGGAGTTTTCTATCATAATGGTGTGGCCACAGGTAAAAAGCTAAAGAAAAAGATAAAAGAACCTATACAAGATAGTAAGATTAAGATGTTCTTCTGACCCCATGTGAAAAGGGATTTTCAAGGAGATGTGATCATTGTTGAATAGAAATAAAGATCAATGAAGACTGAGGATCAAGTGCGAATGTAGTTTCAGAAATATGAAAGGTGTTGAAGTCTGAAGCAGTTAAAAAGGTAGAGATAAAAGTAAAACAGTAAAGTATTATTGTTTCTGCAGTTAAAGGCAGGATAGATTTAGTGAAGTAGCTGGATAAGCAGAGTCAATAAAAAGTTTTATCAAGCCATGCTTCTTAAAAAAATCAATCCTCAGAGATTTTTCCAAGACAGAGCATCTAAAATTTCATGCCTCTGTTTTGACTCATCCATAAAAAAATTCAAGTACAAGGGGGAAAATTCATAGGAGTAACCACACATTTTCTACTTCTCAATATTTTCTTGGTATTTTTGGCTTCCATATCGATATGACAGGACAATGTGACATTTTTTCTTGATTTTTTCCATTGGCCTGGTTTCAAACGTATCAGCCTCATGAACATTTCATTTTACAAGAGTTTAGCAACCATGGTCTCTTTGCTATATAATTTTGGTTTCAGTTTCCCTTATCTTTACTATAAACAGAACATGTTCTTGTAACACTACATCATTAGAAATTTCATAATGTAATAGGAAAGAATAATGTGAGGACCATTCTAGAATGTAGTTAAAGCCATGTACTATTGACATTTATTTCAAGTACTGATAAACTGGATGACAAATCTGCATTGTCTTTTAATGTACTGAGCACTAACTGCTTCTATTTTCTCCTTTTGATCATCAACTGGAATGATATGGCTGTTGCTTCAGCTTTATTACTAAGATTGAACAATGCCTGGGAGTGATCAAAGACCTGCATACACCCTGAAAACCTTTACCAAATGCAGTCTTAGTTTGAATTTTAAAAGGAACATATTCAAGATACTGTATCTTTTCTTTCAACTATTAACATATTACAAAGTCTCCAAAGGTGAAGGACTGTTACCTCACCAGTCTTAGCAGGCGGATATAGTAGAGATGCAGGATCATCTTACTAAAAATGACTTACGAGGAATATGAAGTAGAAAGAACTATATCATTGTGAACACAGATAAAAGACTGGGTAAGAAAAACGGGGAGGTGGAGAAGTGCTATCTTTCTAATTTGTTTATGTGCTCTCATTTTTTTCTACTTCAGAGTCAGTGTACCACAGGTTATATTCCAAGACTACTGAAACAGGACACTAATATGTCCATAGAATCCTGGAAGCTTAAAAGAAAGCTGATGACAGTGATAATTAAATAATAGTGTAGGACCTTAGCCTTGATCAAATTTATTATTTTAATTCACATATTTGAAAGTTCCCATGACATAAAAATGTTCCTTTCCAATCACCTATTTTTGTGGTTTTTATTTCAATCAAGTCCTTTCTCACTTTCTCTAGGGCACTGAACAAATAATGCTCCCAGTGATAAAGATTTGATATGGAATATAAGTTTTCAGTTTCATCATATGATGAACAGTGTGAAGTGATGCTTTTATAATTTTACTATTTACCAAATTACAAACAGAGAAAGAAAGAAACTGAAAGTATTCCAAAAGTGGAAGTCATTTCTTATCTGACTACGTGATATTTTGTGGTTACTGGCTATGGCAGCCTCTGAAATAAATAGGTGTTTTGAAACTGCTCAGACACTGAAGAGGACCAGAGGAGTGGGCTGCAAGAATGGCACATGATAAGGCATCTCCAGTGGAAAGTTCTTGGAAAATTGATGAAGAATACCACATAGATGAAGATGTGGGCTTTGCTCTGCCAAATCCACTGGTAAGAAAGAGCACTGAAATATGGGCAAAAATATTTTCTTATCATTACTTACCTGCACAAGTTAACTTCTATTGAGCAAATGTTGTGAGGTAATTTCTACTGAACAAAGGGTAAAGCAGTGCCTAAATTAGAGGCAGAGTTTTAATAAATGGGTCTCGCTTAACTTTCTTAAAATTTTCTGCCTAGAAATTTAGTCTTAGATGCAGTTCTTACTTATCTTACACAGATACAGAGAGTGATGAGATAAGGAAACTTTAGAAGTATTTTGGTTTAATACAATTGCATTTTCAGAGGGCATTTGGAAAAAAACAAAGTAATAAATGATCCATGAGTTAAAGGAACTCCATTTCTCAGCTGATTTACCTTAAATTGTACAAAGGATGTGTTCCTACTTTGATTTGGTTTTTTTGAGATGGCACATCAAGCAACTTAGTGTTGTCTTAACATTGTTTGTTGTTTACTAAGTATAAGATTCAAGAGAGAGTCTGAAGTACCTTTTCTTTTTTACAAGTTTTGCCTACAAAGTGTAAGGCATGTAGAGTAAATGTTTACCTTAAAACCTATATTCTCCTAAGTTGTCTTCCAAAGAATGCCATGAAAACCATCTTATCATTAATATTTTAATTATCAAACATTCATATAGCATTTTTTTAAGATTAGCCCTGAACTAACATCTGTTGCCAATCTTTTTTTTTTCTTTTTTCTCCCCAAAGCCCCCCAGTACACAGTTGTATATTATAGTTGTAGGCCCTTCTAGTTATGCTATGTGGGACACCACCTCAGCGTGGCTCGATGAGCAGTGCTGTGTCTGCGCCCAGGATCCGAACCAGCAAAACCCAGGACTGCCAAAGCAGAGTGCACAAGCTTAACCACTCTGCGATGGGGCCAGCCCCTATATAGCATTTTTAAAGCAATTTACACATACTAACTTATTCCATGTTCACAACTCCTCTAAAAGTTATGTATATTATTAACCTCATTTTCCTGATGAGAAAAGTAAGCTTTGCAGAATTTAAGTAATTATCCAAACTCACACAGCTATCAGTGGTAGAGATAGGATGTGAGCCTTACCAGTCTGGCTCCAGAGTCCATGATCTTAAAACCATTATGCTATGCTCCCCTTCTTAAGAGAAGAAGAGACCATAAGGCATTGATTTTTTTTTTCCACCCTTGGATTTAACAAGTTACATGAGATTAAAGGAGAGGATTTCTAGGAGCCAACTCATGTTGTGACAGTTCTGTACACCAGCGTATCTCTATTTGTGGCTCAAACAATTAGCGTCCACACTCTAGAGAGCACCTTTAAATGCAATAAATATACTTTTAGTCAGAGATTTCAATCACACTGTACTTAGAAATAACATCCTGTAAATACCTTGTGTAATACAGGTAAGTCTAAAGCAAATTCCTCCCAATCTAATTTTCCTCTTCAAATTATTAAGCTAATTTAAAAACATGAAGAATGTGTCTTAATTTTATTGCTAAAAGCATCTAGTTTACTTTATATTTGAAAATCAATAATATTCAGACTCGTTCCCCCTCCATACAAACACACAAAATTGCCAAGATTAAAGGGTTTCAAGCACGTACTTATCAATGATACAATAAAAAAATAATCTTTTTCAGAAACTACAAAACTTCATATCAAATTTATTCTTTTTTTTTCCTCCAAATAGTCTGTTCTCTTAAAAAATAAAACAATCGTGGTAATTATGGAGACTTCTAGAATAGATTCCATGGGTTAAAGCAAAACAAACTCTTCTTCAGCTACTTAAAAAATATCACTGCTATTTAAGATGCTTAGGAAGTTAGATTCAGCCTCCTGATACACACACACACACACACATACACACACAAATAGGAGTTACTTTTATTTCTCCACTGAAGATTCTGGAGATTATGAGCTCAAAAATGTCCATTTCATCTCTTTTAATCTATCAGCTTCCTATTCCAAAGGAAAATATTATGTCTTCTAATTCCATATAGATACAAAATGCATTGTCTAATCTAGCAGAAGTTGAATGGCCCACCGTGTTGTTCATTAATTTATACCATTTAGCCATCCTCTGAACCAGAAGTATATTATTGATTGAATTTTACATTTGTTGAAAGTTCTGTCAAATAGGACACAAGTCATCACATATAACAAAAAAACTTTGTTGTTTGGTGAAAATTGCAGCAACCAAATATTTGAGTGTGCTGCACAGTGAAACACACACCAAAAATATATATATGTATTACTGAAAACATTAGAGCACAGCATTTGTGTGGTTAGGGAGAAAAATTCAGAGCAAACGAGAAAGGTGACTATCTCGTGAACATACAGCCTATATCTTTCATAGCTATCAAGCTGCCCTAACAGATTAAGACTGGCCAATCATCTGCAGCCCATCAAAATCTTGGAATTTTATGTTACATTTGTCCTCTTGTTTTATAGCTTACTTATAATGTTAACTTTGTTTTGATGCTTAAAATACACATGTTGGTTTGAGTTAATCTCTCGATTTGACTCCATCCCCATAGTTCAGTATTGATGAGCCTAAGGGCATGTCTGGCAGCAGCCTAATGAAGGAGGCATGGGGACAGGGCATAGGGGGAGTTGTTCAGTGATCGGAATCTTACTTCTGGGTATTGCCTAGGTCTTTTGTTCATATGTTTTCCTTCAAGATGAGATTGTAAATATGATGAGATTCAGGGAGACAGTTTTATTTGGATTTCATGTGCATTTACTGGGCAAAAAATAAGCCTATGGTACAAAGCAGGTAATCACTGTGCATATATACAGCATCTCCTACATAACCAGTACTGTGCCAGGTTCTGTAAGAAATAAAGAATTAAAGGCAGGATAAAATCCTTACCATTGGGTAGTGAGAGGTAAAAAGCAGCATGGATTTTTGAGAGTCGGAAACATTTGTGTTTGAATCATAATAAACTATATATAAAAAGTCACATGAATTGTCTGAGTCTTGGTTTCCTTATTTATGACATGGAGATAACAATCAATTTTTTTGGTCATTATAATAATTAAATGAGAAATTATTGACTCAAGTGCCTAGTCTGCTACTGACATTTAATGTCTCATTTTTATTCTATTAAAAAAAAACGTAAAATTTACCCAAGAAGAAAAAGAAATAGCCGATAATAAGTCACTTAACAACGTGAAAAGGTATAATCCATGGAAGTCATAATTGGGCATATGGGTAGTAGTCAGGAAGATTTTAGTGGAACCTTTGAGGTGACGTTTGAGCAAGAGGCAGATGAGAGCGCTTGGGGAGAGAGGAAGAGGAGGTGCACAGAGAAGGTCTTGAGGCCTGAATGCGCAGATGACAGGGCATGGGCTGGTGTTACTTGGCAGGTAAGTGTGTGTCAGGGCAGCGTTGCACAGAACTGATTTAGAAGCAAAATCAACTACCAGTGGGAGGCAAAACTATTTTACAATAACTTGCACTGTAAATAAAAGTCCTACTTACTTTTTTCAAGGAGGAACTACCTCACCCTTATGATGACTGGATTTCCATTGCTAAAAATCTGCCAGCACTGATTGAGAAGGACCAGTTACGTGCAGAAGTTGAGAAGGTTGGAAAAAGAAGACATTTGTTTTCTATTATAGCTTCTTAACATTTTTAACTGGATTTTGAAGCTCTAATGTCACCCATAGAGATTGAATCAGTCTTTCCATTTATTCTCAGTTAAAGATGCTCAGCATTGATGACCTCCAAGGGCACAAGTCGCAGCGCCTGGCACATCTGGCCCTGGGGTATATCACCATGGCATATGTATGGAATAAAGGTGATGGAGATATCTGTAAGGTATGGAGATTTTCTAACATTTCTTGTGCTCCACGATAAGTTACATTCAACTTACATTAAATGTAAAAAAATTGAAAAGTATTATAACTGCATTTTGTGAAGCTTGGATAACAGGGGAAAAAAAGGAAAAGAAAACAATCATTCACTGACTTAGCATGTCAACTGGTACCATTATTGGATTTTTAGTCTTTTACTTATATAACAGAGTTGCTCCATCCTATGCATATACATAGACATCCTGCTTCTTTCACTTAAATTATATTGTAAACATTTGTTAGTTACTACACAATCATTCTAGTCATCATTGGAAATCACTTTCTAATTTTTCATTGAGTTCCCTAACTTTATTTATTCAATCCTCTATTGATAAATACCTTACTTATTTTTAATATTTTAACATTATAAATGACACTACAATCAATATATTTGAATGTGAACCACTTTTTTCTATGAATTTTGGGAGATATGAACATTTTATGGCTCTTCTTAGTTAATGCTAAAGTGCTATCTTACATCTGCCAACATAGAAAGATATATTAGTTTCACTCTACTCTTATCAACAGTAGGTAACTTTAGATTTAAAATAATATCATCTTGAATTTATCAGGCACCCCTAATCACATGAAACCAATACAGACTGTAATACTCAACCTTTAAACTACAAACAAAGAGATTCCAGAAGCACTTTCTGCCACTTAGTGAAAGTTTTTTTTTTTTTGACAAAAGTAATTATTTTATCTTGTTTTTGTTTGCATGCCCTGTTTAAAGATAAGACAACACATAAGGTCCACCTATGTGATGAGTCATCCCCTAATATAAAGAAGAGGAAGAAGTTGCTTTGCATAATCATGAGAGCAACTTATACTTCCTTATAATTGTCAAACTGTCATGTCTAGATTCTGTGATGATACAAAAAAGTTTAAGATTAGTTCTAGTCTTACAACCTACCTTAAAATTTAGCTAAGCACACAGTCTGTCTACACTTGCTAGAATCTGAGTTTAGCTAAATGCATGGGCATTGCATACAAAAAGAGCACCCATAATGAAGGGCAGCATATGATAGGTGCAGAAGAATGAGAGTCCAGAGGAACTAATTAGTAGTTGACATGATCATGTAATGCTTCAAGGAAGAAGTACAACTTTCATTACTTCTTGAGAGACTGGGAGAGCTTATCCAAGCAGAAGAGGAGAAGAAAAGAAAGAAAGAGAGGACTAACAAAAAATGTGGAGACCAGAATGTACATGACATAATCAAAAGATACTGAATTTACCAGACTGGAAATAAGAAGTAAAAAAGAAAACATGAAAATGTGTTTTTTAAATTGTATCCAGTTTTTGTATACCACGTCTTTCTGAAAAGGACCTTAGAAGATGGCAGTAGGGTGGTGAACATGATGTAATATACACAGAAATTGAAATATAAGGCTGTGCACCCAAAATTTATATACTTTTATCAACCAATGTTACCACAATAAAAAAAAAAGAAGATAGTAATAAAAAAAAAACTATGTAGGGCCAGTCCCAGTGGCCTAGTGGTTAAGTTCGCTGTGCTCTGCTTCGGCAGCCCAGGTTCGGTACCCAGGCATGGACCTACACCACTTGTCAGTGCCCATGCTGTGGTGGTGGCTCACATACAAAATAGAGGAAGATTGGCAACAGATGTTAGCTCAGGGCAAATCTTCCTCAGCAAAAAAAAATAGATATCTAAAAAGATAAAAATATTTAAGTGAGGAAATTGTTGAAAAGAGAAAATAAATGGGTAAAAAATAAGATACATCAATATAAGGCACATTTTGTTTGAGAATGGACAAGAAATTAGCATCTGAGTTTCTTAGCATCTTCATGAAGGTCATTAATACATTAAGATGTGTTTGAACATTTCCTTTCTTTTTCCCGAGTCATTTCAAGTTAATTATTCAATTCAACTTCTTCCCTTTTTGCTTCCCTTTGATCTCTTCTCTAAATCAGAGAGGGGCAAGAGTTGTTTCCTTTTGAAACATGTGCAAATCATTTGCCAATCAAAATGTCTGAATTCCCAGAAGCACAAGCTCTGCAACGGGAAGCACACATCCAGGTGTTTAATACTTAGAGTCAATGATTCTATTGTAACACTGTGTTCTCTTGCCTAAACCATATCTACAAGTATTAAGCTAATCTGAAGCCACTTGGGTTGTGGACCCCCTGACTTTCAAAGAACTGTGGAGTGGGCCACATAGTCACACAGAAGTCCCACCACCCACCATGCCAGGTGGGCCACGCATCCCTGTCCTTTGCCTGGTTAGACAGACAAATTCGAACCATAGGTCGCTGATGACAAGGATATCCTTAATTATTACACGAGACCATCCAAATATAAAAACCAAATTATAGTCAGATGAAGTCAGGCAGATATAGAATAAAATGTCAGCTTTATGACTAGTAGAGCATTTGGAGAACATGGCTTGAGTATGTGGCAAAAATGGGCCTGCTGAGTGTGCCTACCCATCAGGATTGACCCTTGGAAGTAGGAGCCTTTTGCTATATGGCCAAACACAGAGCAAAATTCTATGAATAACAGGCTCAGGAAAAGAAGAGTTGAGGAGAAAAGAGGGCTGAGCTGTAGTTTCACTCCTAAACGCAACAATTAGGTGAGACTTTAATCCTCCTTCAGGAAGTGTGAGTGAAACAGCTGAGATAAACCAAAAGTTTCAGTCCAATTTATATATTCTGCATGGAACTATAAAGCAAGGGTAAAGGAGATTCCTCGTTCCGACACAGGTAAGCCTTCAAAGCCAAGCACCAATGTCACTCTTCCGTGAGGTTTTATAAAAAATCATCCAGGAGAGTTTCTGTCAGCTCTGTGCTCCAAGAGCAGCAATCTGTTTACACTGCTAGTATGTATCACATCCAAAAGTTATAATTACAAATTACTTTGAGCTTCTATGAGACAATTGCTTTTATCTTTGCATTGCTGGTGGATAACGAGTACCTTGCATAGAGGAGTTGCCTAACAAATATTCATGGGACGGATGGATGAATGAATGACTGGGAATAACTCACAGGCCATTAGACAATCAAGGATACAGCCTTTCTTCCTCCTGTCCTCTACCTCTTTTTGCTCTCTATAATCAGATTATGTCCACATCAACACAAATCCAAAATGTAAACATTTAACAATTACCGGAATTAAGTTATGAAACGGAGGAAGAGAAAATTATGTTTGTTTGGTTTCAGGATGCCATTCTATATAGAACAGCTAATGTTTGGCACTCAGGATGCAGTAGAAAAGGTAAAACACTTTAAGGGCTAATACTAAATACTGTGTTTTAATTAGGTCCTGCCAAGCAATATTGCTATTCCTTACTGCAGACTCTCTGAGAAGCTGGGACTGCCTCCTATTCTGGTTTATGCAGACTGTGTCTTGGCCAACTGGAAGAAAAAGGATCCCAGCGGGTAGGTACACTGATTATCATAGGAATGAAGGAGTGCATGCTGTGAGACTCATCAGGGTGTTAGCCACTGGGTTAATTTTTGGCAGCACATCTTCCTTCCCTGTTTTGGGGGTGTGTTTTCCTTGACTGGTGTATCTGTAACTACGAATGTATTCTACATATATGAAAGAGAAGTGTATAATTAACATATGATGAAATGCACCAATCTTAAGTGTTCAGTTTGATGAATTTGACTGTTATATACACATGTGTAATCCTAAACAAGATACGGAATATTTCTGTCGCCTCAGAAAATTCCTTTGTGGCTCTTTTCATTCCATTTCCTACCCCCAGATAAATAATTCTGATTTGCCATATCAAAAAATAGTTTTTTCTGTTATTGGATTTCATCTCATTGAAACCATAGAGTATGCACTCTTTTGTGTCTGTCTGCCCTTGATTAACATGTTTTTGAGATTCTACAAATTTAATTTGTAACTATCCAGTTGCATTTAAGAGTCAACACATCTTCAGCAGCACTAACCACTTAGTGATAAGATCTGCTACAATAAGGGGACAAGAGAACTGTGTGCCCCAGGGCTCTGGGCATTTATCTGCAGAGGAGTATCCTAGACACGAGGATACCACAAAAGGAAAGGATTTGATCTATAAAAGTTTCTTTTTAGTTACAACTAGTTTCAACTATTCATGTGTTTGGTCCTTGCGTATTTAATTTTTTATTTCACTTATAAAGTCCTAAGTTAAGGGTTTGTAATGCTTACTTAAGAAATATAAAAAACATACGCTTTTCTTTTTTTATCTGATTATGTCTTACCTTTGTTAGGTCAGTAGTAGTAAATCTAATAACAATAACTCAAAACCATTTGATTTTTAAATTGATTTTCTTTCTCTCTTCCAACTGGTCCATTGCTTCATGTCTGCTTTCATAAGGCCCATGACTTATGAGTAAGTATTTGATTCTCATTTTAGTCTAAGAATTGCTTGTTATCCAAAGTAAATGTAGGTTTATCATATTCTCCAAATGCATTTTTTAAAATACCAATTAAACTCAGGGAAAAAGTAATTAAAATAACTGTTTAAAGAGCAAATAATACCAGCACTTAATTGTATCTACGACTGTGATATGACTGTGTCTGCTTGATATTATAGCTATAGATACATGCAAAAATAGGACTTGCACATATACAAATGTAATTAATACATATAAATACAAAAGCACACACACTTGTGTATTTATGACAATGGCCTCAGCGGCCAGAAACATAAACCTGTTCTTTTTGACCCAATCCTTCCTATTTTTGATCTATGTGCCAAGCAGAAGCTAAGAGTTAAGGACACAAAGGTAAATATCATAGGTATAAGCCTGCCCTGGTGAAGCTGGACTAATGTGGAGGAAAGGAGACATATGGAAATTATGTAAATTGCTATATGATTAAGAGAAACTGGTAAGAAGATAAAGTACTGGGAGCTCTAATCAAACAAAGAGATGAAGGAGGAACCCCTGCAGCACGTTGTTTAAGCTGAGCCCTGAAGAGTGAGTAGGAGTTAACTAGAAGGAGGGGAAGATGGGAGTGTTCATAATGGAGGAAACAGCAAGAGTGAGTGCCTTGAAGTGACAAAAATCTTGGAGTATTATCAGAAGTGAAGGAAGGCTAGTGTTGCTACTGCACGAAGAATGATGAAAGTACATGGGAAAGGGATAAAGAAATAAATTTTGAAAGAAGATTATGTAGGACTTCTGGCTATGACATGGGATTTAAACAGTGTCTTTAAAAAAATGGAAAGCTACGGAAGGTTTTTAAATGGGAGGATGATATCATCAGTCCCATTTTACAGATGAGAACACTGAAGCAAAAACAGATGACATATCTTGCTCAAGGTCACACAGCAAGCAAGCTGCAGAAATGGTCTGCCTTCAGAAACCATAAATTTAACCAGCACAAAACTCATAGCTACACAGATACTGAAGCCATGTTTGCACCAATGCAAAACTTCAATAAGAAAGAAAATAGGATCTAATCAGTTATTTGAATTCCCCAGTCAATCCCTTTGCATGGCAGAGAAACTGAATCAGGTTCCCAGATAAAAATGCGGACATGAATATATTTATTTAAGCAAAAAGACCACTTCTGAAAATTATACCTTAAAGCAAATATCTCTATCAACATTGAGCATATATATGTGTATATATATATATATATATATATACACATATATATGTATATAGGTTCTAGAATGGAATTTCAAGTCCCAGCTTAATCTACTATTAAAATCTACTATGAATCATATGATCTTAGACAAAGGACCTGACATTGATATCCCCAGCTGTGAAATGGAGATAGTAAAACCTGCCATAATGATCTCACAAGATTATTTTGAAAATAAAATAGAATAAATGAAAAATACTTGAAAACTATAAAGTCGTCAATAAATATACCAAGATTTTTGCTAAATTCTTGACTTCTTTGATTTCTTTAGGAACATGGACATTCTGTTCTCATTTCCTGGTGGGGACTGCGGTAAAGGATTCTTCCTGATTTCTTTACTGGTGGAACTAGCAGCTGCTTCTGCAATCAAAGTATGTCCATCTCCACTGGAAACTTTGTATCTTGATTCACACAAGCAGAGCAATCACTTAGTAACTGAGCTCTATGACTCGAGAAGTAACTTTATCCTAACTAAATACAGCATTTGACTATTTAATTGGAGGTAAAGGATCATCTGATAGACATAAATATTTTATTTATTTTTGTGTATCACCTAAAATATAAAATGTAGGAGCCAGAATATTAAATAAATAAATAAATCAAACTAGAAACCCCAATAAGAGAGAAATATTTTGAATGCAATTTGGCATTGTAACTATATCACATAGTGACATAAATTCAGTGGTTTTGACTATTAGAAATAGAAATATATAAAACTATATAAACATTTCTAAATGATAAATGAATAAAGACAAATCCAGGCCTAATTGAAAATAAGGAAATTAGTCAAACAATTGGAGGGTACTCAGCCCAAGAAAGAAACGGAAATCTCAAATTTAATTTAGGGATTAAGATTTAGGAGAATTTTATTTTATGTCAATGTTTAGTGCTAGGAAATCTTAAGTGTTCGCCTTCTCTTTTTTTTAAGGAAATTCCGATTATATTCAAAGCAGTACAACATCAGGACCAGGACACTTTGCAAAAGGCACTGATTGATATAACTTCTTGTCTACGCAACGCCCTTGAAGTGTTTCACCAAATTCATGGCAAGTATTGTATGCCATACAACATTCTGGGCCAGCAGTCAAAAGTTTCTGATTATCTGAGATGTAAGAGTTGTTGAAAAAAAATGGAAGCAAAAACAACCCTCACTTAGTAGTGTGTTTTCACTTTGTCTACTTTATCTCACTAAATCATTATACGTTCCATGTGGTAGGTTTTATTATGTCCATTTTATAGATAAGGGAATCTAAATTCAGAGAGATAAGATAAATGGCCTAAGTACATAGGTAGTAACTAATGAAGCCAGAATTCCAAGGTAGGTCTATTTAACTCTAAGGAACATCCGTGCCTCCCATTAAACACGATAGAGAAACTTGCCAAAGGTACAGGCTGTTTTAAGTTCTGAAAAACTTAGCTTCTGTTTGATAGGAGCTCTCTATGAATTATGCTTTTTAGAAGTTAACTAAGATACAACAGAGAAAAGCCATTGAGCTCAAAGGTTGTTGCAAAACTAATAGCTAAAATACAAGAATAACCAAAAAAGTACATAAACAGGATTTGCAAAAGGAAATATGCCCTAGCGGGCTGTACATCACTGGGCTTTGAGTTGCTTGGCAAGAAGATTGACCTTCAAATCAAAGACATTAGCAAACTTTGGAGAAGGAAACCCAGGGATGTGGTCCATGGGGCTCCTGGTGTTTTTATTCCTGTTTTTCTTTTGTTTAGGTTTGTTTCTTTATGTGAGTAGTTTATCTGTTATATCACTAAGCACATGAAGTAGCCTTAAAGAAATGTTGACAGTTTAATTGGTCTCGTGAGGATGCTTGGTTGGTGGGCCCATGCTGTTTGACACAAGCTGTGTGTTAGCCCTGTGGTAGATCCCATTCAGCCATTCACTGGACACAGGAGATGAGCAGGGCTCGCCTGGGAGAGAGCACAGACTGACCTCATGCCTTTGCTGCAGTCTATGCTGAAATCCACTATCAGTGGTTTACAATATCTTGATTTTCACCAATATCTCTGATGCTGCTTAATTAAACACATCCCATCTTTTTACAGACTACGTGGACCCAAAAGAATTTTTTGGTATTCTTCGCATATACTTGTCTGGGTATGTAGACTTAAGCTTGAATTTGTTTTCTCTTAAACAATTAACCCAAAGGACACATCAAATTCCCACTCATGGTCCCCACTCTCCATTGGGTTTAGGAAATAATTTACACCCTAAAATACATGTTGTAGAGAAAGAATAGACTCTGTTATTACTTGGCCAGGCGTGCTCTGGATTATGGAGAGAAAAGCTAGTCATTTAAAGAGAGTGGACTGAGCTTTGCTAGAGCAAAGGTAAATTCCTTTCACAGAATACATATGCCAAATTTGCTCAAAATCATTTTATTTATTATTCTCATGCATGAGCATGAGTGGAAGGGGAAGTCTGGAAGAAGAAAAATGAAATCTATCTCACATCACCTTCAATTCATCCTCCATTACAAGATTTAAATGTGAAAATTTGCCAATTAATTCAAATAAAAGTTATTCTTTCCTTCCTGGCCTAGCTGGAAAGGCAACCCCCAGCTGTCAGAAGGTCTGCTCTATGAAGGCGTCTGGGACACCCCAAAGAAGTTCGCTGGGGGCAGTGCAGCCCAAAGCAGCATCTTTCAGTGCTTCGATGTTCTGCTGGGGGTCAAGCAGAGTGCTGGTGAAAGTGAGTAGAAAATGGCAACTAATAATCATATCTTATGTTAACAAAATAGTATTTTAGTATCTAAAAATTACCTCCCCATCAGCATCTCATCTGAGCTTACCAATGCTTTTAGGAGAATCAATACAATAGAGACTTTATTGCCATCGTCTCATTTTACAGATGAAGAAGAAAAAACTTGCAGAGGATTAGTGACTGGCTCCCTGTTAACCTTCTAGAAAGCAGTGAAGCCAGAACTCAAACCCAAGTTCATCACCCTTTTGATCTTAACATTTGAACATGTATATGAGGTCTGATTGGCTGTGGTGAAGCTAATCTCACATGTTCTGAAAATGTATGATCAGATTCAGAAAGAGAATGTCACCTGCAAATGAGACTGACTATGAGTTGAAGCTGAGGAGGTGGAGACCTCAGCGACAAAGAGAGGCTTGGCACTGCCCTTGCTCCTCCATCCTGCTTCCCCAGCAGCCCAGGGGCAATGTCTGCACCAACATTTAAAGATGAGCCACATTCACTATATTCCTTCTAGGGGCTTAGATGGCACAGAGGAAGAAGCTCCAGGAAGAACTTCTTTCTGTCTTTCTCTGTTTTCCTAAACTTGTATTTAATAGTCAAAGGGAAAAGCATTGGGCTGGGTGGAAATAGGCTTTTTTCTTAGTTCATTGAATTATTTACAAATGATCCCTTAAACTCTCTTGGACTCAGTGTTGTAACCTGTCAAGTATAGATTATATATATATCCTGTCTATATCACTGGCTTTTTAGAAGGATCAAATACAGTAGGAAAGTGAGAAAGGAAGTACGAACAAAAATATTTATTATAAAAGAAAGAGTTTAGCTTGTGTGGTTATCAGAATTAAGGATATTTTACAGCAATTATCCATTACTAGTAGCAAGACTAATAGCCTTCTAATAGGATGGTGGTAAACTCCTTCCTGCTTCATGCTACAATGTTGGCCTGTGATCCCCCACCAGCTCTGACCTCACTCTGCCCTTCTCCCCTGGATTGGGGAATGCTTTGGCCTCCCTGCTAACTCATCCTTCTCTTGTACCTTCAGAATCTGCTGCTGAATTCCTCCAGGAAATGAGAACATATATGCCACCAGCTCACCAAAACTTTCTTCGCTCATTAGAGTCAGGCCCCTCAGTCCGTGAGTTTGTCCTTTCAGAAGGTAATGATAGCCTGCAGGCAGCTTATAATGACTGTGTGAAAGCTATGGTCTCCCTGAGAAGCTACCATTTGCAAATAGTTACTAAGTACATTGTGATTCCTGCACACCAGCAGTCCATGAAAAACCAAACACCTGAAGAGCTATCAGAAAAGGAAAATAAAGGAACTGGAGGCACTGATGTCATGCAATTCCTAAAGTCTGTAAGAAGAACAACTGAGATCGCCTTATTGAAGGAAGAATAATGAAACCTAGGTATGGGTACATTTTGTCAAGACAAAGATGTCTGTGTATATTAATGTGACTGCTCATTATATCAGGCCCATGAATTATTAATATGCAGCTTCTTAACAGTACATTATAAAAGATTTCAAAATAATTTTTTCTGATATATGTGCATTGCTTGTATGAAAACAATAAAAAGCAATTATATTAGAAGTGTTATAGTCTATATTCTATAGAATGTAATGATGAAAGTCAATAAAAATTGATATAATAAAATGTTTAAAAATTTCTTTATTCATAATTATTACATATTGCTCCAGATGAGACCCACTTCACACTGCTACCCTTCAAACCTGGCTAATAGATTCCTGTACTTTCCCTATAGTAAAATCACACTTTTTCACAATTATTTGTTTACTTGTCTGTATTTTTGTTACATAATAAGCTTCGTGATGCCAGGGACACTCTGTATTGTTTACCAGACCCATGCATCCCCAGTTCTTGATAGATACTTAGCAAGTATCTGTTGAATTATATAAAAGATTAGTGAACTTATGAATAAATTAATCTGGGCCAGCAAGAAGAGGTCACCTTTGAAATACAGGTTCTCCTGGGAAGTCAGGGTTATTAGGCACTCACACTCTGGCATGAATTTATTTGATAATGGAATCTAAGAAAGTTAGGGCTGGAGAAGAACTTAAAAGTCATATGAGCCAAACTCATTTTAAAGATGACAAAGTTGAGGCTCAGAAGAGTGAAGTAACTTACTTAAGGTCACACAGTTAGTTATAAATGAGAGGAGAACTTAAGTTTTTTGATAATTCTCATCTTCTTCTCTAGACTTGGGGTAGACTAGGTTAGAGAAGGGGGAAGGGAAGGAAATGAGATGATTTAGCAGGACCTCATGAGGTAATATATGGTCAGCCAGAAATTGGGTAAGCTCTTAAAGATGAGAAGAGAAAAAGGGAACAGTGGTTGCATGGGTTCAAGATTAGCAAGCAGTTCCAATTTATGAAAAGCCCAGTTCTGAGGAGATGGGTTGAGTACACCCAAGTAGATTTGAGGAGGGAAATGGAGTCACATATTTCTAAAATTAAACGTCTGAAAACTATTTTAACATTGTTTCTCTAATATAACCCAATAAAATCAAGTAAAAACTTCCTTCTCACAACAAAATCTCACTTGATTCCCCAGAAAGTACACCAAAAGTCCCATGGACACATTTTCTTCTTTATTCTCCTGTCACTGTTTCTGCAGTGAGCATATATAAATTTACAGTGAAAAAAGTATGCATGCATATATATGTGTGTGTGTGCACAAGCTTGTAATTTTTAGAGATAACTGGAAAGATCATCATGTCTTTGAGTTTGACTCGGGTGAGAAACCATTAAACGGAGAGTCAGGAGACCAAGTCACGGATTCCATTTTGGACATCTATCAGCTTTGTGACCTTAGGCAAGTCACTCTGAATTTCTGTAAAATGAGCGTAATAATACTTGCCCTACCTCATTGACCAGGTTCCTGTGAGGACTGAATAAAATACTATAGTGCTAAAGTGTTAGGAAACTATAAAGTACTACTAGGATGGAGGTAAATTGCTGAGGATCATTTATTCGCTCCAAGTTAAGGTTTTTTCTGCGCTATCTGCCACCCTGATCATTCTGGCTCCACAGCTGCACGTGACAGGGCTGCACTTCTGCACTTCAGGAGTTTCTCCCCCAGGGTTGGTTTTACCTAATTAGTATTGAATCACCTTGAGATGCAGAGCATCTTTGGTCCCCTCAGCAAGATCCTTCACCCACACTTTCCCCTTTAGAACAGCACATCCATCTGACCTGCAGGAGGAGAAGTAGGTAGAGGGAGGGAGAAGCAAGGGGCTTTGTCACTGACACTGGGCTGTTGCTGTGCAGGTGATAGACAGAAACCCAGCTTCAAGTTCTCCACAGAGAGTGTGGACACTTGCTCTTCAGAGTCTATTCTCTCATTTCTATCCAAATAATAGAGACCCAGATTCCTGATTTTCCTCTAAGTCACTCCTCTCCAGACTGGGAGAGGTACAACAGAATCCTGGATATGTTTCTAAAGAAGTCCTGCTACTCTGGCATTCCCTCATCACAGTGAGTGTTCCTCTGGGGGGAGCAGTCACCAGAGAGTGAAGGTGTTTTCCTACCATAAGAGAAGGTTTTACTTAGATGTAATGAATTCTTAGTAACATAGATCCTATTTGAATAGAATTAACGATAATTCCATCCCAGTCTATGTCCTAGTAAAATCAGGAGTTTGTAGTGGTATATTCCTCCACATGCTGTTTTCCGTAAGTAAGGAGAATTTAGCTTAAAATATGTATCTTTTTCATATTAAGGATTCAGAAAGTTAAATATTCTTATTCTTTATCCCCTTGCTTCTTTAATGAACTTTTGCCCAATAAATGATTGAGGTTCCTTATGTATAATTTATATCTTATTTTTCTCACTCTAATATGTTAAATATAATGTTACATGGTACAGAGAAAATTTTGCTCAGTTCACACCACTCCGAACCCCTCATACCCTGTATAAGAGCTAGTGTCAAGAGTTATACATTTATTATCAGTTCGTCATCAGCCAAAGATAGATATTTTCTCATTTCCACAGAATTGTTTTATGTGACAATAAACAATTGAAGAGTCAAAAGTTCAGACAAGCTAAAAACTTGGCATATAAACATGCACTAGATGATATCTAAGTTTCTTGCCAACTCTGAGACACAATGGTCCACACAATGCAAGCCTTCCTCTCCAGAACTCTAGAATATAGTGCACACTTATTTAGAGTTTGTCCCCGATAGAGCAACTTTTAAATCTGTAAATTAGTACTGATAGTTACTATTTCCTTAATTCTTCCAAATACCTCTTACTATTCTAAAAGTGTCACATGTATCAATTCACTTAATCATTTCAACGAACCTATGAGATGAGTACTAGCTACTTTGAAGCAAATGGAGACCCAATGGAGTTCGGTTGCTTTCAAAAGCCACACAGTTAGAAGAATATGGCAAAATAAAAAGTTGAACTCAGGCAATCTGACTCCAGAATATGTCAAACCACTACACAGTACAACTTCCCAGTAAGGAACAACTTTTCTCACAAGAAAACTCTGCTCCTTTTGCCTTTTGCAATCAAAGTACTGCACACGAGATTGCATGGGCTCCCCCAAAAATTCCCAATTCATGCAGGACTTTTCACTGTGTTGTCATAACGAGAGTAGTGGAGGCAGGGTGGTAAGAAGACCTACTGTTGTTCCCATTACTGCTATGTGTGGCAACCAGCTGAAGCTTTTCAAAATGGGAACTTGGGGGCATGGCCCTGACCTGGAAGATGCCTTGGAGACCTTTTGGTGGCTGTGGTCTTCCCATAGCAGGTGCAGTCATGGGAATTGAGCTTAATGGGAGCAGAGTCAGTACCTGGAAATACGGTGACCTGTGTGGGAGAGAAGATGGGAAATTTGAAAGCTGGAAATCTGTTTTGTAAAGGATCATCTGCTGGTGTCTACAGAACTGAGTCCATTCACACTTATTTGGAAGTTGCAGTCAAAATAATGTATAAGAAAATTGGAATGGTACAGAGAATCCTACATGAGGTGAAAATACACTACCAATAGGAATATACTTCTACTTTAGAGCTTTTTACTATTTTGAAGATTTCAATTATGTGTACCTAGTATTAGAAATGTACCATAAAAGAAAAAGGACACGATATTAAAGAACAGAATGAAAGCCTTCTCAAAAAAAAAGCTTAAGACTTCATGCACCAGATCATCACAAAAATGTTGTCTCTTCATTTTCATGATATATTACACCAGGAACTCACTTCTTGCTTATGTATAACGTGAACATCAAGAATGCCAATTTGAGACTAGCAACTCAATTGAAAATGCCATATAAAAAGCAGTCTATGTTATGTGGAACTCGTAATCACATTTTCCCCAGAAATTACAACTCAAAGTGCACAAAGACTTAGATAATGCTTGGGCTGTATGCTTTATACATTACTTATTGGGAGACCACCTTTTGACACTGGCACAGCCAAAATCACAGTAAATAAAGCAACATTGGCAGATTACAAAATGCTAAATTTTCAGAAAAAAGTAAAACCTGAGGTGTGGAGCCACTATTGGATTATCAGAAATGTACATTGTGAACCATTACACCTCCTTTAACTGTTCACAGGTCAAAATCAATCAACTGAAAAACAAAAGGGTGGTGGTGAACGTATTTCATTCAGAGGAGGCACGTGCAAAGTTTCTAAATGAGTTGTTCATATAATCTAGTGATGGGAATGTGATTATTATTTATCATCCAAATGATGGAAAAGCTTTTCTCTTGTTGATAGAATGTGCTCACCCACTGGCAACATCAGTAGGTACAGACTTGACAATGTACAAAATAAGTATTGGAGGAAATAGGAATATGCTTCCAGATTTGTTCAGCTTTTAAACGCTAAGTCTCTAAAAATCTTTTATTTTACAAAGTACTGTAAATGCATTTTGATGAAAAATTACCCTGGTGTTTATTTTATTTTATTTTTTTTGAGGACGATTAGCCCTGAGCTAACATCTGCTGCCAATCCTCCTCTTCCTTGCTGAGGAAGACTGGCCCTGAGCTAACATCCATGCCCATCTTCCTCTACTTTACATGTGGGATGCCTTCCACAGCATGGCTTGCCAAGCGGTGCCATGTCCACACCCAGGATCCAAATCGGTGAATCCCGGGCCACTGAAGCGGAATGCACGCACCTAACCACTGTGCCACTGGGCCGGCCCCCTGGTGTCAATTTTGAGGTTCGGTTTTATGAGGGGGTAAAAATAATCAAAAGAGAAGATTTATGTCGGATAGTTGAAAAAACTAAAGAATCTTACATCTTGATAAGAGAAAGTAAAGTTAATAGCTTGAAAGAAAACATAAAAATATATATGGTCCATGATAACGAGAGTCATTGCATTTGTTCATCACTGGAATCCATAATTTAAGGAGAGGAAAATAAAACTTTTGTCCACACAAAAACCAGCACAGGGATGATTATTCATAATTGCCAAAACTTGGAAGCAACCAAGGCGCCCTTCAATACGTGAATGGATAAATAAACTCAGGTTCATCCTGACAATGGTATATTATTCAGTGCTAAAAAGAAATAAGTGTTCAAGCCGTGATAATACATGGAGGAACCATCAAAGCATATTACTGAGTGAAAGAAGTCAATCTGAAAAGGTTATATACTGTATGATTCCAACAATATGACATTCTGGCAAAGGCAAAACCATAGAGACAGTAAAAGGATGAGGGGCTGCCAGGGGTTGGGGGAGGGAGGGATGAATAGGGGAAACACAGAGGATTTTTACTTTAGTGAAACTGTTCCGTATGACACTTTAATGGTGGATACATATGGTTATATGCTGCCAAAACCCATAGAATGTACGGCACCAGGAGTACATTACAGACTTTGTATGATAATGATGTGTCCTTGTGGGTTCATAGTTTGTAACAAGTGTTCCACTCTGGTGTGGGAAGTTGTGCTTGTGTGGGGCAGGAGATATACGAGAACTCTCTGTACTTTCTGCTCAGTTTTTCTATGAACGTAAAACTGCTCCAAAAACCAAAGTCTATTAAAAAAAGAACCTGTTATGTGACTTCAGACAATTCACTTAACCTCTCTGGTTTGTTTTTGCACATGTAAAATGATCAGAGATTAATAGGTCATTCTTAAGGTGCTTTCCAACTCTATGATTCAATCATGTTTGTGATCTACAAATTTACCCACGAAAAAATCAATTGATAGATTAGGTTAATCTAACGGAAATTTTAAACAACAAAAGTCAACATGTTCAAAAGTAGAATAGCACTTATATTTCTTCCAGATCATACAAACAATGATTTTGATGTAGTAGCTATTTTTATATATTGATATATCTTAAAAGTTTACCAAATGTTTTTACTCAATGGCAGTGTTTCCTATCTATAATCCTGTCAGTAAGTCAGAACAGGAATTATTTCTCTTATTTTTTATTAATTTTCAAAAATATTGGAGGCAGGGTGAATGAGAAAAGGTAATACAAGAATAACCTGTCTTTTGCAGAGAGTGTTTTGTGTAGAATATACATAACAGATCCTCTAATTCTCCAAGGATAGTCAACGCCTCACGGACCCTGGGAAGAGCTCCAATGATCAGGCTGATACAACCATCTGCCATCTTTCCACTTCTCTTCGAGAACCATTATTTTAGGTGGTTGCCCACATCCAACTGGAGGATTAACTTGTAGGGAATTTTCTCTCAGCTCTGTTCCCATAGATTTTTGCTTTTGCTCTTATATAGAGATTAGTCAGAGTATTGTTTCATTAATGGGGTTAGACATAACCCTACAAGCATCAGAATCTCTATCCTAGCGGCCAGCCTGTGGCAGTGTGGTTAAGTTCACACACTCTGCTTCGATGGCCCAGGGTTTGTCAGTTTGGACCCTCGGTGCTGACTTAGACACCCCTCATCAGGCCATGCTGAGGTGGCATCCCACGTAGAGGAACTAGAATGACCTACAACTAAGATATATAACTGTGTACTGGGGCTTTAGGGAGAGAAAAGAAAAAGAACTGATGTTAGCTCAGGGCCAATCTTCCTCAGCAAAAAAGAAATGTGTTTAGAATTGATCTAAATTAAGAAAAAAAAAAAGAATTTCTACCCTAATTACTCATTTGTTCAATAGCCATTTAACAGGCAAACTTAGTACGCTAGTCCCTGAGCTAGAGAGTAGAGAGAGAAAGATTAAGGGCACCAATTCTACCTTCAAGGAGCTCACTAGTGGAGAAATGGACAAATGGAGTATTTCAACACAATAGAATAAGGGCTATATAAATACAAATAGAGTGTATAGGAGCATAGAACCATAGTCCCTAACCCAGAACAGAGGGCAGCAGAGGAAGAATGGGGCTTTACATGGACAAATCAGGAAATGAGAGGATGGGACTAGCAATGGTGTGTGGTAAGAATAGACCTTCTTATATTAAGTAATATATGAATTGCATTTTCAAGGGCATAGTACATACGCAAGTGAAAGAAAGTTTAGAAAATTCCAGGGAGAGAGAGAACAGTGCACAAAGAACAGTGGTGAAAACATGTTCTCTTTGAAGAAGTACACATAGTTCAATATGACTGAAGCAAAAAAGAATTCAAAGGGTGATGGGTCAGTGAAGCTAAACCATGACTGATGTCAAGAGCCATGCAGTGAAGTAGTTTCAATTTATCCTGAAAACAAAGCGAAAGATTTTTAAGCAGTGAAATGACTTTATTATATTTGTATATTTGAATAATACTTAAATTAAAGCTTGCCCATTGTAAATAAAGAAATACTTAAATGGCTCTGGCAGTAATTGGAAAGAAAAATTGTGGGGGTGCAGTCAATTGGGGAGTAATAATACAGACAGGGCAACAAGTTTCAAGTCTGAAATGACGGGAAAGTATTATGAGATTAGACTTGAGGCAAAGAGATGAGTTAGGGACTTATTATGATATAATATTTCAATAGTAAAGGGCAAGGAATTGAAAACTATGGCAGTAGAATGGGAGATAAAGGGAAACTTGAAAAATAATATTAAGGCAGTAGGACTGGCAAGACCGGTGTTCTGTTGCATGTTAAGGAGCGACAACTTCCAGGTCTCTAACTGGTCAACTATGGCAACAGAGGTCCCTAGGGCCAGCTTCATGGACATTCAACCTGTGCAGTCACATAGGGTCTTGCATGCAGAAGGGCCTCATATTTGGATTAATGTTCTACTGTCAGTGTCTTGAAATTCTTAACAATTTTGAAGAACAATCCTTACATTTTCATTCTTCTTGGGGCCCCTCAAATTACATTGCCAGTTATGAGATACTATTCACCACCACGTGGAATAGATGAGGAAGATGAACTTTGTTCTTATAATGAGTGGTAAGTACAGCTTGGACCTGTCACTAAGCAGTCAGCTCTCTGCTCAAGACCTTGAGCGAGTTGGTGAAGGTTCTATAAGCCTTTGCTCCTGCCTTAATGGAAGGTATTCAGTGTATGTTTGATGTATTAAAATATGTCATATAAAGCCTCTTTAGAGCAGTCAAGTGAAGATATCTAGTACATGGCAAGAGAGATCCAACTAGAAACAAAACATTGGGAGTTATTAGCTTAGAGATGATGACTGAAGTCTTTGAGTGGATGTGATCACCTAGGGAGAGGGAGCAAAGCGAGAAGAGAGGGAAGCCTTGACCTGAACTATGGAGATCCCCAAAGGTAAGCTAGAACCCATGCAATGAGGCAGAATAACCAAGAAAGGGAAGCCACGCCTCTAGTGCTTATCAGTGATGACTTTAAGTCAGACTGTGCTCCAGGCCTGACTCTGCCACTTACAAAAAGTATGACCTTAGGCTTTTACTTAACTTTTCCAGGCTACAGTTTCCTCAGCTGAATTATGGGAATAACAATAGCACCTAACTCCCAGGGCTGTTATAAGGGTTAAATGAGATACTCCTTGGGAGATGCTTACCATAGGATTTGGCATTGAAAAAAAATAATGACTGTGAACTGTTAGTTTTGAAGCACAATCAAAAGGAATAGATGTCACGGGAGATGTCAGGAAAAGAGTTTTTTAAAAAAAGGAGAAGTAGGCAAAATCCAGATGCCTGAACAATTAAGGAAAGGACTAGAAAATCCCAATAGATTTATGAACAAAGAAGTAATTAATGAGTTGTACAAGAACAGTCTCGGTGTACCAGAATTATTCGGACTGATTGTTTTGACAATTCAGATTTGGACTTCATCACTTCAAAACTGAAACTAAGTATATCAGATGCTGCCACAAGTAAACATATAAATGATACCCTAAAAATTTCCATTATGAACATCTCTTTTCCTTTTCTGAATACTCCTTGATCTATTTCCAAAAGGCCCTAACACCAAGTCTAAGAGAAATGGAACCATTGTTGTGCACCAATACCACTGTAGTTCATGGGAAGGTTGATCATAGGACCTACAACTCTGAAACTCCAAGCCCTACTGTTAGGAAAGGAAGTTTCTTGGTATGATTATGTCTAATCAACTTCCTCTAGGTAAATAAGAAAGATGATAAGCAGAGCTTCATGGAGGGTGTGGCCATTGTGCTCTTCACTGCAGAATAAGTCTCTGGGGCTGCCCCTAAAGTGGTGCAACAGAGACCAGCACAAACTTCCACCTGGCATCAAGACCCCTGTTCTAAAGCTATTAGGGTCCACAGTGAGATAGGGAAGTAGTTATAATAAAGTTGAAAATATCTATATGTTCAGGGCTGAAATAGAAAAAGGTGTCAGTGATTGAAGAAAAGATATAGTCAAAGATAGGAAAGAAACCCAGAAAAACATAATATTATAAAAGGATTTCCAGAATAAGGGGAAAGGAGTTATGAGGAAAATAGCACTTACGTTATCTGATAAGCACTTCATTTTTGGTTTCTCATTCTATTTCCTGCAGATGCATAAACAAAGGCACTTGTTAAAAAGCCACAGAGGGAAGAGGCAATAGAGTAGAGATTCATGCTCCAGTAGGCCTGGCTGAGTTAACAGTGCGAAAGTTCTGGGCAGAGGCAGCAAGTCAGAATTCTAGTCCAATTCTGATGCGAACAGTCAGGATGACATGCGATAAGTCATTCCACTCCCATAAATCTCAAGTTTTTCATATGTTTAATGAGGGTGTTGAACTAAATCGTTTATTCTATAAATGTCCCTTTCAGTTCTGATATTTTACGATTCTATTACATTGTTAAAGAAAATTCTTGAGAGGGTGCAGAAGAAATAGATGAAAAATAGCATGACTAGCATAAACAAAAATAAATGAGCCATTTTTTCATCTGAGATTGAAGGAAAGAAGAAGAATATGATTAAGCACATAAAGTTTGAGAAATTGGAAATACATAAGAATGGAATGGAGGTGTAAGAACCTGAACTTCAAGACTGGTTGGATACCGGGCTGAGGGGAAGTAGACAACTGAGGATTGCTCTGAGGTGTCTGATGGACCATAAATCAATCAGCCTACTTTTGACAAAAAACCTTCAAAGCTGAACCCTCTGTGGAAACTGTTAAATGCATTATCAGAGCACTTCCTACTCTTAGATTTTGCATTTATCTTAGAGAAAAGGTGAAAGGAGAAGATGTGCATAGGTAAATTAGCTTCCAAATGAACTTGTTTATAACCTCATGACCTAAGTTCAGGGTCCACTGGGCAAAAGGCCGACTGTTCAGAATTTCTACCATCCATGGCCTGGAACATATGGGCTCCACATGACAGTGAATTCCAACTGTGAGGGCACTTTTAACAGACAGCTGACAGCCTGATCTAGTGAACAGAGCAATGGCTTGGAAATGAAGATACTTCAGCTCTAGTCTTCACTCTGCTAATAATTAGTGGAGTGACAGTGGACAGGGTTATGCACATGTGTGTGCCTCAGTTTACTAATCCATAAAGTGGATCTGGTAGTACCTACTTCATAGGTAAAATCATCCATCTGAGTGGTAGGTTCAAAGAAGATGTTTGATAAAAGAGGAGAGCTAAATCAAATGATCTGCTCAGGCTCTTAAGTTTGTTGGTATCCACTACCTCATTTGTCAAACTTAAAAAAATACGCATCTTCCTTGAATGTGATCAAAGATTTCAAAAAATGATTAAATATTATTTCTTAAAGGAAATCAAAGCAATCATAATCTTAGAATATGCTGTTCAAACTACATGCAGAACCCTTTTGAGGTTCTGATATGCATTTAGAGCCCTCCTCTCCACTGTACTCTCTGCCCGTCACTGAAATATCTGTCTAACCTAAGCAACTTCTAGTTTTAATAGTTTACTCCTTTGGGATAAATACTCAGTGGTCAAAGTCCACTCTGGACCAGATTCCTGTCAGGGTATTTGGGATCAGCCGTGGCCAAAGATCTGACTCACTTCCCCTTTTCCAAACTAGAACAAATTTGCCTCTGGGTTTAAAATGAATCTTCTTATATTACACATGTATGAAAAGTGACAAACAACTAGCAATAGGATATAGTGGAGTATATGAAGCCGTGTGGGTTAAAACTAATTCATCACGACATTGTTTTTCCAAAAGGTCCTTACCTGGCCTGGCCCATTGAGCTTGCATTGTACATCTGCTTTAAGTATTTACAATGTCCCAAAGACAAGAATGATGCCCCTAAAGATAGGGATGTAACCTCCCCCGTATCAGCATTTCTTTCATTTCTTTAAGGATAAGCATCTCTTCCTGGGAACTGACAAACAAATGATAAGTAATAGAATATGTTAGAGTACATGGGGATGCCATTTGGCATAAAACTAATTTTACCTGACCTTGTTTTTCCAAAAGGGTCTGATGTGGCCGTTGGGTATGCGTTGTATCTCTGCTTTAAGCATTTGCTCTGTCCCAAAGACAAGAACAAATGCCCTTAAGATAAAGATGCAACTTCCCCTACATCGCATTTCCTTAAGGATAAGCATCTTTCCCTAGGCTAGAGATTGATTGCTGCACTCACCTGTAACCACTCAGCTCGAGAGAGTAGACCTGCTACCTGTGTTTGAATAGCTGTGCTGTGCTGGCTAGGCCATCTCATGACTGCTGTAAAAGGGACATTCCTATCATATGTGATGTATGCTCTTTGTTCCAAGACAGTATATAACCACTGTGTACATCCCACTTCTTTGGTGCCCTTCCTTCCTTGGGGAAGGAATGCCCTGGGCTAGTCCTCAGATCTGGCTCATAATAACTCATCCCAATTTCGATTTATAGATTGGTTATGGATTGTTTGCATCGATAAAAGAAAGGAGGAATTTTTTTCTGGGATGGTTTTGTTTGCTTGTTTGTTTTTATCAGCAGCCTCTATTTACTCAGCTTGTATCAGAGAAAGTCCATGCAGACTGGAATTCAACCTCAGGCCAAGGTTCTCCCCTGTTGCTCAGACACTGAATAATTAACTGCAACGAAAAAATACTATCCAAAGCTCCCTTAACCTGGGTCTTTGATATATTTGAGGCAGTTGGCTCTTCAGTAGCAGCTTCAGTGCAGATACTTCAAACAAAATTATGGAGCCTCAAAGTCAGGATTTGAAGACAACACCATCATTGTCTTTAGAACGATTTCACATTTCTGAAGACTATGGTTTTCTTCTTCCAAATCCTCTGGTAAGGATGGAGCTGGGACCAGCTCAGAATACATTTCTTGAGATACTTATTTGTTTGTTTGTTTGTTTAATTTATGTTGTCGTTAAGAGAGATGCAATATAAATACCAAGTCCTTGACCTGGGAAAAATGCTACAAATACCGCACAGTGGAATAGCCAACAAAAGAGAAGTACAGCCACAGCAGAGGTCAGTTCAAATGGAATATTTTAATGCCAGTTTGTTTTTAATAGATTGTCAATCAGTCCGGTAAACTTATGAGCAAATCTGTGGTTACGAAAAATAAGACAGAACTTGGAGAGAGATCAGTTACGTGAGCAAATCAGTTTATCTTGACCTGCAAGTGAGAAAGCAGAGAGAACAGAAAGGACATTGGGTGCTTTCCGATGGTAGGAGGGATTTAATACTCATGGAAATTGCTGAGAAGAAGGAACTCTTGAGAACAAACGGGACCTATTTCTAAATTCTACTTAAGGTGCAACCTGTAATACAATTCTATTTCTTCAGTTAACCTTTATCAACATTGTTTACTCTTTGAATGTGGTCTGACACCTAGAATGTTAAAACTGTAAAATTTTTTTAAAACCATATGGTCTCCACCCCTTCCTTTCACATTTGGGCAAGCCAAAGTTTAGAGGAAGTGGCTTGCCCAAAGTCATATTGTAGCAAAAACAGAACTAGTACATGGGACTCTTGACGTCTTTTTTCTACTATATCAGAAATAATTGCCAAGACTACTCAGCTAAGAATCTAAGGATCCAATGTTGCAGTCATTGCAATAACTTGTTAGATCCAATTTGTCCCCCTATAGGCCTAAATTGTTATTTAACTGTGATTAAAGAATGGTCTGGAATTCAATGAGCTTTTATTGAATACCTATTCTGATGCTTATTTACTTCTGAGTGTTACTAGAAGAAGGCAGGATCTATTCACTGGTCCAAAATCTCTCTGCAGAGCTGTAAGCTGTGAGACCACGTTACAGATATGCAAGTAACTTAAGCACTAAAAGTAATGACTTCAGAATTTTATGCATAGTAGGCTTGTAGCCCAGAGTAGTGGACTATGTTCTCTGACACAGCCACTAGGGTGACCAAGAGTCTCCACTTTCTAGGAATTGAAGAAGTTCCCAAAATCCAGGACTTGCAGAGCTAAACCAGGAAACTCCTGGGGAAAACAGAATGAGTCAGTCACCCTGACTTGCACTTACTAACTCTCTTGTGATCTTGAATGAATCACAAGCATTGCCTGACTCTCAGTTTTCATATCTATTTGATGGAGATCTAGTGCCACTCCCACTGGATTGCTGTGGAGCATCAAAGCACTTTGATAAATCCACTGTAAGGACTAGAAGCCAGCCCCCCTGACCTTCAGTCCAGTGCTCGTTAAAAACTCCATTTTGCATGTGTAACTTGATTTGGGAATATTCCCCTTATCTCTAGTTTACAAAGAAGAAAAGGTCAATAGGCTAACATGCTCTTATTGCAATTAAACACGCACATTGAGCTTAGGAAAAATGATACTATAAAGTATGTAAACATTGGGTAGGGCTGTAATTATTGAGTTCCCATCTTTGTTATTTCCTTTTCATAAATAAGAAAACCAAATGAGAAATAATAAGGACATCAAGAGCTTGTGACACTCTGAGCCAGATCATATTTATCCTGTGATTTGGTTGACGGTGACTCTTTACAAGAAATTTCCATTTCTGAGCTCATATAAAAACTTCCCTGGAAAACTGGGTCTACTCTATCATAGCCACATGTTAGACTTCTGAAAATGTCAGTCTTTGTTTCAGTTTCAGTTTTCTCTTATTTGTGTGAATTGTAAACATACCCCTTTCTGGAAAGAGGTGGGGAAGGAAGTTTTCAGAAGAATCTGCTGCAGGTTGCTCCACCCATCAGGGGAGATTCTGTCACCAGCATCACCAGGCAGCAGCAGTGCTGCAGTTGACCACAAATTGGGAAATAACAGCCCTTGACTGGGCTAAGCGCATGGATAGGCTGTCCTTTCTTTCAGTTTAAAGGCAAGTGATGGGAGGGCTCTTCTTTCATGTCAACCTGCCCAAAGATGCTCTTTCAGCAAGCTGAGTGGCTAACTATAAATCCTTACTTCTAAGTCTCTCTGAAGAAAACACAGTCAAGCTAATGAACAAGTAGACATATTGGCTTTGGGGGAGGGGGCTGAATTGGTTTCAAATACTCTTCTCGACTGTTTCTATAAACTCTTCAGTATCTCCAGGGTCCAATGTTTCAGTGAGGAAAATGCATACTTCTCAGACTCATGTCCATAAATATCCCACAAAAACACTTTGCCAGATCATTTGTTCCGTGTGTGTGTGTTTGGGGAGGGGGGCCAGGGAAGTAATTTTTCTTTAGACATAAAGAATATGAGGAAATTAGTTTAGCAGGAAAGGAGGGGCCGAGGTAGATTATCACAGGAGATTAGATTGGAGTAGAACTGAGAGACCTGGAAAGTTTGGCTCAGGAATTTGGATTTCACACATCTGGTAAATGATGTGACGCAACTGGCATTTGAAAATTTTCCTAGCAGAGTGTTAAGTGCAGGGTGTGTTAGAGCAGTAGTTCCTGCTCCAAAAAATCGAGGAGCTCTAAAAAATACTGATGGCAGGGCCGCCTCAGAACAGTTAATGCAGAATCTCCAGCCTAAAGGGCTCAGTACTTGAAAACCACAGAATACATAGAGGACAGCGTAGGTCCAGGTGAGAGATGAGGGGCTACACTTAGGAGGCCGGCTGTGGAAGGAAAGGTGTCACGGCTTTAGGAAACACTGAGAAGGGCTTGGAAATAGTTTAAACAAAAAAACAAAGGAAAGGGGAAATTTTAAATGTGCCATGGAGCAGAAGAAAAGGACTGGTACCAATAGTCATAGGGAAGTTGGAAACTTTATTCTTTATAGAGATCAAGCAACTATTTAGGAAAAATAAATATATATATATGTACTGTATTGTAGAAATTCAAAGCACTTGATAGAATCTGGGGACTTCTTAGAAGGAAGAGTAGAAACATAACTGCCACAGGAGGCTGTAGTTTCTACATAGAAAGTGTAGGTAGGAAGAATTCAGATATTTCCCTGAGAAATTACTGCCATCTCTGCTGGTTCTAAGGCATACCTGATAGGCAATGATAGACGTCTAGTAGAAATAGAGACACAGAGATCAGACTTCATAACAGTTAATGTAGATCAATACAGAGAAACATGTCGGGGAGGGGAAGGTTGGATTGGGTATGAATTTCTGTGCCAAAATTAAGGAACCAAGAAAAGTGAGTAGAGCCAAAGGGGAAACGGACCATCATGGATAAGGACGCAGGAGCAGGGACAGCCAAGGTGGTCCTCTGGAAACCGGAATTTTAAACAATGAAGCAACTTAGAGTGTTCTCACTCCGGATATCTAAGCTGTAGAGAAACGTGAGGAAACACGGGGAGAGATGAAAAATTGGGCATAAGAAAATAAATACCTGCACTTTTCAGTCAAAATGAAGGGATTGTATTAGTTTCCTAGGGCTGCTGGAACAAGTTACCACAATTTTGGTGGCTTAAAATAACAGAAATTTAGGGCCAGCCCCAGTTGCCTAGTGGTTAAGTTCTGTGTGCTCCACTTCGGTGGCCTGGGTTTGGTTCCCAGGCATGGACCTACATTCCCTTGTCAGTGGCCATGCTGCTGTGGTGGCTCACATACGAAAAAAAAAAAGAGGGAAAGAGGAAGACTGGCAACAGATGTTAGCCCAGAGCAAATCTTCCGAAGTAAAAACATTAAATTAAATTAAAAATACCATAAATTTATTCTGTCAGAGTTCTGGAGGTCAGAAGTCTGAAATCAGGGTGTTAGCAGGTCCACTCTCATCCAAAGGAAGTAGGGGAGAATCTGCCCTTGCCTCTTCCATCTTCTCATGGCTCTAGGTGTTCCTTGCTGTGGCGGAATAAGTCCATTGTCTATCTCCATCTTCACATGGTCTTCTTCTCAGTGTCTGTGTCTTCTCCCATCCTGTCTATGTCTTCTCTCCTAAAGATCCACTTGAATCCAGGGTGATCTCATGTTTTGATCATTAACTTATTTTGCAAAGACTCTTTTTCCAAATAATGTCTCAATCACAGTTGAGGGGCATATCTTCTGGAAGAGGGGAGATCATTCAACCCACTACAGATAGTGAGGCGAAAAGAAAGGATTAGGGGGAGGGAGGGACCTGGACAATAAGTACTAAAATATTGTCTTGTCCTGAGATTCCCAAACCTGACCACACAGGCATGGAAGGGTGAAAGGCAACGAAAAGTAGGGTACAAAGTATAAAATGATCAAGGAGTCACGGGGACACAGTTAAATATTGACTGGTTTTGCCAGAATAATGTTAACTTGTGTTCACAAGTATGACTTGATCTTCTGAAGAAAAATCAGGTCCTATGCTGTAAAATTGTAGCTTTAAGGTCAGAGGAAAGCTAGAATATGAGAAAACAGTATATGGGCTAAGGGTAGGCATTACGTTAGCCCACTTGAGCTCAAGCTCTAGCCTTGTTTATCATATGTGACCACAGTAATTATGTGACCAAGTCACATGGGAAAGGAGTCCTCTCCTGCTTAAGTTTAAAAGGGTAAATTAGAATCATGTTTCTGAAGCTGTGGCCTGTGGAGTGGGGAGAGGGAAGAGAAGCGAGGACATATGCTTGAGAGTGCATAAACACTAAGAAATTAAGTTGATTATTCCTAGCCCCACCACAGAATCAAAATACCTCCGGTATTTGGGGATAACTTATCTAAGAGTGAATATGTCTGTGTGTGCGTGTGTGTGTGTGTGTGTGTGTATGTTTACAAAATTGTAATCCTATTGCATATACAAACCTGCACTCTGCATTTTTAAACTCAATACTATAACATAAACCTTTGCCTGAAATTAATCAGTCTTAATAATATAATTTTAATGGTTGCATCAAATCCCATTTACATGGTATAACACCGAAACTTAAACGGCATTAGACATTTTGGTTAATTTCAATTTCCTCTCCTTATAAATCAAACTGATATATAAAACTTCTGTATCTATTCTACCCTTGATGTTTAATTCAAACCAAACCATTTGCACAAAAACTTCCCTATCTTTTTCCTAAAAATAACTTGTAATCACTAGTTAATTTTGAAGGTAATTGTTTAGAACCTTTCCCCATCCTTCATTCTAACCTCCAACCATTCTCTCTGTCTAGTGTCAAATTAATGATCCTCCCTGGATTTACTATTTTTTTCTTTTTTTTTTTTACTGGCATTTTATTTACTGTTTCAATTTAGTGAATTTTTTACATTACTTTCTATGTTTAAGGGCACTTAGGTAGATGCGTAGCATTCAGATAGATACTGAAGATTTGGATAGAAGGAGACCAGAACAAAAGACTCGAGCACCCTAGAAGGACTAATTAATTTGGTGCCAATTAAAAGTCGCAGTCTTTTTATTTGTCCAGTGTTTATTATGAGAAACGACTGACCTCTCATTCTAGGTGGAGAGAGAGGGCAGAGAAGGTGAACTTCTCTCTGTGGGAGCTGATCTCACAGCTACTGAGCTTCAGTCCCCAGTGTAGTTACCCATCTCTTTCAGATTATAAATGTGTTAAGAAAAATTTCCCAAAATAAAGCAGAAGGATGGCTGTGTGTTCATTCAGTGCCACCTGGAGCACTGTCTGTCTCACCTTGGGATCATTTAATCACCTAAGGGATGTCCCTCTGTTTGACATGCTACTTACTATTGATTAGGGCCCAATTTTGAAGTTACACATTAACTTGTAGATTTTTTTACGCAAGAACTTCAAATGATTTCTGTTGAGTAGAAATAAAACCTAAAACTTGTGACTGTACTGCCCCCCGGATTATGAACTGATTATATCTTTAACCTAGTGGTTTGATTTCAACATTCTTTATTCAAAGCTCTGTAAACATTCAGTTTATCAAGTTCTTTTGAACCAACTTTACTGAGGAAATCCTGCTGATTTCTTCAATAATGAACTAAACATATTTTGGACACACATTCTATATTTGTATGTCATTTTTTTTAACTTTTTGAAAATTATACTTTGACTGATATAGAAGTCCAGAAAAAGAATAACACAAAATAGAAAATAGGTTTATACAAAGAAAGGAAAGCTAAATATTTTATTATTTCTGCCCATCCCACTTCTGGGTCTCTGATTATTGGAATGAGGGGAAGGGAAACACGTAGTTTCTTTCAATTTCCTAACCCCTTGCACCAACCCTCCATCCTCCCTCCTTGAATCCCCACCATTCTCCATGCGTTTACTCTGAAGAGGCACTGGAAACTACACTACACTGTGAGTCAACAAAGGTTTGACCTGGCCACTGACCAGCTGTGAAACCTCGGGAAAATCCCCCAAACTCTCCGGGTTTAACTTCCTCTATTTCAAAATGGAAATAATGAGATGATAAGTCCTAACTCATAACATGTACAACAGAAATGTAGATGGATTAAAGATGTAAGTATCAACAATTAAACTAGAAAATCTCTGAAAGAAATGATGTTGGGATGGGAAGAACTTTTTATACATAATTTAAAACACAATGGCATAAATGGAAATATTGGTTCATTTGACTACCCTGTTATGAACAGCTGTTTCACACACGCACACAAAATGTAAATGATCAAAGCATATGAAAAGATATTCAAACTCACTGATAATCAGAGAAATGTAAATTGAAACACTAGAACGATGGCATGTAAAATTTCTGGAAAACCACACAAGAAACTTTCAAGGGTCATCACTGCTAGTTGGGAGGGTAGGAATTAGGATACTTTTACTTTCCACCTTATAAATTTAGTGCTTTTTGACTGTCTTGCCATAAACATTGATTGCATTATTTTTAATAATCATTTCTGAGAAACGTATATTTCTTGGAGGGTTATTTTAATAAATTATTATGAAATAGTAAAATAATTATAAAATTTTAATGCAAATAATACATGTCCTATCTTGAAGACGTAACAAAACAAAAATGTTTGGTACGTTCAGTGTTGCTAGAATCAGAGATGAACAGGTATTCCCATTTTATATCACACATTATAAAAGTGATTATGAATTCATGTAATTTTTCTGCAAGAAAATCAATAAGCAGTTTTCAACACTTCCATGTGCAGAACTTTTAATCAAATAAGCCCTCTTTTAAAGATGTCTTTTCTTTTTGGTTGGCCATGAGCCAATCTGTTGCCAATCTTCCTCTTTATTTTTCTCTTCTCCCCAAAGCCCCCCAGTACATAGTTGTATATTCTAGTTGTAGGTCCTTCTGGCTCTGCTATGTGGGATGCCACCTCAGCATGGCTTGACGAGCAGTGCTAGGTCCACACCCAGGATCCGAATCAGCAAACCCTGCGCAAATTCAACCATTCAGCCATGGGGCTGGCCCCTAAAGATATGTCTTAATAATGACTGTAATCTAAAATTCCATGTATAAGGATGACTGTTTCAGATTTGTTGATAATAGTGGAAATTATAAGCAATTAGTAATATTCATTAGTAGAATATTGGAATACTTTACAGGTTTTAAAACAGATATGATAGATATGTACAAGCCGACACCAAAAGGGGTTCTATTTAGTGAAAAACTCATCAGCTAATTCTGTCTCCCACACTGTAACTTAAAAAAAAAAAAGTCTGGGAATCAAAAAATAATTAACATCATTCAATACTTTCTCCAGTGTCTAGAGGAAAAGCCAAAGGAAGAGTACATTTTTAATGGATTGTGACATATCTCTAAAGTCCTTTCTCCTCTTTTTGATCACTTTCAAGGTCCCCACATCAGTGGTTTTCAAACTTTCAGGTACACCAAATTCACCTACAGGACTTGCTAAAACATTCTGCTGGGCCCTACAACAGAGTTTCTGGTTCAGTGGGTCTGGCTTTGGGCCGGAAAGAATTTGCATTTCTTTCTTCCTTTTTTTTTTTTTGAGCCGTCAACGACGCAAGCTTCATTCAATGGCCAACCAAGAATTTGCATTTCTAACAAGTTCCCAATGATGCTGATGCTGCTGGACTGGGGACCACACTTTGAGAGCCCAGAGGATCTCAATGCTCATGGCTTTCTTGTATTTGTGAGATGATACAGAAGTCCAAACATTAGAACTTTTTAAAGAGGGGAGAGGATGAAAAAGAGAAGGAAGGGCAAGATTCCTCTAGAAAACTAAGGAGAAAGAGAAAGTACATATTAGAGTTCAGGCTAGATTGAGACAAAATGTAGTATTTAAGTATTTCCATGCAAGCCAGGAAGCAGAAATCCAGGATGCTTTAATTTAATTCTCAGACTAGGATCCCTTTTCTAGGCATCAAGGAAGGAAAAATAGAGGTGATGATTTGGTTCAACTTCTTTGCTTACAGTCCACTTTAAAAGGAATTTCTGAATACCATGACTCTGCAACTTTGATTTTCTTTTATGAAGATTATATTCCATTTTCTCTAACTGCATTCAATTTTTGTTCATAAGACATATGCATCATATAGAGGAGAGGACAAAAACGTTGCCAGTTCAGAGTCAGTTTACCATAAATCTCTTTGCCATCATTCTCACTAGCATTCTCAACTCTGCCACCGCTCAGTAAATCCCCAAACCTGGGTCAATTTAATTATCCACTTTCTCCAATTCTGCACCCACTGCTGAGCGCTGCTGGGGATAATTATACCTCCATGCATATAAACTTTTTTGGTGTAATTGATTTGTTGTGAAAGCTACTAAAGGGGGCCCATTTGTTCTGAACTGAATCAGGGTCAGAAATAGAAAGGAGAGGATTAAATAAAGCCTATGATTTTCAGAGATTGTGGATTAAATGTCGGATTCACCCAGGTTATGAATTACTTAAGAACTTGAACTCAGTTTTATCTCAGAGTTTGAGAGACAGAGGGCCTCCAACAAGTGATTCATGGGTAACTTACAGAGAGATACCTCTTCAAACTTCCCTGGGTCTTCTATATTATTATAATATATTATACATAACATAATATATATTATAATATATCTTATTGTTTATATTTGTATTTTTCTGTTTAATTTCCTGTTCCTTTTCCCTATATAATTAATTTAATACCCAACCCTCCGTTCAAGTCTTCACTTCCATATGCTGAGAAATTGAGTTTATGAAAAGTGGATTCCCTCGAACGCCAGACTTTCTCCTTCCATTGCTTCAAAGCCAGAGGCCCCTTATTCTCCTCCTTGCTTTCCTCCATGACATCTGGCCTTTAATCACTCCGCTTTCTCCTTTATCTTCACTCCCTCCCTCTTGCAATAGCAGACTAAACCACTCAAGTTTCTCATTCCTAAACGGAGGTGCCTCTTTGCTAACGCCTTATGGCTCACCCACAAAAGTAATTTATATTTTTGATCTCTAGTTTCTTACTTCCTCAACACACTAAAATTTGACCTCTGCTTCCATCACTCTGACCTACATTTCTAGGCCATATATAGAGAAATATTAATTATGTATTAGTGATTTCACAGTTTCTGGGGTTTTTTTTCTTTTTTCAAAGGGGACAATCTTACTTTAAGTTCCTAATGATGCATTCAACCTGATGAATCCTACTTCTCTGAAATTTCCTAGAGTCGTTGGGTGCTTCCCTTCTGGCTCATTGAACCTATAAAAAGTTCTTTGTGATCTGTGTAGCTAGATTCGATTCCTATGCCTGCCTTGTAAATATCCCCCAGTGGGCTAATCTAGGTCTTCTTCTCCTTTCACTTTTCAACTTCTCCACAATGATCTTATATACTCTTGTGGTTTTAACCACAAAGGGGAGTTTTTACTGCAGTTACGTCTCTCAATTCCGTATTTATATTAGTTCTTTCCTGAACTTCAAACTGTATATCCAATTGCCCAGTATACAGCCATATTTTGATATTCTACAGATATTTTGGGTTGTCTATCTAAAAAGAAATTCAGTATCTTTATGCCTTCTCTTTAACTTGACCTGCATTTCTCTTTCAATTTGCAATCCCACCAATTTATTCAGTTACCTAATTCATAAACACAGAAATCATCCTCACCTCCTCTTCTTCTGAGCCCAGAGACATAACGTTCAGTGTGCAGTCTGTACTCTACAAAAGGAGGACCAGACCACAGGCATAGATCAGGAGTTGGCAAATTTCTTCTGTAAAGGGCCAGATAGCAAATACTTTAAGCTTTGCATAATGTATGGTTTCTGTTGCAACTGCCCTACTCTGCTGCTGTAATGTGAAAGCAGCCACAAGCTAAACATAAACAACCGAGCCTGGCTGTGTTCCAACGAAAGTTTATTTACAACAATAGATGTATTTTACCATTTTCTGGAATAGAGTTGGGGTGGCTGAAATCCAGCCTATGTTCTACTTGCTAAACCATGGGCCCAGAGCGTGCGCACAAATGGTGCTGTTGGGCTAGAAACCACCTTGCTTTTAGCCCCTCCCGCCCAATTTAATCATCACATCATTTCAATTTTACTTTCCAAATATTTCTTGAATGCATGCTTTCTTCCTTCCAAATTCACTGTCATTGCCTAAGTTTACTCTTTCAACAGTATTCCAAAGGCTTCCCAATCTGACTTTATACCTTAAAATCCTATAAGCAAAATTATCTTCCTAAAATTCAAATTGAACTACGTTGCCAACTTACATAAAAAGAAAACTCCTATGTAGTTTGTAAAAAGCACATTCAATATGATTTTCAGCCTCATTTTCCATCATCCTTTCTCTCGAGCTTTATGTTCTAGTACCACTGAATCATTTATGGTCCCGAGGCACACAGTTCTCTCTCTTTACCCACTAGTCCCTCTGCTTTATTGCCTTCCCTGCTTCAAATTCCCACATAGAAAAAGCCACTTTCAGACTCTAAAACTTGACTCAACTGTTATATTTATAGAAATACTTCCCTTTAATTCCCCACAACAATGGACAGAATTCAGCACTTCTTCCTCTTTTGCAAGTTCTTAAGCTTAACTACGCATCAGTAATTGAACATATTACACTGCATTGGGATATATCTGACTATATTTTATTTTCTCCCTTACTAGACCATGTGCTTCTTAAGCATAAGGACTGTACTTTAGACATCTGTGTATCCAAAGTGCTTAGCATATAGTGAATTCTCAATGTTTGTTGAACTAGATTGACCTGAATTCTGCTTTAGGACTGAAATCTGAAAGCAGCTACTCTCCAAAGCTGCTTCTCAGAGAGGTCTAAAATACTGAGACGTTTCTATTTTAAATGCAGAAAGAACTTCCAGATCATTATAGGCCTTGGATGGAAATAGCCAACAAACTTTCTCACTTGATTGAAAGTCACCAGCTTCGAGCTCAAGTGAACAAGGTACACCTTTTTTACTTTTCTCTTTAAGTCTTTCTCACCATTCTATTTTCACCCTCCCACTACTTTTCTTTCTCAGCATTGTTGAAGTGTGTTGATTGACCTGGGACACCAATCTTTGCCACTGAACTTACCAACAAAGCCGTCTCAGCCCTCCTAAAAAGCAAAACGACTTGGACTCATTCCTGATATGACAGATATGTTTGCCTAAAATTTCCCAGAGCTTGTGCAAAACAATCCCTGGAATGTGTTAACCACTCAACAAGTATTTGCTTAAAATAGGAAGACAATCTGTTTGGGAATTGTAGGTAAGCTCATGGGTAAGATTTAGCTGGGGAAGGACAAAGATGGAAATTCTCAGTGTCCTCACTTCACGTCACATGGTCAGGGCTCCTCTGCCTCTGAGTGAGTCTACCTTGATTTACGATGGGGGTCTCAAAGAACAGTTGAGTCAAGAGTTTCTGAGTTATAAAGTCAGGGTTGGCAGGTTCTTCAGAAATAATTGATAAGTTTTAAATACCACATATGGGATAAGATGAGCAATGTTTCCTAAGAGTATGTAAGAAACAGTGAAACTTATTGATCCTGGGAGAACTGACATTATCCCATGGGAGTAACAGGAAGGTGTAACAGGAAGAAAGATTTTGATTTAGTAAGACCTGAGTCTGAATCTTGGTTTTATCACTTAGCAGCTATGTAACCTTGAACAAGTTACTTAACAAGTTAGTTATTCTGCTTCCTTATTTATAAAATGGGAGAAATTCTGCTCTCATAGAATTGTTGTGAAAACTAAATGACTTTTGAAATAATCCTTCCATATTTCCTGCCACTAAATAGTGTTCAACTTATATTTATAATTCCCTCTAGTCTCTTCTCTATCTGTCTCAATCTTACCAATTTGAAGTGCCATGTGACTTCAGAGATACAGGAAAGGTTTTCCACGCTCCAACATTCTCCTTCACTGACTTGCACATACTTAATGTCTATAATTACAAATTCATTTCAAAATACTTATTGAATGCCTGCTAAGTGCAGGCTCAAGATTAGAAACCCTGTAAGAAATGCAAGAAATTGTCTTCAAGGTCTATGAAAATGGCAAACTAAACTTAAGAATTTATTTTCATGCTGCAGAAAGTCTCATTAACATGACCAAAGAAATACAAAAAGAAGAAAAAAATAAGAAAATATCTGCAAGTGCAGGAAAACAAAGAAAGTAACAATGATGGAATAATAACTTTAACTATTTTCATACCACATTAAGCAAATTATATCAGATCCACGAATGAGTCTATAGTATCCATGCCAAGCGTTCAACCAAAACAAAAAGAAGACCCCCCAGAGCCTCCATCTCCCATCTCGGAGTAGCAAGGCATAGAGGCAAGGGGACGTCTGGGACAGTCTGCAGGAGGGCAGGTTAAAGTTCAATTTTTAAACTATGCAGTCCTCTGTATCAGACTTTCCTCAGGCTTTATTTGATTAAACTGCCATAAGTGGAGCGAAGGACTCGTTGAATTGGTGCTCCTTATATGTTAAATGTCGATGAGAAAAGGCCAGGAGCAGCCAGCTAACCTCTGGCCACTGAAAACCTGCAAGTTGGAGAAAGAGCTTAGCACTGCAGTGAAATGAATCCCCTGACACTTTTACTGGGTTGAAGAGTATCTCTCCAGAAATCTTGTCTCCTCGGAACCCATGAATGTTTTATTTGGACATACTGTCTGTACAGATGTAATCAAGGTTAACAAGGTCATGCTGTTTTAGGGGGCACTCTAAATCCAATAAGACTGGTGTCCTCATAAGAGGAAGGAAACTCGGACACAGAGACACAGAGAAGAATGTCATGTGAAGATAAAGGCAGAGACTGGAGTGATGCATCTACAAGCCAAAGAACGCCAATAGCTGCTGGCAATCGCCAGAAACTAGGAGAGACACGTGGACAGATTCCCCCTCAGGGCGTCCAGAAGGAACCAACCTTACAAACACCTTAATTTCAGACTTCCATCCTCCAGAAGAGTGAGAGGATACGCTTCTGTTGTTTGAAGCCCCCCAGTTTGTGTTCATTTGCTGAGGCAGCCCTAGAAAACTAACACAACACTCTTGGCCAGTCTCTCTACTTCTAATCACTCATAAAACATCGAACTAGATAAAACCACGTTTAAGACTTCACCGCCACAGGCTGAGACTGAAGTGACTGAAAATCAGTCATGAGAAGCAAATCTGTCAGCTTCCAGGACCACACATGGAGCTACAGACTAAAACATTTGTCCTCTTGAGTCCTTTACTTGGCACAGACAACACAATAAGTTAATTAAGTTTTGATCTTACGGTACTTCCAGGCCAGCCACCTTGTTCTTAGAAAGTCCCAACTCACGTATCTTTTTCTTAGTAAAAAACTTATTCATTGGTTTAGATTCACCCATCTTCTTCCAGGAAGATTCCTCCTTCTCCATCCCTCTGCCAGAAAACACTGCAGACAACTGACTTTCTCACAGGAAGCTATACAAGAGGAAACAATCAGCATTCTGGAAATATGATGACGGAAGCTATATTAGCGATTAATTCTGATAAAAATGACCTCCATTCCTGAACATCAATAGATAACCCCAAATTACCAAACAATACGAGAAAAATGAGCAAGTCAAAAAGCAGGAGGAAGGGACAGGATATTCAGAGCCACTGGCCTTCAACAAAAAACAAAAAATGAGATCAATACTTTTAAAATTCTAATTAATGTCTCCAGTATGTTTACTTCATAAACATAAGCAAAGTTGCTATGTAAAAGGAACTATCAGAAAACAAATAAGCGAACAAAAAAACTCAATATAAATCCCAATAAATCAGGGAAACATTGATTATAAAAAAAAACGGTGATTTAAAGATTCCCTTAAAAAGTTTTCATAAAGCATAAAGCAAAAATTAAAGAAATGCCAGCCATCAGAAAAATTCAGTTATAGTAAAAAGAGAAATAGATGATCCAAATTCCACAAAATAGAGATTCCACAAGCAGAGTAGTGTAGGTGGAGGAAAATCTAAGTTTCAAGCATATAGGAATAAAATTTTTCAGATCTAATAAAAGATTTGAGTATTTCTATCAGAAAGACAATGGGGGGTAGAGGGACACACGTAGATATGCTGGCGAAATTTCAAATTTTCTAGAAGAAGAAGAAAATTTTGCAAGTTTTAACAGGAAACAATAAAAATGAAATTAGGTTACTTACAGAATAAGGACTATTTATTTATAATAATAAGTATTAAAAGATAATTTAACACCCACTTCAATAGCCAACATTTTGAAAAAGATCTGACAATATCAAATACTGGTGAGGATAAGTACCAAAAGAAAGTCTCATTCACATTGCTGGTGGGAATGCAAAATGGCACAGCTACTTAGGAAGATAGTCTGGCAGATTCTTATAAAGTTAAATACATACAATATGAATCAGCAATTGCATTGCTAAGAATTTACCCAAGTAAACTGAAATTTATGTTCATGGAAAAGCCAATGTGCAAATGTTTACAGTAGGCTTTATTCATAGTCACCCAAACTAGAAATGACCAAGATGTTTCTCAACAGGGGAATGGTTAAACTGAGTACAATGGACTGAATTTTTGTGTCACCCTCAAATTCACATATTGAAATCCTAACCCCCAAGATGATGTATTAGGAGGTGTGGCCTTTGAAAGGTATGTTAGTCAGGGTTTCCCTGAGAAACGGAAACAATAGGATATATAGAGATATTTGGAAAGAGATTATTATGTCAGATTGGTTCACATGATTATGGAGGCTGAGAAGTCCCAGGATCTGCAAGTTAGAGACCCAGGAAAGCTGAGAACTAGGGGAGCCAATAGCGTAAGTCCCGGTCAGAGTCCAAAGGTCCAGGAACCAAGGGTGCTAATGTCTGAGGCCGGAGAAGATGGCTGTCCCAGCTCAAGCAGAGAGCAAATCCACCCTTCCTCACTTTTTTGTTCTATTTATTCCCTAAATGAGCTGGATAATGCTGATCCTAATTGGTGAGGGCAATCACCATTCTTTACTCAGTCTATGGATCCAAATGCTGATCTTTTCCAGAAACACCCTCACAGACACATCCAGAAACAGTGTTTTACCAGCTCTCTGGGCATCCCTTAGCCTAGTCAGGTTGACACATAAAGTTGACCAACACAGAGATAATTAGGTGATGAGGATGGAACCTTCATAAATGCCATTAGTGCCTTTATGAGAGTGACCCTGCAGTGCTCTCTGGCCCTCTTTTGCTATCACGTGAGGCTACAACAAGAAGCAGCAGTCTACAACCCGGAAGAGGCTCTCACCAGAGGCCAATAATGCTGGCACCCTGATCTTGGACTTCCAGCATCCAAAACTGTAAGAATTAAATTTCCATTGTTTATAAGCTGCCTAGTCTATGGTACTTTGTTATAGCAATGTGAACTGACTAAGACATTGAGTTACAGCCATACAACGGGATGCTATTCAGTGACAAAAATGAATGAGCTATTGATTTATTCAACATGATGAACCTTAAATACATTTTGCTAAATCAAACATGTCAGATCCAAAGGTTTACTTATTGTATGATTTCATTCACATGACTTTCTGGAAAAGGCAAAACTATAAGGACAGAAAACAGATCAATGGTTACCAAGGATTGAGGAGGAATGGGTAGTCAATGACTAAAGGTGGATTTTTAGGATGACATAACTGTTTTGCATGGTATTCAGGGGGTGGATACACGATTCTATGCACTTGTAAAACCCATAGAATTGTAAATCACACAGAGTGAACTATATACAAACTTTTAAAAATTAACCAGAATGTTGGTTATTCCTGGATGCTGGGATGGAATGTAGACTACGACAAACGAATCTAATTGTATTACAGATGTACGACAGAACTTCATGGAAGAGGGTGGGGGAAAAAAGGAACTGATCTAAGTTACTATGGAAAATTATGTTCTGACTGGAATCTATAAGGCTGAATTAAAAAGGAACTGTACATAATCACTGTACTGCATTGGTAAATTTGTTTTTCATGGGGTGCAGGTTAACAATTCTTAAACTGCTTTATATGTATACTAGGTTGAAGAGATAATTAAATAGATGGTGGATGATATTTCACTGTCAGAGATAAAAGTTACAAATTAGCAAGGAGGGAAGGCTAGCATCAACCTGTGGCACTGGATTAGAGTCGGAGATGTCAATATAAACTAAAACTTCATATTTAGCATTATATATATATATATATGGATATATACATGGATAAATAGACAAATACATGTAGATAAATAAATATTATCTGTATGTATATTTCTACAATATTTGTACACATACAAACATTTCCTAGCTCTGTCCACCTCGAGGATCTAGAAGCAATGGGACCCCAGTAGCAATGAGCAAATCCAGTGCCCAGATAAATACCTTCTTCAATAAAAAGAACTAGGGATCCTTGGAGAAATAGTTGATTCCAAACCTAGGATAGGGAAAATACAAGATGACCCTAAACATCTTGTACTGCCAGAAAGTAAAAGAGTACTAAAAAAAAAAAAAGAAGAAAGAATGAGGACGTCTCCAATGGGACACAGAAGCCAACCTGAAAGAGCTCCCAGCAGACACATCAGAACAATTTGCACAAATAAATAAAGCAGCATTGGATTACAATCCAGAGTGCATACTGTACATACTGATATGTTTTTTTAAAGATAATGTATGAATATGTCTAACATTTTAAGAAAAAAGTATTTAGAACTCAGATTTTATTATTCATCTATGAAGACAAAAGAAAATAAATTATCAGTCAAATCAAGAAATAAGAAAGTATATCACCCACATACTTTGTCTCAATTGCTCAGGAATTATTCTGGCATTGGGAATATAAATCAGAATAAAGGACTCAGGAAAGAGGAATATGAGTATTTAAGAAACATTGCTAACCAATGAAATTAGTGAAATGTATGGTCAATTCCAAATAATCATTTCTAATGTGGCCGCGGAATATTTTATCTTATCTCATATAAAATAATGTGTGTGTGTGTATGTGTGTAGGAACACATTCTTGGGGCTAAAGTGCGTTAACATTATGGATCTAAAATTCCATATTTCATTTTAACAAGACACAGTTGTATGGAAGTTGTAAAAATAAACTCACGTTTAGTTTGTTTAGCTGTGTTACAAAGTAAATGAACATCAACAAAAATATGTGTGTATATATATACTTAACAGCAAAACAGCAAACTAGCAAGATTTGCCTCATCAGTTATCATGACAACTACAGAAATTGAGACCAGGTGATACTGAGGCAGCAATAAACAAGTAGAACCAAAAACCTTACTAGAGAACCTACATACGGACCCACGTATATATGGGATCTTAATATATAGCAGAGATGAAATGAGAGATCAGAGGGGAACACAATGGTGCGGGGATGACTGGTGAGCCACACATATAGCAGGCACACAACAAGTAATACACTAGATTTGCTTCTTTTATCATGAACAAAAACAAATTCATTCCAGATAGATTAAGAAGTTGAAAGTAAAAGATAAAAATTTAAATCTTTTTGAAGAGAATTTAAGAGAATATGTACTTGAACTAAGGAAGAATTTCCTAATGACATGAAATTGGGATATTTTTATGATAAACTTGGTTTTATTAAAATAGGACCTCCGTTTACCAAAGTAGACCATAAAGAAAATGAAAAGCCAAGTTACAGACTGAGAGAAGATATTGTTACATATATAACTGAGAAAAAGATTTGTGTCCTGAATATGTGAAGTCCTGGAAATCAATAAGAAAGATAAACAACCAAGTAAAAAAGTATGTGACAGACATGAACAGATATTTTACAGAATAGGAAACACAAATGACCAAGTGACATATAAAAGATGCCAACCTTGTTAATAAACAGGAAAATGAAAATTAAAGCTATAATGGGATAGCATTTTACAATGACAAAACTGAAAAATATTTAAAAGTCTGATGTTACCAGGTATTGGGCAGGAAGATAAGGCGTCTGGATGTCATGCACTGTGGGTGGGTACAATCTCTTTCACAAACTTTGTCATTATCTGGAAGCATTGAAGATATACATCCTTCTTCTCTAAGGATTCCAACCTTGTGTATATAAGTACTTTCTTGGGCACGTGTGTGCCAAGAGGTGTAAAAATATTATTTATCATAGGAAAAACAGGTGAAGTAACTGTAGAAATGAATGAGCTGAGCTGTAGGCAGTTATGTGGGTGAATCTCGAAATCATTCAAACAAATATATTAATGGTCACATGTATGTGAATTTTGAATGATATATAAACAGCAAGAAAATAACCAACACAAAATTCAGCAAATAGATGCTCCTGAGGAGCAGGCAGGCTACACAACCAACGAGGGGCACAGGAGGGCTGCACAGGTTTTGGTAGAGCTCTGCTTCTTCAGTTGAATGATGGGTAAACAAGCATTTATTTATGTGTATTATTCAAGCTGTAAATAGATATTTCATGTATTTAATTTAGATGCACATTATATAATTAAGTATTTTTAATAACCAAAAAATGATGAAATTCACTTCAAAATGTTCAGTGGAAAAACAGAGTGCAAACCTTGCCCTGGATCATGCTGCAGATTCTAAAGAAATGTCACACTGCTTCTGAGAAGCTCCCCAACCAATGTTTTAGCCCTAGGGGAGAAAACCACACACTCATCTCTGCGAACGTATCAGAGGTCAGAAACTGTCGAAATGTTAGTTCAGTATCATCAAGGAAGGGAAATGTGCAAATCGGTAGTGCAACCGCCTGTTAGGGTTAGAAACTCAGAGATTAGTTTTTCTGCTTTTGGTCCAATTCTGTTTACACAAATTTATAAGTTGTTAATACTTCTGTCATAATGGACAAGTAATGTGTTCACGTCCCCAAAGTCATTTACAAAATGCAGAACAAATTAGCTTAGGAATAAAATGCGTTCAATATTTTTATTCATTTGTGAACAAGTATTCCTAACAATTTTCCGATAGTACATCTCTGCAATGTGTCTAATCATAATATAAATACTATTTAGATAATGTTCAAAAATTATTAAAAGATAAGTGATAAACTAGGAAAATAATTTAGGACATTTATATCAGACAAAGATCACGACTGTAATACAAAATGTGTTTCCCCAAATCAATGAGATGATCAATGGGAAAAGATAGGTAAAAGAAATGAATAGTTAAGTTAGAGAGAGAGATTTGAATTGATCATAAACATGCAAAAATGCTCAATCTCTAGAATAAACAAAAAATGCAAATTAAAATGAAATGCCTGGTTTTGGCTATCAGTGTGGTAACAAATTAAAAACCCATCAAAATAGTGTTAGTCAAGATGTGGAGGAACAATGTTGAAAGCAGGACAGCAAATTGGTACAATCTTTCTGACCAGCAATTTGGCAACATCCATTAAAATTTTTAAAATACATATACTTTGATCCAGCGATTTAATTTTTACGAATTTATCTTGCAGAAATACTCAATCAAAAGCTCAAAGATGAATAAGCGAAGGTGTTTATTGCAGCAATCATAACAGCAAAATAAACAAAAAAGAAAAAATATAACAAAAAATATAATCCCCTAAACAGCCATTAATAAATAATCTGTTAAATAAATGGAAAACTATGCAGCCACTAAATGACAATGTATATGTACATCTCTCGTTTTTTCTCTCTGTATATACATACACCTTTGCTATATTGTTTACTGAAATAAGAAAGGTATAAACAGTATAAAATTATATATTTGATGTATATAAACACATAATTTATATAATGATATGATATAAAATGTATATAATTACATATGCAAATATATGTATAATATACATGTAATGCATGTAGATATATATTTAATATATAAATTTAATATTCAATATAGTTTAAATGAACACAATTGTTTAAAATTTATAGATATTTAGATAGACAGAAGTAGAGACACTGAACTTTTAATGGCAATTATATCTAAGGAGTGATATTGAAGCTAGTAAAAACCATTTTCTACTTTACGTATATATGTGTATTTGGCATTTTTTACAGTGACACTCTATTATTTTTGTATACCTTAAAAAAAACACATCATTCTTCTCTACAAGAGAAGAGGGGGAGGATCAGAATAAAAATACTTTTTAAACACTGTAATCTTGGCACCAGCAAAGTAATATGTGACTCATAAGCAGCCATTCAGCTAAGCAAATGCTGGCTAAGGTGGAGTTACTGAGACCAAACTGTGGAAATACGCAATCTCGCTCTTGTCTTACTACTAATGAATTCTTAATCCAGCCCTCCTTCATAGCTGCACAAAGGGCGATTATAACCAATATTAAGAAAATCAGGAAATATGCCAGCTCACTGAGAAGTGCAAAAGAAAAGTGTTTGATGTTAAGGTGAAACCAAGCTAAACTGCTGTACAAATATGAAATCTCTCCCTAACCATTTCATCTTGTTTGTAGAAAAAACAAATCCATTATAAAGGCTTTTTGTTTTTTGAATCCATTTTTTAAAAAAAATTATTTGTATGTTTACTCGGAGGAGAGAGCCCAGGGACTCTGGAATGTGCAAGAAGTTTCCAGAAAAACCTCTTACCCAGAGAAACATTCTCAACTTGGACCTTATTCCTTTACTGGATTCTGAAGACTTACCATAGAAAGAGATCGTAAAATATCTCATTTTTAACATTGACTATGTGTTGATAATATTTTGGATATATTGATCTAGATAAAATATATTACTAAAACTAATTTCGCCTTTCTTTTTACTATTTTTAAAATGTGGCTGGCTGCTACAAAATTTAAAATTACACATGTGGCTCTCATTTCCATCGGGCAGCGCTGACTTAGAGCAGGGCTGTGGTCGGCAGAACGGAAATTGCATCCTGGCTCTCCCAGGACTACGACGCGGGGCAAACATTTTACCTTTTCTGACTTTCAGTTTTGTCTTGTGGGTTTCCGGGAAGGCGGAGTACCATCCTGCGCTGGATGTTTTTAGCATCACACCTTGCACACTCTTTAGTAAGAGCCTTATAGTAAGTACTTAATAAACAACTGCTGTTATTATTCTCAGGCTGGTTCCCGTTAACAAAGACAAAGAACCTCTCAGAACCGCTCCCCTCTACCCCACCCCCTCCACACACACACACACACCTGAGTCCAGGGCACATGGGCGTTTCTGTCTCCGAGGCAATTTCTTGGAAGAAAAAACCGGCAGTCGGGCGCAGTGCACACAGATACGGAAATGCTGCCCCCTAGCGGACAGCGGAGGAAGGATTCCACCGAGGAGGCTCTAGCGCGAGTTGTCCCCTGAGCCTGGGTAGGAGGGGCGGTCAGCCCCTGCCCACTCGGCGGGGCCTGGAGCTTAAAGGGGTGCACGAGACATCCAACGTCGCCCTTTCTGATGCTTCAGACCCCGGAGAAGAGTACCTAGAAAGATCTAGATCAAACTGTGTCTAGAGCGGAGGAAGAGATGGGGGCAGGAGGAATGCCGAGGAGGGGGTGTGCCTGGAAGCTGGAGCTGAGAGGCTGTTGGTGTCAACCAAGCCAGGCAGGGCTGGCCCAGGGAAATCTGAGAAACTGGTAATATTTGTTTGGGCCAGACTGTCAATCATAACTGACTTCTGTACAGGGTGTTACTTTCAATGAGAAACCACCTTTAAGCCTCGTGATGACACATTTTGATAAGGAGGAAACGGGCGTGGAGAGGTGAGAGGACCTAGGTCACTGGCAGTGTTCAAACACGGGCTGAACAACCACTCGGCCCTGCTCGCCTACCTCCTGCTAGGGATTAGGTGGACTTCCTGACTCCACTGGGCCTGGATTTACTTAGAAGTTAGAGTAACGCCCACAGCACCAGGCTGTGAGCAGGGCCAGGTGATACTAAGGAAGAGGCACCTTGATAAGACAGTTTGTCCTGGGAGCCTCATACGAAATAAATGATCTCAGTCTTGGAAGTTAATTATTCTAGAGCACTCTAATCAAGCTGTCACTGTAGTGATGGTGACTAATGTCCAGCACAACCATGGGGACATTTGGGGGCCTGGGTGGGGTGGTTAGGTACTTCATGAACAATGTCATCGGAAGTCCCTCCTATACCGCAGTGTCCTAGGATCAGGGCAAAAATAGGTGTGCACTGAAATGTAACTTGTTCCTTTTGCCCAAAAAGCCATTCAAGTCACAGACCCTTATGTCCGTTCCCACCCCTGCAACTGAGAATCTCTGGAAACTCTCTTGAACAGATGCCCCTCCTGAACTGCCAGTTCCTCAAGAGTTACCGGCAACGGCGCCTGGCCCACTTGGTCCTGAGCTTCATCTCCACCGGCTATGTCTGGCAGGAAGGCGAGAGAGAGCCTGAAGAGGTAATGACAAGACGACTGCCCGTCAAGTCGTCTGGCAGGCCTGCTGCGCCTGGAATGCACCTGCTGGGCACTGTCCTGTTTGCCTGGAAAATGGGTCCTTTCTTGTGTTGTTCTTTGGGCATGAGTTGAAGGAAGGTTGAAAGGCCCATTTAAATGAAAGACGTTTTTTCCCCCTGGCTAGGAATTTAATTTTCTTCAGAACTTGTAGCCATCTCTCCCTTTCATTAGCTTTCAATGAATTTCTCCTTTTCATCAGCTGTTTTTTCCGGCACCCTCTTCCAAGAATGCTTGAAGAGTTGCATTTGAAGGCAAGTTGTGAGAGCTCATAGAAAACAATAGCTTTCCTTTAACAGCAGTTTATGCTCTTGTACACATGTTATCCCGGTGGATTTTCACAGTCTCATAAGCTAAGTAGAGCTATGTACACTGTGCCCATTTTACAGACAGCTGAGGACTCCAGAAGTTAAGTTCCTTGTCCGAGGACAGATAGCAAGCTAGTGGAAAATCCATGGCCAGATGCAGACCTGATTTCACTAATGTAACCTTCCTTCCCCGGAGAGACGCGCTGAAATTTACAACCAGAATCTACGCTGTTTAATTCTGCTTCCTTTCTACCCATTAATGATCTTTACAATTCATTTAAAGTTCTTCTGAATCTTTGCATAACTTTTCATAGTTTCGACCTGAACCTCGAGACATGAAATCTCCGAGTGCTACCGCCCACAGTATAATTTATTACTCCCTTTCATTTTTTATAAATGCACCTTTCCCAGAAGTCAGGGGTCACCCTGTTCTGGGACTCCGTGGTTAGGTGAGCAGCCCATTTTATTTGCCTGGTTGATCCTACCTCTAATCTCTGAAGTCAACACAGGAGACTCCCTGTGAGGAAAGGAAAGTGAAAAAGGAAAGAAAAGGAGAGGATAGAGCTGCTTCAGACCTTGTAAATGTCAGTACATCTAACTTCAAAAAATCGTGAGTCTGATGTAGACAGGTTTGAAATTTAGGCACACGACAGAACATCCACTGGGTTTCTCTCCCCCTTCTGCTCTCCAAACCGTAATCCTGACTGGGGGAAGGGGTGGAGAAGGGTGACAGAGGAAGTCTCCAGCTTGGAGTTGTGTCCGTGTACTTCCAGGCCCCAGGCTTGGATCATCTCTTACTGTCTTTGTATCCTCTCTGCCTTTTCAGCTAGGAAGACTCCTCCCGTCTCCACTGTCCTCCTCACACCCCACCTCCCAGGGGAAGCTAACCTTATGTTTGAACTTCAAGACTCTTTAAAGCTTGGTAGTGTTTTCTACCTAAGAAACAGTTCTGTCCCCAGCCTCTCTAAAAACCTGAGGGGAAACAAAGGCAGAAGCAGGGCTTCTTTAGTATGTCTTAAGGCGAAATAAAATTGGAAGTGAGACAGGGAACAGAAGAATGTTCTTCTGGGTCTAGACTCATTTAGCCTGGTCGCCAGATAGAGACTCCCCCCCTCCCCCACCACCAAGAATCCGAGTGGCTTTTCTGGATTTGAGGGCAGATGAGGTTCTTTAGAGTGTTCCTCAGGTAACGTAGAGGTTGAGTGCGGATGGTCTTGAGCTGACTTACTTGGCGTTGTTATTGGGTTTGACTTATGAAGTGACGGACAGTCGGCTGCCACACACTGTCCTCCCCATTCCTCTCCCTGCCTGACACTTAGACACACACATACTTATACATATGTATGTGCTCTCAGTTTTATACACACAAACACACACACATATCTACATATCTATGTATATATATCTATCTATAGATAAATAGATAGATAAAGAGAGAGAGGGATTTTTCTCACTGCTCATCAATTCAGCCCCCAATTCATGCTTAAACATTTGGTAATGCCCTTCTTTGCACAATTTTCAGGGATTATTTTATACTATATGTGTATGTATGTGTTCCATTTTTTTAATTTTCACATATATTTCAGATTGTACTCATAAACAATATATCCACTAGGTTGTTAATGAGAGTGAGGTCTGTGTATACAGATCACTTGCATAATTCCAGTTTTCTCCCCAGGTCCTTTCTCTACCACAGGACTGCTGGAATAAAGGATAGCCATGATTACCTTCTCTGCTGCATTCTTTCTAGAACATGCTGATTGTCTGGATTTATGTCTGAAAGGTTCTGCCAAGAAATCTTGCCCTTCCCTTTGTCGAAGTCTCCAAGAACTTGGGGCTCCCTCCTATCCTGGCCCACTCAGACCTGGTGCTGACAAACTGGACTATGAGGAATCCTGAAGGGTAAGAAAGGGAGAGAATGCTTCACATTTGATCAGACTGAAACTCAGTAAGGGGCAGGCTTGTCACTTTTACTCTCCTACAGGAAAGGCCCAAGTGTTTCCAGCTATTTTGTGATTAGGGATGTTCGTGTTTATTGTCTGCTTTATGGTTCCCAAGGGCTGACCTTGAACACAAGTTCATGGATCATAGCTCCCAGGTGTTTCCTCTCAGCCCATTCTGAATACATTGGTGCAGGCTGGTTTTCCTGTTGGCTTCCACATCAAATCTGGATTTCTCGCCCTGACCTTCAAGCTCCTGCATAATCACACTTCACTCATTCTTTCTCACCAAGTTGTTTGCTGTTCCCTAACGTGCCCTCTATTTAAGTCAAGTTAGGACCGGGGACTTCAGTAAGCGATCATTAAATAGTGATCATAAATGAATGGCTATGGTTGAGTTGAGAATAGGTGCTCTAGGTGTATTGGCTTGAGAATCTTATTAATGATGCTGTGTGTTCCACCTGGCTGGCTCCATTCCTTTGACAGTTGGGCTGGGAATTTCGGCGTTTGTCTCAAGAAGAAATAGCATGAGTTTTTAAGAATCAAGACATTCCAGTAAGTGGAATGAGGTGGAAGAGGTGAAGTGTTAAATTTCCCTTTGAACTTCATTATCACAGCCAGATTTGTCTCAGGCTGTCAATGCAAGAGATAGTACTTTGGTGACTTAGTAAAATGGCTTAAAGGGACATTTAAGTTAAACGTGAGGAAGAACTTCCTCAGCATAAGGGTTGTGAGTGAGCACAGGGTTGCCAGAGGAGATGATGAGAATCTGCTTTAAGGATTAAACGCTTAATAAAAAACAAAGCTTTTAGGACTAATTTATGTGCCCCTTGGAGGAAGTGAGACAGGGCCATCTCTTCTCTCTAAGGACTTCTGAGCCCAGGGAGCTTACGTTTTCTTTAATTATTAATTATGATCTTTGACCAGTTCTGCTTTAATAACAAAATTGGTGGCCAACATTCCCATGGAAGGCTGCTGAATCTGGTTCAGAATGTGTACAGATAGAAATAATAAATATATGTGCAGAAATGATTCCAGTCATGACATTAAATATGGAATAAACTGAATTTTTGATTCAAAGACAAAGAGAGAGGCAGGGAGGCGGAAGGCTGGCCTGGGATGGTAAAGTCAAAAATACAACAACAAAAGACTGGTTTCTTATTGGGGGGGGGGTGGAGGGCTGGTTCAATCCCAGAGATGCAGACACAGTCCTGGGGTGTGGTAGGTATTCTTCTTGACAATTATTTTTTTGGAGTCTTTTGCTATGCCAAGTACAGAGCTATGTGCTGTGAAGGAATGAAAGAAATGGAAGCAAAGTTCATTCAAAGTAGTTAAAGAACAAGACAAAGCGGTATGTGAGAGTTGTCAAAGAGGGACGCAAACAGTAAGGCCTTTAGAATTTTGAAGAAATTGCGTTAATACAGGCTTTAAAAATCAGGAAAAAGCTTGATGAGAGGGTGAAACTTTCTCCACGGTAGGTGCTAAAAGATGAGTAGAAGTAGAATAGTCATTACAGAAGTGTGAGTTTGGGGTAATTACAAAAATACAGAAAGAGTAAGATAATTTATCATGATGGTTGTAACTAAATGTTCAGAGGCTGCTATGTGAGTTGAGTTTTGGCTCACTCATTGTCACTCTGTGGCCCATAGTCTAGTCACAAGCTATGACCTCCAAAGTGTGCATGGGTGTGTATGCATGTGCATGTGCATGTGCACATGAGTGTGTGTACCTGTGTACATGCGACCCTAGAAGGCCTATCTGGTTTACAAACTGATTTGTTCTTTTCTTTTTCCTTTTGTGGTTGTCAATAACTGAAATTTGACTAGACCCATGGATATCAGGTGAGTTCTCTGAAATCTTTCACTCACTTTAGAATCCATGCTAACTTTAAAAGCTTACAATAAAATGAAAAAGAAAGCATACCCAATTGTATGCATAGTAATATAAACCATGTAAAAATGACTGAAAAAATAAGACTAGAAAGAAATGTCCCAAAAATTCATAGTCCAAAAGTTACCAATGGTTGCCTCTGCCTTGTAGGGATTATAGGATTATTTTCTTTACTATATTTTCCAAACTGTACATAATAAAACAAGTAAAGTTCAATGCAAGAAAAAAACTTCAATTCTCTAATTCTCTATGATTCTTTGAAGATCTGAGAAAGATCTCTCGTGTCATAACCTCTATGGAAAGCCCAATTGCGGGCAGTACTTGCCACAGTCACACAAGAATTCCTTTGAAATGTCTTATTGTTACATGAGCGGGAGCTCGTGGGACAGATCTGGTCCAGACATCCTTAGGCTCCTCTTTCCCTGGAGAGGAAAGTTAGGCTCTAAATTGATGTTGCCCCTCCCGTCACCAAACCTCAGCTCAATGAGGGGTTCAGTGTGAAGGCTGCAGCTCAGGAGATGGAGGCAAGCAAGCGTGAAGACACCATTTCCTGCTCTAATGTAACTCTGCAACGGTGGAGTTCCTGACTCATTTTTCTTTTGTGTTTGTTTTTCATCTTTTCTCATGTTTAATATGTTAGAGGCAGAAGTGATTTATGGAGTGCAGTTTTTAGGTTTTGTAAAATAGATCTATATCTGGATATTTGAATCCATATGATAACAGGTAATTTAAAAATGATTTCTTTGTAACAATCTTCCAGCTCTCACTCTATTATACAGCTTTTGGGGGAAAAAATACTGATTAGAAAGAGCACCAGCCTGAGTTAAGAAACTATGCCTGACCTGGTCCTGTGACTAACCAGCTGTATGATCTTGGGGAAGCTATTTTGCTCTTTCGGTCATAGTTTCCTGTCTGTAAAAAAGGAGCATGGAATTAGCTGTTGCCGGTGGTCACTGTAGCTCTAAGACCCCGTGCTCCTGATCGGAGTGGTATGATGAGCCATAGATTGGCCCCATGCAGAATTGGCAGTACCTGCGCACTCACGCTTCAGCTGTTCCAGTGGGTGGATTGTCTAGGACCCTGAGGGCCATGCTAGACTTTGAGAGTGCTCAGATAGGTGAACTTGGGCTTGACTAGATCTGTTCCCTTAACTTCTTGAGCGTTGCTGAAGGTAATGCTCATCCATGGGCTGTCCTCTGGAGAGGGGAAAGTTGTTCACTGATTCCACCTTGCACTTACAGTTGTCTAACTCTGAGGGCATCTGTGGGGCCAGACCTCTCTAACTATGTGGTCATCTCCTTTCCAAGGAACTTGGACACTGTCGTCTCCCTTCCTGGGGGAGAAAGCCTGCGTGGCTTTATACTGGTGACTGTGTTGGTGGAGAAAGCAGCAGTCCCTGGGATTAAGGTATCTTCTCACTCACAACTCTATCTTGTTTCTAGGAGAGAAATCAGTCTGCCTGGGCACCCCCCAGGCCCTTTCCCTGCTGTGAATTAATCAATAGAGATGAACACAGGCCTTTTTCTACTTGGTTTATGTCTGACCGACAGAGATCTAAGTTCTAGCCCACAGAGATAGCTCCATTTTCTCAACTCCTAGGAAACTTGGAATTGTTGAATTCGTGCCATGCCTAAGGATATTTAAGTTAGGTTTGTGTCCTCTCTCACCACCTTCCCTGGTAAGCTTACTGTGACCTCGGTAGAATGAGCAGCTGCACCATAACTGTTATAGCTTCCTCTTTCACTCTCAGAAGTGAAACTCTGGAGTTGTTTACCTCTCATCTGTGTGTTTAGTCCATCGAAAGATACAGAATAAAATATTGGTCTTCCAAATACACTCTGATAACGTAGAAAGTGCTAGACAAGGAAGAAATCGTCATGGAGGGGCCCTGGAGCTGGGGCCTCTACAGAGTCTGTCTGATTTTATGTAAGACAGAGCTCAGGAGTGAAGGTATCCTACTTCATGATGCAGAAGTAGGAATGATCGTAATGTGTGATGAATTCAGAAGAAGAAAGGAGCAAAATGATAGAATTAGGCCCCTGAGAGGTATAAGAAGTAGCAGTCAGTGGAAAGATCCAGAAAAACCTAACCAGGGGTCTACCTGGGAGGAGCCCAGAGAGATTTTCCTTTCAAGCAGAACTCACAGCAAGTCTAGTTTAGGAGCACACCCAGGGGAGCCCTGCCAAACAGTCCAGCAGTCAGAGGGGACTCTTCTCCAGGATTCCCAGAGCTCTGCAGCTCACTCCACCTCAATTCACTGTAAGTGAATGAATCTCCTCCCCAGGCACTTGTTCAGGCAGTGAATGCCATCTTGCAGCGCAGCCAGGACTTCCTGCTCCAAGCCTTGCAGCGACTGAGACTCTGCATTCAGGACATCACCAGAACCTTGGGACAAATGCACGGTATGGGGTCCTGAAGGCTGAGCACTCTGCTGTGGGAAAAGGGCCTGGAGGTTGGGCAACAGCCACGAGATGGCGCTGGTGTGTCAGCTTTGTTTTAAGGTAACCTGTTGCTGTTCATACAATTGGGCAGTGATCTCAGTCTTCAGGGGTATTCTGGTTTTGTCCTTCTTTAATTCTCTTGTGATTAGGGTAGTTTCCTCTCTTCGGTGGCCGTATATTTCTTTGCGTGTTGAGGTCTCGTGTGAAGCTTGGGAGGAGGGAATGGGGTGCACAACGACTGATTGTGTGCTCCACCCAGCAGTGTTAGTCTACTGCAGAACAGAATGTGACGAGAGAGTTTGTCCTAACACTTTCTAATGCCCCTATCATTCTTTTTCTTGGGTGGGCAGAGACGACTGACCTTCATTTTAGGTGCTCCTTCTCCGTGGCTACTGCAGAGATGAGTTGTCATGGGTGTGGCCAGTTAAGTGGCCCACCCTTCCTGCCATTGGCTACATCTTGTTCCGGTGACTATATTCCTTTTCCAATGTCTGGGCAGCTCTTCAACTTCCTCTATCACAAGAACCTGAAAAACGTGCCTGGCATGTGTTTAAGGAGGGTGTAGCAGAGGGGTGTGATCTCTTCGTCAAGGGAGGAGCATCCAAATTTCTCTGAATCCTGCTTCACTGAAAAAAAGAGGGATTCCGGGAAAAGAGAGTGTTTACAGGAAACAGGAGAGGAGGAAGGGAGAAGGAGACTGATGGTGCCCAGCTTTATTACTTTTTATTAAAAGAGCAAACTGATTTGTCATCCCAGACTCTTTGCACTAGGAGAAGTCCATCTGAAGTCACAGGGTTAGGTATTATTTCCGTTCAACTTCCATGTTTTACATTTCAGATTCACATTTCCTCCATTTCCCGAGTTTTAATTTTAAAGCCATCCTGATCACATCAGTAGGTCCTCTGCCCAGCAAACTCTCCAAACTCAGTGAGATGGGTTTTAGCTGTGCCAGGATGCCCTGAGTTTGTTACTAGGATATCAAGATCCTTAGAGGTACATTTCAAGTTGTCTTCAGATCACATGAATGAGCAGGAGTGAGACGTTTAGAAGGTGAGAGGCCCTCCTGTCACAGCACATGTGCAGTAAGATGGCACACCCGTGTCTGACTGTCACAGGCTTTCCTAGTGCTTATTTTCAGAGTCACTTCTTCAGCCTGAACCAAACCTGATGCTCTCTTGATCATCCTCTGCAGGACGTCTGACGACCCGGGGAGGTGCCAGGGCTACTTCCCTTGTTTCCCCCAAAAGCAGATTTTCCCACAGAGACATAATTTATTTTGAAGGTTTTGCTACCAGTCACTACAGTGAAATAGAGGAGTGTATCAGACTGCATTTTCCAAAGATGGCCACAACAGCATCTTCCATTCCATATGCTCCTTTTCAATGTGACCTTGACACTCCTGTCACCAAGGGGTGGAGTCTGTGTCCCTGCTTGTGACATAGGCGGGCTTGTTACATCTTGTGATCAGTAGAAGGCAGCAGAAGTGACACCGCATGACTTCTGAGGCAGGGCTAGAAAAGGTGAGGCAGCTGCCACCTTGTCTACTGAGCTACCATGTAAAAAGTCCACCTCCCCTGAGGCCACTGGGCTGTGAATGAGGATGCCAACCACACAGACAGGGCATGTATATAGGTGCTCCGGTTGACACCTGGCATGGGAGCAATGAGCCCGCAGTTGATTCTAGGCCCCTATCTTCAGATCATCCACACTCTTCAAGTCTTCCCAGCTGAGGATCCAAACACTGTGAAGCAGGGACAAGCCATCCCCGCTGTTTCCTGTCAAATTCCTGCCCTGCAGACTCCGTGAGTGTAATACAATGGTTGTTTTAAGCCAGTGAGTTTGCAGCGGTTTGTTGTACAGCCATAGTAACCAGAAAAATGAAATTATAAAAATAATAAATATTAGAAACTGCAAGGTTTAAGGAATCACACAACTTTCTTCTGCAAGATACATAGGGCTTGACTGCACTCCTTCCCTCTGCTTTTGTTCCCCAAGATGGAGCTTACCGCAGATTTGGAGCTCAACCTCAGCAAGAGTTAGGTGCTTTACTCTCCTCCTTCAGAAAGTCCTGCTTTCCAGGCCTGTAGGCCTGAAGCCATGCCCAGGGCAGAGGAGAGGCAGCCTTCATTTTAAGGCTGCAGTTCACACTTCTAAGGACCTAAATCGCTAGGCCTTTGCCCAGCTCACGCTCAATTTCCACTTCCTGGTTTTACACAGTTTTCTCCACCGACTGGAGAACACCAGAGCTCTGTTTTCACAGCCTGACTCCCTTAGGGCAGAATCCATAATAGCACTGCCTGACGGACCTCCCCTCACCATGCACCGCCTCCTGCAGGGTCTGTGTCTAGCTCTTCTTTCCATGCTGGGTTACAGAGAACTCGACCGGGTCTGAGCTCTGTGCTCCGCCGGAAGGCTAACATGTATTCAGATTTTCAATCATCCAGGTTATACAGGCATGTTTTTTGACATGCCTGCTAATAGCTCCTGTTCTCTAAGAATTAATTTTCTCCCCAGAAAAGCTGAGGGATAATTTTCTCTGTGAAAAGCCGTGGAAGTTTTTGCCTTGTATTTCCTTCTGAATCAACACAATTTCCAACTTCTGCTTGACCTATTGGTAGGCGTAAGAATTCTTCTTTTAATAGTAACGAGGAGCCAAAATGTTTCCTTCTGACAGTTTGGTATCAGTTTAAATCAGGTTTCTAGATCAGTAGATTGGTGCTAACCTGTAAAGTGAACTTCTGTGGTCGTCCTCTTCTGATTAGCTCACTTAATTTTCTCTAAAGAATTGTCCGTCTTAACTTGTGAACTTATTTGTCTAAACCTAACTGGAAAACAATTAGCACCAGAATTCTTCTCTACTAAATGCCATATGATGATACGACTGTGTTCACATTTCTGAAGTTGTCTTCATGCATAGGTTAGCTACACTCGGCGATCCGCCTGCACCCACGTCATCTGAGCCACCATCTCTTCCCTAGATCCAGTTTTATCGTGTCGGCCCCAAATCTGTAAGCACAAACATTCATACATACACAAAGCCAATTCTCAAAATATTGTAGAGTTTTATATATCTTCACAGAAGAATTCTTGGGAGTATAAGGAAGAACTTAAATTGCATATCATACATCAAAAATATCTGAAACTCTACAAAGATTATGATGATGATGATGATGATGATTTTTGGTGAGGAAGATTGTCCCTGAGCTAACATCCGTGCCAGTCTTCCTCTATTTTCTATGCGGGATGCTGCCACAGCATGGCTCGATTAGGGATATATAAGTCCACACCCGGGACCTGAACCCATGAACCCCACACTGCCAAAGTGGAGTAGACAAACTTGACCACTATGCTACCACTCCAGCCCCAGCAAAAATTATTATTGTTTCATATGGTTAAGATTCACTCTGATTTGCTTACATATCGATAACCTTCTTTGCTCTTGACGCCTTCATAGGCATTTCTTTTGCCTGAAGTGTATCTGCAGCGTTTCCTCCAGTGAGGGCCTGCTGCTGCTGAACTTGCTCATCTGAAAATCACCTTCTTCGCTCCAATTCCTGAAGGATATTTTTGCTAGCAGCTCTTTTCTTTCAGATGTTGAATAGATCAGTACAATATCTCCTGGTTTCCATTCTCACCATTGAGAAGGTAGCTGTCAGCCTGTCACTTGTTTGGAGGCATTCTCTTTTTCCTCTGTCTGCTTGTAAGAGTTACTCTTTATCTGTCTGTCTTTCATGTTGTTCAGTTTACTGTGTTTAGGTTTCATTACGCTTCTTTGGTTGGTATGATTCATCACTCTGGACAGTTCTTAGACATTAAATCTTCACAAATTGTCTATGCCTCCTTCCCTTCTTTTCTCCTGCTGGAACTTTAACTGGGAATCTTAAACCTTTGCACTCTACCCTCCATTCTCTGGAAGTCTTGCTGTTATTTTCCATCTTTTCTTTTTCCTCTCTGCAGCATTCTGGATTAATTCTTATGATCTAATTAATTGATTTTTCTCTTCAGTTGCTTACAATCTGCTGCTAAATACATACATTGAATAGGTTATTTTGTTTTTCATTTCCATAAGTTATATTTTATTATCTTCTGAACTCTTAGTTCATTTTTTGTAATTTGCTGTTAAAATTTGATTTTGGTTTTCTTAAACATAGTAAGTGTGGCTGCTTTATAATCTCTGTATGGTAATTCTGATAGTTGAAACACGTTTCTGCTTCCTTCTTGTTCCTTATTTCTTTTTTTCCATTGGTTCTCATGTGTGCTTGATTTTTTTTCCTCCACTATTTCAAGTTCATTGTCCTTGAAACATTGTTTTTAGGCAGTCTTTTGTCACCACACTAGGGTAAAGGAATATTTGTGTTTGGTTATTCCTAGTTCTTGGGGACACTCAAATCCTGGACCATCTTAAATCAAGTTCAACAAGTGAGGGCTCATGTACTAATCGAGCAATTGAATTTGGGCTGAAAATGTGCCCAAAATGGTCACAACTTTTTAGGGACAGATTTTGTTTTTATCCTGCTTTGCTCAGTGACAAGGTAACCTTCGTTTTGTCTCCTGTGGCAGGCAGGGGTGGGGTGGGAGCTCTGATTCACACTGAAGTTGAGGGTATGGATGTTGGGGGCTCCCAGGTTAACATGAGGAGGGTATCCTGTAAAACTCCTCACCGTGGCTGGGACCAGAGCGTTACTTCTGGCCCCACACACAGAGAAGCCGCTAAAACCAAAGCCTGAGGCTTCCCTGGACTGGCAGATGCCTTCAGGGGAAAGTGGCTTTGCCATTCTAGTTTTATGCCTCACTCTCTGGGTTCCTGCTTTCCCTTAAAGTTTTGCTAAGCGCTTCCTTGCCGTCTTTTCAGCTCTTTGATGCCTTTAATATGCTTTCATATTTTATTCGGGTTTTTTCGTTGTTTTTAGTGGAAGGATAGGTCCAAATAAAATAACACTCATTACCACAAATGGAATTCTCTTTCTGGAATATCATTTGCATCTCCTCCTTCCCGTTTTCACCATCCCTTACTCTCGACCTGGCTCTCATCATCGCTTGCCAGGACTCCTGCAGTTGTCTTCTAAATCCTCTCCTTCATCTGCCCTTTACCTAGTCTACTTCATTCTCTACACAGAAGCCTCAGTAGACTTTTTTTTCTTTTTTTTTGAGGAAGATTAGCCGTGAGCTAACTACTGCCAGTCCTCCTCTTTTTTGCTGAGGAACCTTGGCCCTGAGCTAACATCCATGCCCATCTTCCTCTACTTTATATGTGGGACGCCTCCCACAGCATGGTGTGCCAAGCGGTGCCATGTCGGCAGCCGGGATCCGAACTGGCAAACCCCAGGCCGCCGAGAAGCGAAACGTGCAAACTTAACCGCTGCACCACTGGGCCACTCCCACAGTTGACTTTTAAAAATGAAAATCAGAGGCCTGCCCTGTTGCGTAGTGGTTAAGTTCCCATGCTGCACTTCAGCAGCCTGGGGTATGCGGCTTCAGATCTGGCATGGACCTACACGTTGTTTGTCAAGCCATGCTGTGGCAGTGTCCCACATACAAAATAGAGGAAGATTGGCACAGGTATTAGCTCAGGGACAATCTTCCTCACCAAAAGAAAGAAAGAAACAAAAAAAACCAAGCAAAGCAAGTTGCAGCATCTTTACTCTTAAAACCCTTCAGTTTCTATCTGGGCACAGTCATATATGGTAACCTCTAGAGATATGTGGCTATTGAACACTTGAAATGTGGCCAGTGTAAAACTAAATTCTTAATTGCTTTTAATTCTAATTATTAAAATAGAGATTTAAAAGTGGAATCAGTGTAAAATAGTTTTTTGTTAAAAACAGCTTTATTATTAGGAAGACTACATTTCACTTAATTGTTGAAATTTAGCATCGAAATTGAAGTGCAGAATAAATTTTAAGTTTGTAAATTTATACACAGAATTTCAAAGACATTACCAAAAAAATCTCATCAATAATTTTTATATTGATTACATATTGAAATGATAATATTTTGGATATTTAGTGTTAAATAAAATATGATATTGATATTAATTTTGCCTTTTTTGTTTTTTGAAATATGATTACTAGAAAATTTAAAATTACATATGTCAATCACATTATATTTTTATTGAGCAGGACTCCTTTATCTCTTATTCTAAGGATGAGGCCAAAATCCTTAACTTATTCTGTAAGACCCAGCATGAGCTGATCCCAGGCTCTTTTAATTTTAATTTAGCTTTGTTTGACACCATGTTTCCCTTCACTCCTTCTTTCTGACACCAGCTTTTAGTTCCTGAAAAGAGCCTCCTTCCACTTCAAGGCCTGCCTACGCACTGCTCCTTCAGCTTCAGGCATTCTTCCCCGCACCCTCTGCCTGGTTAACTCCTACTTATAGTCACATTCAAGCCCTGGTCTCATCCAGACATATATAGCTGCTTAAACTCTACTGACAATGCTACCAAAGCCAGGAATGGGGGAAGGGACTGGAGTAGTGGCAGCAGCAGAAGACATGAACAAGAGTCATCAAGGAAAAGGACTGAGGATGGCAGAGTTTATATGATCAGAGGCAGAAGGGGATGCCAAGGATGCGTGCATGCCATTTCAAAGCTGGTTGAAAGAAATCATGATGCTTCTGGCAGAGATCTGTCATTTGGAAACTTGATTCAAGCTTCCAAATTGGATTGGTCATTGATTTTCAAAGTAAATAGGGAATATAGAAGGATGACAAACTTGCTTTGAGACACGTCACATTTAAGGTGACAGGGAGACATCCACTGGAAATACATGATTTAAAAGTGGGGATTACACGAAAACGATAGAGTTTCGTAGTCATGACTGTCAGATGTATAGCTGGAGTATGCTTCTATGACACTTTGTCTTAGGTGTCATTGGCTGTGCTACTCCCCCGAGTGGGACCATAATGAACGTTAATAATGTAACGTGAAAACGCTGCAGGAATTCTGGGTCTGTGGTTTTACAGCACAGACCCAAAGCAGGGATTTGCTGAGTTTTGCTCTTTTTAAAGGTCACTTCTCAGTGTGAAACCTAAGTCCCCACCCCTGAAAAGTTTAAAAAACAAGTTTCCTTAGGTTTTCCAAACAAAACAAAAATAATGCTTAGGACACAAAATTTTCATGAGATGAGTGTAAACTAGTCAAACCCAGATGTTATATTTTTCTTGAGATTCACTTGGATTTAAAAGAGAAAGATGCTTGAGCAATATGTTTTGTGTTTTGCTGAACAACAGCAACAGAAACATCTGGCCAGGTGCTAAGTGGCCCCGGGCTTGGCCTTGGGCAGAAGCTGCAGTCCCCCCATTTCATTTTCCCACTCCACTAGGAAGCCACATGACGAGGAGGCGGTGTAACTCAGATGTGTTCTTAGAGCTTCTCTGTTCCCTGTAGGATATTGTCACTGGCTTTTAGGAACCCCCCTTCGTAGCCAAAATGTACACATTAGATCCAGAAGCAAGAGTGCCCCATGATAATGAGGATGAAGTTCTCCACTTGGTATCCTCTGAACAGTGTTCCAAGTCAGTCCCCAAAATATATTCCCTACTGGTTTGCTTGAAATTTCTCCCTGGCAAATCAACTTTTGGGGAAATGAAAAGAACACTGGATTCAGAATCTGAAGACTGGATTCCAGCTCTGACTCTATTAATAGCCACATGACCACACTGTTCTGGGTCCTAGATTCTTATCTTTTTTTAATAAAATATTTAACGTATATACAATATAGAATAAGTAAATTGAATATATAGGACAATTGTAAAAAAAATACCCTCATACCCAGCTTCCAACTTGATAAATAGACTTACCTAAAACTCTGAAACCTTCTGTGTGCTTCTTTTCAACTTCATTGCCCTAAACATTTCTTCCAGTTACCATCACTCTGATTGTGATATTAATCATTCACTTTCACTTTTTAGTAATTTCACTGTTAAGAATTATTCCTAAACATCATATTATTTTGTTTTGTATGTTTTTGAATTTTACATGCAAAGAATTGTGTGTTTTCTTCCTGTAACTTGCCTATTTCATTAAAGGTTTTCCATGTTGGTCATATAGACGGAGTATATTTTCACTGCTATATAGCATCTTCTTGTATAAATAGACTGTGATTTGTTTGTTCTCCTGCTTATTTCTTGTTGTTGTCGCTGTTTTGGTTTGGTTTGGTGTGGTTTTGCTGGTTTCAGCAATCCTGCTGCTACAGATGCGCGTGCGCTGTGGCTCCTGGCATGCTCAGTGGGAACCTATGAACATCAGTTTTGCTAACTGGCACCAGATTGTTCACCAATTGTTTGTCCTGACTTAAAATCCCACCTCACCAACATTTAGTATTGTCAGCTTTATTCTTATTTGTTCATTCAGTTATTTATTGATTGATTGATTGCCAATTTTGTATGCTCTGTTTTTTTAATACTATGATGCTTTTTTAACCCAGCTTTATTGAGATATAATTGGCATATAACATTGTGTACGTTTAAGGTGGACAACATGACGATTTGATGCATGTATATATTGGGAAATGATTACCACAATAAGGTTAGTTAGCACATCTTTCACCTCACATAATTACTTTTTTTGTGTGTGTGGTTTTTTCGATGGTGAGAACGTTTAAGATCTACTCCGTTAAGAGCTGTCAAGCATCCCCTGCGGTATTGTGGCCTACAGTCCCATGCTGCGCAATGGGTCCTCAGACCTTACTCCTCTTACAACTGGGAGTTTGTACCCTTTGACCGACATTTTATCCTCATTTTACCCACCACCCAGCCTCTGGCAACCACCAATAGACTCTGTTTTTATGCGTTGGGCTTTTTAAAAATTCTTTTAGATTACACATAGAAGTGAGAGAACACAGTATTTGTCTTTCTTTGTCTGACTTATTTCACTTAGCATAATGCCCTCAAAGTTCGTCCATGTTGTTGCAAATGGCAGGATTTCCTTCTTTTTTATGGCTGAATGGTATTCCATTATTCCATTGTGTGTGTGCATGTGTGTGTATATACAGATACATATTACATTTTATTTCATCATTCATCTATCGGTGGACACTTAGATTGTTTCCATGTCTCAGCTGTTGTGAATGGTGTTGCAATGAAGTTTGGGTGCAGGCATCTCTTCAAAATAGTGATTTAATTTCCTTCAGGTATATACCCTAAAGCGGAATTGCTGGATCGTATAGTAGTTCTATTTTTAATTTTTTGAGGAAGCTCTGACTGTTTTCATGGTGACCGTACTAGTTTACATTCCCACCAACAGTACATAAATCTTCCCTTTTCTCCACATTCTTGCCAACACTTGTTATTTCTTGCCTTTTTTGTAATAGCCATTCTAACAGGTGTGAGGTGATATCTCACTGTGGTTTTGATTTGCATTTTCCTGCTGACTAGTGATGTTGAGCATCTTTTCATGTACTTGTAGCCCATTTGTATGTCTTCTTTGTAAAAATATCAATTCAGTCCTTTACCCAGTTTTTAATCAGAATATTTGTTTTATTGTTATTGAGTTGTATGAGCTCCTTATACATTTTGGATAATAACCCCTTATCTCATGTAAGGTTCACAAATAGTTTCTCCTGTTGATGTGTGTTCTTCTCTGGATTTCAGTGAATTGTCTTAGTGTTTTTTGTGGTTCACTGAGTTTACTTAAAATAGGTATTTTGAATTCTTTATTAGGCAAATCACAGACCTGCATTTCTTTAGGGTCAGTTACTGGAAAACTACTTTGTTCCGTTGGTGGTCTCATTTCCTTGATATGTCGTGTTCCTTGAAGTCTGGCATTGCTGTCTTCGTATCTGAAGAAGCAGTCAGCTCCTCCAGTCTTTACTGACTGGTTTCAGGGGAGAAAGACCTTCCCTCTGCCCCGCTGGGGATTCTGAGGCCTTCTCACACCTGTGGCTCTGCCTGCTCCATGCTTCTTGCTCCCTCTTGTGGCAGAATTCATAATTGTGTCTGCCTTCTCTGGATCCTGCAAAACCAGGCCAGGGGCTGACAATCTTCCGTTTGCTGTTCCTAGGGCAGTACTGCATGTCCCAGTTGGTGTGCTTTTCCCCCTCCCACAGAGTCAGCCAGCTTGCTGCACGCGCTCACTAGCCATCTGCAAAGGCTCACTCTTGCCACCACCAGGCGTGTGCAGAAGCAGCTGGCCATGGGGTGTGAGGTGTGTGGGTGTGCGAGTGAGGCGCCCTGAGTGCTAGGGGTGCCCATGGTCCAGTTGGGGGGATCTGCAAGTGAGACATCCCCAGTGGCTGGCGGGTGGGTTTCTTGCTGGAGTCCATGAGGTGGTTAGTAGGATCCTCATCCCTTTAATGCCCTCCAAGAACCCTATCTGACCCTTCCAGCTGCTCCCCACCCCCTCGTCCTCCAGTCGTGCAGCACAGCTCAGGATTCTGGAGGGGGTAAGAAAGAAGTGGGTTTCAGGCCTTTGGGGGAGCCAGGCACTCACTCACATGCTATCACTTTCCCTTGTGCGAGAAATCGCAGGCAGAGAAGGTCTCTTGGCACTAAGCTGTGCTGCCTCAGGGGAGGCCTGACCTGGGTAAAGAACAATGTTCTTATCCTCTTCAGCGCATCCAGTCTTGGATAGTTTTGCTCCAGTGGTGAGCTGGAACTTCTTCACTGGACTCCTGGACTCCCACAAAGGCTCTCTTGTTCATGGGCGATTATCTAAATCTGTGTTCCTTGCAGAGAAGACAATAGAAAACTTATTCCACATGAGGATGACATCGCGCCTGCATTTCCTTGATTTCTAATTAAACTGTCTTCTGTGTGTGTGTGTAGTCGTGAGTGCTCACCACTCCTGTCCCTCTTTTGTGAAATGAATATCTTTCCTTTTTTTCTAATGGTCTTTTATCTTTTATTTACTAAGTTTCGTAAGGTTTTTGTACACTCTGGAGGCTGGTTTTAGTTATATGTGTTGCAAACGTTGTGGTTTGTCTTATGCCTTTTGAAAGCAGAAGTAATTCATTTAAATATAGGCGGAGTATCTGTCATTTCTTTTATAAAAGCCTAGATTTTAAAAGGTCTTGCATGACAAATTATTTCATAATCATAGTTCAGAAATACATTTTCCTGCATTTTCTTCTGAAATTGTTGTCTTGTCTTTCACATTTTGGTCTTAGTTCACATATAATTATTAACTATATATATATGACATAAGAAATAAATTCAATTTTCCTTCTGTTAGTAATTATTAATCTATAATATTAGCACAGTCTTACATTACATTTTCTTAAGTGACTGGAATTATTTCCAGGCTCTCTGTGCTGTTTCGTTGTCAGTGTGTCTTTCCCTACAACAAGGCCATCTGTCTTGAGAACAATAGTTTCATAGTACTTCTCATTTTCAGGGAGAGAAAACCTCCCCATCTTGCTCTTCTCCTCTAGGGGTGCTGGTCCTGTCTTTGAGCCTTGACTTTTATATAAATTGTTAGAATCAGCTTGTCAAATTTCATTTAACAAAAATCCCTGTTAGGAGTTTTGCTCAAATTGCATTAAATTTCTCCAAATATTAATTTGGATAAAAATTACATGATTTTGATATTATACTGAGTCTTTCTGTCTTATGATCATGGCAGGTAGAGAGGTAGAGAATAGCGTAAAAGCATTAACTAAGATTCCTGGACAAGCTACCCAAAATCATGTCTTCATATTGCTGGATAGTCTTATTCTGTCACATGGCCTGAAATTTATCCAGATAGAAAACTCTTTTTCAGACAGAGTTCTTCTTTTAGATATTGATACTGAGTTTTCTTGTCCGTGAACATGGACAAGTTTTTCTTTAATGTCTTTAATTTTAAAAAACTTCTTTCAACATAAGAGACTTAGATAGCTTCTGCTTTATTCATAGTTACTTTATATTTTTGTTTCTAGTGAATATGGTATATTTTGATTTAACTAACTCCTGTTTGTTGCTGGTTTACGGAATGAAATTTATATTTGAATATTAACCTTGAATGTAGCACCTTGATAAACACTCTTTATTTCTAATAATTATCTGCAGGTTATCTGGGTTTTCTATCTAGAAATTATATCATTTGAGAATATTGTTGTTTTGCTTTTTCACTTCCAATATTTATAACTTTTATTTCTTTACGAATTTTTTCTCTTACTTCTGGCTAGGACTCCTATTACAGTGTTGAATGGAAGTGCTGATCGTTGTTTTGTTCCATATTTTAAAAGATGCATTTTTAATATTTCAACACTAAGTATAGCATGTATTATAGGCTTTCTGTGGATTCCTTTTATCAATTCAAGGTTGTTCCCTCCTGCTTGTAATTAGCTGAAATGTTTTGATCATGAATGGATATTTTTTACATTTATTGAAAAGTTTTTACATCAAAATTATTTTACATCTACTGAAATAATCATGTGAGTTTTCCTCCTTAAATATGGTAAGTTGGGTGAAATATTAAATTATGGCCAGTTGTTACTGCTTCAGCAAAAATTTGTATATAATACTTAGCATTATTGTGGGAACAGAGCACTAAATGAGAAAGACCCAGAAATTGGGCCCAGAGAAAAGTTCAACGCATGGGCATTGTCACAGCAGAGCAGAGAGAATGTGACACTACTCAGGAGCATTGGGAAACCACGAGGCTGAAGGAAGACATGAGTTACGTGAGCCCATGGGGCTTCAGAGAGAGTGGAGATGCAGGACCAGTGAGGAGGTGTGATGGTGGAAAAGGGAAAGCGATGTTATTATTTAGGTCTCATAAAAAAAGATGTTTCTTTTTCTCTCAGAAACAAAGAGACATAGACAGGAATCTGGTTAAGAGAAACATACCAGGTCACAGAGGGGCCCCATTATGCCCAGAAGAAAGAATAACCTGCAAAAGTTGATAAAAAGAAATTTAGTACACATGTGAGGCCCTGCTTCCTTATATACAAGTTAACAAACGAGTGGAATCAATTATCCCCAAGCATGGGCTGAGATTGAGCAATAGCTGCACAGATTAATGAATAGAGCTGAATGAACCTGTGTCTGACCTGGTGTGGCCGTCCCTGGGCAGGAGACTCTGCACCCCTCTGTCCTTCGTTGACTATGCAGAACTTCCCTCGGGCGTGCGTGGCTTCAGTTCTCCTCTCTTGTGAAATCCTTGAGAGAGGGCATTCTTTCTCTTGGCTTTTTTCCTTTCCACTTCCCACATTCTCTCAAACATCATGTCTGTTTAAAACATTAATTCTTTAAATTGGCCTTGATCCCTCTTTTTGTTGTTCTTATTAAGTACAGAAAAAGGAAGTACCACAAATAGAAAAGGGCAGCATTTGGAATGGTTTAAAAGTTCTGTCAGTGCCACTGAGGGGGACTACAGGAGAGAACATTCCATCCCCCTCTTGCTGCCTTCATCCCAGGTTTCTGGGTAGATCAGACAGAGGAGGCGGCCCAGGAGAGCAGCAGGGCCCGAGCACATGTAACCAATTGCTTTTTTTTGCCTGTAGTAAAGTTCACGTCTTCATTGCTCTTCCAGATTATGTAGATCCAGATGTATTTTATACAGTCATCCGGATATTTCTCTCTGGGTAAGTATAGTTCAACTATTCTCCTGCATGAGGCCTCTGTAGCATTTTCCAAATTTATGAGATAAGAAACAGAATATTCTAGAATAAAAAGTACAACAAATAACCCTTGGTAGCAAAGTAATGACTTGGATCCACTCTTAGATAAAAGAAGTGGCGTACAATCTGAGTGACAAATGACACCGAAGGTGGAATGTTTAATTTTAGAGTAATTGTCCTTAGGCCATCATTTTAGATTCATTTGTATTCACCTTAATGACAAAAAGTATGGTGACAGAAAGGAATAAAAGCCCAGTATGCCACCCACAAAGCTCTATCATTTATATCCACTCTCTCCCCTTGTCACCAAGGCGGGTAGAGGTATAGACAGTACCTTAAAAGCTTTCTTCAAATATTCCTGGAAGAGCTGCTCAAGCCACTTTTTCATATTCCTGGGTACTCTTCTTTCGTCACATGGCCTGTAATTTCTCCAGATAGAGAACTCTACTCTTAGATGCATTTCTTATTTTAAATACATTAGTCATACCTTGACATATTTTAATGAGATCGCTTTCCTATTCATGTTAACTAAGAGGAAAAACAATTTTTAATGATGAAAAGCGAAAAGTGGAGGTAGTGGATGGAAGAGGTGAAAAATGTGAAATAGATATCATCCAGCGTGCCATCTTGATAACCAGGAGATGTTGTTGATAGAAAGCATCTGAAGCTGTGCCTGGATGTAGCAAGAGACCTGCCAAATACTAAAATCAATAAGTTTATTGATTTATCAGTAGATTTGCTGGCATATTTCATTGGTACAAGAAGGAGTGCAACATGTCCTAAGTATTTTGTCTAGATTGGGTAGGTCTGGAGTGTGACAGTCCAAGCAGAGGCAGCCTGGGTGGGGATTCCTCCTTATAGGGGCCAAGAGTGGAAGCAAGAAGGTTTCTAGAGACTACCCTGAGAGTAATGAGTACCTGGTTTATGGGGAAAGGGAAAGGAAAAGGAAAAAGGAAGGGCGCAGAAATGGAACTGGGAGTGTGTCTCACCGTTTCCACTTTCCCCTATCCCCCTCCAGACCTGAAGCCCTTCCCAGAGAGAAGATCCGTCCTGTAGGCCTCTTCTTGTTCTCTGTACTTTTTGCACGTAGTCAGGGTCAAGACAAAGATCTAATTGCAGAAGAGAGATTCTAGCACAAATATTAAGTAAAATATGCAGCCCTGCTTTGGTGGGATCAGACAAAAGGAAAAAAAGTAATTTGTTCAATGTTTTAAGGAGCCTCAGATTTAGGAAGCACCTAATTCTGGAAAATCTATTTGTGCTTCACTTTTCTAAGTTTGTATTCATTTTCCATTGTCGTAAAACAAATTACCACAAATTAGCAGCTTAAAACAACACACCTTCATTACCTCACATTTCTGTAGGTCAGAAGACCAGGCAAGCTCAGCTTGGTTCTCTGCTTAGGGTTTCAAAAGGCCGAAGTCAAGGATCTGCTGGGCTAGGGACTTATCTAGAGAATCTGGGGAAGAATTCACTTCCAGACTCATTCAGGTTTTCGGTAGAACCCAGTTCCTAGGGGTTTTGGAACTGAGGTCTCTGTTTCCTTACTGGCTGTCAGATAGGATCTGCTCTCAGCTTCTAGCGGCCTCCAGCATTCCTTGTCTCATGGTCTCCTCCAGCTCAGCAGTGGCACTTAATCCTTCCAGTACTTCGCATCTCTCCGACGTCTTCTGCCACTAGCCAGGGAAAACTGTTTGCTTTTAAGGCCTTACTGGTTAGATTCAGTTTAGTTAGATAATCCAGGATAACTCCCCATATGAAGGTCAACTGATTAGTAGCCTTAATTAATCGGCAAAGTCCTCTTTGCCTTGCCATATACTATATTACATTGGCAGGCATGCTGCCTCATAATATTAACAGTTCTAGGAATTAGGATGGGAATCTGGGGGAATATCTTGCAAATTCTATCTATCATGATTAGATGAACACCAGAGAGTGAGTTTCTGTTCATTAAAATAAGTTCTGGGTCAGTGACACATTTTACCTGTGAGCTACGTAAATACACCCCTCTGTTTTTGGCCTTCAGAAATATTTCCCATGTAGCTAAATGAAGTGACCAGTGTCAAATCCTAAATATCTTGATAAGTGTTAATGGCTAAAAGCATCTGGCTTGTTGATAATTCCCAAAAGGATTGTCTTGAAAATTCTAAATCCACTCCTGTGTTGTTGATCTGTCCTATTTTTGACTTATTAGTTTTGCTTATTTACTTTTAAAAACTGTTTTTATTAAGGAGAGTTGAGAGATTTCATCTGTAGATGAAACATGTTCTCTCTATTTTCTACTCACATTGAATTCCTCAGGGGAGTTAACGGTCCCTGTGGAAAAAAATGTCATCTCATTTTTTTTTTTTTCTGTTTAACTTCTCCTTTTCTTGGGTTTGCTAGAAATATGCTACAAGAAAGGCTAAAAATAACCTTGCCTACAGAGATTTGAAAGGAAATAATTCCTTTCCTTCACAAACAGCAGTTTGGGCCCGAGGATGCATGGGAGCAATCCTTGGGCTGTTCAGAGAAACCCGATTTCCTTCCTCAGACTTATCTCATCCTAAGTGGAGAATATGGGCTCTGAAAGTAGATGCCCTTCTCTTACCTTTTTTGACTTTCATGCTGGTGTTTCTCCATCACCTTCAATGAGGCTTCAGCACAGCCTCTTCAGGTTGGGGCATGAAAAGGAGACTGATTGATGTCTCTTGGCTGTTTGAGCACCTGATGGCTCTTTTAAGCTGGCAAGGTCCTTTCAAGAAATACACTTGGATCTACCTATTCTAGATATATAATACCCAATTATAGAGTGGTATTTTTTTCATTCATTCATTCAGCAAATATTTAGTGAGTGCTTACCATATGCCAGGCACAGTTCTAGGTGCTGGGAATGGAGCGGTAAAACAAAACAGCAACTTTGTTCCTGTGAAGCTGACATTTTAATAATGGAAGACAGATAATGAATAAATTAATATAATAAAGGCAAGTATTATACAATGCAAGCCCTGCTTATCTAGTGGTTAGGATTTGGTGCTCTCACTGCCGTAGCCCCAGATTTGATCCCTGGTCAGGGAACTGCACCACTAGTCTGTTGGTTGTCATACTGTGGTGGCTGCATGTTGCTGTGATGCTGAAAGCTTTGTCACCAGTATTTCAAATTCCAGCAGGGTCACACCTGGTGGACAGGTTTCAGTGGGGCTTCCAGACTAAGACAGACTAGGAAGAAGGACCTGGCCACCCACTTCTGAAAAAACTGGCCACAGAAACCCTATGAATAGCAGTGGAGCATTGTCTGATACAGCACCAGAAGGTGAGAGGGTGGCACAGAAAGACTGGGCAGTGTTCTGCTCTACTGTCCACAGGGTCACTGGGAGTCGGAATTGACTCCAGGGCACTAACAACAAATCACACAATACATATTACAACAATAAGCGATATGGGGAAATGTAAAGCAGGCTACAGGGCGTTATGAAGTGTTAGGGGTGGTGGATGAAGTTTCTTATTTATTTATTGTGATCTGGGAATGCCTCACTTCTAAGTGATGTTTAAGCAGATACCTGAAGCAAGTGAGCAGTCAGCCACCCAGATACCTGTTCCAAGCAAAAGGAACGAAATTACAATGACCCTGAGGAGGGAGCATGCTTGTCTTGGAGGAAGAGCCGTAAGGAGGCCAGTTGTGCTTGAATGGATTAGGTAGGCATGGGGAGAAGGAGAAAAGTACAAGTGAGAGCAGGAGGCCAGATCCTGCAGAGGCTTGTTGGCTTCTTTTCTGAGTTAGAGGGGCATCACTGGCAACATTTGAGAAGAAGAATGACATGCGCTGTCTTAAGTTTCACGTCATCACTCCATCTTCTAGGTGGAAAATAGACTATGTGAGAGCAAGAATGGAAGCAAGGAAGGTACTTGAGAAGCTGTGACCACAATCCAGGGTGGTGGCTTGGACGAGGGTGGTAGCAGAGAGGCATTGAGAAACGGTCAGTTCTGGGTATAGATTGAAGGTGAAGTTGACAGGACCTCCTACTGGACTGCATACAGATGGAAGAGAAAAAATCAAAGACGCCCCTAAGGTTTTTGGCCCTATCCACTGAAAGAATGGAGCAGCCATTTTCTGTGATGCGGAAGACTATAGGAAGAACAGCTTCGGCAAATCGAGAGGTCAGTCTGGGACGTGTTCATTCCTGTGGAGATCTCTAGGAGGCAGTTGAATACATGCGTCTGGAATATAGGGGAGAGGTCCAGGTACAGGAGCAAATTTGTAAATAGTCCTAATATAGTTGGTTTTTAAATCCATGAGGCTGGACAAGATTACTTGGGAAGTGGGAGTAGTGAGAAGCTCAAGGACTGAGCCCAAGAGAGTCCAGCACTTGGAAGTGGTCATGATGGGAAGGAACTAGCGGAGGAGACTGAAATGACTATATAGGACCATCAGCCAAATTACAGAGGAAAATCTGAACAAGTCTGAACAAGTGTGGCCGTTGTATTTGGACCACTTACCACAGTAGCAGTCCCGTCTTCAATATTTCTTCCCCATAAAACATTGTTTAGAAATTTTATCAGGACCAGTGTCCTGAACTCTGACAAGTCCCAAAATTTCTCTGGAACCCATTTAATTCTTCCAGAAGCTTTAGGAAGTACCTACAAATTAGGAGAACTAAGACTCAGAAGGATTTGTACAAAGCTACAAAATAGTGAAAGGGGGAGCAGGGATTCCAACTCACTGTGAACAATATGACAAAATGGCTAATATTTATTGAATGCTTAATACGTTCCAAGCACTAAGGAGGTACTATTTTAGTGCATTCTCACAACCACCCAATAAGGTAAATACTAATATTACTCTGATGAGGAAACCAAGGCTCATAGAGGTTAATTAACTAAGCTAAGGCTCACAGCTGCTAAACATCAAAGCTGAGATTAAATTCCATATCTCCCTAAAATAGACCTGTCCCTCCTAACAGCTACAGCATGTTATGATCTTATGATCAGAATCCTTCCTTTGCTCTTCCCACTTGTGCTCCTCCATGTTTTCTGTGCCTCATCTCTTTCTAGAGTCATATTGCTCCACCCACAAAGCCCACTCTGATATTCACTCAGTGAAAAACCACGGAACAGCCAACCCAAAACAGCCCCTAAAGAAAACAACCCAGCTCTTACAGCATTTCCTAACTCAGGGAAGTATTTGAAAAGGTCAGGAACAGCAAGCTGAGCAGTCTAGCTGCGGCTTTTGTGCGTGTGTGACGTGTGTGTTCCCCTTCTCTTGGGCAAAGTAACTTATAGAATTACAGGAAGAAGGTGAGACGTCAACGTCAGCCTGTTACTTAAACCGTGAACAACAGGGAAGTAGCTTATTCCTGGCAATAAGAGAAAAAGATTCTATTACTTAGTAAAGGTAGAAATCCACATATGGGGGTCTTGAGAAAATGAAAATAGAAATTACAAGTTTGGGATTCAAGTTGAGATTCCCCCATTCTCTAACAATGTGGCCCTGGAGCCTTAGCTGCTTCGAGCTCTTTGCTTCCTCTTCTGTAAGAGAGGTGTAAAAATACCTGCTTTGATCTACTCAAAAGAAGTCAAATGAGAAAATGAGTGTGAAAGTGCTTTATAAACCGTAAGGCATCATCAGTGCACGTGTGTGTGTTCTTAGTGCTGCTGTTTTTGTCTCTTCGTGGAGTCACCCCATGCACTCTGTGGTTCTTCGGGACTCTGCCAACGAGCAGATGGGGAGGTGAGTAAGGTAGTTGAAGGTAGAAGGAGGGCCACCCAGAGACAAAAAGATGAAGAAATGGAATCGGGGATACAGAATAAGAGAGGAGAGGAGAGGGGAATTCACTTCATCTGAGCATGCTAAGAGCCTCAGTTCCAGTTCTCCATGTCCTTGACTTTAGCTTCCAGTACCCTGCAGGGTTGTATTATGTTCTCTTTGTTGCTACCCTCTGTTCTCTTCCTTTGCTATCCACAAAGTATTTCATAAATGCATTCCCATAAAGTCGGGTAGTATTTAGAACTGATAGATTCATGTGACAACTGTTATAACTGTTTCAAGGAAGGGCGAAAATACGTGTGTGTGGGTATTTGTATATGTGTTTGTACTCATGAGTGGGTGTGTGTGCATGTGTGTGCTTGTGTGTGTGTACTTTCGAATCTCTTCTTGTGGAGTTACAGGCCATCGGGGTGAGATGAGAGAGGGATTGAAGATTGTTCTGGAGCCCCTAATTTGTTCCTGTTGATCTGAATTGATGTCATCTTTATAACTGAATTTTTCCAAGGAATATGTCATGGGACCAATGCCAAATGTTCCTCTCTAAGTATTTTTTACTTCTCTGGAAAAATCCTTTAAATCAGGAAAGAGAAGGGCTGCTTTCTTTGGCCTCTTATGAAGTTGGGATCAAGATGATGCTTAAGCGGCCGGCTCCGTGGCTGAGTGGTTAAGTTCGCGTGCTCCGCTTCGGCGGCCCAGGGTTTCACCACTTTGAACCCTCGGCGTGGACATGGCACCACTCATCAGGCCATGCTGAGGTGGCGTCCCACATGCCACAACTAGAAGGACCCACAACTAAAAGTACACAACTATGTACTGGGGGGCTTTGTGGAGAAAAAGGGAAAATAAAATCTTTAAAAAAAAAAAAAAAAGGTGATGCTTAAGTACACATCCTGCAAAGGTACCCAGCCGCTTGCCCTAAACTTACCAGTGGAATCATGTCTGCTTTCTTGCTCGCCCTGTTTCCATATCAGAAAACATGCTCATAACTCCTAGCACCCCCTTCTTCTCTCTGACTTTTACTCTTGTTTAGATGGAGAGATAACCCAGCAATGCCTGCGGGGTTAACATATGAAGGAGTCTCTAAAGAGCCCCTGAAATACTCTGGAGGGAGTGCAGCTCAGAGCACAGTGCTTCATGCCTTCGATGAGTTCTTAGGCATTTGTCATAGCCAGGAAAATGGTAAGTCAGACATTTTTCTTTTTACTTTTCTCCTTAACAGGGAGGAAAAACAGAGATATTTTTACCAACTGATAAAACAAAGTGTAGGTTAAAATGTCATAAAGTCTATACTTCCCTAAATTAACCAAGAAACTGTGTGCCTGCCGTATGTTATTGTGTTAAGTCAATTAATGTTGGATCTCAGCAGGATATTGGGCTTCGTTTCCAAATTTGTAAACATTGCTATATTTCCAGCTATTCACTGTAATTTTGTTTGGATCCTTAGGCAGTAGCTTCCTCTCTCTAGAGAGGAGATCTCTCTCTAGAGATCTAGAGTTGAAGGCCATGGCATTGTGTTGATAAGTCTGGGTATCTACTCATGGGTCTGATGGGTCGGAGCTCCTCTGCTAAAGCCCTTGCCCGTATAAGTGGTGCATCGTCAAGCCAAGTCTATGTAGACCAGAAGAGGGGTCTACCATTCTAGAAGCTTGAAATTGCTCCTTTCGTTACCTCAGCCAAATGTTCAACAGCTGCAAAAGGCACTTGACAGTGCAGAGTTTTTGAGTTGAGTAGGAAAAAAAATGACTAGAGATGTCATAGGGTCCAGTCTCATCCGCAAAAGTCAGTTCTCTAGAATTATGATAATTTTTCATGGATTTTTGATGTTAGTGGTTGACTTACCATGCATAATACTGAACACATAAAGGATTTTCTACAAATTATCCATCTATATTTCTTATGAATATCTACTGATTTGATTCTTAAACAACTTGACTTCAGGAGGCTATTACTAAACTAGCTGCTCATTCTCTATCTTCTTGCCCCTATAAACTTTGTAACTTTCCTCTTCCTTAGCACTCCCTCCAAAACGAAGCACTTAGGAAACAAAATTCAGCAGAGTATTTAGCTAATCGGTTTAAAGGTTTATGTCTTACCTTTGTGGATATCCCTCATGGTGGCTAGCTGGTGGCTAGCAAGACACTTTGTCCACATTTGATATGTGATATATATTTATGCATTGGCTGATAGAGCTAGTTCCAGCTCAGCGGAGATGTGCTTGCTTCTTTTCCCCTCCCCATCTCCTATCAACTGTCAAGAACGGGCATTTGAGTATTTGAAGTCTACAAGCAAAAGAGCCCGCAAAGTCAACTGGACAGTTAGGATGACAACAGCAGTTTTCGTTGCATCGATAGCTGGAAAAGCAGACAGGCTCTCTTATCTTTCCATGTGGAGCTATGACGTTGTTCTGGATTGTTTCTTTCAGCTGATTTCCTGCACAGAATGAGAGACTACATGCCTCCTTCCCATAAGGCCTTCATAGAAGAAATCCACTCGGCTCCTTCATTGAGGGACCACGTCCTGTCCTCTGGAAATGACCAACTTCTGACAGCCTATAACCAGTGTACGGAGGCCCTGGCAGAGCTGCGCAGCTATCACCTCACCATAGTGGCCAAATACCTCATCACGGCTGCAGCCAAAGCAAAGGACAAGAGACCCAGCCATCCCCCAGGACCACCCCAGGCCTTAGAACAGAGGGGCACAGGTGGAACTTCAGTGCTGAGGTTCCTGAAGAGTGTCAGGGATAAAACTTTAGAGGCAATCCTGCACCAGCATGGTTAAGAGACTGCCCTTCCCACGCAATGCAAAACCAGCAAACTCGTTTCCCTCGTCCCCTCCCCCTCTTGGTGGCCAGGTGGGCCTATAAAATCAAAGTCGAGTTTTGTCTAGAATAATCCGAAAGAGACCTCAGCCCTATTCACATTCCTGCCCTATAGAACTCTGTCTTCTCCTTTGTTGAGAGCTGTTAGTCTTCACAGAGGAGAATGTTCATGGCCAGAAATTTCCGTTCCTTATCTGATTGTTGGTTAATAGCAAACAGCTTTGGGCACTCTCTCATTCGGAACCCCACAGAGGAGCTAGTGTACCCCTGTTGTCTTTGCAAAGTGATAGGAAAACACTCTAAATTTCAGAAACCAAATAAAATTGCCTGTGAACAGATCACCTTGTTGATTTCTTGAAAAAACAAATTAAATATTCATGCATTCATTCATTCACTTAACAACTTATTGAGTTCCTACTGAGTACTGGTGTAAGGATTAGAACAGGGGTTTTTGTGGCTCTGGCCCAGCCCTCTTCTCCCTGCATGTGTTGAATTTGGTGGCAGGAGGTTGGAAATGCTCCAGTGGAGATGTGGAGGAAAGGAGAGGCTGACAATAAGACTTGGAAATCACCAGTATGAAAATGAATAGTTAACGATATGGGAGCAGATGAGACTTTTCCACATGGTTTATACATTTGTAAATTCTATTTTAGTTTCCTTCTTTATTTTTAGAAGAATGATTCTTTCTCCTTACATTGAAAGTCTGTGTTTGTAAAATGAATTAATTAACCCTTTGGAAGTAAATGAAAAAAATGGACATAAATCGTAAATCCACATGTTTAGTGTACAAATAAGTGTAAATTTTTATTGACTTAGTTTCTTTCTCAAGGTCTCATTCGTCATGACACTAGGAAGCTAGAAAACTTTAATCTTGCCAATTTAGGATAAGCTCCATTGATTTAGGATTGCCCCCCACTATGCACACACACACATTTGCCTGGGTAGTATCTAAATTCCAGAAGGCTGATCTAGTATCACGGCCTCAAGGAGAGGTACCTGATCATGGGGCAAGTTAGCTTCTGCTGAGCAGTCCTGTCCCCAGGTGGGTACTGAGCAAATGGAGCCTGTGGCATGTCTCATCCTGTCTAAGAGGGCTTTCAGATTGCTCCAACCCCAAGGTCCTATCATGCCTCTTGGAAAAACATTGACTACTTCCCACATCCTCCAGGAGCTCTGGGAGCCTACGAGACAGGCTCAGAGCAGCTGCCCGGCCCCACAGCAACTATCTCCACTCTCCAATGCCATGGGGGGAGGGGATTACTGGAGTCTTGTCCACTCTCAGGGCCTTTGATAAGTAGTCATGAACCAGTATATTCCATTTGGGGTACCAGGAGGGCTCCTATTGCCCCATATCCTCCAAGGGCTTGGGCTGGCAAAGAAAAGAAGGAAGGTGGGGCATGACAGGGCTGAGAGCTTCTAGTCTGGGTGGGCCAAGGGAAAACCCTGGTGTCACGGTGTCCCCTCTGCCTACTCTTTAGGTCACAGTCTCAAAGCTCGAAAGACTGAAGCTCTCATAATTCAAAAAGCCTTTTCTCTCCCCATGCTGTCCTTGTCTTGTGCTTGAAAAGTCTATTATGAAACTCAGAAAATGAGCATGGATTTTTTTTTTTTCTCTTTGATTTTCTTTTCTAACTGTCCTGTCTTGGTATCAGTAAACCCAGACTGTCTTACCTACTGGGCTGGGTGTATGCCACAGTGCACGGAAGTGGACTAGGTGACAGAACAGGACACAAGCACATTGGTCAATGATTCAAAACCCTTCTCAAGATCATTCTCAGGTAGAAAGAATGTGACCTTCAAAATATGTTTGAATTCTGTGTTTGAATTCTGACTTCTCCATTTTTTTAACAGTGCAGTTTTGATCAATTTCAGAAAAATCACTAATCCTCAGCTTCCTATTTCTTATAAAATCAAGATAATCAGATTGGTAAATCACTAATCCTCAGCTTCCTATTTCTCATAAAATCAAGATAATCAGATTGGTCTGAGGGTGGGTATAAGTTACCAAAGGGATAGTGCTTGGACTGGAGGAAGAAAACCATAAAAGTGTATTTGGTTGTGAAGTGGGGCTCAGAACACGGAGTAGATACAGGTTCAAGAGAGAACACTGTTTTCCTCAAGCTTCTTGGATTCACAGAATCTGCATAGCAATAAAATTGCCATTTATTAGTTATCATTTGGGGATACTATAAAGAAGAAACTGACAAAAGTGTGAACTTAAAGAGCTGAAAAACTTGAGTTTGTATTCCACCCTTGTCACATTTTATAATAACAAACTTAATCTTTCAGAGTCACAGTTTACTTTGTAAAAGCAGGAACTTTGTCATTTCTGTGTGGAGCTAATATACAGAGTGAGTAACTAAATGGTAGTTCCTATGCTTTTATTATCATGCATATGGCCTTGAACTCCCCTTGTCTAGTCCCTAAGAACCAGAAGGGAGGTTAAAACTGGCTGGCTACAGCCCTGAACTTGGCAAAGAAAAGAGACTACATGACCTTAAAACAAGCAAGCAGGATGAGACAGAATCTGGATTTTTCTTGAAACAATGTGGGCACTTTGCAGGAGTAATGACAAGGACATTAGAGAACTTAAGAAAGGATGCCAGGCAGTTTAGGTTTTACCTCTAGACCTGCACCAAACGGAGCCCTGATCTGTCCCTCAGAGTGACAGGATTAATGAAAAATCATCTTAATTGGTATACTTTCAACAGATCCAAGTTCACTTAAAGAGACCACAGAGCCTGACTCAGAGCCAGTTTTCAATAAATGTTGAATAAATGGAAAACCAGAGAGGCTAAACAGGGTGGGAAAGGAAGTTTACAAAGTTTTGTCTTCCAAAGCTGTCAGAATGTTTTGCTGTCATTACACAAGGATAAATTAAATGCAAACAAAAGCATTTCCTTTGCCAATGAACCAACTGCTAATTCACGTGCCAAGGTTTGATTTCTTGGGCCAGAGAGTTTCAATTTTCAGCTTTATGATATAGTGGTGAAAGGAAGCTTCTGGTACAGAAGAGAACACATTTCTTTCAAGATTCGTAGGTGAAAAAAAATGACTATCAGTGAAAAAATTGACTACTGGTAGAAATAATTTGATGATGATGATGATGATGATGATGTTACTGCAAGCTTGAAGAAATGACAAAAGTGTAGGCTTGGAAACTGGACACAGATTTGAATCCTCACTGTGCTGTTTACTGACAATATAAGCTGTTCACCTCCCTTAATACTTCTGAGTCTTAGTGATCATGCATGTAAATAGCTACCTTGCGGGGCTTTTGTGAAAAGTAAAGCCAATTTATATTTGTTAGATAGCAGGCCCTGAGTGAATGGTATTACACAACGGTGTTGTCTGTTCCCTGACTACCCTCTTGATCTGGGTAAGAAAACAAGCATGGGGAAAAGAAACAGTGAGAAGAATGGGCAGCTTGCACTCCCCGATTCTGTAAGTTCCGAGGAGAACGGAGAGGAGGCCCAAGGGACGTGTAATCAAGACGGGCTGCAGAAACCATCCTCTGGGAGCTATGTGCACACGTGTGGGTCCCGTGTGTATGTATATGGGCGTCAGAAGCAGAACTGTGACTGAGAACAGACAGGCCGCCGAATCAGCCCAGAGTCAGACCCCAGGAGAGGCACACCACGCTGTGCCATTGTAAGTTTTGTTTCGTATTGATGAGGACCAAGAAGGATGTTGACACGGGATCATATTTTAAATTCATCCAGATATAATCAAAACCATTTGTAGCATCTAACACATAGCAGTTTCTCAGTAATTGTAGAATAAATCAACATCCAGATTGAGTGGAATAGAGGGGAGAGCTACAAATTCTTGCCTTCAAATAATGTTTTCCTTCAGGTTACTCAGCTTTATTGCCAGGGACTAAGTGGAGGGGGAGGAAAATGGATGTTTTCTTCTCATCTGAGGGAGCTTGCATCTTCAATTATTGTAGAGGGTGAGTCCTACAAAGAGATTCAGTACATAGCACTTACGTGTTCAATTTGAAGTTTCACCAAATTTGTGCTCACCTGTAGATTCCTCCCTCAATACCTTATAATTATTTGAAGTTCCTTAATGAGAGCCTTGAATTAGCTAGGGTTCTCCAGAGAAACAGAACACTCTCTATACACACACACATAGTCAAATGTCACGTAACAATGGGGATACGTTCTGAGAAATGAGTCGTTAGGTGATTTCGTCATGTGCAAACATCATAGAGTGTATGTAAACAAACCTAGATGGCATATCTCCTACTGCACCTAGGCTATAGGGTACTAATCGTATGGGGCCACTGTCGTATGTGTGGTCTGTCGTTGACTGAAATGTCATTGTGCGGCGCATGCTTTCTGGTATAGTGGTGAAAGTAAAGCTTCCAGTACAGAAAAGAACACATTTTTCTCAAGATTTCTAGGGATAAAAAATATCCACATCAGTGAAAAAATGACTGTCTAATGGTAGAAATAATTTTTATTTTTATTATTATGTGCAGATACTACTGCAAGCTTGAAGAAATGGCAAAAGTGTAGGCTTAGGAACTCTATATATGTCTCTATATATTCAGCTGGAGACCTAGAGTAGAGCCAATGCTATGGTTCAAGTCTAACAGCCGACTCTGGCAGAACTGATCCTTTCTCAGGGGAAGTCAGTCTTTCTTCTACTCAGGCCTTCAACTGACTGGATAAGACCCGCCCACATTATAGAGAGCAATTGGCTTTACTCAAAGTCCACCAATTTAAACGTTAATCTCATCCAAAAAACAGCCTCACCGAAACATCCAGAATAATGTTTGACCAAATATTAGGGCATCATGGCCCAGCCAAGGTGACATGTAAAATTAGCCATCACAAGTCTCCTTGAGAAGAATTTGAATTAGGACAGTTATGGTGTCTGAAATACACTCTCCCCACACTCCCTATTACAGATGAAGAACCTTCCTTTGAAATGATGGAGAGGAGATCAAACTTAGTGCGGAGTACCACTATCACCTAAGAGATGCCAGGAAGGGATGAGCAGTGGACTGGACAGAAGCCACTAGGGAGAAGCAAGGAACACCACGCAGAAAAGACATTCTTAGTTGACAACTAAAGCTCCTGATGCTGGGTGATCCACGTGGAATGACACACTGTCTCTCTCAATACAAGTTCAAACCCACTGCCGGAGGTTGAGAGTGTAGGGGAAGTCTTCACCTGGGAAGGGGGAACAAGACCTTGAAGTCCTAAACCTGTGCCTTCCAGATTTGACCTTCAAGGACTGACCTTCTCCTTGGCTGCCCCCACCACCTACCACTGCTGGTGGCAAAGGAGTGCTGATTCCTTTTCATCTGGAAAAGCCCACGTCCAGCTGGGATTAGTTGGCATTTTTAGGAGACTTCAGTAAAGACTCAGGAATGATTCTAAAAGCAAACAACAAAAAGAAAGGAAATGCCAGTGAGTTGCACAGCTAACACGCCATACATCACACACATCACATATATCACAGAGTGATGCCCGCTCTGTGGGGCTCGCAGGCCCTGGGGCTGCCTGCAGGGGGCTGGGATCCCTCCACCTGGGATGCAAAGCTCTCTGGACTTACAGGGTCCGGTCAGGACAGGGACGCTCAGAGACTGAACTCACTTTCCCTTGCTGTTAGTCCGAAATTCATCTTTTGTTGTCTCCAAACCAGAGTTAAAATCAAAATAAAACTAAGCAACAACTACAACAAAGAAATGCTTAAAACCTGTGAGATCTTATCCAATTTAAGATCTGGGATATGAAACTTTCAGTACGACAAGCCAATTATTCCTTCCACAACAATGAATCTCACCCACCGAATTTTGTCCTGCGTTTTCTTGTGCACAGATGTCCTATCTGCTTTGCTAATGGAAGAAACGCTCTTCTCTTTCTGTGTTCACTTAACAGTAAACTTGATAAAGAAGTCGGATATCATTGCTTTCTGAAATGCAGTCGCTAGTTAATTTCTGCAGTTTAGCATCTGCTTCACAGTAACGTTAAAAAACTGAGTTCCTGAATGTAAGCATCATCAAAAATAAATGATTTTTTTTTGGCAAAGTAATTTCCTTTGTAAACTCATAAATCTATCGGCCCACACGGTTCTGTGGCTGTATAGATTTCAAACCAAAATCTATTGTGAATTTGCCTTTAATTATCCATAAACAGTTTTTTTCCTCCCTAAAGGGATCATTCAGTGATTTGACCTGCACTGTATGTTGGGAACCATTTGGAGTAAGGCCTTAGACCCCACTCTGGCCCTTCACAGGCCATATCCTTCCTCACAAGGTGAGGAGTACTAGGGGCGTGGGGCTTGCCTTTAGAGTGACCAGCTGTTTAGAGAAACAATCAGGGACACAGCTATCCTAGACAAAATAACAACAACAGCAATAATAAGAGTAATAATGCATGTGTTATTAATTTATCATTAAAATATGAAAAATAAGCATCTAGAATTGAAATTATATTATTATATTCAGCATTACTTACTTTTTTGTTACATAAATGCTAGTATTTAAACAAAACGATTGGCTAGTTAACAATGGCAATTAGTAATTAGCAGCAGGACCAATTAAACAACTACTAATACGTAATTGTTCTCATTTTAATTGTCTAAACTTTTCAAGGGAGTTCAGGAAACATGGTCATGATGATCACAATGTGAAAAATCAAACTCAATCAGACATACTATCTCAATAAAAAGCACAGCGTTAGTCCACAAGCAAGTCACAGACAGACTGTTCACGCTTAGGATTGGAATGTGCTGAAACTGCAGGCTTTACTCAGATTCCCCAGAGCAGCTCGGGCTCTGTGAACCACACCACTGTGAACCACAGACCACAGCTTCAACGTCAGCTGTCAGGGGAAAAACCGGCGACAATGACTATGGAAGATGGATAATCCACACCATATCTATGTGATGCAAAAAACTGTCACTTGCAGCTGCTATTTGGGAACTGTCATGTGAATTTTGTACTTTTCCTTTAATCTTTTGATGCAAGATCAGAAAGTGGAACTTTTCACATCGTGATCAAAGGTTTCCCAGGACATGGAATTTTCAGTGCCAAAAGCAGGACAGATCTAGGCAAACCTGTCTGGTCACCCTAATTGCCCTCCAGGCGCCCCTACCACCTCCACCACCACTGTTTTCTAGATCTTGTTCTGGGTACCTAGATCCCCAGAATTCCTTGCGCAAACGGTCTCAAGATTGCTTCTGGAACCTGCGCAGCCCTCTCTCCTGGGCTTGCTCCTGACTGTGCCATTGGTGTCCACATGCCCACACTGAGTGTGGCGGGCTCTCTGCGCACACGGGGCCGGAGTGTAGCTGGGGGCCGGGTGTCCACGGGCCTGGCGGAGCAGTCCCTGAAAGGACGCGCAGAGCGGCGCTGCGAGGAGGGAGGCGAGACCTGAGACCGACTGTCTCGTGTCTGATGTGGAATTCTGAGTCAGAGCATCTTAACTTGAGTATGGGCTTCCAGGTCATTCTGAAATTATCTTTTTCTAGGTAGGATGATGGAACATCTTTTATTTAATAATTTACTAGCTTGATTTATAACTTTTAACTATGTGTAGGAATGGTATGTGGATGTCCATTTGCACTTTTTACCCCGGGCCCGGCAAACATCAGAGAGGGGGATTGTCTGTCTGTCTGCGGCTTGAGAAGTTTAAACTTTGCTTGTAAGTGTGGGCCGTTACCACCAGAGGGCAATAGCGACCTGCAACACTCAGCACCAAGCTCCGAGCAAGGAATGGATTCCCGCCTGATGTGGCAAGCCTGTTGGTTCTGAAGTCTCTCTTTCTCCGAAGTAGGACAGGGGGAATCTCGAGATGTTGGCACCCAGGGCCTTGCCAAAAGCAAATCCTATTTTATTTGTAAATTTTACTAAGGATATTCCGGCTGGTCGAATTGTAGATAATTTGTATTCCTCTTTTTATATTATTCTTTATTAAAATTAAAAACGAAGTTTATTTTTCTTAAGCTGGAGAGGAATTCTTCATCCTCCTTCCGTGACCTGTGTTATCTGAGAATCTTTACTGTCAGGGAGGCTTAAGTGCTGCCAAACTGTGAAAAGGGGATGAGTAACATGTGTAAGCATTGAAAAGAAGGATCACATAAATAGCACAAAGAGGAGAAGCCAAATCACTGCCTTGGGCTTAGAAAGAGATTACTTGGGATTTTATCTACAAGAAAAGACAAATATCATCACTGACTAAGTATTTCTGTCCTCATTGCCTGCCTCATCCCCCCCACACACATCCTTACTCTATGGCACGTGGCCGTGAGTGACATGTGTGCAATACCTACCATCGTAAGAGCTCAGTGACGTAGTCTGCAAGGGAAAATAGTTTACCTACAAATATCCTATTACGGTAATCACTGAAATTCTATTCAAACTCTGGAGGGGAGCGCATGGATGGGCTGAGATGCTAGATGGACTAGGCAATGTGATATCTAGCTAATCTAACCAAGTCCAACCTTCTTTTAAAAAGCATAAAAGAAAACAACCTTAAGAGTCCTTATTTATCATCTCCCTTGTCTGTTCATTTCCAAGGTTTAATAAAGATACTGAAAAGAGAATTAAAAATTTTAGTATGAAACTAATGAAAACAACAAATCCAAACTATATACTACTAATCCCCCTTAGCCACATAGTAAACATAAATTTGGGATTAGTGATCTCAGTACAGAGTACGAAGCCCACACAGCTTCTACTCACATCATCCCTCCTTTCTAGGCCTCTTGCCTGGGTAAGCATCCAGTTCCTCCGTTCGATACATTTGTAACATCTCTGTGTGTCCATTTTCAGGTAATAACGATACTTGCATTATAGGATATGATGATTATATGAGTTAATATTTTAAGGCATTTAGACCAGTGTCTGGGTAGAACAAACACTATGTATCTATTTGCTGCTATTTTTATCACTATTATTAATTTCCAGGGACTGTTAGACACCCTGTTGAACAGTGTGGAAGGGAAGATTGCTTTCTTAAATCCAAGGCATAGAGTCATGGAAGAGTTCCACTCATTTCTGCTCTCTCAGGCTTCACCTGGAAGAGGAAATTTATGATTTTATTTGTAAATTTTACTAAGGATATTCCGGCTGGTCGAATTGTAGATAATATGTATTCCTCTTTTTATATTATTCTTTATTAAAATTAAAAACGAAGTTTATTTTTCTTAAGCTGGAGAGGAATTCTTCATCCTCCTTCCGTGACCTGTGTTATCTGAGAATCTTTACTGTCAGGGAGGCTTAAGTGCTGCCAAACTGTGAAAAGAACCACAGAGGAAGACCTTTGGAAAAACTGAGAAATTTCTGTGGTATTGCTTTCTCATCTTTTTAGGGAAATATTTTCTGACACTATCTGATTGCTGTCATGTTTACTATACAAGATCTTCTCCAATTCCACTCCTAAATTCTAAATGATATAAAATATCTAGTTTTTAAATCAAAACAAAAACATGTCAGTGTTGTTAGACTTTACAACAATACTCTTTGAGAGAAGTGAAAATACTATAGAATTTGAGAAAACTGGAACTAAGGATTTACAGAGCTAAAGACTGTGAAGAATATTGGCAAGGGAAAGCTAATTTTCTGGAAGAAGGAATGTGCTATCCTACTGCCTGGCTGGAAAATTTAGCTTCCACACTTTTAACCTCCCTTCTGTGCTGCCAACTCCCCAACTTGGTGACACCTCTTCTATCAGGACAATGTTGTATTTTATATAATCAAAAACAAAAACATCCCAAGGATAGAAGTTTCTTTCTCATATTTTAAAATATACAGGCATGGAATGGTGGCTCCACAGTCATTAATGACTCAAGTTGCTCTTTGTCTCTGCGCTAACATCCTCAAAGGATTTCTTCCACCTCATGGTTTAAGATGGTCGCTGGAGCTCCAGCCTTTGTATCTGCCTTCCAGGTCATAGGAAGAAAAAGGCAAAGAAGGGTAATTTTCTCTTTTTTGAAGAGACTTCCAAGAAGTGCCCTATATATCTTTGGCTTTCTATTGACTGTATTTTAGTCTCACAGCCTTCCCAGTTACAACGGATATGGGCAAATGTAGTCCTTTAACAGAACAGTCACACACCCAACAAAAAATAGGTTCTTTAAAAAAAAATAAGAATAGGATGAACGCATATAGAGTAGGCAACAAAACCCATTTATGTTATACCTTGCTTAAATAGTCCAATTTTCTCCATTCCCTGCATGTTTCTCAAAACGTTCCCTTAAAAAGGAATCTAAAACTCGCTCCATTGTAGAAGAGATTGATAAAGGATGAAAGTATTAACCCTACCTAAGGGATTTGAATAATAGTAGGATTAAAGCCTTAAGTATAGTTATTAACTATTGCCAGTAAAATTCTGAGAGAGGAGAGGGAGCTGAGGCTGTTTGGTGGGGCAGAGTATGAAATTGCAGTGTGTAGACAGCTCGCTCCTGGTCTTAGGCCAGTCAGCTTGCACTAAAATTTGTAATATTATCTTCAACTTGCAGCCACGCCGATATGAGAAAAGTCCTTCCTGTGTAAAATAGCTGCAATCAGACTGGAAGAAATTCTACCTCTTCTCATAGTCAGGAGTAAATTCTTTAAATTGGTTGCATTCCATAAGTTTACAGGAGACTGTATCTGAAACTTGAAACCTACATCAGAATTGCCTGGAACCTAGTAAAACACAGATTTGAATGACCACTCCCATAGTGTCTTTCTTTCTTTTTTTATTGAAGTATAATTGACATACAATATCCTGTTAGTTTCAGGTGTACATCATAGTCATTTGGTATTTATATAGATTTATATAGATTGCAAAATGATCACCACAATAAGTCAAGTTACCATCCGTCACCATACAAAGTTACATATTTTTCTTGTGATGAGAATTTTTAAGATCTAGTTTCTTAGCGACTTTCAAATATACAATATTATTGACTCTAGTCACCATGCTATACATTACATTCCCATGACTTATTTATTTTATAAGTAGAAATTTGTACCTCTTTTTTTATTTGGTGAGGAAGATTGTCTCTGAGCTAACATCTGTGCTGGTCCTTGTCTATTTTGTATGTGGGACACTGCCACAGCATGGCTTGATGAGCAGTGCTAGGTCTGCACCTAGGATCTGAACCTGCAAACCCCAGGCCACTGAAGCAGAGCGCATGATTTAACCACTACACCACTGGGCCTTCCCCAGGAAGTTTGTACCTCTTAATCACCTTTACCTATTTTGCCTGCTCCCCTCTTTGGTAAACACCAGTTTGTTTCCTATATCTGTGAGTTTCTTTCTGTTTAGTTTTGTTTGTCCATTTGTTTTGTTTTTTAGATTCCACATATAAGTGGAATCATATGGCATTTGTCTTTCTCTGTCTGACTTATTTCACTTAGCACAGTACCCTCTAGGTCCATCCACATTGTCACAACTGGCAAGATTCCATTCTTTTTTGTGGCTAAAATTCCTTTGTGTATACATACATCACACTTTCTTTATCCGTTCATCTATCAGTGGACTCTTAGGTTGTTTCCATATCTTGGCTATTGTAAATAATGCTGCAGTGGACATAGGGGTGCATATGTCTCTGAATTATTGTTTTAGTTTTCTTCAGATAAATACCCAGAAGTGGAATTGCTGGATCATATGGTAATTCTATTTTTTATTTTTTTGAGGAAACTCCATACTGTTTTCCATAGTGACTGCACCAATTTACATTCCTTCCAACAGTGTATGAGGGTTCCTTTATCTCCGCATCCTCTCCAACATTTGTTATCTGGTGTCTTTTTGGTAATAGCCATTCTGACAGGTGTGAGGTGATATCTCATTGTGGTTTTGATTCGCATTTCTCTAATAATTAGTGATGCTGAGCATCTTTTCTTGTGTCTCTTGGCCATCTGTGTGTCCTCTTTGAAAAAAATGTCTACTCAAGTTCTCTGCCCATTTTTAATAGGATTGTTTTTTTTTTTTTTTTTGATATTAAGTTCTGTAATTCTTTGCATATTCTGGATATTAACCCCTTAGTAGATGTATGATTGGCAAATATCTACTCCCATTCAGTAGGTTGCCTTTTAGTTTCGTTGATGGTTTCCTTTCTAGAGTTTCTGATTCAGCAGATTTTGGGTTCAAACTGAGAATTTGCTTTTCTACCACATTCCCAGGTGATGGCATTACAAGCTAATGTTTGAGAACCACTGGCTTATGGTGTTTTCCTCTTCTCTTTGTTATCAAGGGACTGTGAACCATTACCTATAGCTCACCTCACATTTAATGAAAGAGAGTTTTGCTTTTGAAGGGGGAAACCTTACCTTCTTTATAATGATCTGAATATAAACTGTAACATGCCTAACTTGTGTTGGTGGCCCACGTACCCATCCCTCTCCAATAACATGCAGAAAGGTGTTTCCATGTATAATAAAGGGAAATATTTCTTTTTGATCACTCTCTTGCACCATTAAGTTTCAAGAGAAATAGAAAACAAATTCAAATGTCAGGAAAGAAAACAATACTATTGTTAAATGAAGGACATAGTAAAAACTTCAAGACAGCTTAGGCCAAAAGACACAGGAAGGGAGATGGATGGTTTCCTCCAAGTGGCAAAATCCCAAATCAACTGCTGACCAACTACGATTTTATCAGAGGGAAAACTGTTTCTGGGGCTTGAATTGAAATTGGTTTAGTGTGTTTCTTAACGGTCTTAATGATGCTAAAATTAATGGATAAAATAGAAAGAGCTGGAAAATGTTTAATACAAATCCAAATTCTTCTGAAAATAATTATACATTGGGTAGCTAAAGGATTGTCTTACTCCCCTCTGCCTGCCCATCTTAGGCAGGATGCCTCTCCTCACTGAGACTCAATGCCTTTGATTGTGGAGTGAATGTGCTGGACTAGATGTTCTCTAAGGCCTCTCTCTTTTCTAACATCCAATGATTCTCTAATAAGTGTGCACGAGGCAATCCTGTGCTGGATGCACAGGGAATTAGTTCTATTTGTAATATCAGTTGGGGATTATTCTAAGCTGTGGTTGGTTCACTGTCATTTAGGCAAGACTCCGCTTGTTTGCGTTAAACACAGGCAACGTTTATGATAAATAGAATGATAAATCATAGACAAATTAATCATATTTTAACAATGAAATTTACCAGAGAAACCCATCTTCCCCCTTCCTTGGAACGCCCACCCCACAACTACCAGCCCCACTGAACAAGCCCTCACTATACCAAGCCATCTGCTCCTTGCAGACATATCACGGAACATTTGAGTGACTATTGGTATTTTAAATCATGTTATCTTAACTCCTCATAATTTATGATTGCTAGCTAAGTCAATCTGTTCCATGTAGGGAGAGCCTGGAATTCCCTCAGCACCTTCCCCTTCTGTCTTTTCCTGGCAAGTTCTTGCAAATCCCTAAAGACTCAATTCAGGCATTGCTTCCAGGAGGCCCTTTCTCCACTACTCCCCGCCCCCTACCCTGCCCCACCAGCCTATACCCTGCCTGACACCTTAGACTTGCCTCTATTGCTGGATTTGTCTCATGGAGTAACTATAATTATGTGTTCTATAACTGCTTCCTCCACTCAATTCTGAGTTCCAGGAAGTCACCTCCATGTCCCCTCTGCTTCCATGTCTCCCTGTTCCGTGGTAAATATTCTTTGAATGAAGGAAGAAATGATAAGCTCAGAGGGTGTGTGGATAGAGCCTTTTTGAGGTAGAGCCAGCAATATAAACACGACTTGAGATTCTGGTATAGGGGGAACAAACTGCCTTACCAGGGAACAGGTGTTTACTTATCTCTATAGGATCTGTAGCCTGGGGCAAATTATTTTGTGAGTCCTTCCCTCACACTTTTATGCCAGTAAAATCTCACTCAAATTTACATCATGCAAAGCTTTGCATACAGGACTGGCTTAGACAGAAGCATTCAGGGTGAAAACTAATGATAATAGCATGTGTATAATTTATGAAATGCTTCCACAAATATTATTCCACTTAGTTTTTCCACAGGCTGGTTAGGTGGGTGGTTTTATTATTCCAGTTTGGCTAATAAAGAAAATGCAGCTCAAAGGAGATAGGTGACCTACCCAGGCTCAAGGACACAGTAAGGGAAGGAACTCGAACTCACTCCAGATGTTTTGGCTCCAAATGCAATGGCCTCTGTATTGTTCTTACCTGATGTAGTTGAATGTAGGAGAAGCAATTTCCAAAGCTTGGTGCATGTTGTCTGATGGGAAGAGAGAGGAGTATGCTGTAAGCCAGCCTGCCTCAGTCCCTCCTAAGTGGCTTAACAGTGGACTTGGTCCTTTGGCCTCAGCTTTTAGTAGTTTTACTCCTGTCCCACTGTCTCATTGTTGAGCTTCTGTGCCACGCTGGGAGCAGAAACAGAGACACAGGATCCCAAAGTGCTGGTGCTGCCTGGCGAATCTACATTACCGGATTTGGGAAGAGATTCCCCTGCCGTGAATCACCCTCCGCTCACCGGTGAGTCAGGCCATTTAGCTCTAATCTTTAATTCATACTTCATAAACTGTTCATTTACTTCAGAAGTCTTTAATTTAGGAGTCAGGGGCAACGGCCACAGCAATTGCAAGAAGTCCCTTCACACAGAGAAAAGAGCAGAAAATGAAAGCCGACGTCCCTTTTTGTTCTCAATAGAAATCACCATTAATATAGCATCTTCTGCATCCCCACCCTTGTGGTGACCACCGGGCTTCTTGGTGGTGAGGGAGGGAGTCATACAAAGTGCACTTTCCATCTGCCCTCCAAGCTCTGAGATTAACCCGGAGACAGGGATCACCGTAAACCACCCTTTATTGCCTCAGCAGTGGAGGAATTCCACGGGTGTGGCTCTGAAATATCCTCCCCAACTTTCAACAGGGCCTCCCTGGTGGAGAAAGCAGAATAGGACTGGGTTTGGTGCTTCTTTAGTGCAGACTCTGAAACCCTAATGATGTCACAAAGCTATATATCTGGATTGCTCTGTCCAAAGAGGAAAGGAAGGCTTGATTTACTGTTCCAAGCACAGAGGAATAGATCCTAGACTGAAATTCTCAGCAACATTGGCAAAGAACTGCCTGATGTGGATGCTACTCACAGCTAAGAGGCTGGATCATTGTCAGCATGTAAACTCTTATATATAGCATAGTAAAATAATTAAGTGGTTTCAGAAAGGGATGCAAACAGTAGAAACTAGATTTTATGCTTCCAAACTAAAGACATAGCTCAGATGCCCAATCTTCAGAGCACTTACTTCAGGACCATCAAATGATCATTTTTGGAGCACCTTTTACATGCCAGGTACTGGATAAGCTATATGTGTGTATATATCTATACTCTATATTCTGTACATATAGAATAGTCTCAAGACATGTCCTCAAAGAATTCTTAGTCTATCCGGAGAGTCAGACAGTGAGGTTCACACTGCTAGTGTTATAAGGTAACTTTCAAAACACCAGGACTAACTCTGTGCCTTGTCTGATACCTGGAGAACACAAGCCTTGGCCATGAAATGATGCATTAACATTTGGTGCTGCTACCAGGTAAAAAGCTTCAACACATCTGTCTCTCTGTGAGTGTTAAGTATTTTCACGGCGCTTCTCTGTGAGCTATATTGCTGGCCTCTTCCTCTGGTTTTAAGAGTGACTAAGACTTTCAGTTTCTTTACTCACAGTGCTGAGGAGGATACACAGGCTGGCCCATACAATCTGTTTTTCATTTCTTCCTGAGATAAAAGACTTCTGACTCTACATAAGCAAACCCTAGGGGTAAACGTTATGTCCAGAGACAGCCCAGTGTGGTCATAGGGGAATTCAGACGTTCTGTTTTTCCTCCTTTGACCTTCCTAATGTGGGATCTCTATGTCAAAATCGTTCCATGTGTGGCCTCTTCCCACACACATCTTTTCTGACAAAATGCTGAAGTAAATATTTTTTTATCTGCAGTGCCTGTCTCCATCTATCTCAAACATTCTAATGCTTTTATATCCAGCTCCTAACTCCCCACACGCCTGGTTCTATCTTACCTGCAAGAGCACCTTCCCGCTCTCATTAGTTCTCTAGGATCAAGGTGAGAATGGCTTTTTTCCATTTCATGTATTACTAGTGGGACCAATTCCCATTCTCCATGAATATTTTTTAAAATTTTATTTTGATTCATCTCAGGGTTTTTGACTGTATCTCTTTGTAAAGCAGCTTTAGCCGTTGCTTTACTATATTATATATGTGCAGTATCACGTTATACAGGCACAGCTTTGCAGAGTATACTGGTATGAACATTATGCCAGTTCAAGCGAAGTGTAGAAAGCTTACCTCACTTTACATCCATAAGCCTCCTCCATGTGCAATGTAATTGTTGTAAATATTTCCTCTACATACTTTTTATATTTAATATAAATTTTATATATAAATTTGTCATAATTTTTGTTACAAATGTAAAACATAATTTAGAAAACTTAACATTAAAAGGAAACACTATTGTATTTATGGATATTTTTGCCCTATTCATTCTCTTTCTTTTTTCCCGATGTTCTAAGGTCCGTTTTTTTTTTTATCATTTTTCTTCTTTTTAAGAAAATTCCTTTAGCAATATTTTTAGTGTAGGTTTACTGTTGATAAATTCTCTGAGGTTTCTTTCATCTCAGAATATATTAATTTCCCTTTCACTGCTGAAGAATGTTTGCACTGGGTATAGAATTCTGGCTTGACGTTTCCTTTTCTCAACACTTGAGAAATGGTGTGCCACTTCTTCCTGTCCTTCTGAGATTCTAAAGATCAATCTGCTCTCTTTCAAATTGTTTTTCTCCTGTAGATAAGTGTCAGTTCTTGATGCTTTCATGAATTTTCTGTCTTTAATTTTTGGAAGTTTGATCTTTTGGGTTTGTCCTCATTGGTGTCAGCTCAAGTTCTTGAATCTGTAAGTTTGTACCTTTTGACAAATTTGTAAAGTTTTTAGCCATTATTTCTTCAAGTACTTTTCAGTCTCAACCTCTTTCTTTTTTCTCTCTAGACTCTAATGTATAAATACTAGATTTTGAAAACTTTTGTCCCACAGATTCCCAAGGTTCTGTTTATTGTTTTTTTCAGTCTGTTTTTCTCTCTCTCTTGTTTTTCTTTAGATTCAGTAATTTCTAATGTTCTAAATTCACCTTCCCTTATTCTCTCTTTGTTCCTCTCCGTTCTGCCATTGAACTCATCCACTGAGTTTTTTTATGTGTTTTTCTATTTTTCAGTTCTAAAATTTCCATACTGTTCCTTCTGGTATGTCTTCTTTATTGACATTTTATATTTTTCGTTTGTTTCAAGTGTGTTTGTAATTGCTTGTTGAAAATATTCTTTTTATGATGGCTGCTTTAAAATCTTTGTCAGATAATTCTAATATATCTGTCATCTCGTTGTTTGTGTCTATTGATTGTCTGTTTTCATTTGAATTGAGATTTTCCTGGTCCTTATATGAAGAGTGATTTGTGATTAAAGTTGCATACTTTCTGTGTTATATTAAGAGACTCTGGGCCTTATTTGAATTTTCTGGTGTAGCAAGCCTTGTCTGACACCATTTCTTCAGGGAAAGAGAGGCATCTCATCACCTACTGCCAGATGGGGGTGGAAGTCCAAGTTCCCCACTGTGCAAATCCATTGACACTCAGGGCATGGAGAGGTGCATTATTATTGGGCAGGAGTTCAGGATCTGCACTAACCTCTGCTGATACTATCCTGGTTGAGAGGTGCAATGGTGCCTTGTTATCACTCCCCACTGAGATTCTGGTGAGGGGGAGGGGCTTTAGCACCACGGGGTGCTGATTCTCCACCAGCCTCCTCTGCTACCACTGAGGCAGAGAAATGGCTGGCACCTTACTACTGTCAGGTGGTGGCAGAAATCCAGGCTCCCACATGATCTCCACTGACCCATGTAAGGTGGGAAGCTTCCTTACTGCTTAGTGGGGATGATTGTCCAGGGTCTTCACCCTGCCTTTTCTGACAACACACTGGTAAAGGGGTTAGGGAACCTCATTACAGCAGATGGTCTCCACTGGCCTTTGTTGGCAGGTATGGGGGTGGGGCAGCAGTTTTTGTGTGGTGTTTGGCTGGAGTAGAGTGGCTAGTTTCTAAAAGTTTTCTGTGTTGCAGGTCTGTCCCTTTCCTGATCCGTTGGCTAGAGACAGCAGACTTCTGTTGGAGCTTTTCTTGTCCTCACCCATGGGCATTTCTGGGTTGCTGGCTTCTCCAATATCCAGTCAGGGATATATGAGGCAAAAAGAAAACCTAGTGAACTGACCACCATGTCATTACTTGGGTCCTGGGGTCCCTAGTCTGACTGCTTTCTTAGCTCCACCTTTCAGGGTCGTTTCATATTCTTTTACAAATAATTTCAAGGCATTTTAGGTATACTTAACAGGAATGGATAGGGAAATTATGCCTTGCCCATTTTTCTGTAATCGGAAGTCCTATAACCAGACTTTGAAAAAGGCAAAAGGCAAAACACCTCAGCAGGGAGCTAAGGAATAAGAATCCCAGTATTCATCTCCATCAAGCTGGTGAAGTCACCAGTATCAGGATGAATAATCTTGAACCATTAAAATTAAAAATGCAGAGAGAAGCAGCATATCCATTGTCCAGGGTTAGGACACATGCTTGCCCCATGATAACAGCAGTGTCACTCCGGCCCTTACAGCTTTCATTGTTGAATTAGGCTTTTGGATTTCCTGCTCTATCAAGACCGCAAACTCTCCCAAAAGGAAAATAGAATGCTTTTGGGAAGCGGGAATGAATTGTGGGAGATGTCACTCACACAATATTCATCAAATGTGAACTTCAGATTATCTATTTTGCTGCTCAGTGTTCATACATTTTTCCCCTTGGATGAACTTTCTGACATACCTCCACCAACCAATATAATAAAACTATTTCACGTACAATAAAAACTATGTAACTTAAGTCTTGCAGGTTATCTATCATCTCCAAATCAAAGAACTCTTTTTGGTGACCATCCCTCCTGCACTAGTTCTGCTGTGTTTTCCCTACAACAGAACAAAAAATAAATACAATTATTCAAAGATAGAAATTGAGAAATAAAAAGATAATTTAACAGAAATATAAAAATGTTTGTAGACGTGTGTAGACACAACACAATAAATGCATAAAGCTAGAGACTATAGAGCTCATTTCCACAACTGGTCACAAGACCATAACTAATATTTCTCTTTCCCTTTCTCTTGTGCTTATGCTGCATTCCCTTGCCATCTTCCAACAACTGGTCTGTGAGAGGATTGTTTAACACGGTGACCAAAACCTTTGCCTTGCTGAGGGAATTGAGACCTTGGCAGTCCTTTTATTAAGGTCTTCCATTAGCTTTTACTACTAGACATAGAAGTACAAGGAAACCCCAAAGGGAACAACTTGGGTTTCATCCATATTCTTTCCTGCCCAAATATATATGAATAACTCAATTTCCCTAGATAGCTAAAGCCATAACATTCTTTTTAACCTATTCACCTAGTTACATGGGGAACCCCAGGTTCCCAATTGAATTAGTATTAAAAACCTCCAATCTCCGAGTCCTGAGAACAGAAAGCAGTGATGTTGTAGAGAGCAAGCAGATATGTAACCTTGTGAAGTGCCAAATCTGTCTCCTTCTGTTAGCTCTAAGAGCCATATATTCTAGCTGTGGGTGAAACACCATCATATTTTGGGTCACTGCTTCACAGCTTTCGTTGCATTGTTCAGGACAGCAGCACAACCTGGCCAGGCTTTGTATCCTAGCTATGTTACTACTGTTTCTTCAGGGTAATGAGAGACAGAATAGGATCAACAAATACCATTAGCACAGGATCATTGCCTTACTACTTTGACAAGGAGGCAATATCTTTCATGTCATGAAAGTGTGAGATACCATGATGGCATATAAGGACTTCTACAAGCTCATAGATTATAGGACTGGCAAAGGCATGACAGACATGGAAAGCAAATGCAAATCTAGAAAAAATGTTTGTGCCAGAAAATCCAGTCTCTGCCCCCTTCATAATGGAAAGGGCCTAATGTGAATAATATACTGTCAGCATGCTGAATTCTCTTATCAGCAAATAGCACTAAACTGGGTGCTCAGCAATGGGGGCTTACTGGATATTCAGCATGGTCAGTTGCATATCTACCTTGGTGAAAGGATGTCTTTGTGTCTGAACCAATGTACAGTTTCCATGCCTGCCATCATGGCTACTTTGCTCTTGAGGTTATTGAGCAAATTCTGGGGTGACCAGTAAAGGAACTTAGTACAAAGCGGGTCTGTCCACCTGATTATTAAGATTCTTTTTTGCAGTGGTGGACTGTTGGTGATAATTTATATGAAATAGAATATTGATTTTATTTAGAGTATCAAACCATCTAGACAGAAAAATATTTACCTCCAAGCCTCCATTGCATCAAAGTGTAGCCATGTAACTAAATTCTGACTGATGAGATGTAAAGGGAAATATTGCATGGAATTTCCAAGAAGATTGCTTAAAAAAAGCTGATACAGTTGGGTGGTGTTCCTCTTTTTGCTCTTCTCCTTTTTCTCTTTTCCAAAGCCTAGAACATGATTGACTGGAGTTCCAGCAGATATCTTGGACCATGAAGTAACCAAGATGACCACGGAGCAGTTGTACCATTCCTGGATGCCCACCCACAACTTCTTTTATGTGAAAACAGAAAACAAGACAGAACAAAGAGCGATCTTCCATTGTTTGGTTACTGTTTTGTAGGGCCTTCTGTTATGGTAAGCTGAAACTAATCCTAAATAACATAGGATCCATGTGTCCACATACTTCTCCTCAAAACTTCCTTCTCATCAATTCCCTAATCAGGCTCCTTAAAAGTTCTTTATAATCTGGCCAGACTATTAGCCACTGCCCCTGATTAAGTGAGGATCTTATTTCAGACCATCTCTCCTAAGCAAAGTTGATAAAATGAGCTCTTTAGAATTCGACTCATGAAAGTATTTCTTTTCTTCATTATGCTTCAGGGCTATGCCTGAGTGAGTTTACAGTAATATAGGAATCACAAAAGTGATCATGGCAGGGAAATTTGAGAAAAAAGAAATGAGATTAAAACATTCCAGTCACATCAGCACCACCTGCATGAGTCCATCAAGATTCAAGTTCCTGAAAAAAAAGTATTCCACTGGTCAAATTTAGGTCATGCATCCACATCTTGTCCCCGTGAATTGACAGACGGTAGAATCTGGTCCCTTCAGCTTCTTTAGTAAAATGCAGGAACATGGATTCGCTATCCCAACAGCTCTACACACGTGAGAAGAGGTGATCGCCCTTTTCCTCCACAAAAATTAAAATGCAGAAGCAAATGTTGGTAAGAAGTGGGGATGGACGTTATACAAACAAAAAGATGATAAATATATGTCAAAGACACTTTGGCAATTTCTGCCTTAGACACAGTAGAGCGTTACAGAGGTTCTCCGAGGCTTCAAGATCAGATGGAGCTGGTTTAGGTCACAGTTCTGCTACCTAGTTCCTGGTCATCTATGGCAAATCACGCGACCTTTAGTATCTCAAATGTTCTCATCTGTATAAAGAAGCTATAGTACCTAATTTATTAGGTGTATTGTCTAAATATTGAATGGGACAACTTTTATAATATACTTAGCATAAAATCTGATGATAGCTTTTACTATTCCAGGTCCTACTTTTTAAAATGATGGTCCTAACTTCAGCCTTCTGTAAAGTATTCCTGCATGCATGCTAGTAAAGTAATTAAGAGCAAAGGACTTGGAATCAAACAGACTTCTGTTTACCAGCTATACGATACTAATCAAATTACTTACCTCTCTGAATTTCTGTTTCCTCATACATAAACTGAAAATAATAATAAATACTTCAAATCTTCATCCAAGGAATAAATAAGATTTTGCCTATAAAGCAGTTAGTATAGAGTCTAATACATAGCAAATGCTCAAAAAATGGAAACTGCTATCGCTATTATTATTACCACTCTTATTCAATATAAGAAATGTTGACTCATGGCATAGTATTTACACAACTTTCTGGAAATATTCAATGCTATATGAAAATAGAAAAACAAATTATCTCAATTCTACAATGCCATTATATAGTGAAGAAAGGAAGCTGTATTTGATTTAGCACTCTGAAGCAGCTTTAAAGGGATAAAGATAACAATGAATGATTGTACCTATTACTCCATTATGGCCTTGTAAAATGTACTGCATGCCCACAGAGTACTATAGGCAACATAGCTAGTACTTCCCCTTGGGGACTAGTCGTCTATGCTTAAGACCACAGACAAACTCTTATTCAATTAGGGGATTTGTCTGGAACTTACTTTTAGCCCTGGTCTTCCCCCATTATCTAACCCTGCCTAGATATCTTACAAGACTAATACAAAACAGGATATGGGTAAAGGGCATATGCCAAAATAGAAAACCCTACTAAAATGATGGTTTACCAATCTTGGTAGTGCAAATTATCATAAGAATCACTTACGTGCTTATGTAAGACTATAATACTCAATGGGTACAACACGCAATCCACCAACAGCAAGATGGGGGCATGTCCACAGGCCTCCATGGTGATTTATTCTCTGGAAACCACTTTAGGCACATTATTGATCCATTAATTCACATTTATTGAGCACCCACTATACACAGAGCTAATTACTCAGAAAATATATTCGTAGTGTAAGTCTCAGTCTTTCAAGCTGGAAGAATTATGCATGTATTCATTAATCCATTCATGTGGGCATCCAAGCATTCACCAAATATTTAATGAACATCTGCTAGGTGCCAGGCACTCTACTTAAGAATGGGGTATGAAGATAAATAAGACAAAAGTTACTGAGGCGCCCAGAGTTTGATCAAGTGTAACCCTCTGCCTATGAAGCACATTTGCCTCCTTGCACCTGTGATTTCCTCCTGCTAGGGTGGAGTGTGTGGTGGAGCAGTCATCAGGTTCAGTAGCTGGGGGTGAAGAAAACAGTAAGTTGGTGGGTAGCCCACCAGTATCCCCAAGGAGAGGAGAAAGGAAGACCCAAGTCAGCAGTGCACATTTTGTGGTGGAAGTGGCACGGACATGAATCAACTAAATTGACCTTTGGAATTTACAGAAACGTCCTTTGAACAAACAAACATTTCAGCAACTCTGGGAAAACTGGTTTCAGAAACCTGTTGTGCAATAGTTGACCACAGGCAATTGGTGTGCTGCTCGTTTGCATTTTGCTGCGTGGGTATGTTTACTTCCGTGCACTCTCCACGCTTGTTCATGGACTGTCTAAAACTAAATGTCTATGTCTGGAAGTTAATGCTCTATTGTGCTGCCGGCTCTGTCTGCTTCAGCTAATGGAGTGTAGGCAACCATGGTTGTTTGCAACTTCTGTCCTCCCCTCAGGGATTCGAGTCAGTAATTCAGCCAGTTCTGATAAACAAAGGACAGAGAGAACTGGCACAGAGGTTGGAAATTGCTTGCTCTGTGCCAATTACCGGCCTGCCACCACTCAGTGCCCCAAGGGCACCTGTGCAGCTAGAGGAAGACCACACTTGGAAGAACAATGATCGCCAAGCTTGGCAGTTGATGAATAAGTGTACCCTAGAGCGGAATAAGTGACCTCTCGGAGCTGAGAGGGGCCCAAAAGATCACCTGGTGAGGATGCAGGTGAGGAACCTGGCAGGAGAGTGTCTCCCAAAGCCGTTACTTAGTAGTGGAGAGAAAGCTGTGCTCTTTTCCCTGTCCTCACTTGCTGTGGATTCGTCATATCTTGGACTGGTTTTCTCCAAAATGAGTCCCTGAGACAAAGACTTGGTTGCTAGTAGCTTATTTGTGAAGTAATCTCTGGAAGCACAAATGAGAGAGTGATTACAATGATTCAAGGAGGGGAAAAACATCCCTTAGAGGGTATGTTATTGTGTGGGCTAACCCCTGCAGGCAACTAGGCTTCAGCCCTGATGGAGACCCTGCAGGAAACCATGAGGAGGGAGCACACCTCAGAACCATCCCACCAGAGAGCGAGAAGGCTGTAGGATTTATCCAGTGGCTCCCATCCCCATAATTGGGGATTGCTTCCAAGGGCATTAAGTCCCTACACACAGTTCTGGGCTGCACTGGGATGCAGAGAGCAAGTGCCAGTGGTACTGAAGAAAACCCTCAGGCACAGGAGATGAGAAATGTAGGGGCTTGAGGTGGAAAGTTCTTAACACCCTGAAAACTGTCTACCACTGCCACAGGTGGACTCAGCGGCGGACTGTGGGGACATGAAAGGGGCATCAGTGGTGTCTGCTGCAGTCAGCAAGAGAAAACTGGAGTGCACACACACAAAGTTTGCATTTTTAGGGAAACAAATGAAGAGATGCCTAGAGAGGAGGAGTCTTATTTATATGAAGTTGGGAGCCAAGACACGAGGTATTGTGATACAAACACAGACTCTGACAAGAGGCCCCTCCACCGCTTTCTCTCTGTAGGGCCCTATGTTGTTGCCTAATTTTTTTTTTTTGAGGAAGATTAGCCCTGAGTTAATGTCTACTGCCAGTCCTCCTCTTTTTTTTTTTTTTTTTTGCTGAGGAAGACCAGCCCTGAACTAACATCCATGCCCATCTTCCTCTGTTTTATGTGGGACACCTGCCACAGCATGGCTTGACAAGCAGTGCATACGTCCGCACCAGGGATCCGAACCAGCGAATCCCGGGCCACTGAAGAAGAACGTGCGAACTTAACCACTGCACCACCAGGTCAGCCCCTCTTGCCTAAATTTTTTAAGACCTCAATTTCCACATCTGTGAAATGAAAACTATATGATCTATTCAATCTTACTGGCAGAATTTTCAAGAAGACAAAATGAGAAAGTGCTTATGTAGATATTTTCACAAAAGTAAACCTTATTATACACTGAATTGATTTATTCAACCAATGTTATTGAATGCCTGCCTACTACATGTCAGACCCCATGCTAAGCATTAAAGACAGGACAGAAAAGAAGACAACTAAAGCCCTTGTTCTCATTAAGCTTGTAGTCTTTTGGGGGATAGAGCAAAAAAAGGAAGTTTAATGAAGTTTAATAAGCACTATGATGGGGGAAGTACAAGGTACTTTAGGAACACAAAGAGGAAGGAGCACATTGTCCAGGCCTGGAGGAGCTCAAGTAAAGCTTTCTGAAGGGAGTGATGTCTATGCTGAGTCTTGAAGGATGATAAAGAATTAGCCAGGTGAACAGGGAGAGAAAAGCATTTCAATAGGGGCTGAGGGAGAGGAGGAGGGAGAGAGGGGACTTAAAGTGCATAAAGGCCCAGAGATCTAAAAGAATATAGTGTCTCTCTACCTGGAAAGAGCCCGGTATGGCTGGAGCTTAGGAAGCCAGGCATGGAAAAAGCAGGTGAGAGGCGGGCACTTAGACATCTCCAAGTTTCAGCTCACAAAACGCTGCCGCAAAGTGAGAGGATGACTATGATGTTGACTGTTCTGGTCCTACGGCTTTGGGTCAAGGCTAGCACTGGAAGGGGAGAAGCAAAGGCCAGAACCCAACGCCCAAAGTGGCTCTTCCTTCCCCCACAGCTCTCACAGACCCTTCCCAATCGCGATGGCTCTCACAGACCCTCCCCAACCAAGATGGCCCTCACAGACCCCTCACCTACCGAGAACTTTGCCTTTGCTGGGTTTAAAAAAGCTGTGGTAAAATACACATAACATAAAATTTCCCATCGTAACCATTTTTAAGTGTCCAGTTCAGTGGCATTAAGTACATTCATAGTGTCATGCTGCCGTCAGCACCACGCATCCCCAGAACTCTTTCCATCTGGCAAAACTGAAACTCTGCACCCATTGAACAACAACCCCCCACTCCCCTCTCCCTCAGCCCTTGGCAAATGCCCTTCTACTTTCAGCCTCTATGAATTTGTCTACTCAAGCACATCACATAAGTGGAATCATATGGTATTTGTCCTTTTGTGATGATTTCTTTTGTGTAGCCTGATGTCAAGGTTCATCCATGTTGTAGCATGTGTCAGAATTTCCTTCCTTTTTAAGGTTGAATAATATTCCATTGCTTGTATATACTATATTTTGTTTACCCAGTCATCCATTCATGGGCACTTGGGTTGTTTCTGCCCTTTTTGGCTGTTGAGAATAATGCCACTATGAACTTGGGTGTACAAACGTCTCTTCAAGTCTTTGTTTTTGATTCTGAAACTTTTTTTTTTTTTTAAGATTTTTATTTTTTTTCCTTTTTCTCCCCAAAGCCCCCCCGGTACATAGTTGTGTATTCTTCGTTGTGGGTTCTTCTAGTTGTGGCATGTGGGACGCTGCCTCAGCGTGGTCTGATGAGCAGTGCCATGTCCGCGCCCAGGATTCGAACCAACGAAACACTGGGCCGCCTGCAGCGGAGCGCGCGAACTTAACCACTCGGCCACGGGGCCAGCCCCGATTCTGAAACTTTTATCTGTTGCCATCTGGCCTTTGTGACCAGTTTCACATAAGCACAGCTTCTTTATGAGAAAATATGGAGAACTTTGCAGTAGATACAGTTCTCTTCCTTTTGGGGGTGTTCATCAAGGCCCTGTCAGGTCTGTTTTCCAAGCAGGCAGTGTGGAACAATGGAAAGACTGTAGTCTCTGAAGCTAACCCTGGGCTCCAATTCTAACACTTCCACTTATTACTGTGGAAGGGTAAACAAACCATGTTACCTCTTTAAGGCTTAGTCACTCTTCTCTAAAATGAGGAGAGTGTAACTAATGCTACAGATGATTATACACAATAATAATTATATGTCATATAACCAAACTGTTTTTAGGAACTCAGCACACAAAAAATGATCTTTAAAAAATAATGATTATTAGTCTTGTAGGCACTTGTTAAGCTATTTTGACTTTACAAGTGTGGGAGCCAGCAAGGGAATAATGGAGTTGCTGAGGGTGTCAGGCCTGAACCGGTTGGGGGCATCCTGAGTCCCACGTAGCCCTGACCTGAGGCAAAGGAAACACGGCTGAGATGGGATCTCTCACTCATCCTGCTGCAGCTCCACTCCTGGTCTGGGCAGCTCAGGATCCATGGTGCCTTTGCACACAAGCTACCAAAGTCAACTCATTGGCTTTTTTTTTTTTTTTGGTGAGGAATATTGGCCCTGAGCTAACATCTGTGCCAAATTTCCTTTATTTTATATGTGGGATGCCACCACAGCATGGCTTGATGAACGGTGTGTAGGTCGGCATCTGGGATCCAAACCTGTGAACCCTGGGCTACTGAAGCAAAGCCCACAAACTTAACCACTGTGCCACTAGGCCTGCCCTGTCATTGGCTTTTTAAAAAAAAATTATTTTATTAAGGTCATATTGCTTATAAGATTATGTAAATTTCAGATGTACCGTATTATATTTCAGTTTCTGTGTAGACTGCATTGGGCTCACCGCCAATAGTCTAGTTTTTATCTGTCACCATACATATGTGCCCCTTTACCCCTTTCACCTGCCCTCCACCCCGTTCCCCTCTGGTAACTGCTAGTCTATTCTCCTTATCCATATCTTTGTTTATCTTCCATAAAAGAGTGAAATCACACAGTGTTTGTCTTTTTCTGTCTGGTTTATTTCAGTTAGCATAATACCCTCAACTTCTATCCATGTTGTCACAGATGGCACAATTTTGTCTTTTTATGGCTGAGTGGCATTCCGTTCTATGTATAGATAGATAGATAGATAGATAGTTAGACAGGTATCTCACATCTTCTTTATCCATTCAGCTGTTGATGAGCACTTGGGTAGCTTCCATGTCTTGGCTATTGTAAACACTGCTGTGATGAACACAGAGATGCATAAATCTCTTTGAATTGTTGATTTCATGTTTTTTCAAGAAATACCCAATTTCCAAAATATATAAAGAACTCATACAATTTAACAACAAACAACCTGATCAAAAAATGGATAGAGAATATGAACAGACATTTTTCCAAATAAGATATACACATGGCCAACAGACACATGAAAAGACATTCAACATTGCTAATTATTAGGGAAATGCAAATCAAAACTACAATAAGATATCACCTTACACCTGTCAGAATGGCTATAATTACCAAGACAAGGAATAACAAATGTTGGAGAGGGTGTGGAGAAAAGGGAACCCTCATCACTATGCTGATGGGAATACAAGCTGGTGCAGCCACTATGCACAACAGTATGGAGATTCCTCAAAAAATTAAAAAGTCATTGGTTTTGATACACAACTGGGGTGGAGAGGATGAGATACTGAAACTGACACCTTCCCGTTCTCCTGCCACAATCCAGCAGAGCCTAGGGAGGAGTTTTCCTCCTTGTATGTTGCCTTGTTTTGGTTCATGCTTTTCTCAGCCAAGACGCATTCCCAACCTCCACAACCCAGGAGGCTGTTTTCTAACTCTCTGCTCAAGTTCAATCATAGCTTCCAATCAAAAATTTCCCCTCTAATTTTGCAAGCTGCCTCACGTATCTCATAGAATGAGGCATAATACAAACCCTAGTACTTACCCTGGTACTTAAATGTCAGAATATAAAATATATTATTTTAACTGGAGATGGACATCCTGAAAAGCTGACACTGTTATAGTTAAAAAATACTTCTAGGCTCTAAAAAATATTATTCTAGTTTCTGTCAATGTTTGACAAAACCAGAAATCACTGTAATTCAACCAAAACTTGGGGATGATAAAATTTCTTATAAAGTTATCAAACCTCCGTCTCTGAGATAAGGAGCACGCTGCTGAGGGCAGTGCATGACTTGCAAGAAATAATTTCGCCAACGGAAACATTTGCCCACCTCATCACTCAGATTTCAACATAAAAAACATCAAAATCACAGCCCCCAAGTCCAGAAGTCAGTCTACCAGGAACGGTAACAGGTCATTACAGTGTTTAGTCCAAGGCATTTTTCTTCAAAGCAGCTGGAGGAAAGACTCTCCAAAGCAAACACCAAGGATCCTGCCTCTAAAGGCACTTGTCTACCAGCACTTCCTTTTAGAAAGTGCTAATCAGCAGGTGACTCAGCCTGTGGACTCATCACAAGGGAATGCCTTTTGCTTCAGGAAGGACCGACTCTGTGACAACACTTCGAAGAAACCTTGTGCTTCTCTCTCTCAGGCATCACTGGAGGCACGTAGAAAGGGAAAGCACATCAGAGCCCTTCCTCAACAGGCTCCAATAGGCAAACACCCTTCCAGCAAGGAGCAGGGGTGTTGAGCACAGAATGTAATGTGTTGCTTCAAGAGCTGTGGCTGCAATAAGGCACTATAGTTTCAGACTTTGAGGAAGGGAGAGGTGGGAAAGAAGAAAGGCGGTTAAGATTTAGAAATTATCTTCCCCCCAGTAATTTTGGATGTGGCTTCTTTTAGCAAGAGATGTGGCAAATCATATGATAGAGAGCTTGGTATTTAGCCTTCCGTTTCAGCCTTTTTTAGATGCCTATTGTGCGTGTATACTGTGTGAGTGTGTGAACAGCTGGGACAGGACGTGGAGAAAGGATATTGGAGAGTGCCCTAAGGTCGAGAGTTATGATTTTTTGAGTTAGATTACTCTGGGTTCAAATCTCACCATGGAATCAACTGCTCTGATGCTCAGTTTTCTCATCTGGAGGTAAATAGTATGGTATTATTTTACTTGTTTTTCAGATGTGGCCATTGAAAATAGTAACATCCACCATAGTAATTTAACTCGTAGTTAGCTGAAATAAATGAATGAGAGAAATGAGATCAATGAATGAAGTGATATGTAAGATGGCTGATATACAGAAAGTGATAAATACTCGAAAACGTTGTTGTTATCGCTAGTAGCAGTGGTGGCAGCACAGCCTACCCGGGCTTGCTGATGTAATGTGCAGTTCATTGTGACCTTGCCCCAAGGGGATCTTTTCAGTTCCGTAATGTGATTCACACCTTGTCAGCAGTAGAGTCTCAGAATCAGGAAATCAGCCAACAGACTTCTCTGGGAGTTGTCTCCAGGATAAAGTATGGCAGGATAACAGAAGAATAAGTGTTATTTCTGGTGTACACATCTCAGATCACCTTTAAAGGTCAAGGTGGCAGGTTCAAAAGTAACCATGGAAAGAGAGAAAGCCTGATTCCTAGGAAAGAAGTGGTAGCTAATCAGTAGTTTAACAGCTCAATCTGGCTTTGAAGTCAGCTACATTAATGAATTTATTTTAACACTCATCTGGCCACATGTATTTGTTAAGTATCTAATGGATGTTAGGCACTGCATATATAATAATGAACAAAGTAGACCTTATCCCTAAGGAATAATACTGACATTTTAAAAATAAAACATACACACAATTACCCATTGTGTTAAGTGAAACAAAGGAAGATACAGAGTAATGTGCGAGAGAACAACAGGGGACATGTTTTATAGTTTGGCAGGTTGGAGATGGCATCTGAGGAAGTTCTATACTATATAAGAGGGATGAGTGAGAGTTATAGGCAAAGTACAGGGAGAAAAGCATTCCAGACATAGGAAGCCACATGCTGAGGACCTCAAGGAAGGAAAAAGCTTAACAGCATAAGAACCTGAAAGAAGGTCAGAGTGACTTGAGCATAGCAGCATCACGGTGGATTGGGGGCAAGTAGAAGAGATGAAGATAGAGAAGACAATAGAAGACAATATTGCAGGGCCTTTTAGATCATCTTATAGAGTTTGAATTAAGAAAACACTGGTGTGATTTGGCATAGACTTTGCAAAGAACACTCAGCTGCTCTGTGGCTAGATGGAGAAGGGACATGAGTGAACACGGAAAGCCCAACTAAGAAGTTATTTTGGCTCTTCCCCTTTTGCTGCTTCCTTTCTCTTTCCTTCCTCTCTCTTCAGTTTCTTTCTCTTTAATTCCCTTTCTTTTCCTTTATATCCCTTCCTTTCTTTTGTTTTCATTTCCTTTCCACTTTCATCCCTTCTGGAACAATTTTGTGCACAAGTCATCAAGAGGAGTCAAGCAAGGTAGGTGTTTGTGAGCCACGTGATAAGACCCATACTGGCTCAGAGCAGTGTGTCCGAGCACAGGCAGGGACATTGGGGGTAGGAAAACAAAGAGTGTCATATCCCAGGAAGGGTAAGGAGGACATCCATGCAAGAGGGCAGCCTGGAAAGAGACGTCAAGACAAACAAGATAAAGAGGGCACACATAACAATAAGAGCCAGCTTGAAGGGGTCCTGCTGGCCAGATAAGGAACAATTCGTGCATCAAAATAAATAATTATAGTAACAGATTATAAGCCACTGGATAAAATGGGAAACCGTAAGTCTTACTCTGATACAAATAAATAAGTGAATAAATTGTGCATTTAATTTGAAATGGAATATTTATATAATCTGAAAGTAACTACTCACAACTAACTTACTTAGTTCATATAGGAAAAGAGTAAATTTATGGTGGAAAATCTTGGCAGACACCTCTCAAAAGTCTGTCATTATCAAGTCTCGACTTTCCCCCTCCCCTTTCTGTCTTGACTCTACTGGATACATTTACCTCTTCCTCACTCTTTTGAAAGCATCGTCATCAAGATCAACATGATCTCCACAAGATCAAATCTAATGGTCAATTCTCAGTCATCGTTTTTGAACTTTCAAGAGCTTATTCCACAAAGGACCACCTATTCATTCTTCTTCTTTTTTTATTCATTCTTAAGACCTTTTGTAAACATGACTTCCATATTGCCATAGTGTTCTGGTTCTTCCTCTACCACACTGACTGCTCTTTCTTATTCTCTTTTACTAAATCTTCTCTTCCCAACTGTTAAATATTGTAGTGTCCCAAGGCTCTTTCCTGTGACATCTTTTCTTTTAAGTCTATACTCTCTCCTTAGGTAATCTCAACCAGTATACTGCTGGTTCCCAAATCTACATAAATTAACTTTTCATCTCAGCTACAGACTCATTTATCCAACTGCCTACTCAACATCTCACCTCCTCTTAAATGTCTAAGAAAAATTGTAAATTCAGTAAGTTCCATGCTCTCTTCTAAAATTGGACCAAGAAAATATCAAAAGGAAGAACTGTAGGTCAATCTTTTATAGGAAGACAGGTGCAACAATCCTAAATAAAATATTAATAAGCTCTGTTGAATACAGCCATTTTTTCAGTGAACAAATAGAGTACATCCCAGTAATTCATAGATAGTTTGGCATTAGAAAATCTATGTCTAGGGCCCAGTGGCCCCGTGGTTGAGTGGTTAAGTTCCTGTGCTCTGCTTCGGCGGCCTGGGGTTTTGCCAGTTCCTATCCTAGGTGGGGACATGGCACCGCTCATCAAGCCATGCTGAGGCAGCATCCCACATAACACAACTAGAAGGACCTACAACCAGAATATACAACTATGTACTGGGGGGACTTGGGGGCAAAGAAGAAGAAGAAAAAAGAAAGATTGGCAACAGATGTTAGGTCAGGTGCCAATCTTTAAAAAAAAGATCTACATCTATAATCATCACTTTAACAAATTAATGATTAAAGAAGATAAACTATGTGATTATCTTAATAAATGCCAAAAAGCATGTGTTAAAATTCAATATTCATGATTTTTTTTTTTAAAGATTTTATTTTTTCCTTTTTCTCCCCAAAGTCCCCCGGTACATAGTTGTGTATTCTTCGTTGTGGGTTCTTCTAGTTGTGGCATGTGGGACGCTGCCTCAGCGTGGTCTGATGAGCAGTGCCATGTCCGCGCCCAGGATTCGAACTAACGAAACACTGGGCCGCCTGCAGCGGAGCGCGCGAACTTAACTGCTCGGCCACGGGGCCAGCCCCACAATATTCATGATTTTTAGAAATCTCTTAAACTAGTCATAAGAAATGCCATTAACTATATAAAGGCTGTCAGTCAACACTGAAATTGAATATCGTATTTGATGCTAAAACATTAAAGCATACCCTCTAAAGTAAAGAAAAATTTCCTTCAGAACTGTACCCTCAGTCGTCACCAGACCAATAAGGTAGGAAAATGTAAAAGATATGCAATTTGGAAGAAACAAAATGAACATTACTCAAAGGTGACATGGTTACCTACGCAGAAAAGAAAGAAAATGCGAAAACTATCGGAATTAATTAATGCTCATTGACATTACTGGATAGAACAATAACGTTTAATTCCAACAGAAAAAATTTAGAAAATATAATTTAACATCTCATCCATGATAGCAGCAAGAGTACATAAGAATATATTTTAGAAAGGTAGACAATAAACTTTATGGAAAAATAATAAAACTTTATTGAAGGATAGTCTAAAAATATCAAAATAACTGGTGATATGTCATGTACATGAATGGGAACGTGAAATATCTGTAATTCTAACCACTACCCCACAGTAGGTTTGTTGTTTGCTTGCTTGTTGTTTTTAAAGAAATTTAATTGATGGATACTAAAATTAAAATGGAAGAATAAAAAGCCAAGAATTGCCAAAACTATACAAACGAGGAAGAAGAGGAGGATGGACTAGCTACCCCAGATCCAAGAATTGTTATAAGGCTGCCAACCAGGACGGTGTGGTCTAGAGACAAAGAGAGGCAAGAGGAACAACTGAACAGCAGGGAAACAAGAACAGACACGCACATTTGGGAGCTTGTTGAATGAGGCGGCTTTTTAAATCAGTGGTGAAAAAAAATGACTATATGATAAATATTGTTGGAATAATTATTCATTCATAATATACTAAAGTAAATCTCTACTTCAAGTGATAATAACAGCAGCAACAGCAACAAAAACAATAATAATTAACATTTATTGAATAGTCATTACACGTCAGGCCCTAGTCTAGTAAATGCTGTATATGTGTTAACTCATTTAATCCTTTCCACATGCCAATGAGCTATGTTACAGATGAGTAAGTGGAGTCTCAGAAAGAGGCAGATTCGCTCAGAGGCAACGGGGAGTAAGTGGCTGAAGCAGAACTGTGACCCGTATGTACACTGGCAGTCTGTCTCCGGAGCCCAGTTCTTCAATACCACATGCTATTACATTGTGATGAAACTGAAATGCCACATGTGTTGAGGTTCTAAAGGTAAAAAACTACCCTTAAAACTCCAAGAAGCAATTTTAGCACATACGATATTAGATTAAGAAAAAAAAATTCTACATGGTCATATACTAAATTTATAAACATAAACACGCAATGTCACATAACAACCTGAAAATAATGGTTATATGTTAGATGGGAAGAATAAGGATGGGCTAGAGAAGGCGGTTTTCAAGTGTTTCTGTGGTATTTTGTCTTTTTAAACAAGGATCTATGAAGGATATAGAAAAATATTTGTTAAATTTGATTGGTGGATATGTGTATTCCTGTCTATTTTTCTATATGTTTAGCATTTCCCAAGTATTTGCATTTAAAAAAAATAAATGTGAAGTATATTTTCTTAAAGAAGAAGTTGAGATGAGGAAGTGAGGTCAGTGAGCACAGAATACTCTTAAGAAATAAGTTTGTGTATTTTTTTAATGAGGCTGCAGGAGGTTGAGAACTAGATGAAGTCCTTAACTTTTGCTTCATCTTTTTTCTTCTGAATAAACACTAATGTGTCACTAACGTGATAAGATCACCTGTGACAGTCCTCTCTCAGACACGCATATCAAGCTCTGGTTATCACCTGGGGCATCTACTACCTTGTGTTCTGTACTCCTCAGTAAACACTGATTGAGCCATTTACAATCTGGTGCAAAACCATAATAACCAGGTTAAACCACATTAATTCAGAAAATGCCTAACAGGTGTTCCTTCGGTACAAAATTGATTTCCTGGGTGTAACGTTAGGAAAAGAAGGCTGGTGGCCTTGATTTCACTCCTTGCGGTAGAAAAACAGATTAGAAACTTTGTGCAAATGATGCTTTACAAAAGCTTCCTTGGACAGTCTGGGACGTTTGCTGACTCTAAGCATTTCACCGTCTACTCACGCACTCAGCTAGTCTCTCTCCTCAGCCGGCCTTGGCCAACCTTGCATGCCCTTTCCCCCTGCTTAGAATTCCACGAAGCAAAACTTCCATTTCCAGTTCAACCCACTGCTTCTCACGTTGCTCCTGTCACTTGCAGCATGTTCTCAGCGACGGTGTTTCCATTTGCTTTCCCCAGGGCATTTGACAGTCCCTGAAGCCAGAGGACACAAACACAGCACTCTTCCTGCTTCTCTTCTTTCACAATTATGATCGTTTAAAGTGGATCTGGTTTGAAAACACTTGGGTTTTAGATGCTTTCCAATTTTAACAGTTTCTATCACATTTGGCTGATTTCCTAGAACCGGGTCGCCAGATGACTCAGGATTCACTGTTGATGTTGTGGTTATTTTTCAGCAAATTGCATAGAGAGTACTTCTGCCCTAGCTTTGAAAGTCGGGTCTGCTTTGGTACTTATTTGCACTGTTACATGTCCATTAATATCAATCAATACTCTATTAGCCTAGATCCTAGATGTTTGAAATTCTTTTCCAGTTATGAAAATATTCCTTAGTCAATGTTCCTTAAGTGTCTGAGAGGCTTCTAATGTCATCCTACAGCTCTTGAATTGCTCTCTTGATTAAAATTTTTACCCAAATAATCTTTGCTCTAAGTCAATATATTACTATCATTTCCCTCTGCACGTCCTTGGCACTCCTAATTCTTAATTTTAATGTTATTTTCTTCTTTTTGGTTCACTACATTGGCAATCTCTTCCACTTTTACCTATTTTGAATCTATTTGCCACCTTTACCACCACTGTCCCTTCGCAGTGGCAATCATGAAGGCTGTAATATTTGCAAAGATGTATTTATAAAAATAAACCAAATCCGAAAATGCCCAGTTATTTCAGTTTTCATCAACTCTATAACTTCCTGTCTTGGAATCATTTCTAATTTTTATTACTTCTTCCTTCTTTTAGGAATATACAGTCTCTCTATAAAACAATATCTTCACATCCATACAGTGTTCCAATGTTTGTACCATTTTGTTTTGAAATGCTATGTGCGCCTCTCTCTTTCTCTGCCCCCACACTGTGAACAGAATTGCTCTCACACTGTCCTCATGTTTCTCTTCACAAACATTTATTAAGTTCTCTTGCTTAACCACCATGCTCAGCAGTGATGGCCAAAAAGAAAATTCAACGTTGAATAATATACATTACCTAACTTTGAAGAACTCAGAGTCTACTTAAAAGAGAGATGTGTAACAAATAACTATAATGTATTAAGTTTGGTCAGAGAATTTTGGACAAAATTTATGGGTAACTTTGCCCCAAGGTGCCAGTATAGGGTAGGTGTTACCATTTGAGTCAGTCTGAGGCAGTATCCGATAGCGGTTAATGGGCTTGGAGTCAGCCCAGGGTTTACTCAGCTCTCAAATCTATTAGCTGTGTGAACTAAGGTGAGTTTATTGTTATCTATAAGCTTATGTCCTCACTGTCTAATTCTCCTAATGATACTTGTCTCAGAAGGTTGTGAGAATTAAATAATAGAATACATATACACAGTCATGCATCTCAACATCAGGGATACATCCTGAGAAATGTGTTATTAAGTGATTTTGTCATGATAGGAACATCAGGGAGTATACTTACATAAACCTAGATAGTGCATCCTGCCACACACCAAAGCTATATGATACTAATCTATGGGCCCATTGTCATACATGTGGTCCATTGTTGACTGAAACATCTTTATGGTGCGTGACTGTAATGTATATCATAGCGCTGGGACATAGTAGGCACTTAATAAATAGGAGTAGTTGGCCGATGTTATGTTTTATTATATGTAGAGGATCTTCAGGGAGATAGATAGGTCTTTGCTAAAGAAATAGTATGTCCAGTGAAACAATTCATGCAGTTGTACAACATGTTGAGGAAAAGGCAATAAGCTCAGCGATGCAGGATATTTAGTGCTTGGCCAAGAATGAGTTAAAGTTTCTCTGGTGAATATAAGTAGACTCAGACAAGGGTTCCTTTAACTTGCTAGGGAGTTGAATTTGATTCTGTTCTAACTGAAGCCTAAAATATTTTTTAGTAGGAAAGTAGGATAGTCTGTTGTATGTTCAGAGGGCTGTGTGGAGAGGGATTTCAGAGTGAAGATGAAGAAGATGTGCAGTTCAATTAGCAAGCTATGGCCATAGTCTAAGAAGAGATAATGAGTCTCCAAATTAAACCACTCGAGTTGGAGAATAGAAGATACGGGATATTTAAATGAAAGAATCAATAGGCTTCAGAAAGAGCTCAATGTGCATGCATATGTGTGTGTAAAAGGAGGTATTACATTATATCCTCCACTTGGCTACCAAAAAATGAGTTGTACATACCCAAAATGGTATGTGTTTAGCCCAAATCATTATCCATTTTCATCTTTATTTTTCCATTTAATTATTTATTGTCATGCACAGCAGAGGAATGTAAAGATAAACAAGACTTACTCACTCCTGTCTCCCAGAAGTTTTTGCTGACTGACAGTGAGAAAAGACAGAATATCTGTTTTTCTTTGTTCTAGTTTTTAACCACAAAGAGCTAAGTCAGAAAATGTCCAAGAAGCTAACTCTTGTTATTTTGAGACTTAACTAGTGTTTTACTTTCCCATATTCCCAGCTCAGTAGGTTATAGGAAGTCCCCTTTGCAGGTGACCTGCTGCACTGAGGGCTAGATTAGTTATTTTTGGATGACAGTGAAAATTTCACAAAGCAAGTTGAGCCAAATCCCATATCGCCAGTTCCCTTCGTAGACAAGTCTCCCAAGGAAAGCGCTCATCTGCAGTTTCCAGTCACTTCTAGACATCTCTCTGATCTGCCCTTACTTTTATAAAAAATGTAACTATATAGGTAATATTTAATTGCACTTTTATTTTAAAAAAATATCATCACTGAACTAGGTTAAGATATGTTGCATTAACAATACTAAAATCTCAGTGGCTTAGCACAATGACATTTATTTCTTCCTCTTAACATGGGCCCTGAGGGCCATTGTGGGTCTGTTTTGCCTCATTCCTCACTCCAGAACACAAGCTGGTGGAGCAGCCACAATCTGGAGCATGGGCAGTGCCATGACAGAGAGGAAATGTATACAGTGGTAAGTACACTGGCCCTGAAAGCTTGCACATGGAAGGACAGACTTCTGCTTTACATTTCATTGGGCAACACAGGGCACTTGACCACATTTAACTACAAGAGTGAGAATAAAGTGGAGAATTATTTCCTGCTGTACACCTGGAAGGAGGAGAAATTGGATATTTATGAGCAGCCTTAATGACCAATCACCATTTTCTCTTCTGATCACCAAACATTCTGTCCATTCTCTTTTCCACATTCAAAACACCCACATCCCTTCCAATCAGAAAACAGGCCAAAAGTCCAGTCATGGCATCAAGCTCAATGTCCAGGATCTCTGGATAATGGTGAGTATCTTATCACCAGGGAAAATGTGCAGCAGTTCCTACCTCTGGTCCAAACATTGGACCTCTTGATACAAAGACTTAAGAACTAGAAAACAAACTTAACTGACCCCTCCCAACATATACAGCCAGTACACAGCAGAAGAAGAGGGAGAGGAAGTGCCTACAAACCCTTCCTTTCTGAGAAGAGAAGAATGGGAGACACACAGCTGACAGAGGTCTGTAGCAATTCCCAAATTCCAGGGGAGATATGTAGAGGGCTCCCTGTCTTAGGAGCGTGGAATGTCCCTTGATCAGGCCCTTAGTCCACTCCCGGGGAGTAATGGAGGCTCCTTTGTCCCTTGTTTTCTATAGCTCTCTAAAAGTTCTTCATTCTTCATTATCCTCCTTGACTACATGTGAAAAGGGCATTGGGGAATCGGTCCTCCTTATGGACCGAGGCTTTTGTCAGTTCCACTTCTCGCCCAGGAAGAGTTTGGAGGTACAAGCGTTAGTCTAAAACTTCAGCAGACACAGTCTCTAATTCAGGCAGGTGAGTCTTTTGACAATAAAATTCAAGAAAAAAATCATTTTAGAGTTTTGTTAATTGAGTTTTTAACTTTCAAACTATTTGACGGAAAATTCTACTAAATCTGGAGTGTCTGGTTTCATCTAAGTGTGGCAATTGGTACATGAAGCTGATTGGAATCAATAGATAAGATCCTCATAAAAAATATGCAATATTTTATCCCTTGAACAAAAGTCATGACTCTTTTATTCACATTAAATATCATATTCTTGTGTTTCTTTCTGAATTAATGTTAAATTGAAACTATCTTCATTTTCTAATGTTTTTCTAAATCTCTCTTCATGTATATATTTTATCTTATTCACTGTGAGTCTCCTTGCTTTCATTGTATATTTGGTTTCATTTATTATCACTTTCTGTTTTCAAAATATATACTTGGGTTGGTTTCAGACATATATTATCTGTCCTTGTTGCTTGAACCAGTAACCCCTGATGGGCCCCACCTGTACTCCTGTAAACACCCTGCCACCACCAAGGGGCAGTGACAGTGGCTGAAACAAATGTGAAAGGGCCTTCTTTTCCATGACATATTGATTTCTTGAGAGAAGTGGCATTTCCAAGTGACCTTGGAAAGACAGATCATCTGAAAAATGGCTACAGAAGAAATTTTACCATCCCTCAGAAATGGACTATCACTAATAATTTGGGGCAGAATCTTTATTTCTCTTGAAATTCATACCTGGGAATCAAACTTTAGTTTATGAGAGTACCTGTCTCTGTTCTAGGCTTTGGGAGTAGATTAGTGAGAAAAAAAACCCGTCTTCATTATGGAGCTCATGATCTGATCAGAGAAGCAACAAACAACCAGGTGAGAAAAATATATCATATGGAAATGTATATTATTTGCTGTTGTTTTTACTTTTTAAGAACCCTGTGGATTCCAAAACAATTCCTGGAAAGTTGGCAGCGGTGGAGGGGCATCTTAGGTTGCCCTCATAAATAAAAGAAAGTCTGTATATAGTACTGGAGGTTTTGGCCAGAGCAATTAGGCATGAAAAGGAAATAAAGGGAATCCAAATAGGCAATGAAGAAGTGAAACTCTTGCTATTTTCAGATGACATGATCTTATATGTAGAAAACCCTTAAAAATCCAGCAGAAAGCTATTAGAAGTAATCAGCAATTACAGCAATGTTGTAGGGTACAAAATCAGCAGCTTTTCTATACTCTAATAAAGAACTAACAGAAACAGAACTCAAGAACAAAATCCCATTCACAATTACAACAAAAAGAATAAAATATCTTGGAATAAATTTAACCAAGGAAGTGAAAGACCTATATAATGAAAACTACAAGACTTTCCTGAAAGAAATTGATGACAACATGAAGAGATGGAAAGACATTCCACGCATACGGATTGGAAGACTAACCATAGTTAAAATGTCCATACTAACTAAAGCAATCTACAGCTAGAACAGCTCAGTGGTTACCAGGTGAAAGGGGGGTGGGGGTTGGACACAAAGGGTGAAGTGGTGCACCTATAATATGACTGACAAATAATAATGTACAACTGAAATTTCACAAGGTTGTAAACTATCATAACCTCAATAAAAAATAAAATTAGAAAAAAAAAAAGAGAGCCTGTATAATTCATGGTCGCTCAGCTTCTTCCTGGTAGCTTCATCCTTCATTTCTTCTTGAATGCAGGTGTTTAATAAATGGCAAAGGTCAGATTTCAAAAATTCTAAAGTCTATTAACTTTTCTCCACAACAATAATAGCCACAATTAGTTCCTAAATATTTCTTTTGAGCTATTCCTTTGCTCTCTCATTCCATCTCTCCTTCTCTTTTTTGTTCTTCCTTCCTTTCTCGCTTCCCCTGTCTCTCTCTGTCACTCCCTCCCTCACTCCCCTCCTCCCTTCCTCTCTCTCTGTCTCTCACTTGCAGCTACCTTGGTATTTGATGGAAGAGCTGCATACATTAGTCTCCTTTTTACCTGAGCCTTTTCTACCCACTGAAAGGGTTTACCCGGCGCTACACCCACAGGTGAACCTTTACTCTGGGATACCTTAATACTTTCACAGTTTTAATAATGTGTGAACCATATTCTAAATAGTTTCTGTATATTCACATACATCTTTTTGTACCATAGAATTTCTAATTGTTGATTTTCTCTTGACATAAAGAGTGTCATATATTTCACTCAGAAATTTGTTTGTTTAACTAAACAATACACCTTAGAGATAAATGTTAACTGTTTCATAGATTTGCTAGTACTTCCCATACTGATTGTCGCTTAGGATTTTTCCAATACCTCCTTACAACCAATAAATCTACAATTAGTATCATTGTATGCATTGTCTTGAATATTGCAAGTAATTCTCCAGAATAGATTTGAGAGTGGAATTGCTTAGAGAGATGGTACATATATTTTTTTCTTTTAATAGATACTGTTAAATTTTAAACAAAAATGGCCATATCAATTTGCATTTCCACCTATGATAACCAGTTCCCACGTATCTGGCTGTATTTTGTATTATCACACTTCCAAAGTGTTGCCAGTCTGTTGGGTAAAAAGGATTCACTTTTATTTTCATTTGCATTTTTCTTATCATTAGAGAGGCTGAACATCTTTTATTTTTTATGTTTAATGGCCATATATGTTTTTTCCTCTTGAATTTTTTCTTAATATTTATTGCCAATTTTTCTATGGGGTGCACATTGTTTATTTGCTTTTCTGTATTGATTTATAAGAAAAGACTTTCTGTTATAGTTATTTTAACCAATATTTCATACAGTCTATGACTTACAGTTTTATTTTTTTGTCTTGTGTTTTGGCTTAAAAATTTTGAAAATTTATTGAACTCAATATTTTCCATTATGTCAATTGCTTTATGTGTCTAGTTTAAGAAAGACAGCCATACACTATGTTGATATATATATTATCTCATATTTCTTCTATTTGTGTACGTTTTTACATTTAGTTCTAAAATCCATATAAAATTTATTTCCGTGAATGTTGAAACTATAGATTAATTTAGTATTTCCCAATTGTGTAGCTAGTTTTTCCAACATCATATAATGCGTTAGAATTTCTCTTCATTATGAAGACAAATCTTACTATGTAAGAAAATTCCCTTGAAATATACAAGTTCTGCTTCTAGACTCTGATCTATTCTATTGACCTATTTGTGTTTATTTTTCTATTAACACACAGCTTTGATATTTAAAAGTTTATAATATGTCTTGGTATGTGTTAGGACAAGAATTCCCTCTTTTTTTTTTCACTTTCAAAATTGTCTTGGTTATTCTTATACATTTCTCTTTCACTTGAATTTTAGAAATAGTTTATCAAGTTTCACGAAAAATTCCTCCTTTTTCATGATTTACGTCTCTCTTTCTTGCTCATTGTTGCCAAAGGTTTATCCATTTTATTAACCTTAAAAAATACATATTTTTCTGGGTATAGATTTACAAACCTAAAGTCTTTTCTCAATAGCTTCATTTTGTTTTTAGTCCAATTAGATTCTCATTTAAGGGGGATATTCTGTCAAAATCCATTTTGGATTTTCTCTTTCTACTTGATATGTTGAAACATCTCTAAATGTGGATTGAATGGAGTGAAAAATGTTTTCTTGCTTGCGGTTCTGTAGGCCTTTTATTTTGAGAACTCGTATCTTGGATTGGAATTGAGGGTATCAGTTAAAACTCCATGTTTGATGTATACACACAGATTTTCAAATAAATATAAATGTAAACTTGTGTATGTATATGTTTGTATACACACACACACACACACACACTCACACACGTTTCTTAACACTGTCCACTGAGACTTTCTTGGAACAGAGACACTGCCAATGGCAATTAACACATCTAGCCACAGATCTTGGATTTTAAGTACTGTTTTCTAATAAAAGGAATTAAGGTCCCTTACAGAAATCACCAAATCTAAGCTGGGGCTAGAAAAGTACAAAATAGCACTGGAATATATTTTTATGCCAAAAAGTAAGAAATTGCTCAAAGAATGATGGGATGCATCCAAAGGACACAGGAGCCAGCTTCAACAGGCCCCCACTGGCCAAGTTTGAGGTAACCTGGGCAACAAAATAAACAATAATAATTGGTGTTTAACCCATAAAATTAGAATGTTGAATATAAATATGAAATATTCATAAGCACGTAAATAAATAAACAAATAATAGAGGAAAGTTCTTCTTCACAGTAGAATGGCAAATAATAAATATAAGATGGCATGATGTATTCAGAAAATCACCATTTGACAACTGCCATAGTAATAATTGTTTTAGTCAAGAATCATCGGTGGATACTAAAACCATTGGGTGAAAATTTGATGAGAAATCTTGAAAAAGCGAACAAAGCTAGCATCACTATTAATGAGACAAATAGGTGCCACGTGTCCCCTGATGGAATATACAACATTGCTTCTAGAGTGTTCCTGCCAAAAATGTATTTCATGAATCTAACCATTAAGAGTCTTCAGAAAATACCAAACTGAGGGTTTTTCTACAAAATAAATGGCCACTACTCTTCAAAAAATGTTATGGTCATGAAAGATGAAGAAAGGCTGAAGAACTATTTTAAATTAAAGGAGAATAAAGACCCAAGAAAACCAAATGTGACATTAAGCCTGGATTGGATCCTGGACCAGAAAAAAAATTCTCCTACTATAAAGAATTTAGCAGGACAAATGAGGAAACTTGACTAAATTCTGTAGATTAGGGAATAGAGCCATACTAACGCAAATTTCCTGATTTGGAAAATTACACTCTGGATTTGTAAGAGCATGCCCTCCTTTTAGGAAATACACACTGAGGTAAAAGGGAATTATCTTTGAAACTTACTCTCAAATGATTCAGAAAAAAATTGTATATATATACACATCTACATTGAGAGAGAGAGAGAAGATAAAACAAGCATGGTGTAAGCATAAAATTATTTCAAAACAAGTGGTTAAGGCAAATTCATTAAAATATACATTATTGGTAAAGTATCGTGCAACATCTGGGTACAGTATGCAAAAGTATGCAACCTGTAAAAGTCCTGTCGTAAGCAGACTGCCAGAGGCAGAATTACAAGCTATCCCCTTGCTCTGATGGAGTCAGCAGTAACACTGGCCAGCTTTAAATGATACTATTTCTACAATGTGTTGGCAGTACAAGAATATTTGAACAAATGCATAGTTCTGGCATTTGCCAACTGAAGACAGGCAATAAACTAATGCCATATAGATAGTTGTTAATCTTGGTTCAGTTCACAACAAAAGAGATCTCCAAACGGCACCAATGTAGGCCAGATTGCTTTAGAAAACCGAACCAAATCTAGGCATCACTCAGACAGACCCATACAGGACTTTAAAGTATGCTTTCCAAAACCCTTGGCATGGAACAAAATGAAATATTAGTCGAGTGGAATCTCTTCCCATATGGAACTGCAGGACACAAAGAAAACTCAATATGGTCTTTGGGTTGCTGGTAGTAACATTAATGAATTGTACTCTAAAATAATAGGGTATTGGTGAGTGGGTGATACCCTTATGGGAAAGCCAATGAGACAAGTATTTTTCCCTGAATCCAATGACAAAAAGTTACACATAGACAGGAAATGGAGTTGTTGGAGCTTCCTCATTACCAGAAATGTATACTTGATTGAAGAAAGATGTTTCAATGATTATTTTTCCCTTGGCCTCTGGGAAAAGAAACTTATTTTGGGCTTGCCTCCTATGACTTTTTATTGTTCATAAATGGCTGTTAATGTGGGGATCCACGTTTATGAAATCATTCATTTTTCTTGTGAAGTCCTCTCGCTTTATTTGCCATGACTATTTCAAAACAACTGACTTTCAATCTTTAAGAAAGCTGAGAGCTCTGTGGGAAAGAGTGAGCACTGAGCCAATGAAATCATTCTGACCTGATTCTTTGCTCTATTGCTTGGCTCTTCCTCATGCTTTATCCAATTATGTCTGCAATTGTTAGGTCAGTGCATCCTTTCACTTGTTCATTTATTCATTAATCCATATGTTCACCAAGTGGGCGTTACAGAGCGCCTGTAACAGGTCCAGCACTGTTACAAACATCGAAGGGAAAAGAATTGCAAGACATTGTATTTTAGTGAGCTTGCTCATATTCTTATTACACAATACACAGGAAATAATAATGTCGTGTTCATTTGTTGCTCATTAATTTCTAAGTAAGTTTATGCATTCTGAAGTGGTCGAAATTCAGATGAATTTCTTTCTTAAACCCACTGTAAATTTACTGAAGGGATAGATGACAAAGATCAGAGTGGCTGGGAAAGGCATAGAGGAGAGTCCCTTAAACTGGTCCTTGACAAATAGGTGGGATTAAGAGTCAGAAACAAAAGATAATCATGGTGAGGAGGTCAGGTTAAATACAACGTGTTCAGAGAACAGTGATGAGGTTGTTCCTGGGAGAAACTGGTGTGAAAAAAGTTGGGAAAATGTTTATCTCATAATCTTCACAACACTGGGCTCCATGATGATCATATCAAAAGAGTTTAACACAATATCTTTCCCTGTCTTCTTTTCCTCTCTCCTTGCCTCCTTCCAGTCCCTTCTCCCTTCCAACAGATTGCTGGGTGGAACACAGCAATATTATTCAGGACTTTATATTATTAGTCTGAGGCTGTGGGAATTTAATCTACAGAATTTAGGGGTGGTGCTGCCCCAAATCACTAGCATACCCTTCGCTGTCTTTATCAGTTCCTAAATGATTTTATAACAGGAGATTCCCATTATTCTTTTAAAGCGGTTTCTGGAGTCAGAGTGGGTTCATTTTAAGCAAGGCAGCAGGCACTAGTTGTATGTAGGGTGACCTTATTCAGAAGTTAGCAAAAGAAAGAAGTTCCTCTCTCCTTCCTCCCCTTCTCTTAAATAGACAGAATGTTGAAACTCAGACAGTTCTGGGCTCTTACTCAAGGCACACAGTTAGCTGGTAAGGAAATCAGAAATAGGATCATGTGCATGGCTATTTAAAAGTTTATTTCCCAGTTAATTTCTTACGTCTTCTTGGTAAAGCCCAGAACACTCCACTTTGGTTTCATGATAAGACAGTATGATACTGTCAAAAGAGAAGTAGGTCAATTTGCAAAAAGCCATTTGACAATGGATCGATTTTAAAAAGAATCATATTTGCCAAATTATTGAAGATTTTTCCAAGTTTTGATTTTGTTTCCGCCCCTACCCACCACTTGCATGTACATCTTCTTTTGTTCCTGTTCTTGTCATTTTATATGCAGATGGATAGCTTTTCCTTTTATGCTTTTTAGTCTCATCTTTATTTTGAGGGATTTGAGTCTTGCCACTGCCCACGATTCTGTACCTACTTTAGCCCAGGAGGTTATCAGAAACTTTACACCTATACAGGGTCTGGCACTAAATGCCACAGCTCTCCCTGAGCTAGTGTTTAAAGGAAAGCCCTACTATTTTCATTAAACACAACAGGCTGGAGTAGAGGCAAATGCAGAGGCAGGGCTGATGCAAGGGGTTGAGGGAGGCAGGGGCAAGAGTCCAAAGTCAAAGAAAAACTTTGAAAAATACTTCAACAGTTTAATAATTTATTAAATCCCATAATTGAATAAGTTGGTCGTTCAGTTGGATTCATTTTCAGGACCCTGCTTTTAAGGCAAATTGACCTGGAGCCAGTGGAAAAATATAAAGCACCATGATAAAAATAGCTTTTCCATCTTGAGTGGTGGTTTTAACCTCTCTGTGGTTGGTTATCAGGTCTTCATTTATTTTTTCTGTCCTCTGCAACAGATGTGTTGCCCAAGTGATACAGAGATTGTCTTCAAAGTCACTTCTGGAAGAGTTGCATAGACTTTTCCTGTTAGTTCCACATTGTTTAGGAGATCATCTTAAATATCATGATTGAAAAATAATTTAAATTCTTGCAAATACATGAATAATATTGGGATATGTTTCTGCTTTAGCTTTTTCTTGAAATTGCATTTTTAATTGTTTCACAAAGTTTAAGGCAATAGTTAAAATCTAGTATCCGTGAAATACTGAAAGTGAATTCTTCATAATGACTCTCTGGGACTGGGCTAAGTGGCGGGGAATGGGGACAAAGTTAGGTGTAGTTACGCGGTTCTAGGACCTTCTCAACAATGTGACGCTGTTATTCTCTTTCAATAATTGTATCTCCCCTTTGTTTCTGAGAACCATGCATCTCAGCCCCCATCCCTTCCCATTTCTGTGGAACAATTTCCTGTTGTTTTCAAGATTTCACTACACTGAAATCCATAGTCCATAAATTAAAGTTAATGAAGGAGGGAGTGGGCAGATGACTAAGCTCCTTTTTCTAAAAACTTGGAACAGTCTTTCCTACGAGGCATACAGACTATTAATCACCAAACTTGGCAGGATTTTAATACTGCCCTTTATGAGTAGCCACATGCATAGGCTTAACTTACGCTTGTAAACCTAGTCATTGAGACAGCAGTCAACATCAGCAGGGCAGGTGTGCACACAGTGAAGTTGCTTTATTGAGTTCTGTCAACATTCCTTTAAATGTTACATTAAGAAATGTGGACAAAACTCAACACGTGAACATTTTTTTAAATAAACTTTTTGTTTGAGAGCAGTTTTAGATTTACAGAATTATTGTGAAGGTAGTACAGAGAGATCCCATATACCCTAAACGAGTTTCCCATATTATTATTGCTATTATTATTATTAAGATTTTTTACTGGTATGATACATTTATCATAATTAGCGAACCAATATTGACACATTATTATTAGCTAGAATAAATGCTTAATTCAGATTTCCTCAGTTTCTTCCTAATGTCTTTTTACCATTCCAGGATCCCATCCAGGATACCACATTATATTAAGTAGTCATGTTCGTTTGGTTATGACAGTCTCCACAGCTTTCCTTGTTTTTGATGACCTTGACAGTTTTAAGGAGTACTGGTCAGGTATTTTGTAGAATGTCCCTCCACTGGAATTTGTCTGATTTTTTTTGTTTTCTTTTACTTCTTCTCCTCAAAGGCCCCCAGTACATGGTTGTATATTCTAGTTGTAGGCGCTTCTAGTTGTGGCATGTGGGACACTGCCTCAGCAGGGCTTCATGAGTGGTGCTAGGTCCGCACCCAGGATCCAAACCAGAGAAACTGGGGGTTGCCAAAGCAGAGCTCGCAAACTTGACCACTCGGTCATGGAGCCAGCCCCCTGATGTTTTCCTATGATTAAACCGGGGTAACATGCTTTTGAAAGAAAGACCACAGAGGTAAAGCATCCTTCTCATCACATCATATCAAGAGCACATACCATCACATGACATGATTGTTGATGTTACTCTTGATCACCGGGCTTAAGGTAATGTTTGTCAGTTTCTCCACTGTAAAGTTATTCTTGTTTCCTTCTCCTCTCTATACTGTACTCCTTGGAAAGAAATTGCTCTGTGCAACCCACTCTTAAGGAATATAGAGTTACAGTACTGTAGGGGAGGAAGAAATTTTTCTCTACCCGTCTAGGTTCTTTTAGCTATTCTAGGAATTAAATTGACATGAAACAGAATAACAAGAAAAAAATCAAACAAAGTTTAATAACATGTCTATGTGCAAGAGACCCAGGAAAACTGAATAACTCACCAAAATGGCTGAAGCCACCACCTTAAATACCATCTTCAGCTAAAGACTAAAGATATTGGGGGTGGGGCTGGGGGTTTGGAACTTCAAAGGGGAAGGTAGCAATTCATATGGAGATGGAAAAGCAAGTGTTTGGTAAACAAAAGTTTGCCATGCTTGCTGAGACAATGGGACATTGACCAAATGTGAGAGGACTTTGATCAAATGGGCCTTGTTAGGTTCCTTCCTGTCTGCCACACCTAGTTTATATTATACTACAGTTACCTATGGTGATAGCTCCTTCCTGAAACAGGCCTTCTATCTTAAATTCATCTAGAGAGTCAGGGAGAAGGTCAAAGTTTCTTCCTGAGTCTTTTGTTCCCAAAAATAATCCGGCAACAGAGACACATTTTAGGGTGGCAAATTCTGTTCCTTTACAGTATATTTCCTTAAGAACGAAATATCTACATAAATTATCAGAATTCTTCTACCTGGAAATTTCTCTATTCTCTCCATTTATTAATTACTCAATCATTTATTTATATAAGTATGGATTTATGAATGCTTATTTTATACTTTGGATTATAATCCAATAATTATTTATGTTTTTGCTCAAATTGTTCTGGCTTCAACTATTGGGAGCTTTTTTATGTGTCTCCATGTCCCTTCAACATACCGCCATCAATGCGGCTTTTTAAATTTTTTGAGCAGTCCCTTACTTTCTGGAACTACAAGGTGATCCAGGCTCATCTTGTGTGTTTCCTGTCCCAGTTCAAGAATCGGCCATTTCTCCAAGGAGCTCTGGTTCCTTATATTGGAGAATTATACTAGAAACTGAGATCTGGGTGCTAGATGTGCCCGTTGCTACTGTGCTGTTCATGTAAACATTTAAATCTGAGTTTCCTCTGGAATGTCTGTGCTAACCTATTAAAAACGAAAACCTGTTTAACAATCACTCTTCAGAAGTCTCCCAGTTCTGGGCTTATGAAACAGTATAAGCACTTTATTAACACTGATTCCTAGAATTCCTGAAATAGCATGAAAATCTGGTCTAGTCTCAGGAATGAAGGAGGAAAAAAGGGAATCTGAAGTGGTGGTATAGGAAATGTGGGAATTACTGTTTGTCTCAATATTCAACAAGCAGGCTCCCTCAATTATAGGGTAGAAAAGAAAACAAACTTCTTTATTAAAAAGAAAGAGGGAAGAACGCTACTTTTAAAAATGGGATTTGTTTTCTAGACCATTTCTGGATTGTTTCTCCATTTCTAGGGCCAATTTGATACAAATCTGGGAGTAAGTGGAGTATACCATCCATATCCCGCCACCACCTTCTCCCATCTAGTTTCTCGACATTCATTCTTTTATTCAATAAATATTATTTGAGCACCTACTGATCAAGGTCAAAGCTGCCCCAGGGAGAGAAGCCCAGGAAGACCTTGCCTGTGTGCTGATCTACATCATCCTCGGGGAAGTATAGGACATCCTGAACTGATTCGACCTGGTTCATATCCAAAGTTATATGACCACCCGATAACCAGACCCCATCTGCACTGATACCATTTTAAAGACTTTTTAACATGATCTTTCCTTTGTCTTGTAAAGAAATAACTCACATACCCATGCCTTGTAAATTTAGCCCTACCCTCAAACCACTGCAGCCCTTCAGTGCCCATGGGTCCTGTCGCCATGCTATTTTCTGAATAAAGGAGCACTACTACCAGACCTTGGGAGTCCAAGAAATCTTTCTTTTGACTCCTTGGCTCACCGAGCCAGCATCACTACAATGAGGACAAATACAAAATGTTTGGTGCTCTGGTTACACTTCAAGCACACGAAGTTATCCCAAACCTTAGTGATACAAAACAACAGCCATTTAATTGTGTTCACTATTCTGTGGATCGGTTATTGAGGAAGAACTCAGCTGATGCAGGTGCTGGGAGTGCTAAGAGCCTCGAGGGGCTGGAACCCACCATCTATTGCTGCTTGAGAAAAGCTGTCGGGCACTGGAAGTCACGGAGGGGCGCCTTCTCACTATTATCCTCCATTGCCTCCCATTGAGTCCCAGTGCCTCCCGTTGTCGGATGCTAGATCAGAAGCAAGCTGACAAGGGAGACTCCAGCCCCAGCATCACATACCAGAAGACAGAGGATGGGCTTGGAAATGACAGGAAATAGTACATAATTAGCACAGGAAAATTTATGAGTAGCTGAAGACTTCTTTAAACACCAAAACTTGAATTGCATCCATTTTAAATAAAAGGAAAAATTTTCATGCTCCTTCACTGAAGATTCTAAATTTAATTTTTCTTGGGTCTTGAGATCAGCAGGGGTTTTTTGCTGTTTATAATACACTGTTTCCTGAGGATCTGTTGTACTGTGTAAGATTCCCCGCCCCTCCCTGATGCCACATGTTCTATGATCTCTGAGATATTACTGATTTGTTCTGCTTTTCTTTCTTCTGTCTGTCAAATAGGTTCAAACAATTTATATCATTGCTGAAAGTAAGGCCTGCCTATTTCTATATTCTAATTTCTATATTTTAAACTGATACTGGTTCAGCTACCAAATATGAATGTTTATTTAAAATAGTGTAAAATAACTATAAATGGGCTTGAAGAAATGCCTCAAGGCTTTGTCTGCAAGTCAAGTGACTAAATTTCAGTGTGGGTGCCATCGTTTAACTGACTTGGAGGCTTAGCTTCCGAGTTCTGGGTGCATAGCCTGTTGAACAACTGACCTCTGACTTGGGATACTGTAACTGTGAAAATGTTTTCAGTATTTCTCTTTTTATTTTCTTTTCCTTTTTTTCTAGTTAGAAAAAAAGTTAGGATTCAACTTTGAAGACAACTGCTTTTCTAGTATATAGTTGTGTTATGACTTCAGGTGGGCAGGTGTTTAGAAGAGCTAGAGTGAGCTTCTGTCTTCCTTTTGACCTTGGCTCCAGGTGTCTCCAAGCAGCAACTGATGTCAGATGTGACATGAGAAAGCTGTTAGGCAAAAACATCTTGGAAAGCAAGTCTCCATGCCTAAGGGCTGTCCAATTGTAGCTTCCACAACTGCTGCCTGATTTTTTTGTTTTTCTTGCTCTTTAGGGCTGCAGTGTGACTAAAAAAATATTTATCCATACTCTCAAAAGCTCATAATGTCAAACTCAAAATGTGACTAATACATTTTTTATCAAAAAAAATGCCTTGCTTTCGCAGAGTCTATTTCAACACAAAGGAAAATCATTTCTCTTTGCTGAATGGCAGTTTGCTGGATCATTATCAGTCAAAACTTTATCTTCCCTCTTAAAGAAGACCATTCCAGTTCAGATTGTTCTAGTAAGTTTGGGGATACCATCCTTAACAGAAACATGTCTGGACGGCATATTTCTTATCCCATTATCTGAACCTTCTTTTGGAATTATTTATAGAGGACATATCTCCCTCCGTATAGATTTTATTGCATGGAGAAGTTGTCTGTATATCTGATTGAAAAGTACTGTGTTTAAACTTAGAAAGTCCTATGGATGGACTAGAAGAGACCTCTGATCTCTGAGATCACTCACTGAAACATTAGATATTTCTTCTGTCAATACATGACATATGCAGCCGTATATTATAGATTGTACATTCACAAGAGTTGTCCTTATTACGAAGTAAGTGAACCTGAACTAGTACTGTGCAAAATACGTTTCTCCCAGCAATTAGGAATAAACTGTAAGTAATTCACTAAAATATTACCTTAAGCTTCAAACTATACAGAAATTACAAGTGGTGGACAGACAATTAACTACAATACTTTCTCATTATGTTCCTGTGGAGATATTAATGATGCAGCTGAGAAGTTCAGGTTTGGACTGTTGAGAATATGAGAGCCCTGTATAAAGGGTGTACAATGAGAAGAAGATGCAGAATAGAGCTCTGGGAGCAAAGGAAAGAAAACTGAAGAAACATTCAGAGATCTAGAAGGAGAATCATAAGAGAGTGACACAACAAAGCCAAGAGAACACTTTCGAGTGAAAGTGAGCGTTCGATTGAAAGATCAAAGAAGATGAGAACTGAACATCGGTAATTGATATCTCTTTCATCTGAATCTAGACAAATAAAATGTAACAGCTTGATCTAAACTCAGGTGTGTCTAGTTTCCACAACCTGTGATCTTTCCACTCTACCATGTTATTTTCTATTAAAAGCAAACAAACCTACAAATAAACTTGAGGTGCTGAAAAGATAGGCCCAATACCTACCTAGAAATGAATGCATTAATTAAATGTGTATTGATTCCATGGCTGCTGAGATTTGGCACTGTTGTAGACCCTGGCTGCAGAGTGGCAAATAAAGTGGCTGTGATGTCTGCCCCTCGTGGAGCTTCCAGTCTTGTGAAGTTGCTAGACGCTAATCAAACAGTCATATCTAATAAGTGCTGTGAAGGAAAAATGACATGGGGCTCCGAGAGTGTAGGATCAGCAGGACTCAACTTTGTGTGAATTTCAATGATGGCATCATATTTGAGCCGACATCTCCAGAAGGGTAGAAGTCACTGAGATGGGAGAGGCTGGGGAGGGGGTACGGGTGATAAGAGGCCACTGTAGAGTGCTGACACACTAGGTTTGTCCAGGAGAGGTCAGCATGGGCCAGACTACACGACAAAGCTGTGTTTGAAAGTCTTTAACCATAAGGAGAAGCCTTGAGAGGATATTAATTTTACATTTAGTTCAAAGACTGTGCTCCTGGCGCATACCTTCCTGAGGCTCTTACCAGTGAACGGCACTGCTTCGAACAGGAGAATCAACATTATGGCTTTTCCTGGTAGCAGAGTGCAACTATTGGTGGGTTTTTTTTCCTTCCTCTTCACTAAGCCAATTTTGAGCTCACTGGATTTACCTTTGCAACATTAGCATCATAATAGCCATGATTTGACGCAAATCCTCAAGTTAGTTACTGTGAGAACACTGCTTGAATAATTCTCCCATGCAGACCCAACCACACCAGTGCGGTGTTAGAGGAGGGAGGAAAGTGAAAGACGTGAGAACCGAAGAGACAGCCAGCTTCCTCGGACTTTTAAGATGCAGTAAACCCAGCTGTGAGCACCAGAAACAATTAGGATGAGAGTCATGAACCTAAAACCTCTCTTGTAGTCCAGAACTCTCCAAATCTGTTTGCCACCTGGTCTTTGCCTGTAGCACAGTGGTGCCGCTCAGCTGAGTAATTGTCCTAAAACCCACTCAGCGGGGCGGAGGTTGGGAGCTCCTCTGATAGGCACGATTTGGACTGTTGATTCTAGCAATGACTTAGCTCCATTCTCTTTGTTATTACCTGGACCCACCTAGATTCAGTCACTCCCAAGCTCTTATCTGAGAAACTCCCACGTTTGTTCATATGTATATATCTTTTCCTATTTGGAGCAAGTTGCTAGGCAAGACTATATGCCTCATGGTTTCATCTACTGTAAATTCTTCCAATCATTCTAATCAGCTTGATCCTCTTCCCGATGTTATAATCTTAGACTTCCAGTTGCTTATGGGGTACACATTTGGATAACCATCTGTTATGGGCTAAATTGTGTCCCTCTCTAAATTCATATGTTCAAGTGCTAACCCCCAGTGCCTTCAGAATGTGACTGTATTTGGAGATAGGGTGTTTAACGTGGAAACCGAGGTAAAATGAAGTCATATGTGTGGGCTCTAATATGATAGGACTAGTGTCCTTACAAAACGAGGAAATTAGGACACAGACACACACAGCGGGAAGACAGTGTGAAGACACAGGGAGAAGATGACCATCTGCAAGCCAAGGAGAGAGGCCTCAGAAGAAACCAATGCTGCCAACACCTTAATCTTGGATTTCTACTCTCCAGAATTGTGAGAAAATAAGTTTCTGTTGTTTTGCCACCTAGTCTGTGGTACTTTGTCATGGCAACACCATTGTTACTTCAGACTCATTTTACAGAACTGAACACATTACCTTCTCCAAAAGTGGTTCTCCTTCCCAGAAATGAAAATCTCAAGCTCATTCTTTTATTCATATATTCAGTATTTACTGAGAATTTATTAGGTGGCAGGCATTGGGTGTGCAAAGACGAACTTGTCATAACCCCTGCCCTCACAAGCCTCACATTCCACTGCACCCACGCCAGCTCATTTCTGTCACTGACACTTCCATTATCTCTCCCTCCCTGGCTGCATACTCTGGAGTCATTTTCATTTCTCCATCTTTCAACTTTCATTTCTGGTCAGACATAGATTTCCCATGAAACTTTTGTGGCAATATTTTCTGCATTTACTCTGACAGCTAAGTTATCCCTGGTTTACTGACATTAGTCTCCTAATGGATTTCTCCTTTTCTAGTTTTCTGCCCTCACTCATCTCCTATCCATTCCATATGCCAATTCTCTGAAAATATAACTTTCGTCGTGTTACCCACCCTCCTTGCTCAAGAGCCTCTCTCACAGGGAAGGTGAAGATAAATGTGTGTCAGTCTGGGTCACTTGAGTAGATTTATATTCGATATGTCAACATGGGTGGAGCTTCACCCATAAAGAAGCATCCGAGTCCTCTTTCACTGATGAATGCTCTATCTTTCCACAAAGTTCTGACACTGTCTACTTAGTTGACAAAGGAGCACTCAAATTTTGATTTGGGTTAGCACTTCAACTACGAACTGAGCTTCTTCACAGTTCTCTAAAGCTGTGTGTCCGCCTGATCAATCCTGATCCCAGAAATATTTAAATCGACAATAGGGGTATGAGTCCACCTCTTTAAGCTTCACTGACTTGAACTTCTATTATCTCTTAAACTTACTTCTAAATTTATTTTAATTCTAAATTAAATGTCTCCTTTGAGAGGCACTATAGTGTAGCAGATGGAAGCATAGCTCTGGATCTGGGCTTCCTGGGTTCAGATATGGGTACTGACAAGGATTAAGCGGGCTAACTTGTGCAAGTCATAACTTTTCTGGGCCCCAGTTTCTGATTATAATGATACCTGTCTCATAGGATTGTTGTGAGGATTCAATGAGTTAAGAGATACAAGGTACATAGACCAATGCTATTATTCTTCTAAAGAGAATTAGAAATGAATACATAAGCCCTCCTACTTCACCTGAGCTCCAAAATTATGCACTAGTAGCCATAAGTCTCATTTCCTGTCTGAAACATTCCCATTTGTTTCAACTCTCACCCTCCACCAACCTCCCAAATGACATCACACTAAATAAAAGAGGTTTGACACACCTGAACAAACAAATTTAGTGGTGATGTAAGAACGGCCATGAAGATTACAAAGAAATCTTTAGAGGACTGGTGTGGGATTATGGTTTTGCATCTGAATGGGCAGAACTCGCAAAATAAATCACTGCTAAAAATGAGGGTCAGGCTGGCGCTTGGAACAGATAAGGGAAATCACAAGAATACAATGCCTCTTGCTTTCAGGAAATACCAGCCCTCTTTCAGATCAACACGAAGGATCCCCAGAGGCCAGAATGAAACAAATGAAACAATCCTCTCTATTAGACAAAATTCCATATTTCTGACCTAAGCTATGTGCTCAGGCTATGATGACTGTCTCAATCTTTCTCTTTCTCTCTCCCTTTCTCTGTCTTTCTCTTAATTGACCGAGGGCTTTATGTAAAACTAATCTCTACCAGAACTAAAAGGAGACTCTCAACAGACTTATTGTGATGGTCATTGTGTAATGTTTATAAATAGTGAAAAACTGTGTTGTACACCTGAAACTAACATAATGTTGTATGTCAATAATCCCACAATAAAAAAAAGAAGAGAAAATCACTCTTCTGTCTTATCCCACAGGCTTTTTTTCGGTTTTTTTTTTTTCTCATTCATTCATTCCATGGTAACTTTCTACCTTTGGTGTCTATTTTCTTATCTATAAAATGAAAAATTCAGATTCAATGATCTCTAAAATGCTCTCCATGTATTGTTATCTGTGTTATTATGTGCTTGACACGATGTTAGGAGTTATGAAGAATATTAACAGTCCTCCCTTCTAGAAATATTCAGTCTACGTTGGGAAGACAATAAATACAATTAAAACAAGAAGATGTATGTTTTTTTAACCAAGCAACGTATTTTGCCACTAATGGTAAATAACATGAAAGAAAATATAAATGGTAGAGAGGAGAGAATCACAAAGGCATTGGAGGTTGCAGAAGAATTTACTGGAACTGAACTTTAGAAACCAAAGTGAGGGAGAAGCAGAGGTTAAGGGACAGCCTAGAGGACACACTGGTTGAGGCATCCTGGAGAGCGCGGCACGCCTCATCCCAAGCAGGGGTGGACTTCCCAGCTGGTGTTCAGGTTTCGGATTGAAGTGCAGTGGAAGAAGCTCGAAGAGGAAGGTTAAGATCACATTATGAAGCATTTTGCATGCCAGGCTGGGAGTCTGTGCTCTACTCTTAGGTAAATCCCTCTCAAAAGTTTCCACAGAAGTGTCCCCAAGGCTGGGGAGGAGATTTGAATGTTCCCAATCTAGTTTGACGATAAAGGGAAAAGTTTTGAAGTTTTATCATATATGAATAATTTTTTAAATAAAATAAAATGATGCATATCAACATTGCATTCTACTCTATAATGTCTATTTTCATTTGATTATAAAAAATATGACTTTCTTTTACCAAAACTTCTAGAAAATCCAAGCTGTAGGGGGATGTTTTATCTTAGAGCTCTAAGTACCCTGTACCCACAGCCAGACAACCCTTGAAGGAAGACGAATCCTGCTAAAAAGCACCAGCCTTAGGCTACAGAAAACTACTGCAAATATTTTGAAGAGAAGAGAGTCACACGCTGTTTCAGGGTGTGGCATCGTTTAAAAAGAAGCGAGAGCAGCCGGCAAACGCAAACTCTGTTCCCAGAGACCCTTCCTGTTCCTGAAGTCTTCCTCACCCCTGGAGGACCTTACAGGACAGAGAAGCGGAGACGATGGTGATCGCTGCTGACCACACAGTCTTCACGCTTCAAAGCACTTGCACATACAGTGCTTCATTTTCGTGTCAGCATATTCTTCCAAGAATGGCTCAGAGGCCCATAGCAGGCTAAAACAGGTTGGCCACTGGGAAAATATATGCATTATGCTCCTTATTTGAGGACACTATTTCTTTTGTCAAAAAGTCAAAAGTTTATTTGAGAAAGTTCCTACTTTGGGAAATATTAATTTTCCAAGTACAAATCTTCGCTCACAATAAGGAGGCCTTTCTTGCTTGGTGGGGTAACACTACCGGCCATGAATTTATTTGTATGAACAAGGCTAAGAACTCTGCAGTTGAGACTCTGTGCATGCAGGCTGGCTGGTGCTGTTCCTACGAGCTGGGCAGGCATGCTTTCTTGGAAGGACAGCTGTTCCTGAAGCCGTTGTGGGAAATTTGCTATCAAAACATGGGGTGTATGTAGCCCCCGACCCCCTTGGTTTTGACTGACAACCTTTATTTATATACGCCTTGATGTCTAGCGTTTCCTATCTTTTCATGATGCATAAGTAGTTATATAATGGAATATCGGAATATGCATATTTCTTCCTATTGCTATTTCTTCTTCATCCATCTAATGATCCCCAAACCAGAAAATTTTATGGGCTGAAACTCTGGGGGTGTGTGTGTGTGTGTGTGTGTATGGAGGGGGAGGGGAGTAGTTAGTCCCATTTGAGACCCATGAAATCTGAGCTGAAATTTATCTTATACGTAGATATTAGAAAAGTTGTGATTTAAATAGGTACTCTGAGAGGCTTCTCTGACTTCAATTTTCTCCCTCTGCCTACATGCCCAGAATCTGTCCAATTAAGGTGTTCAAAAGTCCCTTTCTAAAGCATAAATACCTTTTGGAGGTGAAGGATTTAAGGAGGTGGTGATGGGGTTAAAGCCCAAGTTAATATTAGCTCCACTTGAAAATCTTAGAATAAAAGGTCAGCCTGCTCAAACTTCCGCCTAAGAACAATATGTATTGTAATTGCTCTAGCTTCAGTGCAAACAGCGTGAAGACCTAGGAATTCACTTCATGAAGCAATCCCTTCCATAATTACATCATAATAGTGGTATCTGTTTTAACAATTATTGCGATATACAACTTTCAGCACACTTTTGTGTCTATATTATCTCATTTATTTACTATAGTTATTTTGAGACATACTTCTGAGTGTTGAACCATAATCTGCCTCCATGCAACTTCTATCCTTTGATCTCATCTGCCCAGAGCAGCACATAAAATGTGGCTCCCATGAAAATTCTTCATGTTAAAGATAACTCTCAAGCCCCCTTAAGCCGGTCTGGAGGACGAAGAGGAAGCATCTAGGGGAAAGGGTTGCTGACCTATTGACAAGCCATAAGCACTTAGAGGAAAAAATGAAAAACTCTGTATATATAAGGTTGCTTCTTGAAATTCAAATAGAAAAAAAGTCATAATAACTTAAATGACCACCGCTGGGAGATAAGTGAAGAAAATTACAGCATATATATATATATATATATATATATATATATATCATATAATATGATATGACTATTAAAAATGATGAAACGACATATTTTGACTAGGAAAGATATTCATGGCATATTGAGTGAAAAAAAAGCTGCTTATACAAATATATGATTCCATTTTGCAAAATTATAAACGTACATATATTTATAAACATACACGAAGGGATAGCTAATGGGTGGTTAATATTGGTGATATTTGGATGGTGGGATCTGAAAGGTAACCTTAAATTTTTCTTCTTTATATTTTTCAACAAGGACCTTTTATCATTTTCTCCAAAAGCAATAGAGCTATTTTTAAAATAAAACAAGAATAAATGGCTGATTAGTGCACAGCTGATATTTGGTACACGTTCATGAAATTGAACTGAAACTTGAAGGCAAAAATGAAACATTGCCCTCAGTCCTTTAAGATCAGAGAGAGAGAGAGATTGGATGTGTGTGCGTGTGTGTGAAGACAGAAAATTTAAAAAAACATAAAATTTTCAGGGTGGTCTAAAAGAAGCAATGGAAAAAATTAAGAAAAAATGTCAAAGCTGAATTTTGAAAGAAGAAAACATTCCCAGTGAGAGAGACACTGGGTGGTGGGACTGAATCACAAGGGAAATGGCAGGAGTCTATTATTTGAGTCATGCTGAAAAAACCCCAAACACTGTTTTGTTTATCTTTTCTAGTTTCTGAAAGTTGACCTTTCAGGGATCCATCTCCATTTCTTTTTCTTATGAGAAAATTGAAAAAGGTAAAAATTATATGTCAGATTTCTCCTGGGTGGCTTGAGCTTCAAGGTAGAGCTCAATGCTGAAGGTGACCACTCCTTGACTTATCTGTGCATGGCACAGGCTTTTGTCTCAGGGAAACGTGTTCTTTGTAAAATTTTAGCCTCGGGCCTTTGCAGCTGGCTGGGCCCCAGCCCCGTGGGTACATCATGGAACATGAGGCCTGTATTAGCGACACGTGGGCTGTATTTAAACAGTATGTTATGGCCTCCCGCCTGTGTGTAGGTTTTGAGAAGGTCACAGCACATCTGCTTCTAGTCTATCCTCACAATTAGAGTAGGAAATAAGTAGGCTCTGAAGATGCTGGTTTCTAGGGCACTGCGAGGCTGTCTTTTTTTTTTCTTTTTTTTTTTTTTGAGGAAGATTAGCTCTGAGCTAACTGCTGCCAATCCTCCTCTTTTTGCTGAGGAAGACTGGTCCTGAGCTAACATCCATGAGGCTGTCTTTTAAATTAAATTGAGTACAAAGAGTATTTTAGCATTTCTCCCTTCTTACGCTTATTAAAGTGAGCTGATCTTTGAATCTCATCATTTCAAGCCACAAACATAAAACCAAAAATCAGGTTACAGCACTGGACCCAATATCAGGCTTATCATGGCACAGGAATACAGGATTCTGTATTTCAAAATATGTAGCTTCTTGATCCCAGGTTCAAAAGTTTTCCCACGTCCCAAGAACCCCAAGTCCTAAAATAAACCCTTTCAGTTGATCCTGCTAATTCTGTAGCTGCAATCTACTTCACACCTTCTAGTTTCTTCTTGTCAATGCTCATTTCTTGCTGCTCTCTACACCCAACAGCTTCATTTAGCTGCCTTCCACTCCACCTACAACTGTTATGTTCTGACTTTCACTCTTCGCACTCCATCGAACTCAACTGCTCCATCCAAGGTGACTAATTCTCAAAATTCATGCCCTTGACATCATTAAAAGGTTTGACTGTGGGGCCGGCCCCGTGGCGGAGTGGTTAAGTTCTCCAGCTCTGCTGCAGTGGCCCAGGGTTTCACTGGTTCGGATCCTGGGCGCGGACACGGCACCGCTCGTCAGGCCACGTTGAGGCAGCATCCCATATGCCACAATTAGAAGCATCTGCAACTAAGATATACAACTATGTACCAGGGGGGATTTGGGGAGATAAAGCAGAAGAAGAAAAAAAAAAGATCGGCCACAGTTGTTAGCTCAGGTGCCAATCTTTAAAAAAGAAAAAAAAGGTTTGACCGTGATATCCATCTACCTCCTAAAATTCTTCTATCTCTGTTTCCATAGCTTCGTGCTATTCTGTTTCTCCTCCTACTTCTCTGCCTATTCCTTTCCTCTGCTTTCATAGCACACTTTTCTCTTTCACTAAAGGTCTTTCTTATCCCCTCTGCTCTTCCTTCTCATTCTAATTCCCTGGGGGAATTGGCCACCATCAATATTTTTACACAGTTGACTACCATAACACTCACACTACCTACTCACTACATCTAGTTGGATGTCCCATGGTCATCACAAACTCCACATGTCCAAATCAAACTGGTCTTCCTCACCCAAATCTACATGCAAATGACAAACACATTCCCAATAGTCTGGCTCTGTCTACCGTCTTCTCAATCTTGAAGGCTGGAAGCTTTGTAATTATGCTTTACTCTTCCATCTCCTTGTATGTCCATATTTCCACCCAAGTATTCCTCTTTCTTTGAAATTTTGAATTACCTTTCAAGCTTATGTCCCTGTCCATCCTGTTCCTAATTACTCAGGTCCTTATTGTTGCAGTTGTGGTTTACTCCAAATGTGTCCTCTCTGCACACAATGCAACTGGTCCACTGCTTGTCAGACCAGAACTCTATTTCTCTTGAAATATTACATGCATTGTATTATTCCATTTCTCAAGAACATATTAATGATTTACTATTGATAAGTGAAAAACATTAAATTTTCAGTCTAGTTTTCAAGGCTCTCCAGAATCCAATCCTACTCAACTGTCTCCACCTTTAACCCACTACCCCACCACAGAAATCAAAGGAGACTGTCTATCATGTGTCTTTGTTCTAGTCACCTTGGTTAATTTCTTATACCCTCTTTGCCTTTAAGACTCCAAGCCTTTGGCTTAAGCAAACCTACTAAGTCCAAGTAGAGAGTACTTCTTCCATGATTTTTTCAGGGCTTTAAGTGGCTTTAAACTCAATAAGCACAGTGAGAAGGAATTTTACTTATGAACTGTGAAAAAGAATTCTAAATGGGGAATAAAGTGCTTTCATCTTACTTTTTGCCTGAAGCATTCGTGTATAAATCACTGCAAAAATTTCATATGAATAAAGCATTTCCTTCCTCATACCTGAATTCACGTTGACTTTAAAATGAAACTAACAGTAGTAAACGTGAGTTCTTGGAGAAAAAAATCCAACTCAAAGGGGTTTAATAATAATGTCTTTACTCATTTATATTCTCAGTATGGAATGAGTATAATAAACATTTTTCTGTTTTTAACCTTGAAACTGTTCCCCACTTCTAGATCAATCTCAAGGGGACTTTATGCACATATGTACTGGGGAACTTTCTGTTTAGAAACCAAATATAATGCCGAACCGCATCCTTCTTACATTTTTACAAACATTCTACATTTTTGTGATAGCTGAGAAAAATTGGAAATTTTCTTTGCTTTTGAAAGCCAGTGATAAAAATAGGGTAAATATTTTAAAGCTAGTTATTTTAAGGTTATTTCACTGTTGGCAATAGTTTTGATCTAGTATTCATTTAACTTTAAAATTTCCTGTTAATGATTAAAGACGCTTTTTAGAAAATAATAATTACTTATTAAAAACATTCTTGGCTCACAAATTGATTTGAGATGGCAAATAAGGATGTTTGCGAAGTGAAACACCGCAATCTGGGCAATCTTTCACGATTTTTTTTCCTCATTAAATTGTTTCACAGAATATTGCCAGTTAATATGCCACTTTCTCACACGCCTAGGAATATCTGAAACAAAGAATGAATATTTCTACCTCATGATCCTAGCATAGAGAGTAAATAACAGAAAATAGTCTGTAAAACATATCAAATACTGTATTGACAGAAATCATGGGTGACATTGTTCACCATACAGTTCCCTCTTCCTCCTAATCCTCATTTATTTATGAACTACATCAACACACAGAGGAGTGTATAAAATATGTATGCACAGTTCTAAGAATAAACATAAAATGAACGCCTGTGAATGGGCCTCCAGATCAGGAACTCGAACACTGCCCCTGTGGGCCCTTCCTCTTGATTGTTTTTTTCCTGGACTGGGATGTACACGTTAGACTAAGGGCACTTGCCTCCTCTGGACCCTTCTGGGAATGATTACTTTTGGAAATGGCCGATAAACCTTTTATTTGCATCCCCAACTTACCTGCATCTGTCTTCCTGTGCTGCCCAGCCTCCAAGCGCTCAGACTACACCTGTTCCACATCCTGCCTTCTAGGAATCCAACCCCATCCGTTTGACACCTCTATCAGTCGGGGTCCCAGGGATTAGATAACACGTTCAAATTGGAAAATTTAAGGGCAGTTTAATGGAGGAAATTTTTTTTTCTTTTACAAAGGTTTGAGCAAGATTTAGGAAAAACAGTACAGAATAATGTGCTATCCCTGGGCCAGCAACACAGGAGAGCTCTTACCCTCCAGGTTTGAAGGTGCTAGAGAATGGAGTAGTTTCTGGAGCCCAGAACTAAAGAGCATGGTACTGCCTGAAATGATCTCTGGCCTTTTGCAAGAGATGTAGCCAGCATGGGCACCGGGCAGGGAGATACTCCTGGGAGTACATACTTCAGACTCACCCTCGCTTTCTCCTCTGATCTCTGATGCCACTCCTCACCCCAGTGAAGGACCCAACGAAAACACAGGGCAAAGGAACCCATTTATGCAGCCATGGATTGGCCTCCTGGGTCACTGAGCAGGCGGAGACGAGTGGAGAGTAAATCTGGATGAGTAAGTGGAAGGCATCCACCATAACTCCTAAGGCACCAGCAACAGGAGAGTTTCAGAAGTCATTCATGGTGCCCTAGCCCTAAAGAAAGGGGAACCTTCTGAGCTCCCCTCCACCCCTATTTTCCCCTGTGGTTTGTCCTAACATAAGATTTGATTGCCATCTCTCTTGGGCTTCTCCAGAGCCTCTTCTGCCCACTGTCCTGCTCCTCAATCTTCTGATAGCCAAACTTCTACGTGACATCTTTTACACATGTATCTGGCCAAATGTAATCCATCTTTCAAGGCTCAAATCAAATAATATTCTTTCCTGGGGAACTTTCCTAACTACACACTCCCAGAAATTTCTTCTCCTCTCAACTCTTTTTGTACATGTGAAACATATCCCAGTCTCCAGACTTTCTGACCACAGAGCCTTATCAAGGAAAAAAAATTTGAGCACACGTCCCTAATCTCTGTTTATTTATAAATTACATGTATGTAGAGTACTAATATACACATTATAAATAAGACACATAAATATAAATTAAAATAATAAATACATATGAATAAAAGTTCAAACTTTTTTTTTTTTGCTGACCTCAATGAGTTTACCCCACTTTGGAGACTCTGGATCTTTCCTCTATCTCTATGCTTATTTTGATTTTTCTTTCTTTCTTTTTTTTGGTGAGGAAGACTGGACCTGAGCTAACATCTGTTCCCAATCTTCCTCTACTTTGCTTGAGGAACCTTGTCCTTGGGCTAACATCTGTGCCAATCTTCCTCTGTTTTGTATGTGGGACACTGCCAGGGCATGGCTTCATGAGCGATACGTAGGTCCATGCCCAGGATCCAAACCTGCGAACCACGGGCCACTGAAACAGAGTACAAAAACTTAACCACTATGCCACCAGGCCGGCCTCTTATTTTGATTGTTTTGTGTGTTCATGATATTTTGAGCTCCGTTTACAATGCAAACTTCTGTGCTATTATACCCAGCTCTTTTCTATAGTGAAATAGACTAGCAGTATCAGTATGTAGTAAGTTTTTGTGTGTGATTTAAACTTTTGTTTCATTTGTGTGTGTGCGTGTATGTTTGCACGTGCGCTCGTCTGTACTTGAGTGTATTGGATTGCTTAGTAAAACTTACTTATTACTGTGGGGATTGTTTTAAAAATTGGGGAAATGCTGCACCAGGCAAAGTCTGTCGGAGCTCTGCACTCAGAGTTTGAAGGGAACAACGGGAAAGGTGTCCCTTCTGCCACTCTAGCCCCAGCTCCAAGCCGTCACTTATTCTGTGCTCTCCTCCAGCTAGGCTGCATTGCCTCCTAAAATTTTGGGCTCCATTTTCTCCCAAATCGAAACATATATTTCCCCACTTCTATTTAGTTCACAGACACACCAGGCAGGACTAGGTAATCTGCAAAATAAACCTCATCAGTGGATTCGTGGGTGACAAACACTCCTTCACTCCAGAAAAAGAATCGCGTTTCAATGAGAAGAGGCTACTAGAGATCATTCTACTCCACCCCAACTTCTTCTGGGAAAATTCATTAACCGGCTGAAGGAACGAGGTCTGAAGAGATACTCTCTTCAGATCCCTTCTCAAAAGCCTACAAATTAACCCCCTTTTGCACCTGTCTACAGCGAAGCAAGTCCCATTTCTTGTGTTGCTCATCTGCTGAGTCAGGATCCAGCTGGGGGAAATAAAAGAACCGTGAGACTCCTTATCTTATCACCATAGCAGAACACTTTTCAAATATCTTTATTTTTGTTTAATAGGATGCAAAGCCATCAGCTAACCCACTGCTAGAAAGGTAGAAAAATGCTAATGTAATCTTTATAAGTCTGTTACTGCCTCTCTGGGAAGAATATGAGGTAAATCAAACCTATAGTGATACAGCGAAATCCACGGCATTTTCACGGGGTTCATTTGTCTTGGTTGCCACCAACGATAATGGTTGTAAACAGCATATGCCAAACATCTGTATCTCTTATTTTGGAGGCTCTGGCTTACCTTCCATCTCTATTTTCTCTTCCAAAAATGAGTTAATCAGCTTTCCCACAGAAGTTATTTTTTAATGGTTGATATACATAATTAACACAGAATTCAAGCACACATTTTAAAATTTGACGTAATTTACAGAAATACGTTACAACCGGCCCTCCATATGGGAGGGTTTCGCATCCGGGGGTTTCATATCCTCCGCTACCGAGGGCCAACTGTACTTATTGTACTAAGCCATTTTATATAAGGGACTAGAGCATAGGCGGATTTTGGAATCCACGAGAGTTCCTGGAAGCAATCTCCCGCGGATACCGAGGGATGACCTATAGTTACCATATACTCAGCCCTTTCACTTATTTGCTTACAAATCTGGAAATTGAAAATATGTAAAGTGCCTAGCATTGTTCTTTACTTCTTAGCGTATTTGATTTCCCCAAGAGTCTCAGAAGTCTTATCTTAAACTGAACCCACTCTCCCATCTGCACTCTTTTCTTATCTCCGAAAAACAGTGTTAACATTTGTATGAAAAACTCTTCCTGCCTCACAAAATTATTATGTATTGAACCTTGTTGTATAATAAAGAATTTGACTGGTCTTTGTCCCAGGTTCCTGGGAGACAAACTCTAAATCCTCCGAATTTTCCAGGTGATAGAAGTGTCTTTGTTATTCACAGTGGATCACCTGCAGCTTTATTACGCTAAGAGGTGACTCATGGGCAGCCCTTAGTTTCAGTATGGCAGCTGTCCATAGTGGAAAGATCAACCTGTGGTTAGACGGGTGGGGCTTTGAGCCAGGTGAGGTCAGCCCAACCTCTGACCTCAGGAGAGGGAAGGTGAATAGAGATTGAGCTGAATACCATGGTCAATGATTCAACCAATTGTACCTACACAATGAAACCCAAGAACAACTCCAGATGTTGAAGCTTGGTGGCACTTCTTGATGGATGAACGAATCAAAACACATGGTGAGCTACACCAGAGAAATTTGCTCCTCTGATTCAAGTGATAAAAAGGTATATTGGACAGTTTGAAATAGGAGACAGTGTGCTTCTTTTCAGCATAAAGAGGTCACTCTTGTCTGTGTTTCTCAGATCCTTTCTCCTGAGCTGAGACCCACTCTGTTTTAGCATTGGCAATTCAAATCACGTCAGTGAGAGAGACTTAATGACGACGAAATCTTTTCATCTTAAAACTTACTTTGGTGTGAGAACAAGAGTCTGCAATATATCAATTATATGCAAATGACAAAGAGAACATGTGAACTGAAACTTTGGAACCCGAAAGGTCACACACAGCCAAAACGTTCTCTAAATTAGGAATGAAATCACCATTTCTTTTTCAGGTTGAAAGAAGTTATATTCACAGTTTTGACCTGGTTATTACTCAGATGACTGTGTTTTTCATTTAAAGTCCATGAGTAAATGTATTTCATATAGTAATAAAGAAAATTATTGAAAATGATTGTAGTTGAACCAACCAACTATTACTGTGCATGCCAAGAGTTCTGACAGATAACTCTGAGTTATATCCACAGATCTAACAGATAGATGTTGGAATATTTTCTAATATTAGATTGCTTTCAAAATGACAGAGGAGAGTCAGGTTTCACTCAGTGTCAGCACCAGGGGAAATAACCAAGGTACCAAATAAGAAAGATTAAATCCATCAAATTTTACAAGATTTAAAGGATAGTTCATTGAACCTGAAAAAAATAAGCAGTACTATGCTAAACAAAAATAAACTAGGTGGGAAGGGTAGAGGGAGAGAAATAGTAACTTACATAAAATGAATTCAAAGTTATCAAATAACTGGACTTTGGGCAAAAATAATTGACAAGTGTAAATTGTTTTTTGGAGCAGCTGAATTGAAAAACAAATTATGGGATGGACATGAGCACCAAGTTCGGTTTATTACCATGGTGTTTTTAATGACATCCTTACATGTACAACTTTGTCAACATACTACAACCTAGAGCATAAAACCGGAGTTTACTATGTTAAAAATCTCAATAATTCACAATAACTAGTGGAAAGACCTAGTTTAAGTTTAAATTACAAGTGTTTTTAAAAAAATTAAACTGTGTGACCTGCATCAGGCTATCTATGCCAGTGCGCATTTTTTTTTTTTTAAGATGATGAGAAACATACTATAGTGAATAGCTGAGAGGAAATTTTTCATCAGAAATGTTATAGGATTGAAAGAAATAATTGCTTTTTTTTGTCCTACTGATGCGGGGTCGGTGAGCCGAGGAGTCGAAAGAAAGATTTCTTAGACTCTCAAGATCTGGCAGTAGTGCTCTTTTATTTAGAGAATAGTGTGGAATAGCATGGGGACAGGACCCATGGGCAGTCAGAGCTTCTGCTGCTGCCCGCTTCTGCTGCCCCGCTGGCATGGGGACAGGACCCATGGGCAGGCAGAGCTGGTGCGTGGGGACAAGACCCACGGGCAGTCAGAGCTCCTGCTGCTGCCCCGAGTTGAGGGTTAGGGCTAATTTTATAAGGCATGGGTACGTGACTTATTTTTACTGGAGAAAAGAAAAGATGATGTAAAAAGTCATTAAATGATTTCAGTGCAGATGGGGTCTGGTTATTGTGCAGTCATATAACTTTAGATACAAATCTGGTCATATAGATCGGCATGTAGGTGAGGATGCCCTGGGCTTCTCTCCCTGGGGCGGTCCTAATTCATACCATAAAAAAAGTCCACTGGGTCGTATAGTTTGGCATGTAGGCCAGGTCACCTTGGGCTTCCCTAGCTGGGGCAGCCTTAATCCACATCACTACCAGTTTCATTATTCTGTCATCTGGACATAGCATCTTAATTCTCCATAAATAGATTCTTTAATGTAAGTAAACAGCTTATCCTTTTAAGTAATTTTCAACATCCCTACATTAAATTTTAATATTTATTTTCTTTGTAAGCATTATATTAATAATTAATGAACACTTGCCAAATGTTCTTGAACGTCGTTTCACCATGTTCCTTAGCATCTCTAAAGGCTCTCTGTTTCCTGGTGGATCTAGCTCACTGTCCACATCGTAGGGTCGCCTAAACAATTTAAAATGCTGCTACTTCTCTTTGTAAATCCTCTTCTTTTCAGACAGCATTTTAATTTACTCTTTTCTGACAACATGTATTCAATCTTGATTCCAAATGTTTGTACACTCCGATTCTCACTGGAATTGCTTCCCCCTCCCCTTCTGTTTTGGAACCTACATAAACTTTAACCCCTCAAGTCATATATCACCTTCTTAGCGGATTCCTCCCTGACTACAGCTTCTCCTTGAATCCTTATGGTTTTCAGTTGCACTTGTATGAGGAAGTGGTTTGTTCTAAGCCATACCATTCTCAAGGTGTCTTATTCTTTTTGTCTATTTAAGGCAGACATTGTGTCTTAAACTTTTTTTGTTTCACCCCTGTAAATTGAGGAGAGTACTGTTGGGCTCGTGATATTAGAAATGATTGACAATTTATACAGTATTTCCTTAATATGATAAAATAAATAACTGAAAATTGACATAGAGATTTCCTAATATGATGAAAAAGCTGAGATTAACTCTTCCTGAGAATGACAGGTGAACATGGGAGGGTATTCCCATGAAGATCTAGCTGAATCGTCCCAGGTGAGTGGAAAGATGTACACATGCATGTAAACACAATGCTACCCAGTGTCAAATCAACAGAAGAGGAAAATGTCGCCAAGTTCCAATGACATGATTTATGGAAGTGACCTGAAACTTGGCACAATTGTGTCTGGAATAGTGGCACCAAGGCTCCAGTAGAACAATAAAGCGCCTGCCTCTCTTAAGCAAGATTAAACTGAAAGCCCCAGAGAGGGAAATACAGGATTTCCCTTCGCCATCAGGACAGTGAGTCAGTGTCGCCTGCACTAAACAATAGATGGATACACAGCCACTCGGGGACCTTTCATCTTTACCCTTTTTTAGCAAAGCTTGTGCATATTTTCATAGGTAAGATCACTGACGCCTCACCCTCTGCCCCTCTTCGCTATCATTTGTTAAACAGGAAATCTGCAACATTCTTTTCAGTAGTTGGGAGGAGGCTGCTGTCATCCAAAATTAAGGCAAAGGGGCAAAATGTTTTGACTCAGGCTGGTCTTTCAGAAACCGGGTAGAATTCATGGGGATATGTAAAGCAATTCCTGGAAGAACTGGCGATCAACTCCGGAGAATAACTCATCCTTCTAAGTGAATTAAACTTTATCAGGAGCCCATGCCCTGGATTGCTTAAACATCTGTTTACAAAGGACATGTTAGATAAGATTATCCAGAATCACATATCTGACCCTAAAACCTGGAAACTCATTTTTCTAAAAGATATATGTGTGCCATAGTTTTCAGCAGGAATCGTTCTATGTTCAACCCAAGATACAAAAGAAGAAACTGTTTCTTAAACTCATATTTTCATTGACTCGATGCCGTTATCTATTACCACCCAGCAATGATCATGTAAACGCACATATCAGAGCAGTGGAAAGACCCGCAACCTATTGTTTTTATTTCCTAAGAAGATCAAAAGTCCTGAGTATGTTCCACACAGGGACCTACTAGATACTCCTGGGCTCCAGTCAGGGCTATCATCTTTGGGTCTGTCTGTCAATTAGGAATTGAATTGGCTGCTAGTAACAGAAACCCCAAACTCAATGGCTTAAAGAACTAACGATTTATTTCTTTTTCTCACTGGAGGTAGGAAGTCCAGTGTTGGCATGGAGGCTTGACAATTTCAGCAGGTAGTCAGTCTCCTTTGAGCTTTGGGCTCCTCCATTCTTAGGGTCTCACACTCTCAAGATGTCCTCAAGTGCCATCATATAAGCGAAAAGGGAAGGAAAACAGTATGCCAACCGTGTTAGTTCCCTTTAAAGAGCTTTCCCAGAAGTCCCACTCAGTGACTTCCAGTTATACCTAACTCCCCAGAGCTCAGTCACATGACCACATTTTACCACAAGCAAAGCTTGGAGTGTCCTGTTTTAGTCATACTCTGTTAGAAAGGAAAGGAGGGAGATTAGGTTTTTCACAAGTAACAGTCTCTGCTACAATGGAGAAGTCCACTGCAAGGCGTTTTCTGGGTCAGAAGCCCACATAAATGAAGTAGTCTCAAAAGGTCCTCCATTTCCACATAGATTATTGTTTGGCTCACAACTGGGGTGAAAATATTAGTAATTGCCATATATTAAACATTATCTACCACTTTATGTGTCTTATTCTTAATTTTTGCAATAATCCATTTATACGACACCTTTAACATCCCTTAAAACAGCAAAATCCTTTTAGTATCAAACGGGTATAAAAATATCTCATTATTTTTCTACCTTGCCTTATGTTCATTGTTTTCTACTGCATTGTTTAGCATTTTCAGCAACATTTGGTTACAAACTGCTTGGCCTAGCTAACATGAGCTCTTTCAAATAAAGTTCTGTGCTAAAATTTATTTACTTGGACTCTTCAAGACATTAATTTGGGGACAGTTCTATTTCTTTGGATATTTTTGGCCTTACCTAAAAGCAAGGTCCAGATTCCCTGTAGTTCTGCCCATTTTCTTTTTCAGAAATGGTGTCTGATGGTTCACACCAGCCCAGGGACACTTCAAACATCACTAAAATAGCATTGGGCATAACTTTCCTCAAGAGACATCATTGATGGTTTCACTTGTCAGCTCACCATTTAATACTCTCCAGTCATGCCATTGGGTTTTAATTCATAGGCATTTTTTCAGAATTCTCTTTGCTATGTCAAGTGGGTAAGCCTCTCACTCAGCACACATTTAATGAGAAAATACATCTACTAGGAAATGTGTCCTAGGAACCATTCGGTTCTGCTTACTCTTGAACCCATGTTGATGCATAAGAGGCTTAATTATAAATGTAGAACACTGGTTAGGATTCATTTTAAGGGGTCTCTATATGCCCACTAATGTGTACAGTCATGTGCCATATAATGATGTTTTGGTCAATGATGAACAAGATATACAACAGCAGTCCCATAAGATTAGTACCATATATAGCCTAGGTGTGGAGGAGGCTGCACCATCTAAGTTTGTGTAAGTACACTCTCTGTTCCAATAATGACGAAATCGCCTAACGATGCATTTCTCAGAATGTATCCCCATCGTTAAGAGATGCACGTCTGTGTACAGTTAGTCCTCATTATTCTTGGATTCCCTATTTGTGAATTCACCGACTCACTGAAGTTCATCTGTAATCCCAAAATCAATATTTATGGCACTTTCATGGTCTTTTGTAGACATATGCAAGAGGCAAAAAACGTGTGTGGCCTGACACACGTGTCCCCAGCTGACGTGGAGCAAGAGGACACTGCCTTTTTGTTCCAGCTCTCATACTGTAGACAAGTGTCATTTTTGTTGATGATTTTTCTGCTTTAAACGGGCCCCAGATGTAGCGCTAAGTGCCTCTCAGTGTGGTCTCCCTGAGGGAGACGAGCCTCGTCCAGGCGTGAGTTATAGTGTTGCTGGCTGTGGGGTCAACTTTAGTGAATCAACAATGCGTGTTAAAGAAGATGTCTTTAAGCAGAAAGACACGTAAAACACGGTATGTGTTGATCGATTGATGAAATGTTGTGACCAGAGGCTCTCAGGAACCTACCAGTACATTCCCCACAGAGCGACGCTTCGATATTCACTAATTCAGTGTTCACAGTAACTATGCAGAACATAACTACCACGAACAATGAGAATCAATCATATTCTGTTCCAATCAGCTCTTACAGTGGCTCTTTCTCTCCACAGTCACACCAGAGTGTTTAGACTCTTATTGTTCTTGATTTTCTGCCTCCATGATCTACCTACCTATGCTGTTGAACCCTGAAAGTCATTACTGTTTGCTATCGAAAAAGAGCTGAGGGGAAAAAAAACAAAGATTTTCCAATCTCTCTATTATGAATAAGAAGAAAAAGGAGTGAGAGCGTGTAATTTCGCGCTCTATTGTTGGGTCTATCTTTTTACCACTTCAGTTTTTCAGCCATTATCTATTCGGAGCTGATTTTCAGAGAAAAACCAAGTTGCTCTCTAATAGCAAGCATACATACACTCTGGTGGCCAAGGGCCTCCAGCAGTTCTAGCTGGTGGTATCACTTGAAGCAGACAATACCAAATTTTCTCCTCTCTCCCTTTCTATTAAATACTCACACACACACACAGGAACGCACACACAGAGAGAGAAACACACAAAGGGTTCTGCCCATTTAAGACAATTTATATTCAACTTCATTAATTCATTTAATGAACGTTTATCTATCTGTTGTGAACTATGTAATTCATTGTGGGAGATAAAAAGATGCCTGTGATCCAGATGAGGTCCTCAGGGAACTTCAGGTCTAATGGAGCAGTAACTAAGAGAAATTGGGGAATACTAAAGAAAAGAAATAAATAAAAACAGTGGTTTGTGCTTATGCCTGGCCCCCTTTACATTACTGCTTCTTGGCTAGATGAAACTAGATGCCTGTAAGCAGAAATGCCTGCAAAATGGCAAAGGAGGGGTGGGGGAAGTTTGCGTGTGTCCCTGTGTATATGTATCCTCAGCTCCTCTGTGACCTGAGGGGGACCTGTACAAAAATGTTCTAGGCAAGGAGACGACTTAAAAAGAACATGAAGTAAGACCTGTGTGTAGGCTCCTGGTTGCCATTTTCTTCAGCTTTGATTGGAAGTTCTTTCATATTACCTTGTGAACACTTTTAAAATGTCACACATTTCAGCTTTGCTTCTAAGATCAGTAAAACTCTGTAATTTACTTAAAAGCCGCTGGCAATTTATCTTGTCACGTACTGCACTATTAGGAAATCAAGAGATGGCACTGAATTTATTGGAGATATCAGACTATTAATTCTCAGTAAGAATCTAAAATTCATCATATTCTTTTCTTCCTGATTTTGCATAATGCGGTTAACTTTCACTTGTAGAACATTAGGAAAAGCTGAAGACTGGTTGGCAGAACCGAAGCCTCTGGTTCATGGAATTCGCTGGAAGAGTTATGCTTCTTCTGGGGTTTCTACTGTCTTCCTCCTTGTATGTAAAACTCTGTTAAATGAAATGAGCCCTTAGACCTTGCCCCCTTGAAAAATCATCTGAGCCCATCTGGACTTGATGCAAGATGTCCTTCTCAATTCTAAGAACTCAGATTTGCACACAAGAGAGAACAAAAAATACAGAGACAAAGGAAAACAGAGAAGAGTCCATCAGACAGCGTTAGGGAGAGAGAGAGAGAAAAGCGTGGGTCGCAGCTGTACAACTGCCACAGTAACACATTGTGTGTACACTCAACCTACTTCCAGAAGTCATTTGAGACGACCTACAAAGTTAAACATTAAATAATTAAAATAGCGATCAAAATTTGAAAAAATTAATAATAAAGGGGAAGAAGTTATTAAAGCCGGAAAACACTGACCAAGGATAATTGTGAAAACGGAACGTCACAATTTAACTGAGCTTTCTGCGGCCAAAGCAAAAGTTGGAAATCCATAAAACACAAATCTTTTGTTAGCCTGTTAGTGCAGAAAAAACTATTACATTTGGAGATTTCTCTTCCTCTTAGAGTTTGGTCCCATAATAAGAAGTGCACTGTATGAAGCGTGATTACAGCAGTCATGTTAAATCAAGTGTCCTCCCACTGCCTTCAGCCGTGTGAACAGAGCACAGTCACTGTCCATCGAAGCACTTTTTATTGGACGGTGGAAGTGACACAGTGGGTATTACACTCTGAAGGTGCAGGTGCCAGGTACCACGGCACCTCAGCACTCGTGATCTCTGTCTCCCGACTTACCCTGTGGGCCTGGGGCAGCAGCTGGTCTGCAGCTTCTCCAGCTTCCACTGGATCTTGTTTTTCAGCTTCTTTGCATCCTAAATCAGGCGTGCGTGTGTGTGTAGTTCTATGGCAAAGGACACGAGTTTCGATTGCAGGTCACCAGTGCGGTCAGAGTCAGAGGTGGTGAGAGATATGGGTTGTAATTTATTCTTGTGGATTCCGATTTGTTCCTGTAAGTTTCAGTTTGTCTACATTCTTCCCCACTTTGCTTCTAGTTTTTCTTCCTGACAGTTGGTTTGACCTGGAGGAACTTTATTCCCACCACCAGAGTCAGAGTAAACAGTCTTCTATAAACTTCTTCACCAGCTCCTATAAATGTATAAGGGCTAATTCTTATAATAAATCCCTTACTTAATGTCATTCTTAGTTCTTCTTGCTTGATCAAACCCTACCTGATACCTAAGCTGGTGCCTGGAATTGGGATACTGTCAAAATTAAAACATGTGGCATTCTGTCTCACATTAGCTAATGTGGAGGGGGTTAGCTAATGTATTTACAGATTTACAGATTTAGAGAAAATGTCCTTGAGTTACTGCATAAAGAAGCCACTTCTATACCTGTACTTGATTTGGATGAAGACATCCTGGATTTCATGATGATCCTGTAATGATATGGTCCCTCTCAGAATCATGACATTTTAAAAATAGTTTTAATGAATTGCCATTTAAAATCTTATGGATTTGTGTGTGTGTGTGTGTGTGTGTGTGTGTGTGTTGTGCGTGTAAGAGAGGAGATTTGAGGAAATGTTCCAAAGATCACCTGAAAGAAAAAAAAGAAATAGGATTGGCCAAAAAATTTTTGAAAAAATTAAGCATAATGATGGAGGAATTTATGAGAATTGAAACATATGTTAAAGCTGCAGTAATTAATATGGTGATACTAGCACAGGTCAATAAGGCACAAGAGAGAAACAAACCAAGAGAGAGGAGACTTCATCTTTCACTTGAAGATGGAGTAAAAATTAATCACAATAAATAGATTATTTTCAAATAACTATAAATTTAGCTAACTAAAACCTTAAAAAAAAGTCTATGGCTGCAACCCTAGACTAATCTACCATAGTCTCTCACTTCACATATCTCACATATCTTTCATATCACTTTCAGGCTTAAAACTCTCCACAAGATTCTGTTTTTTATTTTGAAATCCAAACTCCTCGTGATGAGCCATAAAGCACCATGGGATGTGATCCTGTTATCCCTCTGACATCACTTCCTGTATCATCTGACATGTTTGAGTCACACTGGCCTTCCCATCATGGGACACACCAAGCTTGTTCTCATTTCGAAGTCCTTTCATGTGCGGTTATTCTCTCTACCTGCCTCGAGGCTTCCCTAGACGTGCCTGGGGCTGTCTCTGTCTCATCATTTGGCTGCATTTCCAGTATTCTCTCCTCAAGTCTTCCCTTGTCACTGAGTTTAAACATGCACTCCGTCACATGAACAGGCACACAATTTTCAATTGTCCTATTATATTTTCTTCATGAACTTATCACTATCTGAAAACAATTTAGTTAGTTAACTGTTTACGTTGTTTATTGTGAATCTAGCACCACCAGATTGTAAACTCAGTGAGGGTAGGGACTTCGTCTCTATCATTTTTACAACCCCAGGACCTAGAACACGGTCTGCCGCATAGTAGGTGTTCAATAGAAATTTCCTGAATCCTTTCATGATAAGGATAGTCTTTCCAACTTACAAACTGAAGAGAATTTAATCAAAACGATTGAGAAACTTGATTGTAACCTTTTTTTAAATTAAGATTTTACTTTTTTTCGAGTAGTTTTAGATTCACAGCAAAATTGAGGGGAAGGTACAGAGATTTCTTCTATACCATACCCTCACACATGCACAGCCTCCCCCATTATCAACATCCCCCACCAGAGTGGTACATTTTTTACAATTGATGAGCCCACGTTGGCAAATCATAATCACCCAAAGTCCATAGTTTATATTACAGCTCACTCTTGGTGTTATACATTCTATGGGTTTGGACAAATGTATGATGACATGTATCCTTCATTATGATACTGTATCATATAGGGTATTTTCACTATCTGTTTATCCTAGAAATAAAATGTATATGTATATATTGTATATATAGAGACATTAAAAATACTTCTGGAAGGAATGGTAAATTGCTACAAAAGCCTTAAAAGTGTTCATATACTTTGACCCTACAATTCCACCTGTATGAATTCACCTCAAGGAAATAATCAATGATGTACCAAAGGTTTATAGACAAAAATATTTACTGAAACATCATTTATAAATTAGCAATAGATTAAATTTTCAACAATACACTGCTTGTTAATTTATAGTGCATTTAAGTATTTAAATGTTGGGCAGACATTTAAAGTCATATTCACAGAAAATTCACAAAGAATGTAAATAAAAGAAACCAATTTTATATAGCTCCAAAGGAAAGCAGGATACAAAACTGTATATTGTATTTCATATGTTCTTAATTTTGTGAGAAACACATCTGTATTTCCACGCATGTATTTTTCATGAATATGTGCACACAAAACTAACTGGAAGGAAGTAAACTAAAGTGTTGACAGTCATTGTCTGAGGCTGGTAAGACTGTGACTAATTTATATTTTTGGCATTATATTTTTTGTATTTTATAAATTGTTAATAAACCCCTATTACTTTTATGATAATTTTTAAAAGAAAACAAATAATGTGATAAACTATCTGTCCTGCTAAAAACATTAGAGTTATTCACCCATGATTACACGGTGCATCATGACAGAAATCAGAGAGTTTTGATTCTTGAAGCCTGAGCTTTAGCCACTGGAACAAACTTGACTTTTCTGCATTAGGACTCATCTATGATTCCTAACACGTCTGCGAGGCTTTATACTTAGGAAACGGAAAGTGACATCGGTACAAACTTAAGCAGATCACATGATGCGTTAGAGGGCAAACTGCCACACTCGATTTAGCCAAATCTAAACTCAGATTCAAAAATGAACTTATTTGTAGCAAGTCATAGGAAAAATCACAGCTGTATAGAAATCTCCTGTTTCAGTACGTAAGCAATGGGGACAGCTAAAAGTAAATTAATTGTATCTTTTCATCTGATATATTTGATTTAATTTGCCTCCTCAATTCTTTTGAGATTAACTAGTTATTGTTATAGTTTGGAATCCAGACCTTTGCTGTAGGAATCAATCCGAAACCTATATTTTATATCCTTTAACTGATCTAAAATCACTTCATAACTATTCTCATTTCTCTTGGAGTTGGAAAAAATGGAACAGAATTTGAGTTCAGAGCTCACAGAAGTAGATTTATCAAATAGAGTGTTGAAATAATGTTATGCATTTGAGATAACCCGGGCTTCACGGAGGAGAGAGGTCGCAGCGCTTAGGATCGAGGCTGGTTCAGAGGCGGTCTAACCGTCTTCTATTACTGCGCTCACAAAGCTCAGGTGTTCGTTCAGCAGACGCTCATGTAGCCTTGCTGTGCAAAGACGATCCCCTAGGTGCTGGGAGAACTAGATAGATAAATTTCGTGCTTTCAAATATCCCTGTATTGTACATATATATAGATAGATAGAAATACTATAAATATGTAAGTATAAATATTATGAATGTATCTATTAATTACATACATAATAACAATAGTAATTTTTGGAGAGAGATCAATGCTATAGATAAAGTAAAATAGGGTTATGGGATAGAGAGTTAGCTGGGGGGAACTTTCGATCAAATTCTGTATTAATTTCCAGCATTGCTGTATAAATTATCACAAACTGAATTGTGTAAAACAACAGAAACATATTCTCTCATAGCTCTGGAGGCTGGAAGTCTGAAATCAAGATGCTGGCAGGGCCGTGCTGCCCCCACAGGCTCTGGGGGAGGATCCCTCCTGCCTCTTCCAGCTTCTGGTGGTGGCCGGCGGTCCTTGGCTTGTTAGATGCATCACTCCAGTCTCTGCCTTAGTCTTCACATGGCCTTCTTCCTTGTGTCTGTGTCCAAATTTTGCCTTTTCTTGTAAGGACACCATCAATGGGTTAGAGCCAAACCTAATCCAGTATGGCCTCATCTTAGCGTGATTATATGTGCAAAGACTCTGTTTCAAATAAGGTCACGTTCACAAGCTCTGGGAGTTAGGACTTCAACATACCTTTATTGGGGACACAATTCAACCCATAATAAATGCTAAGAGAAGGCCCTTATGGGAAGAGGACATTAGAAATGGAATCTGACTGATGAGAAAAAGGAATGCACATGGTGGTCTGAGAGGAAAAGGATTCTATGCAAAGGGCAGCGTAAAGCAGGAGCTCTGTTAACACAAGAAGGGGCAGAAAGGCCGGTGCGGACAAAGGAGAGAGAAAGAGGAGGAGACAGAAAGAAACAAGGCCATATATATGAGCAGGGACCAAATTACAGTGAGCTTTGAAAGCTCACATAAAAAACTTCAAATTTTATTCTATTCAGTGGAAAGCTGCTGGAAGATTCTATCCAGGGAAAAATTATGATGAGATTTATGCTTTAAAAGAAACATTCTAGGTGTTGTGCATGAGAATAGTAAAGAAACTTTTGTGGTAGAAATGAGGGCTTTGGATTCAGGTAGATCCAAGCAAAAACTGAGACCCTGTGCATTTAATTATTAAGCAGCCTGTTTCCACACATATCCAACTACCCATCTCAAAGGACCCTGAAGACAATTTGTGAAGTGTATGAATGATGCCTGGAAGAGGGGGACTCATGAAATATGACTTTCCTGTCCTCTTTCCTCTACCCGGACTTGGAGCGTTGCTTGCCAGATGCTGATTATGTACGGTAATCCTTTATCTAGTGTTAAATTCCAGACAGTAATTTTTCAGACTTTAACTTTCCCCCAGAATTTTTCTTAAAAAGAAACGAATTCTCCCTCTCCTATCAATATCATCAAAGCAAAAATAAGTGAAAAGTCAAGAGAGAAGCTATGCCCAGGAGTATAGGAACAACGTTAGGAGAACTTCTTATTTGTCTGCTTAAAAAGATGATTGTATGTCTGAGCCAGAGGCCGGAGGCGGACAATGAGGCATTTCACTGTCCCTTGCAGTTCTGGGGGTCTCTGAAAAACCCAAGTCCTGGGTCCACTGCAGCCGCTCAGGCCTCAGAGAAACAATAGCAAACGTGCAGAGAGAGGGCAAATTGAGCCCCATGGCCCAGGACTCTGCTTTATCCCACATCGTTTTTCTAAGAGACCACAGCCCTTCTCAGCTCTAAAATGCAATGATTATGGTATTTGGTTTTAGTGTAAGGGGTCCAATAACAAGGCCATTCTCAAAATACCTGTTAAATAGATGGTATCCTTCGTGATTTTACTGGCTTCTAAGCAAGCAGAAAACTGTGAACTAAGCTTGAGATTTGGGCGGCATTCTATTCTTCTTCTTTTTTTAAGTGTCATCCTTTATCAGTGACTTCCTGCCAGGAGTACAAAGAGGAAGGGAGGTGAGGACCCTAGAGCAGCCAGATCCCATTTTTGCAAAGCCTGAACCTTTCCTGCAGCCCCAGGGACTTGGGACTCAGCGAGAAGCCTCTGGCTGTACTCGCCTACTTCCTTCTGGTTTAGGAACTGGGGCTGAAGACTCGTGCCAAGAACTGCGGTGCCTTTGGGACACAGAGCTGGATTGGACCAGAGGAAAGTCCAGGAACTTGGCGTTCTGAAGTGTCTTTAAGGTTAGACAAACAGAAAGCTGGAAATGAGCTGGGAACTGGAGATAGAAGCCACCGTAGTTCAAGAGAGTGTAGCTCACTACGGGGCGAGGCACATTTCTTTTGAAAGTCAAAAACAAGAAGGTGTCACCCTAGACACTTAGAGACCCACTACATATACTTTGTGACTTATTGATAACTCCTATTGGTCAGGAGAATAATCTTGTAAGGATCAATAGTTAAGCTACAGAGCAGAAATTGTGGCCAGGAAGGAGAGCTGGCTGTGTGCTTTCATCGACTGCAGAAAGCTGAAGGTCTGCATTGTGCTAGGGGAAAAATATGGCTTCAAGACAGATATCCTCTCTACAAGCTACCAGAGAAAATTTGTCTTATTTGCCTTAGAGTGCAAAGTGCCGATTCTTGCTTCTGCTGGACAGTAAGTTTGAATGACAGGGAAGGCATTCCTCACCTGGACAGAAACAGGAGGAGGAGTCTGAGACACTCAGGACAAATTCTGTCCACTACCCCAAAGTGCAGGAGGTCAGCTGTTGGTTTGTTTTAACCCTTGCTGAGCTGCCAGAACACAGCTTGTGCCCCTCAGAAAACTGCCTCGCCTTCCGGAATCTAATCTGTAAACGGGTATGGTGGTGCCAATCTGGTCACAAAATCTATATGATAGGACAGACAGTGTGGCTCTGTCAAAGTTTCAGTTGAATTCATTTTTATTGCTAGAGGAATTATTTAATGCACAGCAAAACTCAGAACATAATTAGCTGGAAACAACATTTAACAAGATTTGAGAGCATGTGTAGAACACTATCTCTTGAAAAGAAAAAGACAAAAGACAACATAGGAAGTTGACATCAGGAACTTTTCAAAAAGAAAAATTATAGGAAAGTTAATACACTCTAATGGCTCAGTAAACATTTGTCAGTATTGTTCAATGACCATGGACCAACTCATCAATGTTCAAAACAAAAACAGGCAAGGTTCAGGGACCACGATCCATTTCCTCTTCATTTGAGCCATAAAATTCATAATGAATTCTTATTGAGTGCTAATCTCTGAATGATCCTGAAACACATGAATATGTTAAAGGCTACTTTTCCTTATTTCCAGGCTATCTTAGGTTTGACATACTTGAGCAGAAAAGTAGGTTTACCTATAGCAACACAAGCTTAGATTTTACAGCAGTTGTGCAATTTTCCAAATATTTTAGGAACTGTCATATTCATGTGTCAACAAATACTAAGTTACCTAAGGGTCAGTTTTTCACCCCAAACTTTTGAAAACAGGTGCCTGCTGAGTGTCTTGGGAGTCTAGATGCACTTTGTCAACTTTCATGACCTCCAAACCATACTCAATATTGCCATCATCTCTATCCTGGCTCCCTTCTTCTTACATTCCTCTTTTCTTCAGTCAGAAGGATGCTCACTGATCTTGGGAGAAGAATGGAAGAGCTCAGTGAGAACTTCAACAAATAATTGGAAATATAAAAGAAGAACCAATCAGAAATGAAGAATGCAATGCAAGAAATGAAAAATTCACAAGAGAAACTCCAAAGCAGATACAGAAGAAAGGATGGGTGAGCTGGATGAAAGACTAGAGGAAATCACCCAAGCTGAACAGATAAAAGAAAAAAGAATTGAAAAGAATGAGGACAATCTAAGGGACCTTTGCGACAACATCAAGCACACTAACATCTGTATTACAGGTGTCACAGAAGGAGAAGAGAGAAACAAAGTGGCAGAGAATCTATTTGAAGAAATAATAGCTGAAAATTTTCCTAACCTAAGAAAGGAAACAGAGGGTCTGGCCTGGTGGCGCAGCAGTTAAGTTTGCACGTTCCACTTCCTGGCAGCCCAGGGTTCACTGGTTCAGATCCTGGGTGCAGACATGGCACCACTTGGCAAAAGCCATGCAGTGGCAGGCATCCCATGTATAAAGTAGAGGAAGATGGGCAAGGATGTTAGCTCATGGCCAGTCTTCCTCAGCAAAAGGAGGAGGATTGGCAGTAGTTAACTCAGGGCTAATCTTCCTCAAAAAGTAAGAAAGGAAACAGACATCCAGGTACAGGAAGCACAGAGAGCATCAAACAAGATAAATCCAAAAGGCCCACACTAAGACACGTTATAATTAAAATGTAAAGAAACAAAGATAGGGCCGGCCCCATGGCCAAGTGGTTAAGTTCTCATGCTCCACTTTGGCAGCCCAGGGTTTTACCAGTTTGGATCCTAGGAGTGGACATGGCACCACTCATTAGGCCATGCTGAGGCGGTGTCCCACATGTCACAACCAGAAGGACCCACAACTAAAATATACAACTATGTACCGGGGGGATTTGGGGAGAAAAAGCAGAAAAAAAGAAAAAAAAAAGAAGATTGGGAACAGTTGTTAGCTCAGGTGCCAATCTTTAAAAATAAAAAAGAAAGAAAGATTAAGAAAGAATCCTAAAAGCCACAAGAGAAAGGCAACAAATTACATACAAAGGAAACACCATAAGGCTATCAGCTGACTTCTCAGCAGAAATCTTACAGGCTAGAAGGGAGTGGCACAATATATTTAAAGTGCTGAAAGGAAAACACCTACAGCCAAGAATACTCTACCCCACAAAGTTATCGTTCAGAATGGAAGAAGAGATAAAGAGTTTCCCAAACAACCATAAACTAAAGGAGTTTATCACCAAGAAACTAGCCTTACAAGATACACTAAAGAGACTTATTTAAGTAGAAAAGAGAAGACCACAAATAGGAATAAGAAAATTACCAAAATAAAAAAAAAAACCAAAATCACTGGTAAAGGAAAATATACAGTAAAGGTAGCAGATCAACCACCTATGAAGCTAATATGAAGGTCAACTGACAAAATGCTAAAATTATCTATTTCCAATATAAGAGAGTAACAGATACACATGCACAAAAAAAGAGGTTAGATACAGTATGATATCAAAAGCATAAATGTGGGAGGAAGGGAGTAAAAGCATAGAGCTTTTAGCAAGAGGTCAAAGTAAAGAAACCATCAACTTAATACAGATTGCTATAAACATAGGTTATTATATAGGAACCTCAAGGTAATCACCAATGAGAAACCTATAATAAATATACAAAAATTAAGAGAAAGGAACCTAGACATAACACTAAAGAAAGCCATCAAACCACCGGAGAGGAGAGCAAGAGAAGAAGAATGGAACAGAGAAGAACTACTAAAGCACCTAGAAAAAAAGTAACAAAATGGTAATAAGTACATTCTTATCAATAGCTACTTTGAATGTCAATGGACTAAATGCTCCAATCAAAAGACATAGGGTAGCTGACTGGATAAAAAAAACAAGACTCATCTATATGCTGCATACAGAGACACACTTCAGACCTAAAGGCACTCACAAACTGAAAGTGAAGGGATAGAAAATGATACTCCATGCAAAAGGCAAAGAAAAGAAAGCTGAGATAGCAATATTTACATCAAACAAAACAGACTTTAACACAAAAACTATAACAAGAGACAAAGGAAGGCACTACATAATGATAAAGGGAACAAGCCAATAAGAGGATATAACAGTTGTAAATGTCTATGCACCCAATAGGAGCACGTAAATATATAAAGCAATTATTAACAAACATGAAAGGAGAAATAGACAGTAACACAATAATAGTAGGGGACTTTAACACTCCACTTACATCAATGAATAGATCATCCCAACAGAAGATCAATAAGGAAATATTGGCCTTAAATGACACATTAGACCAGATGGACCGAGTAGATACATACAGAACGGTCCACCCAAGAACTGCAGAATACCCATTCGTTTCAAAAGCACATGGAACATTCTACAGCATAACCTCACATTAGGCCTCAAAACAAATCTCAATAAATTTAAGAAGATCAAAACAATACCAAGCATCTTTTCTGACCACAACAGTATGAAACTAGAAATCAAGTATTGGAAGAAAATTGGAAAAACCACAAATATGTGGAGACTCAACAGAATGCTACTGAACAACAATTGAGTCAATGAAGAAATCAAAGGAGAAATCAAAAAATACCTGGAGACAAATGAAAATGAAAATACAACATGTCAAAATTTATGGGACACAGGAAAAGCAGTTCTATGAGGAAAGTTTATAACAATACAGGCCTACCTCAACAAAGAAGAAAAATCTCAAATAAACAATCTGACAGTGCACCTAAGGAACTGAGAAAAGAAGAACAAATCCCAAAATCAGTAGAAGGAAGGAAATAATAAAAAATCAGTGCAGAAATAAGTTAAATAGAGACTAAAAAAACCATAGAAAAAATTAATGAAACCAACAGCTGATTCTTTGAAAAGACAAATAAAATTGACAAACCTTTAACTAGGCTCACCAAGAAAAAAATAGAAAAGACCCAAATAAATAGAGTGAGAAATGAAAGAGGAGAAATTACAATGGACACCTCAGAAACACAAAATATTATAGAGAATACTATGAAAAGCTATACTCCAACAAATTAGATAATCTAGAAGAAATGGATTAATTCTTAGGGTCATACAACCTTCCAAAACTGAATCAAGAAGAAATAGAGAATTTGAATAGACCGATCACCAGTAAGGAGATCAAAACAGTAATCAAAAACCTCACAAAAAATAAGACTCCAGGACCAGATGGCTTCCCTAATGAAGTCTACCAAACATCCAAAGAAGACTTCATACCTATCCTTCTCAAACTCTTCCAAAAAAGAGAAGAGGAGGGGAAGTTTCATAACTCATTCCACAAAGTCAACATTGTCCTGATACCAAAACCACACAAGTACAACACACACACAAAAAATTACAGGCCAATATCACTGATGAACATCAATGCAAAAGTCCTCAACAAAATGCTAGCAAATCGAATATAACAATACACTAAAAAAATCATATATCACGATCGAGTGGGATGTATTCCAGGGATGCAGGGATGGTTCAACATTTGCAAATCAATCAAACTGATACAACACATTAACAAAATGAAGAATAAAAATCACATGATCATCTCAATAGATGCAGAGAAAGCATCTGACAAGATACAGCACCCATTTATGATGAAAACTCTGAGTAAAATGGGTATAGAAGGAAAACACCTCAACAAAATAAAGACCATATATGACAAACTCACAGCTAATATCATTCTCAATGGAGAAAAACTGAAAGCTATGCCTCTAATAATAGGAAACAGAAAAGGATATCCACTTTGCCACTCTTATTTAACGTAGTATTGGAAGTCCTAGCCAGAACAATCAGGGAAGAAAAGGAAATAAAAGGGATCCACATTGGAAAGGAAGAAGTGAAACTGTCACTATTTGCAGATGACATGATTTTATACATAGAAAACCCTAAAGAATCCATCCACCAAAAACCTTTTAGACATAATAAATGAACACAGTAAAGTTGCAGGATACAAAATCAACATACAAAAATCAGTTGCATTTCTGTACACTAACCATGAAGTAGCAGAAAGAGAAATTAAGAATACAATCTCATCTACAATTGCAACAAAAAGAATAAAATATCTAGGAATAAACTTAACCAAAGAAGTGAAAGACCTGTATGCTAAAAACTATAAAACATTGTTCAAAGAAATAGAAGACACAAAGAAATGGAAAGATATTCCAAGCTTGTGCATTGGAAGAATTAACATAGTTAAAATGTCCACAATTCCTAAAGCAATCTACAGATTCAATACAATCCCTATCAAAGTTCCAACTTACATTTTTCACAGAAATAGAACAAAGAATCCTAAAATTTATGTGGAACAACCAAAAACTGAAAATAGGCAAAGGAATCCTGAGAAAAAAGAATGAAGATGGAGGTATCACACTCCCTGATTTTAAAATATACTAGAAGGCTAGTGTAACCAAAACAGCATGAGACTGACACAAAAACAGACACACAGATCAATGGAACAGAACTGAGAGCCCAGAAATAAACCTACACATCTATGGACAGGTAATTTTCTTTTTTTTAAAAGATTGGCACCTGAGCTAACAACTCTTGCCAATCTTCTTCCTTTTTTTTCCCCTGCTTTTTCTTCCCCAAACCCCCAGTACATAGTTGTATATATATTTTTAGTTGTGGGTCCTCCTAGCTGTGGCATGTGGACACCACCTCAACGTGGCCTGATGAGCAGTGCCATGTCCGCACCCAGGATCCGAACAGGTGAAACCCTGGGCCGCCGAAGGCGGAGTGCGAGAACTTAAAACCATGGGGCTGGCCCCCTAATTTTCAACAAGGCAACCAAGAACATATAACGGAGAAAGGAAAGCCTCTTCAATAAATGGTGTTGGGAAAACTGGACAGCCACATGCAAAAGAATGAAAGTAGACCATTATCTTTCACCATACACAAAAATTAACTCAAAATAGACAAAAGATTTGAATGTAAGACCTGAAACCACGAAACTTCTATAAGAAAACACAGACAGTACACTCTTCAACATCAGTCTTAGCGGTGTACTTTCAAGTACCTTGTCTGACCAGGCAAGGGAAACAATAGAAAATATAAACAAATAAGACTACATCAAACTAAAAAGCTTCTGCACAGCAAAGGAAACCATTGAAAAAACTAAAAGACAACCTAACAATTGGGAGAAGATATTTGCAAACAGATAAGGGGTTAATATCCAAAATATATGAAGAATGCATGTATCTCAACAACAAAAAGGCTAACAACTCAATTAAAAAAGGGGCAAAAGATCTGAACAGGCATTTCTCCAAAGAAGATATACAGATGGCCAACAGACACATGAATAGATGTTCAACATCACTAATTATCAGGAAAATGCAAATCAAAACTACAATGAGATATCACCTCATGCTCATCAGAATGGCTATTATTAAAAAGATAGGAAATCAGTGCTGGAGAGGATGTGGAGAAAAGAAACTCTCATACATCAGTGTTGTGAGTGCAAACTGGTGCAGCCACTATGCAAAACAGTATGGAGATTCCTCAAAAAATTCAAAATAAAACTACCATATGATCCAGCTATTCCACTGCTGGGTATTTATCCAAAGAACATGAAACACGAGTGCATAAAGATACATGCACCCCTATGTTCATTGCAGCATTATTCACAATAGCCAAGACTTGGAAGCAATCTAGGTATCCATCAAGGAACAAATGGATAAAGAAGATGTGGTACATATACACAAGAGACTACTACTCAGTCATAAAAAAGGGATGAAATCTGGCCATTTGTGACAACATGGATGGAACTTGAGGGTATTATGCTTAGTGAAATAAGTCACAGGGAGAAAGTCAAATACTGCATGATCTTACTCATAAGTAGAAGATAAAAACAACAACAAACAGTTACATAGAGACAGAGACTGGATTGGTGGTTGCCAGAAGGGAAGTGGGGAGGGAGGAGGGAAAAAGGTGTGATTACGCATGTGTGTATGCTGATGGATTGTAATTAGTCTTTGGGTGGTGAACGTGATGTAATCTACACAGAAATCGAAATATAATGGTGTACACCTGAAATCCGGAATCTTACCTCAACAAAAAAAATTAACACTAATAATAAATAAATAAATAAATTACTCCCCTCTCCCAAAAAATGGTCAAATTCATAGAAAGAGTAGAATGCTGGTGACCAGGGGCTGAGGGGTGGGGAAACAGGGAGAGGTTGGTAAAAGGTACAAACTTTCAGTTATAAGATGACTAAGGTGTGAGGATCTAACGTACAACATGGTGACTATAGTTGATAACACTGTATTATGTAACTGAAATTTGCTAAGAGAGTAGAACTTGTGTTCTCACCAAAAAATTCCAAAGGGTAAACATCTGAGGTGATGCAGGTGTTAACTGACTTGGTGTTGAGAACCCTTTCACAATGTATACACATATGAAATCATCATGTTGTACACTTTAAATGTATGACAATTTTATTTGTCAGATATGCCTCAATAAAGCTGAAAAAAATAACAGAAAAAAAGGAAAAAAATTAAAACAAATAAAAAAAAAGTTCCCAAAATAATTATAGTGTTAGCAAAAGTACTGGATTGTCTGTCACTCCAGGGTGACTATGTGGAAGGTTTTTCTTATACACAATTGACAAAAATAACAGCAGCAACAAAGCAACAACTAGTTATGGAAAAGTTTATTGAAGAAAAAGAGGAGGATCTCATCTGCTCAGCATTGGAGGGGCGTTAAAATGGTCCACTCCAATGGTTTTCACACTGCAAGTTGTGACTCGTTCGTGAAGTTCTGGAGTCAGTTTAATGGGTTGTGACCAGCCATTTTTAGAAGACGAGAGGATAGAACACAATAGAATGGAAAACTTAGCGCATAAATCTAGCAAGTTTAACTGTCTTTTTGAAATGAGTGTTTCAGTGATATATATATATATATATATATACATTATTTATATATATATCTCTGACATATGTATGTTTATGTACAATAACTGAAACAAAAATGTGACACACTTTTATGTGTGTGTGTGACTTGGTGACACAGGCTATACAACAAAGGCAAAAATAAAATAAGTAAAAGGGAGCACTGGTCTAGTCCCACTACCTACATGCCTGTACAATGTGCCTCCTAAGTGGTCGTCTCGACTGTCCTTGAACGTTCTCACTACTTATTCTCTCTTTGAATAAATGCCTTTAATTGTGCTGAGTCAAAGTCTGTCTTCCTGGGGCTTACTTATTGTATTGGCCTTACTTTTACCCCTGGGCACTTTTCAGACAAGCCTGACGTCTCTTCCACATAATAACCCTTCAATATTCAAACTGAGATGTGTTGTCCCTGCTAAGAATTTGCTTCACCTTGTGAAGAACTCCAAGGCTCCAACTGTCCCTCATTGGCTTTGGGAACCTTCGCTGGCAGATCACTCTATGCCCCCACAAGTTTCGGCTGCATATGGTTCTTGAAAAGTCATACAGAATTACGTCAGTCTGAAGAGAGAGGAGCCAGAGGCGACTGTACTCTGCTCTGGAAAAGAAAATAGAGGAGGAGCTTTTGGGGTGCCACGTGTATCATTTGCAGCACGACCTCTGGAATCTGGGCAGCACATGCGAGAGTCCTCCTTGCTTCCAGCAGCTCCACTTTGAGAATGACTGAAATATGCCAGTGTCACAACTCTCAGTCAGAAGCACGCACTGAGTGGGTGGGAACCAGGAGTATGAGGAGATGGTTCACAAAGACTTATTTTGGCTTTAGTCATAGATTTTAGAAACACACACGTTACTATAAATGCATACAAATATCTCATGCTCACTTCCTGAGAAAAACATGTTAGTTTATGTTCATAAGTGTTTTCTTTTTAAAGAAGCTATAAATACCAGGGAGTCAGTATCTGAATCTGAACAGCTAACTAAAATTTTAAAAAAGAAAAAGCTTATCTTCAGTTCCTTTTTTAGGAAACATTGCAAATATAGAGCGATGGCTTAAGCAAAGACAGCTGTTTCATCTCACGTGCAAAAGCATGATTTAAAAAGAGGCACTTTTAAAAAATGGTTTTGGCTGTAATGCTTTTCAATAAAGTTGTGAATTTTTCCCCATATTTTGACTGAAAGGCTTTGAAAATGTACTTCTTCACATTTTTTTTGGAAATTTTATTCCTTCAGAATTTATAATTAGTTCCTCTCTACAGTCAAAAATAAATGTCAGAATCAAAGTTTCTAAATAAAACTACCATTCTATCTCATCAGCAACAATTAAAGATTGAAAATACATTTAATAAAATTTACTGAAAGAAAAATATTTGCTGATTAATTTTAAAAAGGGATTAACCACAACTCCAGATAGAGTGGAAATCTAGATTAACTTTTTTATAAAAATATGGAATATAATAAAGACCCCCAAAACAATTAGTGGAGAGAATGTTTGGCATTTCAGTTGCCAAGTTTAAAAAATGGAGATTTTCACATCCACTGAAAAGAAACAAGATGGCCGCTGACCATGTTTCCTCCTTGTGTGTCACTTAGCCTTCTCTAGGCATCAATATTTTCCTTGTGTAAAATTATTCCAAAACTATGTATTTAAAGTTTATTTTGTGCCAGGCATTGTTGTGAGTTCTGGGTTTACGCATAGGTAGGGTAAAGAAATGTTGATTTTTGCAGTCAATGTTGATTTCTTGACAATCATCGCTGAGAAAGGATAAAGAATTAAAACTACATTTTTTACTTCTCTTCTGAGTTCCAGATTCGTATATTCAATTATCTTGTTGGCTGTTTCTAAGGCATTTCAGATTTATTGTGTGTGTAGCTGAACTCTTGACCTTTCTCCCAAATCCTCTCCACTTTCACCTGCCCCGATCAGCCTTCCCCACCAAGGAGCCCAAGACTTCACCTAGAAGCCACCGTTGACCCTTGCCCCTCCTCCATTCAATTCATTGCCAAGTCCCTTTGAGTTTATTTCCAAAATACATTTAGAATAATATGCTTGCTATCTGAAACCGTAATTGTTCTCTTTACTTGATATCTTTGACAACCCAACAGCCAAAATAATTTAAAAATTAAATTAAAAGACTCCAGCAGTTCATGTTCCATGCTTAAACCTTTTAGCGACTGTCCATTGCACTTAAGATAAAATTTTAACATGGCCTTCAACACTCTACATCATTTGGCCCCACCTACCAATCTAACACCATCTTCCTCTCTTCTCCTCATTGGTTTCTGTTTTCCACCTGCATTGTCTTTGTGTCTGTCTTCCTGCCCTTCAAACTCATTCTCACCTCAGGGCCTTTGCACAGGATTTCCTTCTGCATCCAAAGCTCCTTGCCATGCTCCTTTCCTGGTTAATTCCAACATTTACTTCAAGGAAGACTTTTGATGACTTGAACAATTTAAATGAAGCCACACTTTGTTTCCTTCTTATGTAACCTGGTGCTTTTTATTTTCTAACACTTATAAAAATTTTCTTCATATCTTTATATGTTTACTTATCTAAAGTCTCTTTTCTTCTCTAGACCTCATGTTCCACAAATACAGGGACCATGCCCATTTCTCCCAATGTGCTCTCAAGCATATAGCATTGCATCTGATGCATAGTAAGCATTCAACAATTTATTCGAGAGCAGGTCTATAAATCAGTGAATAAATACATGAAAAGTAAAATGAGTTGTGGTAGAATTTTCAAACTATAGGAGATAAGTACATAAATAATGAGCATAATCAGGAAGCTACGCAATGGTAGAAAAAGACACAGAATTTAGTATCAGAAAATGAGAGTTCCAGGGCCAGCTCTGTCACTGAATTAGCTCCAATATTTTGGGGAAACTTAACTTCTGTGATTCTCAGTTTTCTCATCTGTAAAATAAAGACAGTAATACCAGTGATGTTGTGAAAATCAAACGAGATAATATATATGAAAGCACTTTGTAAACTGTAATGCAGTCTAAAATTTTTGTTTTTTTAAAACGAAAATATCCAGGGATAATTCAGTTGAAGTTTAAGGTATAAATTTGCTGTGGCTGGCTTCTGTACTCATATTCAGGAAGTTACCAGGGAGATAAATTGGTACACAAAGGCAGCATTGACGTAAATTCTGTGTGCTTACTTTCTTTCACTTATTCATGTAATAATTGAATAAATATTCATGGGATGCGTTCTATCTATTGGCCACTGTACCTTTATATCTCTTGTGCTTTAAAGATGCAAATTAAAGTGTCATAATTTTTCATCTAAAAAGGTAAAACTGGAGTACTGGTGATGCAAACTAAAGAGGAGGCAACCCAGCAAAGCGTCAGAAAACCTTCCAAGAGGAGATTTGGGGAATAAAGAACTCTGGAAATGAATTCAAGTTCATCCCTTGGGCAGGTTGTTTAGCCTAATTTCTTATTTGTGCTGAAAATGGAGGTCAATAATATCTATCTCGAGTAATTTAGATAATATGTATAGAAAACTAAGTATGCAAGTCACTTAATAAGTTAGTTTTCTTCTTTCCCTTTGTTTTCTTAAATTTCTTCGTCAGACACAAAACTAACCAACCACATTTATTACTGGCAAACAGACATTCAATCTCTTTCTATGATGAAAAAATAACAGAAAACTGGTTCCCAGAAGAAAATACAGTAGTCCAGAAGCTGCCTCTTTAAATAGCCTTCATTATTTCCTGTCTCTACTGCAGAAAGCAAAAATTCTGTAAATTGCCTATATGATATGGTCCTGTGACAAGCAATTTGTGAATCTTGAATCTTTTCAGATCCCATTGTCCACATCATTCATTAAAGTTTTTATACAAAGAAGAGAAAAAACAGGGTGACATCAATAAAAAGTTTTGTAAGCACATATGGAGTTACCTTTGGCAAAGGGCATCAACAAATCATAACCTTAGGGCTTGTGTCACATTTCTGGGAAACAGAAGCTGACATTATTTCCCCATGGATGGTCTTGTTCTCTAAACAATTTTGAAACGCCTTAATCTCTCAAATTCATCTGAATGCTTCCAGGCAGTGCTCAAGGAGAGCTGCTCAAGGTCATGGAGAAACATTCTTCAGGCTTTTTGAAGGCAGAGCTTGTAGCTGATTTCAGAGCAACACAGTATAGTCTAAAAGCATGGGCTTTGGAGTTGAATAGCCCTGGTTTCAAGTTCTTATTGTAGGTGAAGGATTTGCAGGATGAGTTAGTTTCCTATTGCCACTGCAACAAATTACCACAAATGCAGTGGCTTAAAATAACACAAATCCTTCATCTTACAGTTTAGGAGGCCCGAAGTCTAAACGGGTCTGCAGTGATTCATTCCTTCTGAAGGATCTAAGGGACAACCTGTTTCTTTGCCTTTTCCAGTTTCTAGAGGCTGCCTGTATTCCTTGGCTCATGGCCCCTTCCTCCATCTTCAAAGCCACCAGTTTAGCATCTTCTTTCCCCTCTGACTCCTGCTTCTCTCTAATAAGGACTCTTAAGATTACATGGGCCAACCTAGATAATCCAAAATAATCTCCATGTCTCAAGATCTTCAGTTTATTTACACCTAGAAAATTCCTTTTGCCATGTAAGCCCCTTTTGCAATATCAGGTTCCTTTTTGTCTATATTCAGAGGTGCAAGGGATCAGAACATGACACTTTAAGGGACCATTATTTAGCCTTCAACAGGGAGTAAACTGTCATTGGCTCGGTTCTCTTATCTGTAACAAGAGGATTGCAATAGTTCCCACTGCATAGGGTCATTATGGGAAGTAAATAGAATTGAACACACTGTTATTTAACACTTTATGAAAACACATTAAGTGAACCAGAAGCTGTAGATGCATTAACGAGAAGGGTAGATTTGATCCCTGCTTTTGATGGAGACAGACTTTAAATGAGTAATCACAAAAATAAATGTATGTTTGAAAACTGTAGTTAAGTGCCGCTAAGAAACAGTAAAGGGTACCCTGGCAAGGAGACTTGATCTAATCTAGAAGGATCAGAGAAGCCCTCACTAGGCAAGTAGCTTTATTTGAAATTTTATGAATAAGTAGGAGTTACCTATCTGAGGTAAAATTAGAGAAGAACATTCCAGAAAGAGGAAAAGTCTGTGCAAAGACCCATGGCCAGAATGAGCATGTGCCCTCGAGGAACTGAAGGCCCAAAGGCATGGGTGGAGAGTGGCGGATTACGATGCTGCAGAAGCAATCAGGGACCAGAGCAAGTCGTGCTTAAAAAGTTATGTTAGGATTGGGGCGCTTATCCTAAGAGCAGGACCAAGAGCTGTCTGATCAGACTGCTTATTAGGAAGCACTGCTCTGGGTGCTGTGTAGAGAATGGGGGGCGAGAGGAGAACAGGGAATGCCAGGAAAGAGCCTTGGTCACAGGCTTGGTGAGAGAAGATGGAGTGTCACAATGTGGGCTCCCAAGGAAGCAAACTCCAAGAAGGAGGTCAGCAGGCGGGTGATTGATCATGGAGTGCTCTTGGCATCAATGCCTGCAGATGGGAGATGGACAGGATTGGGCAGAGGGAAGTCTCAGCTGACAGTAAAGGATGCTCTGAAGTGTCCATGGCCCTTCAGATTTGGGAGGAGAAGAGTGGGGTTTTACACCCTTGTGTCCATCAGTCACTAGATACCGCTGCAGCAGGAAGTGGGGCCAGCTTCTTCAGTAGTGGCAGTCCCTGAAGGGGGCTGACAGCTGAGCATCTGGGGAAATCTTAAACAGAGTTCCAGGTTGTGCATCGCAGCATCCACCACATGGAGGCTTGCCTAAACAGTGTCAGTAAGAATGGAGAGAGAGCGGATAGAGCCGAGAAACATTTTGTAGACAGACTTGACAAAAGTCAGTGGTAGATATACGGAGGGGATAAACTCAGATGGAGGAGGAAGAGAAGGAGATATCAAGGATATCAAAGATTGTAGCTGGGTTTCTGGCTTTTATAACTGAGCAAATATTTATATCATATTTATATATAGTATAAATACATATATCATATTTATATATGTATTGATTAGTTAAATAAATGAATATATACCTCACAGCACAAGGATAGACTGGGAATCAAAACTTAGGAGTAATTAATGAATAGGGGATAAAAAGCATGAGTTATATAGGAATCGTCTCAAGAAAGAACCATAGCATGAGAAAGTTGACAAAGCTTTGAGGAATGACAGCAACTAAGATGGATTATGCCAATTTCTTGGCACTTGATAAAAACTCAGTAAAAATACTTATTGATATGATAACTATTTTTTAATTTTTTTGTGTGAGGAAGATTGACCCTGAGCTAACACCTGTTGCCAATCTTCCTCTTTTTGCTTGAGGAAGATCACTGCTGAGCTAAATGTGCCAATCTTCCTCTATTTTGTATATGGGACACTGCCACAGAATGGCTTGATGAGCATGTATAGGTCCGTGCCCGGGATCCAAACCCACAAATCCTGGGCCACTGAAGCAGAGTGCGCGAACTTAACCAATATGCCACTGGGCTGGCCCCTAATAGTTTTTCCTAGTAGTGAGGGAGATGGGCTGCCGCAAGACATGCCATACATGCCAGTAAATCCATAGTCATAGTCACAGGACATAGGGTCTTCCATGGAAAAACTGGAACAAGCATCAGCTGCCATGTTTGGTGAGTTGAACACCAGCTCACCTAGAAATGCCTTTCAAGGCAGCATCCTTCAGGAAGGAGAGCATGCTGGGCTCCCGTCTGTCCTTCATTCCTCACATGGGAGCCTTCAGCAATCCTTTTGACGTAACCTTCTCAACATGCCCAGAATCCGCCCAGTTCTTCCCACCTGTGCGACGACTTCCTTCCCGGCCCTCATCATCTCTTGCCCGGACTCCTCTAAAAGTCTCCTACCCAGTCTTTTTGCTCCCCATGCCCTGCTTGCCTCCCCAAAGTCTATTCTCTACTAAGAAATGACAGCTATTTTTTAAAATTATAAATAAAATCTTGCCATTTCTCTGCTCCAAATTCCCCAAAGACTACCTATCTTCTACAGAGTAAAAGCTGAATCCATGACAAAGCCTACAGGTGTGCTCAACCTGGCCCCGCCCTCTTCCCACTGCCCTCTCACCCTGGCCTCACTTCCTCCCACTCTCCCTGGCTCTGCTCCAAGCACACTGACCTCCTGGCTCTTCTTCACACACTCCATGCATACTCTTAGCTTCAGGCCTCTACACTTGCTGTTCCCTTCGCCTATGGCACCCTTCCTCTAAACATTGACACAGCTTACTGCCTCACCTCCTTCAGGTCTTTGCACAATGTCACATTAAAAGAAGTGGCTCTTGAATATCCTAGGTTAATTTCAACCCTCCCCTTCTCCTCCTGTACAACTCTGCTTCATTTTCATCCATCATAGGTATTACTTTCTGACACGATCTGTATTATAAATGCCCATTGTTCTGTTGCCGATTTCCCGGTGGAACGTAAGCTACATTAAGGTAAGGCAGGGATTTCTTTTGCTGTTTGGTTTGGGTCTGGTTTACTGTTATATTTCCAATACCTAAAAATGTCCTAGCTAAAAGTAGACCTTTAACAAAAACTGATCGAATAAATGAGTGACTAAATCAATGAATATACAAGAAGAGTCTCCACCTCAATTTCCTAGTGAGGTACCTTCCCCACTCTCTCTCCTTTTGTGCGTTTTCTAGATCTGGCTTGACTAGATGAAGGAAAATGAAGACCAGCCTTTGGAGCACTGGAGACATCCCTGTTCTTAGCGTACTAGAAAGTGGACCAGGTGGAAGGGCCATAAAGAGAAATCTCTGGGGCCCTGTGAAGTTGACATACATCATTTGGTTGAATGTAAGTGCTCTATACATCAGTAGGGACACTGGCTGGCTGAATATTGTGGAAGTTGGGAAGAACAAATTTAAATCCTTCCAATGAAGATATTGATTGCTCTATGTCTGCGTGATGCCAAAATCAATGTTAAACAAAAAAGTCAACTCATTCCTTTTGAATACTATGTACATAAAGCAGCTGATTAACTTTTTCTCCCCACTTTTTTGATAGTATTGTTGTTGATAAATACGGAAGCCTAAGGAGATATTGTCTATTATTATTATTATTAAATTATAATTTTATTCAATGATTATAGATTAGCACTATACACTATACACAGTCTCTGAAAGGTGACAGTTTCCGGCAGTGTCATGTCAGCGTTTTGTAGGTAAACTCCCTTTCCACAATCAGGTTTCCTCGAAATTGACATCCGTGATTGTTAAGCTTTCCCTTAACAGCTCTGGAGTTTTCCTGGATAGGGACGTCCAAAGGGCACTGGTGTGGGCTGCCAAACATCTGGAGTACACTGTAATGACTTCTCTGGAAATTAAAACTCTCCCGCAGTTAGCAGAACGCTTTGTTTTGCTGTTTGGAAAGATTTCAAGAGTTTAGGCTACCTTGTTTGTGTCTTATCTTTGTACTTTCCTGGTTTCAGCTGTTTTTTAAAGAGGGTCCCAAGTCTCTGTAATGTTTTGGCCACAAATGAGGTAAAAAGAAATCCCCACATCCCTGCCGCCTTACCAAACACAGCTTTCCGTCACATTTTGCACAAGAACAGGATATTGGCAATTCAACTGTTAAACTTTTCTGGGATTATTCTTCCTTGAGATCACTCTGATGTCACCAGTGTAATTTGAGCCAGGAGCCTTTGTTCACGCTTTAAATAGCAGTCCCGGAATGAGTTTGCTACAGACTCTGGAGATCCAGAGCTGAATTCCTGAAGATCTCCCATCGATGAAAGCCAAGCCCAGCCGCCAAGCCGTCACCATGTCCACCTCGCTGCGAGTGAGTCCATCCATCCATGGCTATCATTTCGACACAGCCTCGAGGAAGAAAGCCGTGGGCAACATCTTTGAAAATATAGACCAGGAATCCCTACAGAGGCTCTTCAAAAACTCTGGGGACAAGAAAGCAGAGGAGAGAGCAAAGATCATTTTTGCCATAGATCAAGATTTGGAGGAGAAAACACGAGCCCTGATGGCCCTGAAGAAGAGGACGAAAGACAAGCTTTTCCAGTTCCTCAAACTGCGGAAATATTCCATCAAAGTTCACTGAGGCCAAGAGAGTGGATAAGGACGTTATCCAAGAGTGGACATTTAAAGACCAAGTGAGTCTGTGAGACCCAAACACATGCAGCATTTTGTTGCTGCCTTGCGAGCTTCTGTTCCGTCGGGACTCTGGAGGCTGGAAAGGAACAGAAGAAACTAGTTCCCAGGTCTCCAGCTAATTTCATGCCTGTGCTGTTACAGTGGAGAAGAAAATGCTTTCAGCAAGGATTTGAAAGCTCTTCCTGTGGGAAAGGACTGATGCTGGTGTCAGGAGAAGAGTCTGGACAGATGTAATGAGAACTGAAACCGAAGATAACAGACGGCTGGGGAAGATTGTAGCCAGGGTCTTTGTCTGGCCCTGGGACTTAAATTCAACCTGAACTTCTTTTCCTTAATCAAACTCAGTAGAGGGAGGGAGGAGGGAGAGGGGGACACCGAGAGAGAATACTATGCTCCAACTGTTTACGGAACTCTTATTTGAATGTGGCCAAGCTTCAATGTTGTCTATTGGTATAGATTTTTAGAAATAAGTAATTGATTATTTATTTGCATTTATTACAATGCCTGAAAAAGTGCACCACATGAGTGTAAGAACAAATTCAAGAAACTGCAATACTTTCAGCAGCTCAGTAAAACCGTACGCCACCTTCTGGTTTGTAAAGGGTTTTTATACATTTCAAACTGGTTACACAAAATTTGAAATAATGGGGTCCTTTATAAATCTGAAGTACTGTGAAAAAATTTTATAAATTTTTTATCTTCTAACTAATGATAAAATATAACCTAATTAAATTTCTTACAGTTACTGCAGTAAGCATTAGGAAATGAATATGATACACTAAATGGTTTATGAAGATGTTATGGTTTCTATAATTTATTATACATAACAAATGATATGCAACCGTAATAAATTATTATAAACTTAGCTGCTCTTGGTCTGTGATGATTGGTCTCAAAGGAAAAAAATAGGATGGTAAATTCTTCTTATTATAAAATATTATAAACTTTCCTAAGGATTTTACTCTAAGAGTGAAAGGTGCCTTTAGAGTAGCTTTACATAATTGCCAGACTTTTCAAAACAAATTCTTATGTAAAATATCTAGGCAATTTCTCTTTCCCAACTTTGAAATATAAGATATAGACATAGAAATTCATGAATTGACTCATCAACATTATTGTTTCTGTATCCATTGAGGGTGAGTTTTAAAAAAGTATTTTCTCTCCATATTTTTGAAATTTTTCCTCTGTGGCTACAGTAGCTGTGTATATTTGTACATTTATTTTTTCCCAAAACAATATATTTTGGGGTTAGAGTCTGAATTATGATCAAGATTCTGTGGGTTACCAATGTTTATTGAATATAAACCAATATGGGAATAACATGACAGTCTTTTGGCTTATTTCCTCATAAAACTATAATAAAATATTTTTAAGAAGGCGTGCATCAATGCCTGCTGCACTTTCCTAGCAGAAAGAAATAAAAAATTGCCTAGAAATCAAGCATTTCAGAACCTTCTACCAAGATTTCTGAAGCTGCTGATCATAGTAAAACAAAAGAAGTGAGCGATCTAAAATCTTTTGGGAGAGTTAGAAGTCAGGATTTTAAACAGTAAATTTTTAAAAAGAAAATTAAGTGGTCAAATCTGTTTTCAAATATTCATTTACTGAAGATAATATAAAATCACTCCATTAAGAAGGAATTTTTACATCAGAGCATCCACGGAAACCACAAGTGAATGTGCATAATTTTGCAGTATGTGTGTGTGTGTGTGTGCATTTTTCTGGGAGGAGCATTTATAATTTCCATCAAATTTGCAAAGTCATCTATGACACCAAAATAAATTAAGAGCAAAAGAGGCAGAGTTTTGACAGTGGGAGGCTCAGCTGGTGATGGTGTTTTGAGATTATCAAAGTGAAGCTTGTAAAGAGGGCTTCTGCTCCGTGACCCCATTTCTCCATCCTTGCAACCTGAGCTTGCTTAAAGATCTAAAGTCTTCTTTGCAGGTGCTAGGAATGAGCCTCCTACCTCTGATAGGGCCTGTCAGTGACACATTTTCTCTGTCTGGAATCCCCAAAGGACATTGATAAATGGTTTGGGAAGAAAGCAACTTATTTCTCCAGAATAGCTATCATACTTCATGCGTCCAATGAAAATGCTTAACTTATTTTCTATTCAAAGACTTTAAACACATCTTGGACGTTGAACATAGTTCAATGCTTGAATTTATTAAACATACTCAATAGCTATATACTCTGCCTCTATTTTCAATAGAGTACAATGCGTATCTTTTCCGCTTGTCACATTAGCACATATTACCTTAGTTGTCTTGCTAAGAAAACTGATTGCAAGATCATAACACGGGAAGCAAATTAAAAAGCAATTGGGATATGGTCCTCAACAGTGTGGAGAGTAATAACTCCCAATAGACTGTTACACAAACATGCTGTCTTTCCCCTTCATGGAAAACAAAAGTTGCAATCAATGTGATTGCACAAGGATGATTTTTAACTTCATAATGCTCTTATTATTTAATATGAGGTGAAAGTAAACATCATTAGAACAGGTAGGATCAGTTGAGTTCAGAAATCCTTCTCCAGCACAGGGGTGGCCAAATGTATCTCAAGACCTTTCATTGTAATGGGAGAAATACAAACAGCAAAGGTGACATAGCTCATTAATAATATTTGTTTCATTAGGATCATAATAATAACTAACTTTCATTGAGTGTTTCCTATTCATCAGACAATGTTCCAGGTGTTTCTTGTGTATTAAATCATTTAACTAGTACTGTGACATAAGAGCATGTATATGTATGCATGTGCCTATGTATCTATAGCAATGAAACTGAAGCACAGAGAGATGAAGCAAATTGCCCAATAACACCCAGCTGATGAAGCCAGGAATCAACTCCAGAAAGGCTTGCTCCAAAACCTTCATTCCTACCCGCTAGGTTAGACAGCTTCTCTGCGAGAAACTAAACTTCTCTTTTTCCTTTAAAATAACAATTACTAACATGCTAGTAAGTCAAAAAGACAGGAAGCCATGTCCTCTGAGAAATCACTTTTATCTGATCTGTGCCTGTTTGTCTATTGATTTTGCACTGGTACGACATGAGGAAAGCTTCTAAGTTTCATCATTTTAATTGTATCAAAGTTTTCTCAGATGTGGACTCTCAAGTCTGCAGTTAAAGTAACACCTGGCTTAACACCTTGGAAGAAAAGACCACATCTAAGGTCTCTGCCAAGTTGTCAGTTAAGGCTTTCGGACTTGGTTTGCTCATTGCGGGAAATCAGAAACTATGGATTCATTATTCTATTCCCTCAGCCCAGTTCGTTGCCCTGACCCACATTAAAAGAAGGTTTGTAGTTGTAGGAGTCTCCAACAGATGGGATTTGCTGAGAAAGGGCCCAGGCTGGATGACTGCTGATATTTTTTCCCATTGTCAGAGAGTAGTCAGAAGAGGCAACTCATGTTCCCTTGGAAAGCCCTCCTAATAAACAAATGATTAAGCCATGGTCTAGGAATTGCGTGGCCTTTCAGAGGACCTCATCTACCCTTCCAAACTTCACATAAGGGTTCCCTGGAATGGTGTATACCTCAGTTAACTCCCTTTCTCACTCCTGAGGAGTTGTAGAGTGCAAGCTATTCATTCACGTAACGTAAATACAGTAAGCACCGTTATGTGTGGGCCAGCTTGGCCAGAATGGATCCCTATTCTCCTTGTCAGAGGAGCCAGAAAGTATTTTAAAATGAACAGAATTCAGTGACATGTATGATTAGAGTTTAAACAAGACGATATGGGAGCACAGGTCTGTGTGTGTGTGCGTGTTTGGAGAGTACCAGGAGGATTGGAGGAAGTCTAACCCAACCTGGAGAGATCCTAGAATATTCCACAAAGAAGTTTCAAAGTAGAGTCAGGAGAGTGGAGAGGAAAAATTTCACTCCAGTGTTTGGTTGTAGCATTTGCAAAGGCAAAGAGGTAAGAAAGAATGTCACTTGTTTGAGAATCTCCAAGCAGTTCAATACGGCTCAGGGCCTAAGCATTCGGGGGCAATAATTAGAAAGGCAAGCAGTTCTTAAATGGAGAGGTTGTGTATTAGTCTTACTCTGAACGTAAAAGAGAATTATTAAGGACTTCAAATAGAGGAGGAACATTTACTTCTCAACTACTATGTATCAGGCTCTAGGAAAAGATATGATTAATATCTTGAAAAGTAAGGCACTGTCTCACACCTGGACACACGGTTAGATTCTATAGGGATTTCTCGTGGAACTCCATTGCCCCACAATTGGTCTCCTGAGGTGAAAAGTCAAACAGGAACTTTGCAACTTAGTAATAAATGAGTAACCACATGGAAGCTGAAGACGAAACACAGGTTAGAGATGACGTTTCAAGAAAAGTGTTGGGAGGCCAGATTGGGGGAACTACAAACTAATATATTCCCTCATTAAATTTTTAAGAAATTGTGACTATGCTTGAAACTTATGAGTCACTATTTAACAAAAATTATAATTAAATGACTACTAAGCTCTCTCTTCATTTAAATAACTGTTCTGCAAAGTTTCCAGATACTTTAAGCGGTTATCACAGACACACACAAATGTGTTTTATTTTAATGTATGTACATATTGACAGTGGATTTGGTTCAGTTACGTATTGGCAAAACTAACTTTCCGAATTTTGAGAATAAATATCCTGTCCCAATAAGGTTTAACAGTGGTTTAAAAAAAGAAGACAAGTAGTCGGAAGAGTTTTGTTGTAGCCACTTTCTTCCACCCTCCCCTTTATACACACACACACACACACACACACAACACACATACACTAAAGACATTGTCCTACAAGGGGCACAGCAGTTTGTTTTCCTGAACCTTCATTTCTTCATCTGTGGGCAGAAGCATAGTGTTGAGCGAATACCACCAGACTGAGTCTGAAGTTCTGGGTTTTTCCCAACTCTGCCTTAAGCGAATTCCTCTTTTATCTCTGGATTGCATCTGTAAGGAAGAAGAAAAACAGATCTGACTGGACAATGTCTTCGACCTTTTCTGGATCTCATATTCTACATAAATGGGAAATAATAACTGTACCACTTACATAACAGAATTTCTTTCTGGATCAATAGGATCAGTTGGTATTCCATTTTAAGAATTTCTCTTAAATAAAACAAAAGCCTAATTAAAAAGTTGGGTCACTGGAGGCTGGCCCAGCAGTATACTGGTTAAGTTTATGCTCTCCACTTTGGCAGCCTAGGGTTCAGGAGTTCAGATCCTGGGCATGGACCTGCACACCACTCATAAAGCCACACTGTGGTGGCATCCCACATACAAAACAGAGGAAGATTGGCACAGATGTTACCTCAGGATGAATCTTCCTCAAGCAAAAAAAGGAAGATTGGCAATAGATGTTAGCTGAGGATCAATCTTGTCGCACACACAAAAAAGTTTGGCCATTAATAATCGTTGGTGAAGGCAGAATGTGAGGGAAATAACTTTCTGTATATCCATCTATGTTTTTTAACAGCCTGCCTTTTTTCTGGTTGGTGAGTGCCCATGCCAGGGCCAGCTGTTAATATTATGACTATTTCTTCCACATCTAAGCAATGGCAGAGTCACTGAGACAATCTCCACTATGGGTGAGAATCACAGTCACCTGTGGAGTTTTAAAAATATAGATTCCTCGTCCCAACCTCTCTGGGCATTGGGCCCAGTAGTGCGTATTTTTGCAAAGCTCCGCAGTTAACTGTGAAGGACACTGGGTGAGGGAGCCATTCCCTATGTGACAGTTACATCTTCTTTTGGTGGTACTTCTTAATATAAGACTAAAAAGGATTTGATTTGATGGCATTAGCTAGAGTTTTTCTTACCATATTAATTGTCATTAATTAAAATCATACCCTAGGAGCTGACCACGTTGCCTAGTGGTTAAATTCAGCACACTCAGGTTCAGCATCCCGGGTTCGGTTCCTGGGCACAGACCTATGCCACTCGTCGGTGGCCACGCTATGGTGGTGACCCACGTACAACACAGAGGAAGACTGGCACAGATGTGAGCTCAGGGAAAAACTGCATCAGCCAAAAGAACAATATCATACCCCCAAAATGACATATTTTGAGGAGAGTATAATTTCTCTTGAATTTTAATAACTGCAGTGTGTATAGATTCTGTCACTTTTCTGGAATTTCTTTTCCTTGAGTTTCAGTCTGATATTTGTCTTCTTTGATACGTATATGTTTTACCATGAGAAAAGCTTCTGTTTCCCACCACTACCTTTTCTCCTTGCTCCTGCAATTTGTCATGTTTCTCATCTGTGTCCAGGTTTGATTATCTGAAAGACGTTGGAGAATCCTGCTGATGCCAGAGTCATAGGAGCCACGATACCTGAGGCGCTATTTATAAGAGCATCTGCGCCGCCAGAGACGGCAGAACACATCCAGCTGGGCGATTGGTTTCCAAATCTCCTGTTATCAGAATCTCCTGGGGGACGTTTTAAAATCCAAGCTCCTGGATTTACTGAGTCAGAATTTCCGGGGCTGGTCACCTGCTATCTCTGTTCTGAAACCATTCCCTAGGTGATTTTGCTGCAAAGTCAGATTGAGAAACACTGACCTAGATTGAAGTCATCCCCTGTGCTCAGTGTGGTGACGTGGCCCATTGTCATTCATCCGTGTCTCTGCAGGCACATTGCAGACCTCTATACACTTTTGAGTAAACAAACTGTGAACCCAAGGTATAACTAGTATCTCATCCTGAAATATGTTGTTCCTGTTATCTCTCATTCAATCATTGCCATTATTTTGATTTTGCTCATAAATTCCATCTGTTCCAAAAAATCTTACCTCATCACCATTAGCTAAACTCCCATGAGGCATGTAGTTTTAGCAATTAAAATACATTTTTCAAATGGATGGAAGGCCTTTCTCCCGGCTAAATATACTTACCACTTGCCTGCTCTCCTGGAGAAATCATTTCCTAGTCCAGACAAGCTCTTCTTTTAAAGTTAGGCTTTTAAAAGGGAAAGTTTGGCCCTAATCACTAACAATCACTTACACAAATTAGTGAATTAGCACCTAAGAAAACGCTTTCTTCCTAACAGCAAGTCCCCTCCACTGAGATAACCTGATTTTAATGATAAGGGGAGAGTGGGCAGAAGAGGAAAATTGAAACTGAGGATAAGGGGGCACCTGAAATTGATGAAGGAGGAAACATTTGCAGGTGGCACGGCCCTGAGGAAAAACATCTGCTCCCCGATTTCTCCAAGCACTGGCCTTGGCTGATAGGTAGCTAGACAGTTGGATGTGCCCTGCAGTAGACAGTGGAAAGAAACAGAGCAGTGTGCAGGGTGTGCAAAGAACTGGATTCTAATCCTGCCTCATCCATTTACTAATTATGTGTAAATTTTGAGTAAATTATTTCATCTCTCTCAGCCTTACTTTATCAGCTGTAAAATAAGAACGATGATACCTCCCATATTACTTTGCTAGGACAACCATAACCAAACACCATAGACTGAGGGGCTTAAACAGCAGAAATTTACTTCCTTACAGTTCTGGAGGCTGGAGTTCAAGCTCAAGGTGTGGGCAGCACTGGTTTCTTCCGAGGCTTCTCTCCTGCCTCGTGGATGGCCATCTTCCCTCTGTGTCCTCACATGGTCTTCCCTCTCTGTGTCTTAATCTCTTCTTCTTATAAGGACACCAGTCATCGTGGATTAGGACCCATCCTAATGACCTTATTTTCACTCGGTTACCTCTTTGAAGGCTCTATCTTCAAATACAGTCACATTCTGAGGTCCTTGGGGTTAGTACATCAAAATATGAATGCAGAGGGGGCACAGTTCAGCTCACAACACCTGCATACTTATTTCTCTTGATTGTTACAAGCGTGAGGTAAGGTAATGTGTGTGAAAATAGCCAGAATTTAAGTGCCTTGGGGACAGGGATGGTGCTTTGCTCATGGTTGAACATTACAAAGCTCTGGCACAGAGCCTAACATGGGGTGGGTACTTAGCAAGTGTTGAGTATGAACATACCCACTTCACGTAAGCAAAGGTATTTGTTTGACGTACCAACTTACTAATCTCTGAAATCAACATGCCACCATCCGTATCCTTTTTGTCTCCTCAGCATCTCAAAGGAGGGCTCAGTCAACAGCAACCCATTAGTGCTGAATAACTGAAGCCTGGCGTGGGCCATTGCTCACGTGGAAGGCATCGGGGGCAGAAGGCGTTCTGCCAGGGTGCGTCTCTGCCACTAAGCACCCTGTTTGCGTTTCATCTCGCATGAATGGCTTCAAAATGTTCTGTGGAAGTGAACATGTTCTCTGGACATCTATGAACTGAGTTTGCTGGCAGTGTCTACTTTTGTTGTTCTTGACATGATGTTTGTATCTCTGGTTATGGATCTAAGACTGAAAAGTATTGTTTTCTCCTATTGTCCTTCCAGCTTCAGAGTCATAATATAACCAGTCACTGCCGCAACTCTGGCATTTCATTCGGGTGAGTGGGAAGAAGGAAAAGGACAATACTGGCAAAGTTTAAAAGCTTCAAGTGGTATACAAGCTAAAATAAGACTGTGTTGATCACAAAAGTAATTCTATATATCTTACCTTATATAGCAAGAATGTCAGGGTGAATGGAACAGGTTTAGAGAGTTCCATAATCTGTGCTTGAGAAGTGTGGGAACATTTGTCATATAAAGCCTTGCAACACGTTTTTAGCAACCAAATGCCATTGGCTATTATCTCATTTCAATTGGAAAAAAAAACCCAACCTAAATGTATATCAAACCAACAATTAAGGTCATATTAAAATGACATCGAACAATCATTTAATGAAATAAATTGACTAAAATAAGTCAGCCAAGCAAGAGTGGGATAATATGTAGGCAAATTGACAATCTGAGTGTCTGGTTTTTAACTTAAGATTGACCATGGTCACATGGAGGAGGCATGAACTAGCATTATCCTTCTATTCCACATGCATTTGGATGTTAACGACATCTACACCTTCACCATTCTTATGGGATCAGAAGATCATGTGAGTCTTCCATGATTACATAGCCCGGCACATGGATTCTCCATCATCATTGAAAGATGTTAAAACTGGGATCCTGTATCCCATTGATTAGATTTCACATCTATTTCAGTGAATCTTTATTCTTTTCTAGTTTTTTCTTATTTTGAATCTGATAGAGGAAACTGATTAGTTTTTCTCTTTCAACTTTAAAAGCCAAATGTTGCCGTCAGGTTTGTAAAAGTTCTAGACAAATGAGACAGAGCTGGTTGCTTGGGCAAGACAAGGACATGCTGGATGCATTACTGCCTAAAATTCTGTTCCTCAACTAAGAAAGACTGGGAATTCAAGATTGTGGGCTCTAAGGTTGAGAAACTTAGAAAGACTTGCTCACCTTCACAAAATCACAGTCTGCAATATAAACAAGGACCACTAATTTATTCATTTATGGAGAAATTTACCTGCCAAGCAGGAGGACAAATTATAAGTGAAAGCAAAGGGGGAGGCAGTGGCTTGAGGATAATTTTACCCTGGCTTACTTAGGTAAGGTTTGAAGAACTAGTCCCACGGCAGACACCTCTTCCTGACAGACCACAGCAACCTTTAGCTTTTGCTGCGTAACAAACGGTGAGGAATCAGAATTGGCCACCCCAAAATGTGTCTCTTTGGCTTGATCATTTTTAAAGACAAGAGACTCTGAAGGAAACTCTGACCTTCCCCCTAACTGCCTAAAGGAATTTAAGATAGAAGGCCTGTCCCAGAAAGGAGCTCTCACCATAACTATAGTATAATATAAACTAAGTGAGATAGGGAGGAACCCAACCAGGGCTTTTTAATCAAAGTCCTCTTCATCTCTGATTGTCTTTGCAAGGCATAGTCAACATTTGCTTTTCCATCTCCATGTCAATTGCCTGCCTCCCCTTTGAAGTCTCAAACCACTACCCTCAACATCCTTCTTTGTCTTTGGCTGAAGATGGTATTTAAGGTGGTGGCTTTGGCCATTTCAGCGAGTTACTCAGTTTTCCTGTGTTTCTCCCATGTACATGTGTTATTACACTTTGTTTGATTTTCTCTTATTATTCTGTCTCATGTCAGTTTAATTCTTAGGCCAGCCAGAAGCACCAAGAGGATAGAGGAACGGTTCTTCCTCCCCTGCAAAACCTTCCCAAAATTTAGTGACTTAAAATGACAACTACTCCATTTGGCTCATGATTCTCTGGGGCAGTTTGGGGATTCTTCTGGTCTGGGCCAACTCAGCTGTCCTCTGTTGGGTTCTCTCATACATCTGTGGTCATCTGGCAGGTCACCTGAGGGCTACATGATGTAGGATGGCCTCACTCACATGCCTGGTGATTGGCAGGCTGTTGATCAGGGCATCTTGATTATTCCCTACTATTTTTTATAATCTACCATATTCGCACTTAGAGGCTCTGATTATGAAAGAGCTAGATAACTATTTGTCAAATTCCACCATTCTTTCTGTCTCCCATATTTGTACACACCACGCTCACCATCTACCTTCTTTGTAACGTTATCCTTTCCAGAACAGGGGTGTGTATCAGAAACTACACTTTACCTTATTAATGATAGTCCTACTCCAGGACTGCTTCTCTGAGATCACACCCGGACTAGTTCACAAAACTCAGCCACTCATTTGGAAATACTCTTTTAGTTCTCCCATGGCTGGTTAATTTGGTTCACAAAACTCAGATATTCATTTAGAAATACTTTTTCACTGACTTTCATGGTTAGCTAACTTCCTCCATAAGGTGTGAATTTTACCAATGTGAGACTCAGAGACTGTTCATTGCTGTTTTTCTGTAATTCCTTGAAGGTCTGGAATAAGCAGAAACTTCACTGTTCTCTCCTTTACCAATCACGGGGCCAAAGTGGTTGATGGGTATAAGCAGAATTCAGAAAAATCATAACTGCCCTAGCCACACTCTTTCATTCCTCATGAAATATAGGAGTACATATCACCAAACATCTGAGCTAGTTCCTCTCGTTAAAAACCACACTGTTTGGAAAGAGTATAAAATTAACTGCTAAAAATGCCTGTCCTGTTCTCTGGGATAGTGGACGCTGAGAGATGTTAGCCTGAGGGAGACAGACCGACTCAGGGAAAAGAATTAATGGAAGCACATGGCTCCCACGGGCAGGAAATGCTTTGATAGCCCTTTTCCTCTTTTTGTCTACCGGGAGAGCCTGACAATGGACTCCACCTTGGAGCAGCTGCTCTCTCCCGGTGTGATGACCACAGCACATTTTCCTTGTCAGACTTGGAGTCTGCACCAGGAGTGCTCAGGAAGGGACACGCATGATGTTGGGGATCTGCCCTTGAGCCTCTGAGCTGCGCGATGGGTGGAGACCCTCATCCCTCAGACACACGTTGAATCCCTTTGGCACACGTTTCAGGAAGGCCATCTGCTTCTGTGGTTCCTCTGTCCTTTTGTTAGGACCCACCTGAATTTATAAAGAAATTACCAGAAGAACACTAAGCCTAAGGCAGTGCTCTTTTAAACCCTGTTGCTCAGTGCCATGGTCACCCTACCTGGACCTCTGTCACCGTCCACTTGAGGATTGTTGCTGTTGATGGAGTTCAGGGCCTTTGCCTCTTGCCCTTCAATGTGTCATTTACATTAAAGCTAGATTTAGCTTCCTAAAATGCCAGTCCACACACACAACTTCCCCAGTCAAAGCTTTCAAAGCCTACCCACTGCCTCCAGTATCTAGTCCAACTTCCTCAGCCTGGCATACAAAACACTTTACGATTCGGTCTCTCTTAACATCATACCCATAACGTGGACTCAATCAAAAAACATTTATGTAGCATCCATTATGGGCCAGATTAATTCCTACCAGCAAAGTGCTCTAAAGCATGCCCCTCACTCCCCTTTGACACACTGTCTTCATGGAATGCCCTCACCCTTACTGCTGCTTATATAGGTGCTACTCGTCCTTGTCCTGGATCAGAACTCATGTCTTAGGAAGCTTTTTGAGGCTTTAACTCATACCAGGCACAGCTAGACATTGTCTTCACCACCCATGAGTAGTGGCATGTTCTGCCTTTAATCGTCAGTGACCTCTTTATAAGTCAGTGGAAGTGGAAGTCTTATTTTCTATTGAGAAGGTGCTTAAACTGCAGTTTGTTGCTGATGATGTAATCAATAATCCCATGTTTTGTTCAGAGCAGAGAAACGGACTTAGGGACTGGGGATGCTAAGAGCCAGTGGAAGGGAAAAATGCTCAGGCACAAGAAAGGGAAGGTAGAAATGCCTGGCATTCAGTAAATAATTATTGAATAAATGAACAAATAGATAAATGATTGACGACTTTGTCTAGCTACAATATTGAGCTATAAGTAACTTAGGAATAAGCTATGGCTTCACTCTTAATGATTGCATAGCTACGACTTAGTTCAGTTCAATGATTTCTTGGTTCAGGAGATGCAAAGATGAATAGGTTCTGTTTTAAAATATTAGTGGTTGGGTTGAGGGAGGGAGGAGGGGAGGAGGGCAGACACATAAACAAATTATTATAACATAGGGCAGCAAGCACAGCAACAAAAAAATACACAGGATCACACGATAGCAGTAACTCAGAAGAGAAAGCCGTTAATTCTGCCTGGGGAAGTATTGATTGGCTGGAATTTGTTCATGCCCCAGTTTGATTGAAGATTACTGACTTCACTACAACCTTTTCTCACTCTCTGACCAGCCAGTCTGCCATCCATACCCTGCTCTGTGCTCCAATCACATTGCCCCAGGTTGCTGTCTTCCTACAGGCCCACACTCTGCTCCTGTGTTCTAGCCCAGTGCTTCTCAAACTTTGATATGCATACAAACCACCTGGGAATCTCGTTAAAATGCAGGACACTGCAGGGGTCTCAGCATGGCCTGAGACTGTGCATTACCAACAAGCTCCCAGATAATAATGCCAATGCTTCTGGTCTGCTAAGCCAGCATAGAACAGCAAGAGTACTGTTGCCTCCCTGGAACACCCTTTCCCCAACTTATTCAAATCTGCATCATCTTTTATGGCCTAAGTCAATTGTCTGCCCTATGAAGGTAGTTCCTAAGCTTCCGGCTTGCTCATCAGTGCTTTCTTTTCTGCACTCCCTGGTGGTATTTCCCTCCAAGTCTTTTCCTCCAATTTTCCCTAATTGTTAGCTTCTTGAGGAAAGGACTTGATCTAATTGCTCCAAACTCCAGAATCGTGTCTGTTACAGAATTGAGCCTTAATAAATAGTTGCACAGTTGAATTGGAGTTGAACTTGAAATATGATTGCATATGCAATAAATGTGTGTATGTCTGTGTGTATCCCCTATTCGATGTAAGCAGACCAGATCAGTTTAGTACTGTGTCTCCAGAAATTATAATAAAACATGGATTATAGTTATAAGGTTGGGGATAGTCACCTGCAATATAAACATAATGACAGTAAGACTTTTTTTTTAATTGAGGTCATAATAGTTTACAACATTGTGAAATTTCAGTTGTACATTATTATTTGTCTGTCACCATATAAGTGCTTACCTTTATCTTTTGTGCCCACCCCCAGTCCCCTTCCCCCTGGTAACCACTGAACTGTTCTCTTTGTCTGTGTGTTTGTTTATCTTCCACAAATGAGTGAGATCACATGATGTTTGCCTTTCTCTGTCTGGCTTATTTCACTTAATGTAATACCCTCAAGGTCCATCCATGTCGTTGCAAATAGGACGATTTTGTCCTTTTTTATGGCTGAGTAGTATACCATTGTGTGTGTGTATATATCTTCTTTACCAACTCATCAGTCGATGGGCACTTAGGTTGCTTCCATGTCTTGGTTGTTGTGAATAACGCTGCAATGAACATAAGGGTGCATAGGTCTCTTTGAATTGCTGATTTCAAGTTCTTTGGATAAATACATAGTAATGGGATAGCTATTTTTGATTTTTTGAGGAATCTCCATACTATTTTTCACAGTGGTTGCACCAGCTTGCATTCCCACCAGCAGTGTATAAGGGTTCCCTTTTCTCCACACCCTCTACAACATTTGTTATTTTTTGTCTTGGGGATTATAGCCATTTTATTGGGTGTTAGGTGGTATCTTAGTGTAGTTTTGATTTGCATTTCCCTGATGATTAGTGATGTTGAGCATCTTTTCATGTGCCTATTGACCATCTATATATCTTCTTTGGAGAAATGTCTGTTCATATCCTCTGCTCACTTTTTGATCAGATTATTTTTTTGTTGTTCAGTTGTGTGAGTTCTTTATATATTATGGAGGTTAACCCCTTGGGCAAGACATTTTCTTTCTTGTAGGACACCGAGTCCACAAAGCCCAGGCTTCTGCCTTGCACATAGTAAAAAATCAATAAATATTTGTTGAGTGCTAAATGAACAGAGACAGAAGGTACTGAATTTCAGCTCTGTGAATAATCACAATGTTAACCCCTAGAAAATCAAGTAATTAAAGCCATATTAAGATCTTCATTTCTCTGGCCTAAAGTAAAAACAAACAAACAAACAATATTCCAGGCATTTCCATTCAAGAAAAGAAGGGCCAAAATAATCTGAAAATCTTCCCCCATAGTGAATACACATTAAATATATTTTTTCTCTGAATGTATCTTCAGATATAGCAAGAAAACAAAATCTAAGACATTTTTCCATGTGAATTCTCTTTTCCCCTAAAATATCAGATTGTTTTAGATCAACAAAAGGCTTTGTTTTTTTTCCATTAAATATCAAAAAAGTCACTTAATTGCAAACATAAAAGCTTTTTGCTTGCCTCGCCCTTCAATTTTGCTGATGAGGAAGATTTTGCAGCCTTACTTGGTACCAAAATAGCTCTGTTTTGCTGACCATTATCATCTTCACAGGGCGGAGCAATGATAATGAACTTAGAACACAGGAAGTTTACCATTCCACAGGATTAAAATAGAATTTCTTATTACAAAGATACCTCTCCCACAAAGAAAGCAAGTAGAATTTCTATTTTCTTGAATTTCTTGACATTACTATGCTGTATTAGTATATTAAGATATTCATACAATTCACACTTGAGAAACATTGCTTCCCTGTATATTTTTACTTGAATTATTCCTTGAAAATAACTCAAAAGTTTCCATTGCCTATTAATCATTTTGGTCACTAAGGCTTAGCTGAAGCCACTGTTATAAATAATAAGCTTTTAGGACTCCACGTTTTTCTCTAAAGAATTCAGTGGTAAAATTATTTTTAAACGGTGATTTCAGATAGGAGATGAGCCAGGAATAACATTTGCTGAGTGCCTACTGTAAAATTGGCTCAGTAGAAATGGAATCTTATTCCATCCTCAGAATAATCCTTGTAGGTATCTATTGTCATTCCCATTTTACAAATGAGGAAACTTGGGACCACAGAGGAGCAACTTGCCCAAGGTCTCACCTAGCAAGCATGGGAAGCAAACATCGACTTGTCTTCGTGACTCCAAAGCACACATACTTTCCTCTGCACCAAAATGCCTTTAGAAAGCTACTATCTAGTTTATTAAAATGTTATGTCTCTGGGTAAAAAGTGCAACATGCAAGGATGTCTGCATCTTGGATAATACAACTTTACTTTTTTCATCCTTCAATAAATATTTACTGGATTTCTACTATGTAATTGGCTTTGTGCTAAGTGCTAAAAATAGAGATAGAACATAGTGGTGTCAGGAGAGAGAGACAATCCAAAGACAAATGCAATTCGAAATTGCCAACATTCAACCACTTTTGAGTTACAAAAATGTCAATTTCATAAGATATATACTAAAGCCTGTCATCCATTAAAAAGAATTGCACACTTTATTCCAACTATTCTAACTTAATATTTTAGAAAGGAAAACATTTCCATGTTATTTCTCAACATTTTGATTATATTGGATATGTAAATAAACTGTTTCTTTTGGTTAAATGGAAGCCTATATCCCCCTGAGAACATGGCACTCAGAGCAGAACAGGACTCTGCATGAGCCCACACTCTGAATTTCCATCCTGGCTCTGTCACTCACTAGTTCTGTGACATTGGACAAGTCATTTAACCTCTCGGCTTCACTTTCCTTATTTAAATAATAGAGAGACTTTCACCTGTTTCGGAGGCTCGTTCTCCAATAAATGAGTGAATGAGCACTTGTTCAACAATTTCCACCCTTCCTGCTCCCAATCCCTTGTCCTGATTTAAATTTGAAGACATTGGAACAGAAACAACCAACTTCTCAAGTTCCAAATACTTCAATTTTCTTCTTTTACTATTATTAAAATTTCTTCTAAACTTTTTTTGTAATATTACCATTGCTCTAGGGGGGAGAAAAAGGCAGTTTGATACCATGCAAAATATTTTTCAAAGATCCTTTCTTTGGCACTGTTGGAGTCAGTCTCAAACTGACTCACCCATTGCCAGTCCCAGGGCTTCCCTGAGAAATGCACTGGGATCGTGGAGGTCCTCTCTGCAATGCAGGACTGACATCACAGAGCCACACCAAGCTGCTCATGGCTGAGATCCCTCCCAAGTAAGTCTGATACTGCACTCAAGGCGTCTCCGAAGCTAGCAGGAAATGATTCAAAACCAGGGCTAGCCAGAACAAGTGTGGCCGTTTCCTGTGTGCATAAGATGATAAAGGGCTTGCATCATGGACCTTCCCTGAATAGCCTCTCCGTGATTCAACAGGTTCCAGATATTGTGAGATAACGGATATCTTTTGCGTGGTGTGCTTTTGTAGTCTCCATCTGAGGACAAGCGGTACCCAGGAGTATAAATACTCCACTTTCCTACACCTCCCCCTTAATGTTTAAATGAGATGAAGCAAACTCAGTTTAACTAATATACATGCAGTTCTTACATATTAGTACATATGTAGTCAGATACTGTCTTAGGCTATGGGTATAAAGCTGGGTTTGTAGGAACAAACATTAGTCACAAATATAAAGAAACATGTCATTTCAGAATGTGGTAATGGGTCTGAAGTACAGGGTGCTATGACAGAGAATATCAAGGGAGATCTAAATTACATCGGTCCTTAGTGAGAAAGATATTTGTTAAGTGAGATCAAAATGATGTCTCAGGCAAGTGAAGAGTGGGAGGAAGAGGCAGAAGGGCTTGGGTGTGCAAAGAGCCTGGGTGTGTGCAGGGTCTGGATGTGCAAAGGCCCTGAGACAAGAGAGGTGACTTGGTCGCTTAGAGGAGTAGAGAGCAAGCCCGGTGCCTTAGGTCACGCTCATGCTGTTTGGATTTTATTCTTATAGCAAACAAAAGTCAGTGTTTCAAAGAGAAGGATGGCAAAATGGATCCATATTTTAAAAATCTCACTGTGGTTGCTGAGTGGAAAGTAGGTAAGATAAGGGGCAAGAGCAGACGTGGAGAGAATAAGAGAAAATGCTGGCAATGAGCATAAAGGGAAGCCTTAATCAATCATGTGGAAGAAGTGGCTAGAAGGGCAGAATGGGAAAAGAATATGTCAAAGAGAGAGTAGCTGTGCAAAGACCTTGGGATATAGCAAAAAAGGTCAGCAGGGCATGAAGCCAGAGAGGTGGCCTCAGCAATGACTTGTGGCAGTTAGAGGATAGGAGTGGTGGGGAGGTGACATGCAGACTGATGGTGAGCCTCATACTTTCTTGTAAGCTCTAGAACAGATACCCTCATTGTCTTCCTTACACCCAATGCCACACTGATCAAATAGAAGCAAATCTGGCTCATGGTGCAGCTCTGACTCCCACCCAAAAATTCACCATCCAATTCGCTGTGGCCCTGACCCCCATCAGCCGCCATGTACCCTATGGTCAAGCAGTAACACTTGGACGTTCAATGCCCAAAAGTATACCCTTTGACAGTTGGGTCTTCGGAGGGAGCAACCATATGTGAATAGCAGGGACTCTTCATTGTTCTCTACAGATCAATGAATATGCCTCCTTGGTCACTCATGGAAAGAGCTGATCTTACTGAGGAACACTTGGCCCTTTGAATGTGATTTGTAAGACAGAGATGACTCTATTCGTCAAAGGTCTCCCTATGACCAAATTTGGCCTCTGAGAACCGGTCAGAAACATTTCATATGAGTCATGCCTGTTTGCCTCATTTTCTGTCATTAGTTGTTATGGAAACCACACAACACAGCTTAAGGGTTCAGAATTCCTGCAGTTAGCCTCAAACTTACCGGTGGTTTACACAGCAAACAAGTTTGCTTACTTTGTTAATCTTTAGCTACTTCCTGCCCTGTTCAAATGGGAAGCTGAAGAACTCAATAGTGCCTAGAGCCCATGCTGCTCTTTTCTCTTGAATCAAAATAATAGACAGGCCCTGTGTGCTGCCCTGAGGATGGTACGGATCTTTAGAAGAGTTCCCAGCTACTTCCTGGGTTATCTGATCATTAGATCAAAGCTGCTCCCTTGCTAACACAGAAACTGCGCATGTGAAAGGAATTAAAGAATTCTTCACACTGTCTTTTTTTGGGTTCCTCCCAATCTCTTGGCAAAATCTCCAGTCAAATCTTACTAGCCATCGGGTTTACTTTGGGAAGTATGCACGTCAGAGAGACGCTTGACAGATTTTTGCTACTTAGACTTCTTTGATGATATCTACGCATCTCTGAAACTCAGACACAAGAAGGATTTATGTTCATAGTGCCTCCTGATTATTCAAAGACCCATGGTATGCTTTGTGGCTTCTTCAGCAAGGAATTTTAATCAGACAGATCTGGATTCATAAAATAGTGATATTAACATCTATACCACAGTTGTTATAAAGAGTAAGCAAGTTAAATGGGCAAATTACTTAGAATAGTTTCTTACCCGTAGTAGGTAATCGATGTGAATTACCTTTCCTTTTCCATTAGACTAGCTGCTTTGTGGCCATTTTGCTGCTTACTAGCACTTCAGTTCCACGTGGACAGGACAAATAGTGAACTAAGAGAACGCAGAATAATGAAAAAGAAAGATCCAACAGTTAGGAGAGCCTGAATGCCATTACAGTGGCCAGCTAACTTTAGCTATACGATTTAACTCAGGCAAGAAACTTAGCTTCTGTGAACTGTGACCATAAACTGAAGGTTGGAGTAAACAATCCTGAAGCCAGGCATTTTGAGCAACATGTATGACTACTAGCCCCAATGAATTTATGTTTACCTTTAAAAAATTGCACAAAAGAAAGAGAAAAGGTGAAGAAGAGATGAACATGGAGGACCGTGACAGATAAATTTGGTGGAGTGGACAAGTCAAATTATAATTCAATTTTCCCGTCATCTATAGCCCATGCATGCTGATGAGTCACAGTGACGATAATAAATTCAGTTTGACTGACTTATGCCCTCTCACCTTGTGGGAACTCGGTCTCTTTCGACGTCACACGTTTCTGTGAACCTGCCGTGTTTCACCTGTGCTCCCTGTAGTCTCTCACGTCCATCGTTTCATATTTCTCGCTAATGTTGGCCACCTGTGAGGTCACATAGGGGAGGTCATTCCTCCCTTATAGTGGCATTCTGTGTGAGAACACTTGTGTCCACATTCTTGGGCGAGGCAGCGGGCAGGGGCGGGTGTTTCCTCCTGGTGTTTCAAACGCAGCCACTGCAGGTGAAAGCTGAAACAGTGTTGCTGAGTTCCAGCAGGCCTTGTTGGGGCCAGGCCCATGCTGCACTCTGCATAGTTAGGGGAAGAACAGCCTCTACCTTATCCCTTTTAACAATGTAGCACTTGGACATCCAGGTGAACTCTTGGGCCCTGTGGCCTGTGGTTTCTCAAGAAAAGCGCTGTTTATTGCTTCTGTCTACAGACCTCTCTTGTAGAGCTCAATACCAGTCCATGGGGCCAGAAGGGGGACAAATACTATCTTCGACCCACCTGTTCTGGTTCTTCCTCTCTTCTAGACCCAAATGTTCAGGAAAATTAATCCTTGAGGGTCTTGCCCATCATTTAGCAACCATGTTCAGATAGGTCAGGATATCAACTTGACTTCAAGCTAGGACCTTCCACTAAGGAAAGATAGAACTTATTTAGGTGAAAAGGAAATTCTAGCTGATGAACAGTAAGAAAATATCATAATGGGTTTGAGAACTTAGGACTGAAATCCTGAAAGATAATAAGAAATAGGGCCAGATTAGCAGAGATACCAACTGCTAGGCCGGGGAGTTTATAATAAATCTGATGCGCTATGTATGGAGTCATTGTAGAAATGAAGACAGAAATAGTTGAAACTCAAGTCAATTTCTACATTCTATTTTCTTAAAGTTTAATGACTTAGAATTAAATCCAAATCTACTGCGTACTATTGTGTACCTTTGTGCAAATAATGTACCCATTTTAAGCATCAGTTTACTCCTCTGGGTTACTGGGATAATCTACCTTTGTTAAGAGTTGCTGTAAGGAATAAATCCGATGGTATCTGTAAACTCGGTTGGTACAGAGTCTAGCGCACAGCAGGAGTTCAATACGAGTCCTTTTTTTTTCTCCTTAGTAGAAGATTAAGGTAACATTGTTTTCACCTTAAAAAAACAAAAAACCACTTTTAAAAACCAAATTTAAGAATTGCCTATATATTTTAATTGTTCATTTATCCATGATGTACAGCATCAATCATGAGAACAATTTTACTGTTAGAACTTGAGTTAAAAGGAGAAATGGCAAAATTAATCTTCTGACCCAAAGAGCTTTTTTTCTTTCATTCTCTGATGCATTATACCTAAATCCAGATTGGGTATATTACTGAAATGCAACAAATAAAAATGTTAACAAAGATATCTTCCCTTTTAATGGATGTTGTTAGGGATGTTGTTAGAAAATGAGTTTATCACATTCACTTCTTCTGAGCTGTTACTATATTACTTAATTCAATGTGTTCTCTGAGTTTTTCCCTCTAATTTATACACAAAAATCATAGATAAAAAACAGCATTATTGAAATCTAATTCACATAACATACAATTCTCTGATTTAAGGTATAAATTCCATGATCTTTAGTATATTCACAGAGTTGTACAACCATCACCACAATGAATTTTAGGAGATTTTCATCGCCTCTCAAAAAACTTTCACACCCTTTATCAGTCACTCTCCTTTCCCTCCCCACTCGGCTCTCCTAGCCCTTGGCAACCATGAATCCACTTTCTGTGTCTATGGGTTTCCTTACTTTGGATTGTCGTAGAAATGGAAATATACCACATGCGGTCTTTTGTGTCTGGCTTCTTTCACTTCGCATAATGTTTTCGAGGTTCATCCATGTTATAGTATGCATCAGTACTTTATTCCCTTTTATTGCCAATAATATTCCATTGTATGGATATACTACATTTTATTTATCCATTCATCATTTAATGGACATTTGGGTTGTTTCCAGCTTTTGGTTACTATGAATAATGCTGCTGTAGAATTGTAGAATTTTAAACTTAGAAAGTATCACATGGTTTATCCGGTGCGTTCCCTCTCAACTTACAGATATGCTAAAGAAGCATCAGGAAAGGTAGGTAAATAGGCCATGTCTCACTGCTCTTCAGCACAAAACTTTAGCTAGAATTCAGATCTTCTAATTATTTTATGACTGCGTTTCCTCCCTCCATCAATAGTTTGCAAAGTTTTGGAAAGAGAGCCTTGTGCTAACTGTTATAATGAATGCAATGATAGATAAGAGCCATCCTCTGCACCCCCGGCAATATATAATTCACTGAGACGGTGATTGTGTCTGATTTTACTCATCTCTGAAACACTTATCTTACTGTGGAGCACATAATGAGTCTATAACAGGGAACAGTGTAATTGGTGCATTGAAAGAGCTGAATTCACCAGGTATAAACATACAAGCAACTTCGCGTTTGATTTTTATTTTCCCCTTAAGCTTGTTCATTGTGGTAGTGTTTTTTGTTCCATACTCCTAGATAAAAACTTGGATAGGCCCCCCAAAGTTAAAAGCCCTAGAGTTTCTTTATGCCACAAAACAGTCTCAACTCAGTCCTTTGAATGCTGAAGCCTTGCAATGGTGACAGGTTCCATCTTCACTGGAAGCAGAGTTTTCTCTCCCACCTAAGGCTGCAATAGGCCAGCAGCACACAAGGGTTAGGGAGAGACAGTCCCGGGGAAGTGGAGTATTCCCACGTGCTGTTATAGGGTGGCCCTGTGCTCTCTGGGGCTGGCAGGGGACTCCACACCTCTTCCTTTCGTGGTTGCCATTGCAGGCTCTTTAGATAACCTCTCTGCCACATCACTGGGGGGCCACAGTTCCCTTGACACGGACAATTTGCATTTTTGTGACTTGTCACTTTCTTCTTCCTTAGCCACTTAGGTGGTTTCGGCTTCTCTCTGTTGAAGCCAGATCGCTCCTCCTGGTGGCCCAATTGGAAAGTTACAGATATTTTTTTTTTTTTAATAGCTAGACCACTCTGGTTCATTGGAAATACTCATGTGTTCTTCTCCCCAAAGAAGGTCAAACCCAGCTCATCTCTCAGCATCAGGCAGCCATTTCCTATTTTACCCTTTTTATTTCTCAGACCAGTTGATTCTGTCCCTCTCCCCCGGGCTACATCCTGTAGGCCACACGTATTTAGCACGCTAACTAGTTTCCTTAAAGTTCTTCTCTTGATTTGAGACCGTAGAAGAATGCTCCTCCCACCCGGGTGTTTATATGTCTGAGGTTACAGCTCTCTCCATGGAAATACTCCTGAATATCCTTTCTCAAGCCTTTTACTTTAAGTACAGGCAAGTGGTTCAAGAGGCATGGATCTGCTTTAAAAGAAACAAAATTAAAATATTTGAAATTTTGCATCTTGGTTTGTTACTTTACCTTGAACTATCATAGCTACTGTGTTTTGGTGCCTCAAATGTAATTTCCAATTTAACATCTGGTTACACTTCTAAATTGTCTAGAAGGCAGGGTGATGCAATAAAAGAAACACCAGTCTAGGGTGATACTAGCATCATGTTTGGAACTCAACTCCACACTAAATGCCCTGCTAAATAATTTGTAAACATCATCTCATTAACTTCTTGTAACAATTCAATGATATAGCTATTTTGATCTTCATTTAATATAGAAAGGAATTAAATCTTCATAGGTTATCATTTAGAATGACATGCTGAATGTACCATATAGTTAGAAGGAAGAAACAGAACACCACCACACCACCCCGCCGAATGCCTTAGATAACAGAAGCAAATACTATCTTACATAGTGGTTACTCCAGAGGTAGGGCAACTCCAGTGTTAGTCAACTTAATGGCTCAAAGATGTGCCAAGAATCTGGGTTCTTTCCATATTTCCATTCTGCATCCTTGGTACTTGAGCCCATCCTAGGCTCATTCCCTTTCATGATCAAATGTTTGCCACATTTTATGAATCACATCCAATAAGACAATGCTTAGCAAAAGAAGAGCCATTTTTTCCCTTTAGGAAAAACTTTTCTTAAATCCTCGCTCCGGCAACTAAGCAAAATGGTGTTCTGCAGCAAGGAAGACAGTGGAAGATGCAATCCAGGTGTAGCGTGGACACCATGAACCACAAGGGCTTAAGTAACCCGCCTCAGGTGAAAGAGTGGGACGTGAACCCAGGTTTGTTTTGCTCCAAAGTGTATGCTCTCGTGCAGTGCTCTACAGTATGCTGTGTAGCCTATACATCCAGAAGGATAGGTAATTTGGGTTACAGTTCTTGCTGTTATGACACTTTAAGTGAGTATTAACTTCTCAGATCCTCAGTTCTCTCACCTGTAAAATCGGAGTCATGTTCGTGTGATGGTCCATTTGCTTTTTAATTACAGTGGGACTAATAGCACTTTTCGCCATCCTTTAAAATAAGAAGTATCTAAGAGTACATGACTTTAGGTCTTCAAGAAGACGCCATTGTCTTGTAAGTAAAAATGCCTATGTTTCAATTATTATTATTTTATGTGTACTTTCTGTGACAAATTACTACATAATGTTGCCAAATAGCTACTCAGAAGATTTAAATATTTACTTCTAGAGACAGCAGTTTTGTGGTGGATGAAACGAATCTCCAAAGTGGATGGATGTATCAATCAATCAAAATGGACATACGGAGAGTGAGGAGAAATTTGGCTTCAGCAGGCTCACACTGTGCTGACTACCATCACCTAGGCCTGTTGCCAAACTTAAGCTGCACTCTTGAGAAAATGCTCGAAGGAGTGCCAAGCGTGTAGCCAGTGAACCACTGAGTCAGACCATCTGAGAATACTACTTTTTAGTTACATTTCTGCTAATGACCTGATCATATTCACTGGTTTGGCTGAACTTTTAGTGTATAGAGGTGTTTGCCCAATTATGGGTGAGGACATGGTTGAAACAACCTCTTATTTCTAGCCAGATCTTTCTTTTAAGCTGCTAATTTCTATATCAAGCTGAAGAGTTCATAGTGTAATTCTCAAATTCATAAATCAAGAAAAGAACACTCAAACATCCAAAATAAAGCTTTTAGTTGTAACTAGAAGTATAGAACCCCTACTTATCATTCACATCTCATCCATTTTCTCAGAAAAGTCTCTCTCACTGTCCTAGTCTTCATGAAGTCTGTCTGTTGCACACTTTCTCTCTCACCATACTCATCATACTGTGTAATTGTATGTGCATTTGTGCCACTCTTTGTCTACTGCCTGACACTTCACATCTTTGTACATATCAGTAGGGCAATGACTGTGTGTCTCTTTTGTCCACCATTAGATGGGCAGGCACGGCACATGGTGGGCACTCAATGAGTATTTGTTGAATTAATGAAGGACAATGCACTGCATTTCTGGAGTTTGGAGATGCAACCTTTGTTATTTCTCAAGAAACCCACAATCTTTTGCAAAAAGAAATTGCTGAGATGTTTTACAACTTCTCTGCTAAAAGAGAGTTGCCTGTCTAATGAATTTAGAAAGAGTTTAAAACAGTTGAGAGTGAAGAAATATACTATACTATTAAAATAGTATATTTTTAGTATATTTTATATAAATAGTATACCATTTTTAATTCCTGAATATAAAGTTAATATTTTAAGATAAGATCAGAATGACAATGAACAAAAATTTCTAGACAATTCAAAGAAATTATTTGATATTTATTTGTCATGAGCTATAGGTTTGTGAACTAGAATCCTAGCATACTGGGGACACTAAGCATCTTTAAACCCCTTATTTTACGAATTAAAAATTTCAGTATAAGTAAGTGAGTTGATCTGATCCCTACTAAGTGTCAGATTGAGCAGGGAATACTAATCCTAGGTCTCATAATTCTTAGTCCAATACTTATTTTCCTTTTGCTACACTTTTAAGAGAAATTGCTCTGAGGACATAAACCTATATTATTTTGTCATCCAATTACATCAAAGGGTCAGAAACAAGATACTTTATTGATCTTATTGTAAATAGTTAGAATTTTAAAAATGACATTTTTAGTAAAATTAATTTCTCTACTTCAAAGGAAAACTTATATTTTAACTTCAGAATTTAAAAAATGTTGCTATAAACTGTGGTATAGCTATTAAGTGGAATATTATCTAGCTTTGAAAGAAATGAGCTTTCAAGCCACAAAAGACATGGAGGAAATTTAAATGCATATTTTCAAGTGAAAGAAGCCAATTTGAAAAGACTGCATACTATATGGTTCCAGCTATATGACGTTCTAGAAAAGGCAAAACCATGGATTTGATAGTGGCTGCCAGGGGTTGGCGGGGAGGAAGAGATGAACAGGTGGAACACAGGGGAGTTTTAGGACCCTGAAAATATTCTGTGTGATGGTGTAATGGTGGATACATATCATAATACACTTGTCAAAATCCATAGAATGTACAGCACCAAGAGTGAACCCTAACGTAAACTATGAACTTGAGATAACAATGATGCATCGTTGCAGGTTCATTGATTGTAAGAAATGTACTACACTGGTGCAGGATGTTGATGTTGGGAACGGCTGTGCATAAGTGGAGGGAGAGGGCATGTGGCAATGCTCAGTACTTTCTACTCAATTTTACTTTGAACCTAAAACTGCTCTAAAAATTAGAGACTATTAATTATAAATAAAAAAGATAAATATTGCTCATTCTTTTTGTTTTCATTAGTGGTCATCCCCATATTGCAGATCAGTTTATGGAGTGCACTGCTTTAAGATAGCATGAAGCAGCATCAGACGGAAGAGCCTCAGAGTCAAATCATGGCCAGCACTTAGCTACGCAGGCTGTACACTGCCCCACTCCATGGGCACCATTAACTCAGAGCATGATGTGATTGGTCTCCTCTAGAGTTTTGCAACATGGCAGCCCTTGTTCAAATACATCCTCTGTTAGACAACAGACTGTATGACTCTGGTCAATATAGTTACCTTTAAATACTTGCTGTCTCATTTCCTGTAAAATTGGGATAATATATACTTCACAGAGCATATGAAGAGATGTCCCTAAATGAATTGTTTCTATGTGGGGCAGAGACCTATTAAGACAAGCAATGTCCACTCGAAAGTTTGTCAGGTATGTGATTTACCCATTAGGGTAAATCCTTCAGGTTTCCTCCTTAGGCTTGAATTGGAAACTTCTTGGAAGAAGAGACTCAAATTATCTGTAAAACAAACAAAAAAAGGCTATGTTTGATAAGCTGTATCATCAAGAATAAGGACAGAAAGCAATATTCGAAGTGGGATTCCAGTTGCCAGTGTAGAAGTCTGAACTACAGACCAGGGACCAAGAGTTCTAAGCCATGCTCTAACTTCTCTGTTGTTTGTTACTTCTGATGTTTTCTGTTGCTTTTTCTTGTAGAGAGTAGCAGTATTTATCTCAGTGCCTGCTTTAGGAGAGTTGAGCACATGATCAGCCCATCTTGGAGAGAACAGACCCACAAAGATTAGGTCCTGGTAGCCTGGAAAGAGAAGGGAAGCAAGCTCAGTAAGAGGCAGTCGTGTCTGCAGCTGAGAAGAAAGAAGCGCGTTGGTAGCCATCCTGGTTCTAAGAAAGGAAGGGCCACGGCAGCTCAAGCCACAAGCATATGGAAGTGCCCGACACTCAGTGAGGTCTCAGTAAAGACAATTTCCTTCCCTTGGAAGACAATATTATCAAGTTTCTTAGAAAACGCTTTTATTTCTTCCTAAAAATTATTTGTAAATATAAGATAAAGCTCCTTGGTTTTGGTAATGTCCCAAATACAGTTTTATATAGTGTTTTCTCTGACTCTTCAGAATAATGGAGCAGAGTTGTGTTATCTACAATCCAGTGGCAAATATTGTTTAAAAATTAATCCAATTGGAGGATAGATTTAGTGACTGTTTGGAGTTGAATTCTTTTAGTGTAATCAGCTCACACTGGAGAGAGAAGCAAATCCGCAGCGTGAGAAAGATAGTGTCTTTCTTGGTTGGCTCAAAAGCTCAGAATCCTCCCTAATTATCAGCTAAGGAAGTGTCGAAAGGCAGCCTCTCTTCTCATCCCGGTCTCAAGGAACTTTATTTATTATGCAGATATTTCTTTCCTAGGAGAGATGATTATTTGTTTAAAAAGACGTCCTGCTAGGATGAATTCTGCTTGGACTAACTGAGCAAGTAAAAAGTAAATCCATACAATTTTATCAAAGACTTAAAGCAAGATTTGCCAAAACTAATTTACCCACAGATAACCAAGAGTTAACTATAATAGAAACACTATGTTGAGTAACCTCCAAATTATTGCAAAAATCATTGAATAATATTGGTATGGGTGCCATTCAGTCCTTACCACTGGGTGAAATCTCAACTTCTTTTATAAACAAAAAAGGAAAACTAAGACTAGAGAATTTCAGAATCTATCAAATCTGTATTGATTCTCAGGAACCTGGAGCAGGCATGGATTTTAATATGAGCCAAACCATGACCCTCAATATGAATCCTGTCCTCCTTCAATCCACAAACACTTTTTGACGATAAATACATTCTTAAGGACATTTGTCCAATTAACAAATATTTACTGAACTCTACTGCACACCAAACACTGTGTTGGAAACTAGGATAGATACAGTTGTCGGTTAAGACCAACTCCATCTCTTCTTGTGGAACACTTATCTTTCTTGGAGAGACAAACAAAAAACAAGTAAACGGACTAAAAACAATAAAGCACGTATACATTGTGATTTATGAAGTTAATAAACAAGGAACTAACATTAAAAGCGAGTCCAGGGGAGGTCGTTCTGATGATTTGGCCTTTCAGAGATCTAAATTATCAGAGGAAGCTGAGATTCAAAGGAATTTCTTAGGTAAGTAAAAGGATAATTTTAACGATAAATCATAAGTTAATTTACACAATTCTAAAAAGTCTCTTAAGAGTGTGCTATCGGGTGACAATTCTTAAACTTTAGCGTGTGTCTGGTCATCTCCTACAGGTATTGTTGCAACACAGATTCCCGGGGTCCACCTTCAGAGGTTCTGATTTAGTAAGTCTCAGGTAGAGTCTATAAATTTGGGTTTTTAACAAATACCCCGATGCTGCCGTTGCTGTTGGCGTTTGGACCACACTTTGAGTAGCACTGTTGTAAGCCAAATGCTTTTTGTCAACAATTGCACAGAAATATGGGTTAACAAAATTGGCATATTTTACACTTACATTAACATAGCTTATGAAACATTTGCATATATGTTATCTCATTTTATCTGTATAAGTACCATATGAGCAAGAAAGAGGAGTTGATTTTATCTCTGTATCACTCATTCAGTCATTCATTCATTCAACGCATATGCTTTGAGATTGCACTAGGGGATCAGCACTATACAAGGTGTGCTGGGGACATGGTGGTGAGCAAAATGGACATACAGCTCAGAGTTTAGAAGAACAGGAGGACATTAAGCCATTATCACATAACATATATGATAGTTCTAAAATATATATAACAATCACATTATATAGATGACAAGTGGCATGAAGAAAAGGTTTTAAGAGAAAATAAACCAGAAGGAAACTATTTTACATTACAAGGTCCAGAGATGCCTCTCTGAAACTTCCAGGGTTATGCAGTCAGTAGGTGAGAAAGCCATGGCGGTCTCAAATCCCAGTGCTGTTTCCCCTCCACCACGCTGCTTCTCAAGATGCACAAGGTCAAGGAATCACAAAGTCAGGAAAAGGATAAGGCCCTCTGATCAGGAAGTGCCCCTGTCTGGGACTGAATCTAAGGAAGACCCACACCCGCTGGATGGGCCTCACTATGTACAGAGATCTACCCAGAGCAAGGCATCACACAGAGCAGCAGACACATTGTCAGTGAGTTCATGGTCTCCTACCTCCTCAGGAAGCACTCATCCAAAATGCCATCAAAAGAGGGAGGAAACTAGAATTCTTTTTGAGATTCTACCACATATTAGGCACATTTTCTGCTACATTGGTGCTTATCGTTCCCTTTATACAGTTCTCAGGTTCACAGAGGTTTAATAACTTCGCCAATATCACACATCTTGGTAGAAATAAGGTGAAAACCCATCGTTGTCTGACAATAAAGTCAGTCTGACTGGTAGCTCTAAGTCAAGTAGATTCAGAGTTCTAGGGGCAAGACAAGGACTGCCAAGGGAACTGGCTTTGCGGTAAACTCTCGCAGCTGATGCAAGCATTAGATGCAGACAAGTTTGAGCATTTATTTTAGGGCTTTTCAAGAATATTTGAACCAAATCACAAGGATGTTCTTAAAAGTGATGTTGAGACCAATGGATAAAGAATTTGATCCAGCAAATCTGGAGTTTGGCCCTGATATATACACATACGTACGTACACACGTGTACACACATGCACATATATATGCGTATATGTATATATATACGTATTTTTTTTTAAGATTGGGACCTGAGCTAACAATTGTTGCCAGTCTTCTTTTTTTTTTCACTTCTTTTTCTCCCCAAAGCCCCCCAGTACATAGTTGTATATTTTAGTTGTGGGTCCTTCTAGTTGCAGCATGTGGGACGCTGCCTCAGCGTGGCTTGATGAGTGGGCCCATGTCCATGCCCAGGATCCGAACCAGTGAAACCCTGGGCCTCCGAAGCAGAGCGGGCAAACTTAACCACTCGGCCATGGGGCTGGCCTTCATATATGTATTTTTCTAACTAGTTTCCTAGGTCATCCAAAGGTCAGTTAGGTTCTGTTCCACCAATTTGGCTGTTATTAAGCCTGAGGGCAGAGCAAGAAAGCAGGTCAATATGGCTAGAACAAGTATAGGAATAGAAAATAAGGAAATGTTTTAACATTTTCATGATAAACTTATTATTTCAATAATAAACTTATTTCAGTAAACATTATGTCATATCATACAACTCATTTGTTCAAAAATTTCATGCTTATCAAACTTAGAGATAACATTTTTGAGAATGCTTGAGACTGGGAAAGACTGCCCTAGCTACTATCTCTCAATTCTCTTGTCATCCTGACGAATCTGTCTCTATAAATTGATTTTTTAATGCATTTTGTCCCTGGGACTTTATCTCTTACAACCTTGTTACCCTTGAACGTAGCGGCTGAGGCCTGGCTGCAGCGCTGTGGTCTCCATGATCTGAGGCATGGTGGATAGATAGGCTTGAGGAAAACCTCAACGAACCCTCCTTGTTCACTCCTACGGCCGTGGAATAAGAAGAGGATGCTAAGGAAAAAGCAAGCTATCAGAGAATGTGTCAAAGTTCTCGCAAATAAAATAGCTGATTGCAAAAATGAGAGAATCTTATGGAAGAATTAGAACATTAAAATTGAGGAAATTTCTCAGAAAACAATAAAAAAATGCACTAAAAACTTAGACAGAAAAAATTTTAAAAATTAGAAAATCAATCTAGGGTGTCCATTATCTAACTAATAGGGGTTCCATAAAGAGAATGGAGGAAACGGATGGGAGGAAATTTACTGAAAGGAACAATTTAAGAAAATTTTTCCGGAACTGAAGAACACGAGTTTCTAAATTTACATGACTCACTGTGTCAAGCTCAGTGCACTAAAAAACAAACAAAACCTGCCACATTATTACGACAAGTCACTGAGGATAGAGATCCTCCAAATTCAGAACAATAAAGATAATTTAAAAACAAATACCATTGACAGAAGAGTTGCAAACTCCTCAAAAACTAGAAAATACTATCCTGAACATTCCGAAGGTAATAATGTTCAGCCCAGAATTCCACACATAGCCCATGCTGTCAACCAAGTGTTATGATGGAAGAAAGGCAGTTCCATACAGGCAAGGTGTGAAAAATGTATATTCCATGAACACTTTCTATCGAAAGTACTGGAAAATATGCTCCTAAAATGAGAAAGTAAAGAAAAAAGAGGAAGACATGGAATTCACAAAACAGAATCCTGCAAGACTAGAGCATAACCAATCCAGATGGAACATTTTGCCAAACTTTTATTTTTTATGTAAAGGGTCATTGGTTAGGAAAAACTCCCTTGGAAATACAGTTTTTCTGTAGGCATCACTCAAATGATAATATCATGACAAGAAAGAAAATGAAAAAGAAATGAAGGTATTATTAATTTCTGGAAAGTAACAAATAGCTGGTCAAGAAAGGAAACATTGGAGGAGTCATGTATATGTAGCTCAGTGTTCATAAACGGTTTGGGATCATAATTATGTATGACGACTAGAGATTTACTTATAAATGTAGAACTGGGTGAATGAGGAGAAAGGAGAAAGGCAGGAAATGCCACACCCTCATCTAAAAATATCTTCTATTTATTGAGCACTCACTGTGCGAGGGAGACTGTTCTAGATGCTATCGGTGTCCTCACCCGTTTAACTCTCACAACTGCTCAATGAGAAAGGCACAGTCCTTATGTCCATTACAAAGCACCTGAGCTACAGCGATAAAGCGAGTTCAAGGTCATACAGCTGAGAAGTGGTGGCCCCAAGATTTAAGCCCGGGGCATCTGGTCGCACTCTTCTTGCTTTTAACTTCTACCCCGTGTTGCCCCTCAAGTCAGTTAGCATAACCAGCAAGCAGTGGATTCTGTCCAAAAACGGAAATCAGAAAATTATTACGTAAGCATCTCATTTAGAATTCTGGAGGCAAATACCGAAAGAAACAGCAGTTCAGCTAAAGTGTTTGCTTCTGAGGAGCATGACTAGACGGTTGGGAGGGTTAAGTCAGGGGAAGATGTTTTATGTTAAAAGCCTTTTAATATCTTTTTAAATTTATATGCTTGTATTACTTTGATGAAAATTAAAATTAATTATTGAAAAAAGTTTTCAACCTGGATTTAGGAATCTTGTTTCCAATGCTTAATTTCATTTATAAATAGGCGTCACTTAAAATATCTGCACTTTAGTTTATCCACATAGAAAACTGTCAGGTGCTTTCCAGTCATACCTACTCACGATTCTTCCAAAATTTCACGATGGGTTGGGAAAGGGGGGGAATGGGTGATAGTCGTAGGGATGTTGGTAGATAAATTCATCCTATGTAGTGAAATCTAAAGTTTGGAAACATCATGAACATGGCAGCTGATGGTGATGACGGTTGTTATCACTGCCCCTGCCTTCTCCTCCCTTCCCATCTCCCATCAGTGCCATATCTTCTCCACTTCAAGTTCCTTGGTGCCATGTTTGAGGCAGTAGTTTGGGAAGGAGGACATGGGCAGGTGCCATGTCTGAGGTGGCACTTGGCCAAGCTCAAAGTGACAATTCTTTAGTTCTTGACCTGAACATACAAACTAAAATTAGACTGACTTAAAGTTGTGCACTAGAGAACTATTTTGGGTGACGAAATCCAGTTGAGAGAATTATTCATGTTTGAAACATGAAAAATAGAGTTAATAATCTGCTGATAATTTGGAAAAAACTAGGCAAGATTTGTAGCCACAAATCTTTGTTTAAAGATTTGTTTAAAAAATCTTCAGAAAAAAAGGAATTTCTCTTAGATTCCTATACCTGAATTATTTGTGCCTCTTTCACGGAATTGTTCAAGCATATTTTTAAGCATGAAAAACAAGCAACAAAGTAGAAAACACACATTATGATGAAGCAGCCTTAGTTGAACAAATTCTAAGAGAGGAACCCTAAGGAATAGAAATGATTCATAGGCAGACAATTCAGAACTATTAAAATGTCTAGGACTAGAATAGAGCTGAAACTGATTAAAAATATTGGTCTTAAGACACCAATTTTCTTTTAACTAGGGGAAAAATGGCAATATAACAGATAATAAAAACTTTCTAAGACAAATCCAAGAGCATCCAAATTTTTAAAATCAAAGAAAATTGAGCAAGAGCTTGTAGAGACTAGGCTCTTAAAGAGACAGCCTACACTCTAACTATTTAAGGAAATGAGACACAGAGAGATGAACTCACTTGCCCAAGGTCACAGTTAATGAGTGGTAAAGCCAGAATTAAAGCCCAGCTCTTCTGATGCTCACGGGGCTGGACACATTTGTGAAGAGTTGAAGATGCAGAGGATGCTAATTAGGGCCTCAAAGCCCTGGCCTGTACCAGCCCCTCCTGGAGCTGGGAACTGCTGAGATGTAGAGTATTCTGGGAGAGGGCAAGCTAGAATGCAATCAGGAAGCTTTTTTATGCAAGCATTTCTGGAAACTTGACTACATTGATATTAGAAGAAAGAGACTTGAATTTGCAAGACTCTAATACTTTGTTGAGATTATTTTCTTCTTGTAAATAAATAATTTTATGCCAATTTTTTATTGTATATAATTGTATACATTATAAATTGTATAATATTGTATACAATTTATAATATTGTATATATTATAAATTGTATAATATTGCATACAATTGTATAATTATTGTATACAATTCAGGCCCCACAGAACCTACAGGTGATCCTGCACATGGGCCCTCAGTGAATGCTACTGTTATTTTTGTTATTAACTCCTTGAATGCTACTGTTTTTGTTATCACCTAGTTATGACCTAAATTTATCTGAAAAAATGAAAATGAAAGTGGTTATTTACATTAAAAAAATGCTGTTTCACTCTCTTTAAAGATCCAAATCATAAACCTTGTAGGCTTTGTGGGTCACACAAACCATGCCACAGCTACTCAACCATATCTTTGTAGCATGAAAGCAGCCATAGACAAGACATAAATGAGCAAGCTGTGTACTAATAAGACTTTATTTACAAAAACTGGCAGAGGGCCAGCCTTAGCCCATAGGCTGTAGCGTGCAACTCTTGATCTAAAGTTACTTTAAATAAGATTTCTCTCTCAACCTTGCCAAACCAGAGGTAAGTCTTTGTAATGGATAGCTGCCCCAAGCATGTATTTAGCAGCATCCCTGATGTCTATCCACTAAATGCCAGCAGCACCCCGACCCTGCTCCACAGTCACGACAACCAAAAATGTCTCTAGACGTTGCCAGATGCCCCCGGGGAGACAAAATCACCCTCGGTTGAGAACCACCGCTTTCAATCAATAGAGTTTCAAAATTTGTGCGTGGATGGGTGGAGGGGTGAGGTGAAGACATTCATATCTGAACAACCGTGGGACTTTCTCTCCGTACTTCCTATAACCCAACCTCTCCCCTTGAAGATTCTAGAACACCTAGTGGGGGAGAGTGGGCAGCAATGAGGAAGTCTGCCTGGAGATTCAGAAACATAATCCTACCTTCACCTATCAATTATAACTTCAGTTTTATTCTACAAATATAAGATGTGTAGCAACTGTTTAACACTTGTATTGTGTAAACTGAGGCTCCCCTGTTTGTAGCTAAGATGTGACTGCTCACTTTGATATATTACATAATCTCCTCTAAAACTCTAAGGAGTAGCTGAGGTAAATTTCCTGTCGATGAATATTTTATATGGTCTCACTTTTGAATTGAAGATGTTATAGTAATAAAATTTGTGATGGAGTGTGTGTGGAATATCTCAGATTCTATAATTATTTGATGCTCTGCAAGATCCAAGGCAATGTTCTCGGTAATTCTGCATCTTTAAAGAAACAGGAGGAGGCAAATAAAGGGCTGTCACAGTTGTCCCTTTTATTGGGAGGATGCAAAACATGGACAGTGAGAAAGCCCTCTCTGGGATAATTTCTATGCTCCTTTCACGAGGGAAGAGCAGCAGGGCAAACAAATGCTACGGTAGTCTCCGACCACCTTCGTTCGCTGTCTGCTTGTGAGGGCAAAGGTCTTAGGTTTGCACGTCATCGCCAACTGGCAGCCAGGGCGCGCGGGGCAGGAGCGGCTGGAGGTGGTGGCGCCGCCGCGGGCGCGGGGCCTGCGCAAGGCCACCTGCCCCGACTGCCTGAAGCAGGTTTAGCTTTTTAACGACCCTGCTCTTCACAGGCGTTTCCACCACAGAAAAACTAAAAGCTTTGTTCCTCCTGCTCTTAAAAATGTCCTTTCGTAATAAATCTTTACACAGTTGATTGCAGAACTCTGGGCTCTCCATTTCCTAAGTAAATAAATTAGAGATAATTCAATATTTGATTATCAGATTTACGGTTCCGCTCCTTACAGTTTCTCAGGTGAGTGCTCTATAATTGAGCCCGAGTGAACAGCTCCATTAATTCTGATCCCGGTGTAAAATGGGTCCTAACAGCACGGAGGCGAAAGCCGACGCAGGAGAGCAGAGCAAAGAAAGCACAGCCCCCTTCTTCAGTCCTGAGCCCCGGGCTGCACAGCTGCGCGTCCCCCGCAGACTTTCATCTCTAGAGAAAGCGTGCTTTCCACAAATTTAAATTAAGCACAGCATTTGTGTCTAAGCCAGCCCAGCTCAATCAGATAAACGAACTGTTTTTGAGCTGCAATTCTGCTGAAGAGAGGACGGGAGGCTGTTTCTCCTCGGCACGCCTCCCGAAGAATCCATTTCTCTCTGCAGCGTGCCCGAGATACGAACCCTCTACACGACCCGGGGCTCACCAGCCGGGTCAAACAGGAGGCCAGAGACGTCTGTGTCAGCTATTACGTGGCACTGTTGAGACATCTGGGAAACTCTTGAGGAGCTTATTTGTTTTTCCAGAAAATTCTATTCCTTGACTTGTGTGGTTACAGCTTTGGCTAACGCTCAGTGCCAGAACCCTATGACTAATTGCCCTTCGAGGGGCAGAACTTCAGATAAGTTTAAAGCAAACTCATTGTATGAGTGCTACATGAAAAAAGTTTCCTTGTTTTGTGCCTGAAGACCTGGTAACAGAGATTAGGTTATTTTTAGCTGTGAAAATTATGCCTGGTTACATAACTTGCCTCTTTATAGCCATTAATAAGAAAAAACTCACAATTGGAGCCAGGTGCTAACACAAGCATAGGTGTTTCTTGTTGGGCAGATTTTGTATGAAAAAATGCTAAAAAGAATCCTCATGGAGAAATATATCCTTAAGAAACGTATTCTCTTTGGGTAATAGGATTGCTGATTGGATGTTTCATAAGCCAGCAGCAGAGAAACTCCTGGTTGGCGTTACGGCTCTTGTTCAAAGATGCTCATTTGAAAGGTGCCTACAGAAAACCCTGTTTCCAAGGGACCAGATGCCTCTGAACTTGTGGTACAGTTTTTTCCTAACCCATGTACATAGCAGACCAAGAACAGAGTTTGATCACGTGCACCCGAATTCATCTGTATCAGAAAGTGCACAACCTATATGCAACTTGGCATATGTATGTATTTATGTATAGACACATACACACACATACATATTTACAAACATACGTGTGTGTGTACAACGTGTGTTTGGCAACTGAATTTGTCACCCAGTAAAATACATTCCATTGATTATTGTTTGGTTTTTCAGCAGCCATATTGACTGCATTGTGGGCTCGCCCCAGCTCTACATAATGTCTTTCTTTAGCAACTTAGGAGAGAGCCTTTCTGTAATTGAAGAAGAGTGAAAGAGAGAGAGAGAAAGATATGGGAGTACAAGTTCTATTCCCAACTTCACCATGGACTCTCTGCTTAGTTTCCCTACGTGTAAAATGAGGTTGGTGATGTCATTTTGCCATATGTATTGGAGAAGAGGATAAGATGAGGTGAGAGAAAGGGCGTTTAAAACTACAAAGTGTAGGGGCCCGCTTGGTGGCGCAGCAGTTAAGTTTGCATGATTCGCTTCTCGGCTGCCTGGGGTTCACCGGTTTGGATCCTGGGTAAAGACACGGCACTGCTTGGCAAGCCATGCTGTGGTAGGCGTCCGACATATAAAGTAGAGGAAGATGGACATGGGTGTTAGCTCACGGCCAGTCTTCCTCAGTAAAAAGAGGAGGACTGGCAGTAGTTAGCTCAAGGCTAATCTTCCTCAAAAAAAAAAAAAACCTACAAAGTGTAAGTATAACTCTCAAACTCAAAGTATAAGTATAGCCCACTGTAAAGAATGGTGTACTTGTACCAAATGTCATAAAACCAAAAGTCATGAAAGGTAGGTAAAGTAAAGCTTGCTCTTGTGTAAACCTTATTCTCAATCAATTCTCATCAACTCTGTCCTAGAGCCTCCATTCTTATACCACTCAAATGGCTCTTTCAGAACTTCTGTGATGGTCTCTCTAAAGTGTTCATCTTACCACCCTTTTCCCCATAAATACATCACTTTTAACAGAAACTGGCAAGCGTTTTTTATTTGTGAGGAAGTTTGGCCCTAAGCTAACATCTGTTGCCAAAAAGAGGAAGCTCCTTTTGCCTGAGGAAGGTTGTCACTGAGCTAACATCTGTGCCAGTCTTCCTCCATTTTGTATGTGGAATGCTGCCACAGCACGGCTTGATGAGAGGTGTGTAGGTGCACACCCAGGATCCAAACCACTGAACCCTGGGCCACTGAAGTGGAGCCCGTGAACCTAACCACTACACCACTGGGCTGGCTCCAACGAGCAAGCATTTTTAATGTGGCTCACAAGGCTACTTAGAGTTTGACTCATACCTGATTCTGCAGTTTCACCTCCTTCCACCCTCCCTTGAACATTGGTCTCCAACAATACCAATCAACTTTTAGTTCCCTGAACACACTGCCATTGTTATCCCTGTACAGTTGCAAAACTTTTCTTTCTGCGTGCAGTGCCCTTTCTCCCTAAACTTGCCTGGAAGATTAGTAATCACCCTACATGTAACGTCACCACTTCCTCCTCTGTGAGCTTCTAGGCTCTAGACAAGCGGAAGCATTCCTCCTCCCTCTGCCACCGCTCTATTCGGCATATGCTTGTTCTTTTCCATTTGTATTTGTTTACCTGTTTACTTTCCTGTCCAGACTCCAATAGTCCTGAGACCATAGGACATCTAATTGAACCGCAGTGCCAAGTGCCCAGCACAGTGCCTGACACATAGAGGATGTTCAACATCTACCAAGAGAACGGATACATGAAAGGAGGAAGGAAGCTCCTTCTTTTATATTATGGCTATGTATATTTTCCATTATTTTTCATATGCCTCTTCTTCCCTTTATCCCCCAAACCACTAGGCCACTGCATTTTTGTCACTTTCCCCCAGAAAATAATCTCTTGATTTCTCATCCTTTCATATTCTTTCACAGTCTCTAATTTCCTCCACAGGGTTAGTGAGGCCATTTTACTTAGAAAAGATTTCTACTGCTTGATAGAGAAATGCAAGATTCCCAGAGCCCAAGAAAGAAAGAGGACAATGTGAGGAAGGTGGTAGGAGAAAGAAGAAGGTCCCACATAAAATGGGTTGGAGAATGAACATCGAGAGCTGGCCTGATGACTACATCCATGGACTGGGGACAGGACAGAAGTCATTTAGCTCAACATTATAATCATAATGCTGTCTACCCCTCAATTAAGATACTTATTATGTAAGACCTTTAAACAGTATTTTCAATCTTGTGAAATTTTGTTTACTCCTCTAAATACAGACACTTAAAAAACACTACTTAGGAAAAAAGAAAACTAGCCATCACAACCCCAGACCCTACTGCCAACAAATGAAACCATTTCCTTGGATCAGTTAAACCAATACACTAATTGAAAAGATCAAGTCATGTCTTTGCGTATTTATAGAACTAACCAAGTCACCGAAACTGAGTCACCTCACGACCGGATGAGTAATACACTTCTGCAGAAAATTCACAAAAAATATTTTGACTTCGAGTTTAAGTAGCCCCTCCTGGTTTACTAAAACATTGTGCCTTCAATATGTTCAATTTATACTGGTTCTTTAATGAGGGACCTGGAAGTTCGATATCTATGGCTTATATCCATTTGATATCCATATCCCAAATATTTATCAGACTTAATAAAACCATCATAGTTCCTAGACCCAGAAAACTAACCTGGAAACAACCTTAGAAACCGTCCAATCCAAACTTCTGATTCTACAGACTGAAAACTGGAAGGAAACAGTGGTGAATTATCTTATCTAAAGCCATACAACGGGAGAAATGGGATTAACTTCCCATCTCCTGAATCCTAGCCCAGAATATTTTCCCTTAAATCACAGGGCACACAGCCAAAGCACGAAATGCTAACCAACATGCACAGTTTACACACCTACATATAAGAAAGGATAAATATTTCCTACTAAATAAGAGTAATTCAGTTGTTGCTCCTAGCAGAAAATGGAAGAATAAAACTTTAGTGGAATATTTTTGTTACATACAGTCTAAACAAACTTCTTGATAACTCAGTATGTTTTGTCTTATATATATTTTTATTTTGCATGTTTTTCAATTTCAAAAAGGCAAAACGTTAACACAAGTGTTTGTGATGCGTCGTGAGGGGTGAGGGCACTGACGTGTCTAAGACCAATGGCAGCGGGCTTCTTTCTGCCTGCATGGGACAGGGCGCCCTCCTGTGTTCCCCCATGTGATAGATTCTTCTGCCTTACAAACTGCCCCCCTGCTTAAAATATTCCCTCTGTTCCTCTCCAGAAAGGAAATTGGATTCTGAAACATAAAATAGCCCTCCTGTCACTCACCTCTTTGCATGCTGCATGTACCAAAGATACATCGAAGGATAAGTATGAAGAGTGAGTCTTCATATTTATTCTTTTTTTTCACATGATTAGTTGTGCATACACACCTATATTTATTATCTTAACATTTTTACCATTTATTTGTTTAGAGAAATAAAATATTCCTGATTGAGTGGAGGTCTCCTCCCAGACGTCATATTCCTGCCTTCCCCCATCCCCTCAGGGAACCACTCCCTTACAGTTAATATTGGAGATCCCTTTTTATTCTTTTCGACATATTTGTGCATCCACACACTTATTTGGGAAAGTACTCTTCGCAGGTTTAAAAACTTTATACATAGGGCAGCACACGGCGTACACATCTTTCTGCAACCGGCCTTTTTCCTCCAGTTTTGAGATTTTTTCATATCTGTACATGTGGCTCTGGTTCATTTGTTCTGACTCCTGGGAGGTGTTTCATGGCTTGTTGGCTGTGTTCAGCACGGTGGCCAGCCCTGGTGGTCTAGTGGTTAAGATTCATGCTCTAGCTGCCACAGTCTGGGTTTGTTCCCTGGTGAGGTCACCACACCACCCGTCTGTGCTGTGTGTTGCTGTGATGCTGAAAGCTCTGCCACTGCAATTTCAAATACCAGCAGGGTCACCCATGGTGGACAGGTTTCAGTGGAGCTTCCAGACTAAGACAGACTGGGAAGAAGGACCTGGCCACCCACTTCCAAAAATATTGGCCATGAGAATCCTATGGATAGCAAGAGAGCATTGTCTGATAGAGCACCGGAAGGTGAGAGGATGGTGCAAAAGACCAGGCAGGATTCCACTCTGCTGTACATTGGGTTGCTAGGAGTCAGAATCTACTCCACAGCACTAACGACAAAAATGCAGCATGGTAATTCATTACCTCCCAATCCAGAGTACACAGTACAACTGTAATTTAAGGAAAAAGGAAGAGTACTTTCTTGTATACACAGACATTGCTCCTCGAATGTGTTCTTTAGTTGGTTTTTCAGGAGGAGTACCGGACCAAGCTTGCTCTATTCCTTACTGCACCATTATCAATTAATTTGGTAACTTAGTTAATGCATAACCCAGTCAACAAGTCCTGTTGGAGCCTCTAATTTTCACAAAGCAACATGTTAGTAGTGTGGGGAATATATAAAAGAAGAAACTATTCCTGTCCTTAAGGAACTTACCATAATATGAGAAGATGAAAGATACAACCACAAGTGAAATAAGACAACTTTCCAGAAGTGACACACAGAATGTCACAGAGTACGGAGGAGTAAAATTCTTCCTCGGGCTGTGGAGACAGGGAAGGCTTTCTACAGAATGTGGCATGTCGCCTGGACCTGGAATAATGAATAGGTTTTTAGCAGTTAGATATGAGGTTTGGGAAAGAATCCCACAGACAAGAAAAAGGTGGAACTGACAGTGGGATCAATTCTGGACTGTTGGAATAAAAATTGTACTACAGAGAAGCCACTGATGGGCTGGGGGCGGGGCTGGACTCTTTGCAAGGAGGTTGTAAGAATGCAACCTAAGGCCTTATCAGTCTCAGCATCTGAGTGTATAGGAATCAAACACATGACCTTGGTTTTATTTTTAGCATCATACTCTTCTAATCAGCTGCACTAATAGGCTCAGAACAACGAACTGACGGTGAAAAGGACGGTGATTCACAAACACATGGACTGTAACACTCCACAGTGACATTTTGAATAGAGAGCCTAATGGCCTGATCTATTGATCTATTTGCTCTTCACTTGGCCGTTACTTTTTTTCAGTGACATTTCCAAATTACATTCAAATATCAGTTGTCTGCATTAGGGAAACAGCACTGTGGAACAGATAATCCAACTGTTATTTCTTTTAGTCTTTGGAATGCATTATATTGGGAATTTGAAGAAGAGAATTCATTCTTCCCAATTCATTTCTTTCAGACTCATATTAAAACTGATGTGTTCTTCCTTATAAATACATCAGACTATGTGATCTATTAAAGTTTTTCACGAACAATCTGCAGAGGGAATGACCCACTAATGCTAATGGACATCACTTGCTTACTGTCATCTTCATCTAATTACATTATTTTACATTAACAAAGTGGAACTTTTCTCTATGAGTGCCAGGACAAGAAATGTCACCTCCAAATCTCCAGCCTGGTTCCACCCAGATCCCACTGGGATGAAACTCAAGTTTCACGTTTGAGTTCACTACATCCTTGAGATGGTGTCCCTTGACAATCTGTTCAACAGATTTATATCTTTCTTCCACTATGACTGTATTTTAGTTTCCTCGTTATAAATACTTAATATGTTTCCTTTGAATTTGAGATACCCTTATACCCTCCTTCACCTTCCGTTAGGTGACTCCGGCATACCTTGTCACCCCATGGTGGGGAACCTTCAAGAACAGTCCTTATAAATAAAAGCTGAAGGGTGGTTTTTGGATTAAAATCATTGATGAGCAAAGGGGGAAATTTTTAAAGAGATGAGCCAAGTTGACTATTTATTTACCTTAAATAGGCTACGTTCTTCTACATAAAACAACAGAGTCATCTACCAATGATCATCGCCTGCCAACATCAAAAGCAACCTGTTTTCTGTCTGAAAACTACTGACAAAAATTGCCTGGTGACAAGGACTCCAGCTGCCCGGAAACAATAGACAGAGAGCATTCTGCAGTACTGGTGCCCTCTAGTGGCTGGAACTGCACAACGCCTCAGGGTGGAGGATTTGTGTATTTGGATAGGGAAGCTGCAGCTGAGACTGAAAGATCCGGCCTTTGAGAAGCAACTTGGCTTGTTTAACTGGTAGTGGGACCAGTTTCCTGAAATTCGTCTCAGAATTACCATTCCCATTGCTATGACTACAAAAATCAGTTATCAGATCTGAGAGATGGTATATATTCTGGCGTGGCATGGAATAATTGTTCAGACAGAACAAACATACATACATAGATTTGTTTCAGATGTTCTCATGAAAAAAACTTAAACCTTACAAGTATGATAATGAATTTTTATTTTATAGTTGGAAAGCTTTAGCATGTAACTGCATTCTGTATTCTTAGAATAAACAAATTGTGGATTGTTTTAAAGCATGGTTTTTCAAACAGATCATATGATAGCAAGATACATCACTGATTATCTCAGGTTTCACCTTAACAGAACAATCATAAAAGATTAGTTTGCAAAAACAATCAATGGATTCATCAATTTCTCCAAGAGCCTGTCTCATCTTTTGATGTTCAAATCATTCTCTTTTGAATAATCCATCAGGTCAAAATCCTCTTCCATTCTCTCTAGTCTTCAAGTGGAGTAATTCTCCCAGCTCTGTATTCATCACTGCCTGTGTTTGTGATTCCAGCAGTTTTCCAGAACCACTCTCATTAACTACATGCAATCCCGCCTTTTGGAAAAATGTGTGTTTTTACTTTGCAACTTTATGAGACAAGGATAGTTGACTGGGTTTTAATTTTATAAATGCTCAGTTTATTAATGAATATTTTAATATATAACAGCTTTTTCTTCCTAAAGAAATGAATTCACAGATAATTAATGCATAGAAATAGAGGACTCTCCACCTTTTTGAGACAGCTGATTTGACAAAAACTTAAAATGGAGACCTGGACTCCTGTCCCTTCTTTATAGCACTGCCCCGCTCTTCTCAGTAGAGATAAGCTCAGCCCAATCAGACGCTCTGGGAATTTGGGGATAGCTTCCTGGTGATTATGTTGAAATTACAAAGGGCCTGTTGGAGCCTCACAGATCGGGAAGCACTGTGTGAGACTGGAGTGAGTTCAGAACTGGTCTCATTATCATTTGCCTTGGATTGTTTGTTGCCATAATGACAGTCATGCATTTATGCCAAAAGCCTGAATAACAGACTGGTTTCTTATAACCATCATGATTATCATCTTAGTTGGGAAAAAGGGCAGTTAAGGAGCAGAGGGGCCATCCCTGTTAAGACGGTACATGCCTTAAGCACTAACATTATCTGAAATCGAGATTTAATGAACGCTAATTGTTTCTGGTTTCCTTTGGGGATGAGAGGGTTTACATTGTTATCATAACTAACATTGATACAATTGTAAGCTAAACAAAGATTTTATTTTCTGAGCTACCATTTTATTACCTTGTTAAAAAGAATACAAACCCTTATACCACCTGGTCCTAAGTAGCTTGGTCTCAGAATTATGGAACAGTCAATAACATAAAAAGGGCTCAAATCTTTTGCTTGCTTTTCTTGAAATGCCTGAGGAGGATCCAAATATACAGTCAGAGGCCACCTTATAGCCAAGCCCATTCCTTCCTTTCTCTTCCGTTATAGTCTGCAGCTGCTAAGATGCTCCTCTCTAAAAAGCCTTTGAACAAGATGGCTCCCTACTCCAGCCCTTATAACTTTTCTCTCCTCTCTCTTTCATTTCTATGTTATTTAATTCAATTGATATGTTCTGACTAAGTCCTCCTCCTTTTCCTCTAGCATCTCAAATTCTCTTTCAACTATGTCCCAATTTTTGCATTATAAAAACTCAAGTCTGGGAGAGACCTAAAAAGAGGGGAGAGGTCTTCTCAAGATGGGAAAGAAGCTGAGAAGGCAAAACTCTCTCTTTGGATGAAATCGGGGGTAGTTGGAAGGCTCAGGATGCTTCAGAGTGAATAATCTTTGTCTCATCTAAGCATGTATCAAATATGCAAAAATAATCTATAATTAGTGGCTGAAAGCAATGCTGGTAACTTGCTGCCTTTACTCAAGCTGCAGGTACAGGAAAGTCTACCCCCAGCGGCTGCACATTAAAATAGAAGCAGCAAATATGAACACCTAGAAAATCCCCTCTGCTTGACTCCATTGAGTGTCCCTGTGGCTGAAAAACTGTAGCTTTTAACATTCTGCACCACGATTTCTCAAACTGTGGAAATGTGTTGAGCGTGTGTGTAAAAAGACCAAGGAACACGATGTCAGGGCTGAAGGACTGGTAGAGACTGTTCCACTTATACCCATCCCCACCCATTGTCTTAAAGGTGAGAAATTGGAGGCCCACGAAGATTGTGATTTGCCCACAGCAAATCAAATTTTCCTGAATTTGGATTCCTTGGTCCCACCTACACAAGGCCGATATGCATGTCTGTCCTCACTGGGAAGCCGGAAGATGCTGGGGACGGACGTGGTAACTGGGCGCTGAGTGGCACGGGCTGCAGGGCCATTCTGTGTGCACATCTCTGGGCCTCCATCCCTTTAGCTTAGACATCCAGGAGAACGCCGAGCTGCTGCCTCTCCTCTAACAGAAATGGAAGGAAACCTTTAGCCCTTCCAGAGCTGCTGGCTGAGAGGACCAGTGTAACCCTACAAGCTACCCTTGCCTCCACATGGGCTCCTTTCTGAGCGGAAGGTGGAAAGACAGTACTCGCCCTCCTGCTTGCTTCCCTTTCACAAAGTCTCCAAGATGCTGATAGAGCCCAGTGACTTTGTTCCTCCTTTGAGAACAGAAAAGGGAAACTTGAAACACAAGAAGTAAGTTTTATAAAATTTGCCACCATCCAATAAATGAAACTAGGGTCCACAGATACCTCCAAGATGTTTTTCGTCATCCCTAGAGAAGCTCAGAGCATTCCTCACCGTCCTTTAATTTCAAGCCATTTTCCTAAACCAAATATTAAATTTCCCCCTTGAAGTGAGAGTAATAAATCACCAAGGAGAGAATTGGCAGCTCTTGTGGAAAAAACCTGAGGTAAAAATCGGAAGTGGACGCCTTGCTCCTCTTCTCATTCCCGCCCTGCGCGCGGCGGTGTCGGCCTCGGCTGCCCTGCGGAGGCCCTTCTGGCCCCTCGACTCTGAGACCGTGCAGCGTCTTGGTGTTATTGTTATTGTTGTTGATGTTGTGGTGTTTATTTTGTTTGCTTTTGTGTTCTTGTGGTTTTGCTCTCACAGGAACAGGCGTGGGTGTTGTAGTTTGCTTGTTATTTTATACCTCAGAATCATTGTCATTTAAGTCAATCATGACAGCAAACAGATCTATTGTTTGAAACAACCAAGGGGTTGCTTTTTGATTCTATTGTTCTATCAAGATTTTTTTTAAGTCTTCAAAATAGCCTTTATGACATCACGTGTGGGTTTATTGTTGTTTTGCACAATTATGTAACATATACTCTGCAGTTTTCAAAAATCCTGCCACTTAGTAAATAAGAAAACAATCAAGTAGGTAGCTGCCTGACAATCTGTTGACTTTACAGCACATGTTAAATTATTTCTGCAGATACGATTTGGAAATATGTTTACAATCCATGTCCTGGCGCAATTCTGAAGACAAACGAGAGAATCTGCTTTTATTTAAGAACAAGACGCATGTGTGTTTTAAGGGACATTGTGCAAAATAATGGAGGCAAATTTCTCCTTGGCCTTATTTTGACATAGCATGGAAAGGACTGAATTCAGCTGACGTTTTGAGGATAAACATAAAATATTTATGTGAGTGAAGTGGAACTCTAAAAGAATCACAGTGAGGAGATTTATTTTCTTGGTTCACACTCTTTGTTCCATAAGCACTAATTTTTAGTAGCTGGAAGTCTAGTTGAGTTTTTGCCACCAGGCTGAAGGCCTCGTTTCAATGGCTCAGCTGTTGCATCACAGGCCTCTGCTTTCCAGGTAGAGTATTAGATGGGGTGGCAAAGAGGCAGTCATTTTTCCTGGTGTTTCAGGAATCTTTAAACACAGCCATAACTGAGATAGCTACCTCCGCCCATCACAAAAGCTGAGGAATTTAGAACAGGTGTCTGGTATTTTGTGAATCAGCAATGGCTGGACTTAACGGTTTGTGGGTTACGTTGGTATGTGAACTTTGGTGAAGAAATCATCTCCACTGGGTCAACTGGCCCTTTGAGAAGGCAAAGTGAGCAACTACCTATGGAATGTGTTAAAGACTGGCAAATACTCGCTGAAAAGAAAACCAAAATATATTAAAAGTGCCAGCTATGCAAGTAATTTGAGACGTGGACACTTATGAATTACATAGCTATTTTGACATGGAAAGATGACCACAACATGGAATTGGTCTGGGGTGGGGCCTGGGTCTGGGTCAATTTTTAGAGCTCCCTAGGTGATGCTCCTGACCATTCAGGGTTGACAACTGCTGGCACAGCACTGGAGCCACCGGATAGGAAAGGGACCCAAAGCTCTCCCTCTATTCCAGCTGCTGGCTGAGGGAAACAGCACTTTACCAAGCCAAGTATTTTTTCCCCCAGCTTCTCTTGTAAGACAGAGAGAATAGAATAAAATGAAACAGTCTAGATTATAATATGAGGGATTTGGATCCGATATAAGAAGAAACTTTCAGAAGGAAGGAGGTTCGGTATTAAAATGTATTCCCTCAGGGATATTGTCCTACATCATTTTCTGGAGTGTTTCACGGCAAGGATGAATCTCCATCCGACTTCAGTATGTTTCTAAAGGACCCTAGATGGTGTTGAAGAGGAAAGCTCATTCTTTCAGACAGGGCTGGATTCTGCACTCATTCATTCCAAACAAATCAAGTGTTTCCCAAGTGCCCTGTAACGTCCTGCAGGAGGCCCCTCAGTTGGACGAGTTATTTGGGTGTGCAAGTCGTATCAGGTCCTGTTTGTCAAACCACGAGAGGCAGTGCAGTATTTTGGCTGAGTATGTGTCCTCTGAAGCCAAACTGCCTGCTTTCAGTTTTTCCACTTATTCTCAGATGGGCATGCTCCCTAACCTCCCTATCAGTTTACCTGCAGTGAGGACGAGAAGGGTGGTGACAGTGCCATCCTCATAGAGTTATTCTAAGAGTAAATGAGCTAATATATGTGGAGTACTTACTCCATGCCTAGAACATAGCACAAACTTGTATGAAGATCAGATTTTTTTCATTAAAATTCATGTTAAGTCACATAGGTCTTAGGAGACTCATTATAACCTGATTTATTGTTTTAATTGCAAAACTGAAATATTCACTCTGTTTTGTGTTTTTTAAGCTGGTATAAAGTGCAACTCATTCTTGGAATAGCAAAATCTTAGGAGTTTGAAGGAAATAGAGAAATTGTCCAGAGGAATGGTTCTCAGACCTGGTTGTCTGTTAGAACCACAGAGGGAGATTTTCTACAACACTAATGCCTAGACCCAATCACAAACAATACAATCGCGTGCCAGACTCTTTTTTTTTAAGCTCTATTTTTAATGTCAAAGACTAGCAAAGCTATTAGTCAGGAAACGTCTTCTACAAAATGCAGAAATTTCCTTAACCAATCTCTTTTTAACATTTCCATTGACAGAGAACTCATTACTTCACATAAAATTGAATATCTCTTTAAGTTTAAATAACACTAAGCAAACAATTCAGACTGAACAAATTCAGAATTTATTTTCGAATTCCTCACCTCCTCAAATTGTTGGCAAAGGTTTGCTCCATCAAGTGATAAATGCCAAACACCATGAAATATTTCTGCTAAGTCTCTAACCTTTACCTACTGTCACAGTTAAATGAAACAAAATGCTTTTAAAAGCAAATTGAATTCATTTGCAATATATAACACAACTATTATTGGTTGAAATGCAATGACATAAGATGACGTTTCTGTTTGGAAAGTTATCTGACAATCCACCTCTACATGATCAATTTCACATATTTCCTCTAGAATGTATTTATTCATTTAGTACTAGTGATTTAATAAACTCTGGTCAAGAATCAGTGTCAGACACTGGCTGCAAACATTAATAAATACAAAACCAAAAGCTGGGTTCAATACTTTATATTGTCTCAATATTCTACATCTTTTTCCTTGTCCTGAACTGCTGATTGTATTGAAGCTCATGTTAACAATGAAGCTGATGTACAGTTGACCTAATTTTTAAATAGACCTAATATGTAAGAGTCTAGACTTGTAATTGAGGTAAATTAAGGACTTGTGGGGTGCAGTCGGGGGACTCATTATGGAATTTTTTGAAAAAGTAAGTTCTTCTAGCTTATTTAAGATGTGATTTAATTTACCAGAATGTAGTCCGTACGCAATTTCTGGAGACATTGATCAAGTAAACCCAGACCTGCCAGCAACTGAGAATCCTTGTGCTGTGATGACTCTTTAAGTATCAGTGGGTGTCACATTTAGGCCGGCTCAGAGGACGGAAGTGAGAGAAGAACAGGACAACCAAAGGTTGGACGCCATTTAATTAAATGAGAGCAGCTGATCCGTGTCCGTGTGGTTCAGAGGAGAGGCAGAAGTTGATCGTTCTTATGAAGGACATCTACAAGGGCAATCTCAAGGAAACTGCAGATCACAGCAATACTGTCACTGATATCTCTTAAAGGTGACTGTTGCAATATTCTCAGAAAAATACTATTAAATTTTTATTTTTCATGGCAAATTACCAGTGGGCCAAGGGTTATGAGCACCAGTGATACAAGTAATGACAGCCTTCATTAATTGTGTTTAAACATTGCTACTTCTCCAGAGCCTTTAAAGTACAGATCTTGGGTCTTGCCTCATCCTTTATAATTATTATCACTAAAGTATATCTTAGAAAGATTTTTGGATTCTAGTTCTCTCCTGCTCACTGCATGTCCAGTTAACCTGGCAGAGACCAACAGAGACGAAATTAATACAACAAAACAGAATAAATACAAGTGAGAAAGTATTTACAATAATGTTGAAGGGAAAGAAATTGTTGGTTTTAGTTTTAAACATTTCAATGGGCTTTTTTTTTCCTAAATACTAAAATAAATCTTTACAAGTTACCCATTTTCTTTTTATTGTAAACTCAATTTCTCAGGTTCCTTTCAGTCAAGTGTAGAAAATGCAATTTTTGTGATTTTTCCCCAATGATAAGCAGACAAACATTAGTAATGCCCATTTAGATTTATATAATGCCATTCTTTGACATAACCCATTCTCAGGTTTTCTTAAAGCAGCTATGCACTAAAAGAAAAGGCATTATAAAGCTTAACTCTATTCTTGGTTCTATTCTTGTTTTTCTTCTAATTGATCGGACCTTGGGAAAGATGCCTAAGCTTTGTCCTAGGTTTCTTTATCTCTAGAAAAAGGGATTTGGATAGGTTATATATAATGTATCTTCCAGCAACATTTTATAAATCTCTATTTTGGACTACCTCAAACTGGTGGCAAAGGCCTTTAGTGACTTGCTCAAGGTCATGCATTAGACAGAGTTAGAGAAGGACTCAGGTCCCTGAATCATATCCCACAGTGTCCCCACCAGGCATGATTGCTTATTATGGAGACATGAAAATCAGATCTTGGTTTACTTTACTATTATTTTATTTTATTTTTAGACTAAAGAGATCTATTTAAAGTCATATTACTAAATAGAATATTTGACTGGCAAGAATATGTTTCAAGTAGATAGTGAAAGTCAGAGTTTCGCATTTAGTTGTAAACGTTAGGGGAGAAAAATTTCTACTTTGATCCGCTGCCATCAACTGCCACCCCAGTCCTCTCTATCTTGGGTTAGCACTCTTTCTTGAGAATGGTGATTTCATTCATGCTAAAGGAATAGGACCTGATGATTCTTGATTCTCCAAGGGCAAAGAGGAGAGATTATCTGTATGATTAGATTGACAGTTTCTCAGAGTTTTACTGTTTATATGCATTTAAACTAATCCAAACTTTAAGGATTTCTTAAACAGTGGTACTTGAAGCTTGAAAGCTAACCCTTTGAAGAAGAACTAATAATGAGAGTGTTGTCTTCTTCTCCTGAACAAGGAGCCACATGGGCAGGAACAGATTCTATTCTTCTCCTTATCTTTATCTCTGTATCACTCAGGTTTCCCCAGAGAGTAGACTGGTGAAATATTGGCTTCCACAGGACAACGTTAAGTAGGAACTCGGGCCATTGCATTGAAATAGCAAAGGGGTAAGTTGCTTGGTTCTTTGTGAATGTCTCACGCCCTTCTCTGCTTCTTATCTCCGTGCAGAAAGCACACCAGGGAAGGGTGTCTCCCTTCAGACATGTTCTACTTTCTCCAGCTTCATGGTAGGAGTTTTGAGTTTGGATGGAGGAGTGAGGCAGCAAGCACTGATACTTTCTCCAATTCTATCGTACTAGGGAGCCCTGTACACTGAGAGCTACTGGGAAGCCATTGATAAACTAATACCACAGTTGACTCTTGTTTGCCTCCTTGACTATTTCTCAATGTTCTTAGATACAAAAGAGAAGAGGGATGTCATTAGCACCTCCAAATCAATGGAAGCTAGCACAATCAAGCGTCAAACTCTGCAGCCGATGGCTACAGAGGGCAGCAATATCTCCCATTAAACTTTGCTAGAAGTTGATGTAACAATCCCACATTAAGAAGGCTGTGCAGGGATTTAAATTGTGGCCCATTGCTGTTCTAGTCTAATTAGATGTTAATGTCTTCACACCTTGTCAATGGGTTGGAGAAAATTATACTTGTAAGCATCATGTGCCTCTCTCTCTAATAATTATCCTAATTTGTTTTGCTCGCTTTGTGTAGTAACATAGCACAAGGTGGAAAACGAGTGCCCAGCAGGTCAGCCAGTATTACTTCACCGCTCAGTACATATTTGTAGATCATAAATATGGTTCGTTAGTTTCTCAAAGACAAGAAAGTTTTCTTGCAGCAGTTATTTCTGAAAGCAATAAAAATTATGTAATCATTCTCGAAGAACATGTAGCGCTCACAGTCATAATCAATTTTCCATGCACATGTGCATATCTAACAAATGGTGCAGAGATCTAGAGTTAGGAACTCTTCAACCACTGAAAACCACCTGTCAACGCTTTCTTTAATTGTGATAAATTCTGTTCTCTCACCTGAGAAGGTGACATTTCGTGGCAAATAAGTCTGGGAAATCACCTGGAACATGAAAAGAGTCCCTGTTTTGTAAGCTATTTCTTATAATGACCAGAAGGTTGTGAACGAAAAGCTAGCTGACAGTACAGTTGTTCTGAGCTTTGTTAATCACATCAGGAAACCTATGCTTTTGTTTGAAAAGCCGATTAAGAACTCAGTCCTCCTCGGCGTGAACCTATCGCAGTGAACTGGTAAATTGGAGTGAGTGTCGGTATTGCTATGAGCTCCAAGTGACCAAAATTGCTGTGTAACATAGGAGGCAGGAGGTCAGAGGAGCAGCACGTGATGCTGACAATTGGCATTTATTTTCTGCCCTCTCCTCTTCCTTGTGGCTTAGCTGCCCCTGGTATAACCACCTCCACTCACGCAGACGCTCTGAAGTCATCAAAGCAACATGAATGGAGCTGGAACAAACTGTTTTGCAGTACTGTCTCACCTCTTCCACAATTCCCCATCAGGGCCTGCTGTCCTCTGATGTCACCCCCTCTGTTGATTTTCCCCTTCAAGGCTGCTCTTGACAGATATCTTAATAAGACACCACAAAGATATAGATGATAGAAGGGAAGGGCCCCAACAGTGTAATTTATCTCAGGCAATTCAACAGAGATAATTAAATGAAACTCTCCAAATGTTAAAAGACAGCTTTTAAGCCTGGGGAAAAGAGCAACTTTTCAAAACCCTGTGTCATCATCAATTGCATTTTTAGATTTAGGTTACTCTGCAAATATCTGTCCTGGCAGAGAAGAGCATCAGCCTTCATGGTCCTAGGGGCCCAGGTGAGGGCAGCTCTGGGACTATATGAATGATGAGTTGATGACTGTAAAAAAAAAAGAAGAAAGAAAAAAGAGGCATTCTGTTCTCTTTCTGTCTGTTGGACTTTCAGGGAGAACTGCAAATACAGAGATCTCTCCACTTGGCCCAAGATCCTGTCTACAAACTTGTGAACTGAGTGGAACCCCCAAATGGGTGATTGAAATCCAGACAATTTAAAACACGTACACACACATACACAACACAACAAACCAAACAAATTCTAGATTAAAAGGAGGAAGATGCTTTTATTCTTCATTAAGTATGCCAACTAAACCCTCATACTGGGTATCTATGATGAGGTGTAGTGAAATGAATACTGCACTAAGAATCTGAAATTAGATTTGTTCCGGTTCTGCTGTTTGCTATATAACCTGGCTGAGGCCCTTCATATCTCTACCCTCTCTCTGTATAATGTAGTGAAATAATACTTAATTTACTTCCTTCAAAGAGTTGCGGTGAAGATCAAAGTAATTAATGAATTAAAAAATGTAATGCTTTGAACACATAGAATACTACTATTTATTGTTTTCTTATTCTACTTTTTGATAGTTTTACTTTGTTTATCTACAATTTTTTGTATTTGCTTCTTCTAGTCCCAGGAGATGGAATAGAGATATTTACTAGTATATCCCTTAGCCCTGAAATTTAGAAGACTACATAACTGTACTTAATTAAATCAAGTTTAGGTTATTTGGATATGATTTAGTCTAGAGTAGGTGATGGGCATTCAAATAAGTATAGTTATGTAACAAAAGAATGCCAAAATATTACACAGCAGGGGAGAAACTAACTTCCTCTGATAGTAGAAAGTAAGAGCCTTTAAGGGAAGATATCACAAATTTAAGAGATGTTTAATTGAATCTTGAAAGATATATAGGCTTTTTCTGTGTGGACAACAGTATATTCATGCATATTTATCACCAAACTCTTCCTTTTTAACAGTAAACTAAAAGGTGAAATTACATGAGTAAATATGATAATCATCTTTCACAGTAGGATAGGTTCTTTTGAAAGCAAATTAAACACTGTCCTTACTCAAGCAATTAAGCACCGTAGGCAAGCTTGCTAAATGGTCTGTTTGGATGGAAATTATTCCACTGGTATTAAGACCCAACACAGTAGAGCAAAAAAAATGCCTAGGATACAGATGTTCCAAAAGAGCTTAGAGGAAGAGAGAAGAAAGGAGAGGGAAGATAAGGGCAAGGAGAAAAGGTGAGGTGGGTAATGGAGTGGGGAACGAGAGACTGCAAAGTTAAATGCTGACTCCATTCTTCTCAATTCCTTTAACCACTACGCTACATCTCCTCTCTGGACCACCCCCTCATCTAAGATGGGTCTACAAAATGGGACAGGCTAATCAATTGGGCTCAAGACTGGAAATGTTCTTGTATCATGAGTTAATAATAAAATGTTTAAAATTAAAGCACATGGTAGATTGAAATAATACAGCTTAGTGAGCTTTGAGCATAGATGCTGATGAAGCTAAATATCCCCCTGAAGCTGTCACGTGTCGATTGGGTGACAGTGACGAGTGCTGAGAGATGGGAAGCTCTCTTTCCTGTACCACCTTCTGAAAGAGCTCAAAGAGATGCAATGGGGAGTGGGATTTCTTTCTCTGTTTCTATTTGCCAATTTTGTGCAGTGCTGACCTCAATGGTAGGTGTCACATCTGTTCAAAGCTAGCAAATCTTCCCCGGAAGCTTTGGGATTTCTCTCAGAGAAATAGTTTCATTCTAGCTGAAATAGTGCAGCGCGTAAAAAGGATTCTTGGGAAAAGACATTTCCCAAACTTGATTCCAAACAGAAACCTGGAAGCAGTGGGGATGGTGCCAAGTGCTGAGTTGGGTAGGGCACAGCCTGAAACAGAGACTCAAGACTGGCCTGTGGCCAACGTTTTTGGTCTCCATTTTCTCTCTCTCCAGCTCTCACTTCTAATGACCTGCGCCCAATTCTCTTCAGGCCTTTGAAGACTTTTAGAACATCTCAAACTTGGTAAAAAAAAAAAATTCTTTACTCTTTTCTATTCCTGAGCTCACGATAATAGTTATTCTCAACCAGGCTTTGAATTTATAAGAAATGCAGCCCTTGGGGCCTGCAGAGAACTATTGAATTAACATCTCTAGGCTTAGGATCAAGTGTACAGTTTTTACATTTTTCAAAGGTGACTCTGATGTGTCCTTCTGGTTAATAATAATTTTTTGTTTGTTATTCATAATAATAAAAGCCATCTAACCACTAAACTCTACTTCTACGTCTAGAATCTCTTCGAAAGGAAAGGGACCTAGAGATAATTTAAAAGATCGTTAAGATGAACTCAAATCTTAGCAACATTATAGGGTTGGGACTATTCAAGGTACAACCACACTTAGTGTAGCCAAACAAAGTCTAAACATTTTAAATGCACTAAGAAACAATACTTTATGATAGCTAATGAGCCCAGAATGGTACGAACTTTATATATTTGACAGAGACCATTGACAATCGTAATTAGAAAGAAAAAGTAAATAGCTAGAGAGGGCATCTCTTGGTCCACAGTTTAATTATGTTTTGCTTTAAAACGTGTAGAGCATCACATTTTCAATGTGTTTGTATTGTTCTTTCAAACTTGCAATCTTTTTGTTTTAAATGTTTGTGTTCAAATGCAAAGTGAGTACATTAGAGTACACAAAGACTTCTTTTCAAAGGCTGAAATCAAATTAGCTTAAATTTAATATTTTATTTTACAAATGAGAAATATAGCAATTATTGTGAGTTCTGAATTTTTTTTTCTTTCTCAGAGATAGCTGGTTGGCATTAAAATGTAGTCTCTCTTTTTTCTTGGCTATTATGGCTGCTCAGATAGCCTAAATTTTCCAGACTCCCTTGCTTTTGGATGTGCCTATGTGACTATGATCTTGCCGTTGTAGTAGGAATGATGTCTACCACTCCCAAGCCTCCGTCTTTCATCCTTGACCATCCACATTCTCCTCCTGTGACAGTGGCCCAGCCTTCGCTGTGTAGACAGCAACAATGACTTAGGGACATGTTGAAGCAGGGATTTGAAACAATAGTCCCTGATAGACTGTAAGGAACCCATTGATCTGGATAGTCTTATTAAGACTTGTACGTGAGAAATAAATGTTATGATTTTTCTTTAAAGCCATTCAGCTATCAGGTCTCTATTTTTAATGTGTTGATACTATTATACCAACTTCTTTAAAGCCCGCAAACCTTGTAGCTCCTAAGCCAGGTGCTGAACTTCTTCAGAAATGCCTAACTGACTTCTGTAACCAGGATTTAGAAAAAGGCCTGGCACAAAATACAAAAAAATTATTGAAAAAATATTTGCAAAATGATTGAAAAGTGACTTATGTAAGCTCACAAAGCCGCTTGCTACAGAACTAAACAGAAACCTTATGTTTTCAATGATTTTAAGGTATCCTTAATCCAAATCTCACTTTCTTATCCAGAGGAATAAAAATGTTGATTTTAGCCTTGTTAATACGATTTTGTCCTCCTATATGCTACTAAAAATTTTGCTTGAAATATTCTTTCCGTTGTTAATAATTAGTATCAACTAGCTTGTCCTCTCAGAGAATTGCCCAAGTGATGTTTTCATAGCAGACACAACATCTTGGTTTGTCAGATGTATTACAATTTCAGAGAAAAGAAAACAAGCCACCTCAATTATGCTTTGCCATTTGTCTGACACTTTCATTATTCTTGATGCAATTCCTATCACACGTTGTCTTATTGTAAAAGCCATTTCTGTCAAATTAACTTAGGGAGGACTGGTGGAAAATGGAGTGAAAAAACAAACCTTCCTCATCTACTTCTAACACCGGCAGAATCAACAGAGAAATAGAATTTTGTCATCTTTAAATTTAAATCAGATTCTGGACTTGCTGTTTCTAAAATAATCTGATATAAAATGGAAGAGTTGCATCCGTCCATGACCATTTAGGAACATGGTCAATTCGTGGAAAATCAACTCCAACTCATAGCCGGGTGGCTTTTTATGATGCCTCATTAGGATTTCTTTAATTTTTGTAAATCTAGTGACTTATTCATTTGGATGCTATTAGAAAGAAGACATCTTCAGCTCAATAAAGTCCTTATCTAAGAAAGTGATCTGGGCTCTGGTCACAGTTCCTACACATATTAGGAAATCCTTTAGTATATAGCAAAAGGAAGAGGGCAGGAGAAAAACTTCAAAACCTTTTAAAAAGATGTCTTTTCCACATTCTGACACACCTGTCACCATTTCTTTTAATCTTGATTCTCTTCATTCATTTATCAATAAAGATATAGAAATAGAGCTATGAAATAACTACTACCAAAAGGATAAAAAAAAATAACCTACCTGTTAGAACAAATTGTGAAACCAAGGAGAAGGTGAAAGGTTAACTCTTGATTTTTCTGATCCTAGTTTAGTCTGCCTCTGCTGAAAAGATCCTGCTGAAACTAATGAGTCTGAGAAGCAGAGAGTGGAATCTGGGCAGTTAGAAAGGGAGCTGAAAGCTTGAATGACATCAGGAGGAGAACCTCGGTGTGTGCATGAGTTTTGGATGGTAGTGTCAGAATTGGAGCTCTTAATGTTGAAGAGAAAAACATAGAGGGGAAAAAAGATAGACAGTGCGTAAAGCCAAAGTGGAAAGAAAATATTACTTTCTGGAAGAAATTTATTTAAGGGCATGTTTTTTTTTTTTTGCCAATGTCAGTTCCAGGAAATATATGCCAAACTTGATCATAATTGCATATACAATCGGATGTTTATGTGTCTCCATGGTTATATGTGATTTTTTTTCAAGGAAAACTGCAGTTATGACTTACTATTCAGTTAAAGAATTCTGATAATATCACTCAGAGGTTTCGTTAATCATTTTCATATAGTTTTGGGGGTTTTTGTACAGCTCGATTGAGGTATATTTCACATATAATAAAATTCAGCTATTGGAAGTGTGGTCAGTGTATTCAGTATATTCGCAGAAGTGTGCAAACTTCACTAGAATCTAAGTTTAGAAAATTTTCAATGAGCCAGGAAGAAACCCCATATGCATAGCAATCACTGCCCATCTCCCACCTCCTCTTGCCACCAGTCCTAAGTAACCGGTAATCTACTTCCTATCACTTCGGATTTGCCTATTCTGGATACTTCACATAAATGAAGGCATAGCCACAAAATTAATTCCTATATTTTCCACTAGGAGTTTTATAGTTTTAGCTCTTATATTTAAGTCTATGACCCATTCTGAGTGAACTTTTGTGTATGGTGTGAGGTAGAGGTCCAACTTCATTCTTTTAGATATAGATATGCACTTGTCCCAGGACATTTGTTGAAAAGAATGTTCTTTCTCCATTGAATTATCTTGGCACTCTTGTCAAAATCAATTGGCCATAAATAAAAAGGTCTATTTCTAGTCTCTCAATTCTATTCCATTGATCAATACATCTATTTTTATGCCTGTACAACACCAGCTTTGTAATTGTAGCTCTGTAATAGGTTTTGAAAGGAAAACTGTGAATCCTCCAACTTTGATCTTCTTTTTCAAGATTGTTTTGGCTATTCTGGGCACCTCGCATTTACATATGAATTTTAGGATCTTCTTGTCAATTTCTGTAAAATATAACAGCTGGGATTTTGATAGGAATCACCTTGAATTTGTAGATCAATTTGGGGAATATTGTCATCCCAACACCATTAAGTTTTCCAACCCATGAAAGACGTCTTTTTATTTATTTAGATTTTTAAAAAAATTTCTTTCAACAATCATTTTTAGTTGTCAGTGTACAACTTTTGCGCTTATTTCAAGTTTATTTCTAGATATTTACTCTTTTTGCTACTACTATAAATGGGATTCTTTTCTTTTTTTTTTTTAAAGATTTTATTTTTTTCCTTTTCCTCCCCCAAAGCCCCATAGTACATAGTTGTATATTTTAGTTGTGGGTGCTTCCAATTGTGCATGTGGGATGCTGCCTCAGCGTGGCCTGATGAGCGGTGCCATATCTGAGCCCAGGATCCGAACCAGTGAAACCACAGGCCGCCGAAGCAGAGCAGGCGAACTTAACCACTTGGCCACGGGGCTGGCCCCAATGGGATTCTTTTCTTAATTTCATTTTCAGATTATTCCTTGCTAGAAGATTAGAATGCAATTGATATTTGTATATTGATTTTGTATGCTGTCACATTTATGAATTCATTTATTAGTTCTGTTAGTATTTTAGTGGATTCCTTAGAATTTTCTATATACGATATCTTGTCAATTGCAAATAGAAATAGTTTGTTTCTTCCTTTCCAATAGGGTTGCCCATATTTCTTTTTCTTGTCTAATTTCCCTGGCTAGCACCATTAGTACGATTTTGGAAAGAAGTGACCAGAGCAGATGTTCTTCTTTCCTCCAAAGCATTCATCTTTCCTCCAATACATGTTATGTTTGCTGTGGGTTTTTCACAGATAGCCTGTATCAGGTTGAAGAAGCTCTTTCTATTCCTAGTTTGTCGAGTATTTTTATCATGAAAGGCCATTGGCAAATGACTTTTTTGCACCTATTGAGTTGACCATGGGGTTTTAGTCCTATATTCTATCAATATAGTGTAATAAGTTCATTGTTTTGGGGTGATTAGCCAAACTTGCATTACTGGGATAAATCTTAATTGGTCATAATGTATAATCCTCTTTATATGTTGATGTATTTGGTTTGCTATTATTTTCTGAGAAATTTTGCACCTGTGTTCAAAAAGGATGTTTATCTTTGCTTTTTTCTCTTTGTTGTCTTTGTCTGGTTTTGCTACCAGGAAAATTCTGGCCTCATAACATAAGTTAGGAAGTGTTACTTCCTGTCCTAATTTTTTGTAAGTGTTTGTGTAAACTAGTAGTAATCCATCTAATGTTTGATACACTTCAGCAGTGAAGCCATCTGGGCCTAGCATTTCTTTGTTGGAAGTTTTCAAATCACTAATTCAATTGTGTTGCCTGTTAGAGTTCTTTTCACGTTATCTGGTCTTCTTGAGTAAGTTTTGTTAGTTTTTGTCTTTCTAGAAATTTGCCCATTTCATCAAAGTTATCTAACATGTTGCCATATGCCTACTTATAGTATTCCCCTATTATCCATTTTATTACTGTGTAATCCATAATGATGTCCCTCTTTCATCCCTAATTTTAGTAATTTGAGTCTTCTTTCTTTTTTTTCTTGGTGAGGCTGGCTAATGGTGTATCAATTTTGTTGATCTTTAAAAAAAACAACTTTTGCTCTCATTGCTTTTTCCCTATTGTTTTTCTATCCCTTATTTAGCTTATTTCCACTTTAGTCTTATTATTTCTTTCCTTCTGCTTACTTTGAGTTTAATTTACTCCTTATTTTATAGTTTGTAATTTGGAAAATTAAGTTATTAATTTGAGATCTTTCTTCTTATATGCATTTACAGCTATAAATTTCCCTTCAAGCACTGTGTTAGCTGCTTCCCATAAGTTTTGGTATATTGTGTTTTCACTTTCATCACTCTCAAAGTGTTTTGTAATTTCCCTTAGGTTTTCTTCTTTGATTTATTGGTTATTTCAAAGAGTGTTGTTTGATTTCCATGTAGCTGGCAATTTCCAAAATTTTCTTCTGTTGTTGATATCTAATTTAATTCCATTATGGTTGGAGAACATATTTTGTATAATTTTAACACCTTTAAATTTATTCAGGTTTGTTTTATGGTCTGGCATGTGGTCTTGCCTTGAGAAGAATATGTATTCTGCTACTGTTGGGTAGTCTTCTAGAGACATCTGTGCGATCCAATTAATTTGTAGTGCTATTCAAGTTGTTATTCAACTGTTCTTTTTCTTCGTGGATCCTCTGTCTAGTTATTCTTTCTATTATTGCATGGGGGTGTTGAAGTCTCTGACTATTATATTTTAATTGTCTGTTTCTTTCTTCAATTCTGTTTTTTCTTTATGTATTTTAGAGCTCTATGTTTAAATCCATACGTGTTTAATATCATAGCTTCTTCATGTATTGACCTTTTTAAAAATATAAAATATCGTTCTTTTTCTCTAGTAACAATTTTTATCTTAAAGTCTATTTTTTTATATTAATATTATAAATCCAGTTCTTTTTTGATTACTGTTTGCATGGATATTCTTTTTCCATTCTTTTACTTTCAACTTATTTGTGTCTTTTAATCTAGAGTGTATCTCAAATAGGTAGACTATATTTGGATCTCTTTTTTTTTTTTTTTTTATTTAAAGATTTTATTTTTTCCTTTTTCTCCCCAAAGCCCCCCGGTACATAGTTGTATATTCTTCAATGTGGGTGCTTCTAGTTGTGGCATGTGGGATGCTGCCTCAGTGTGGTTTGATGGTCAGTGCCATGTCCGCGCCCAGGATTCGAACCAACAAAACACTGGGCCGCCTGCAGCAGAGTGCACGAACTTAACCGCTCAGCCACGGGGCCAGCCCCATATTTGGATCTCTTTTTACCCATTCTGCCCATCTTAGAGTTTTGATTGATTAACATAGTTTCGTTTAATATAATTACTGATAAGGTAGGATTTATGTCTGCCACTTGTGTTTCCTGTATGGCATGTCTTTTTATTCCTCTATTCCTCAAGTCCTGTTTTCTCTTTACAGTTGATATTTTCTAGTGCATCTTTTTAATCCCCTTGTTTTTCTTTTACTGTATTTTTAAAGTTATTTTCTTAGTGAGTAATTTCCCTGGGGATTATAGTTAGTACCCTAATTTAAAACAATCTAGTTAGGATTAATACGAACTTAATTTTAGTTGTTTATAAAGTTTTGCTTCAATACGTTTCAGTTCCTTCCCCATTAGTTTGTACAATTATTGTCATACAAATTACATTTTTACATATTATATGCCTATAAACACAATTTTATAATTATTGCTTTATGACCTTTTAAAATAGATCGGATAAGAAAAGCGTTACAAACAAAAATATGTTTAAACTGTCTTTCAAAATATCTATATAGTTACTTCTATTGGTGTTCTTTATATTTTTGTGTGGATTTGAGTTATCATCTACTGTGTCTTCATTTCAGCCTGAAGCTTTTCCTTTACTGTTCCTTATAGGACAGGTCTGCTAGTTACAAATTCTCTGCTTTTATTTTCCTAGAAGTGTCATAATTTACTCCTCAATTTTGATGAGTTAGATATAGAAATCTTGGTTGATAATGTTTTTCTTTCAATGCTTTAAAGACGTCATCCCACTGTCTTTAGTCTCCATGGTTTCTAATGAGAAATCAGTCTAATCTTTGTGAAGATTCCTTGTCTGCAGTATCATTTTTCTCTTGCTCTTTTCAAGATTTTTCTTGTCGTTCAAGTTCATCAACGTCCGTAATATGTTTAGGTTGAGGTCACTCTGAGTTTATTCTATTGGTGTTTGTTAAGCTTCTTGAATGTATCGATTAATATTATTTATCAAATTTGAAAAGTTTTTTGGCCCACTCTTTTTCTCTATTCTTTTTCTGGGGCTCCCACTATGCGTATGTGGATACACTTGATGGTTTTTCAACCATCAACAAGACGGTTTTCAACAAGTCTTTGAAGCTCTGTTCATTTTTCTTCATTCTTTTTTCTTCCTGCTCCTCAGTCTGGATAATATCCGTTGACTTATCTTCCAGTTCACTGATTCTTCCTTCTGCCAACTCAGAAGCAGCAGAGCTTGGGCTCTGGTCTGTCTGAGCAAATAGAGAACATCATTGCCAACTTTCTTTGAGGTCTTTAGACACAGTTTCCTTTAGTTCCTTGGACACATTGTATTTATAATTGCTGACTTTGTGGCCCTATCTACTAAGTCCGAAGTCAGGATTCTCTCATAGACATTTTCCGCTGGCTCTTTTTCTCCCTGTGTAGGTGTCATATTTTTCTGTTTCCTTGCATTTCTCATAATTTTTTGTTGAAAACTGGACATTCAGGTAATATATTGTTTCAATTCTAGTGTCATATTCCTCTGTCCCCCAAGGTTTGTTGTTGCTGGTCAGTTGTTGTTGCTGTTGTTTTCCTATTGATGCTTATTTCTTTAATACCTTCCCTGGACTAATTCTGTAGATTCTGTATTCTCTGCATTGTGTGGCCTCCGAGTTGATTCTTCTGTTAGTTTTTTTTTTTTTTTTAAGTTCTTGCTTTTGTCTTAAAATCTGGCTTCCTAGGAGTCACACCTGGGGTCAAAATAATTTAATGCAGCCAATGATTGGCCATATTTTCTTAAATGCTTTGGCTTGATATCTCTACCCTTTGCCAAAGGCATCTGCGTGAGAAGGCAAGCCTCAAACTTCAGACAGTTTACAAGAGAGAATTAGTTTTCACTTCCTGCTTATACAAGATCTGAGTCAGCAGAGGGATTGACTGGTGACTTCTCCTTTCCTAGGTTTTTCCTGGGCTTTCTCACAGTCTTGTAGGACCTCAGGAATATGTGGGAACTTTTCAAAGTTTTGTTTTGTTTTTTTTTTTAGGAAGATTAGCCCTGAGCTAACTACTGCCAATCCTCCTCTTTTTGCTGAGGAAGACTGGCCCTGAGCTAACATCCACGCCCATCTTCCTCTACTTTATATGTGGGATGCCTACCACAGCATGGCTTTTGCCAAGTGGTGCCATGTCCACACCCGGGATCCGAACCAGCAAACCCCGGGCCGCCGAGAAGTGGAATGTGCACACTTAACCACTGCGCCACTGGGTTGGCCCCTCAAAGTTTCTTATGGTTGTCTAGTCCTGTTGGATTTCCTTTTAAATCCCCAACTAGCCTCCTGTTGGCCTCAACTGAAATCATAGCCTCAGGTAGCTGGGATGTATCTGGGAATTGCTGTGGTTGTGGTAATAACCCGGGGGTAGGCTCTTTCTTTGTCCCCAGCTCTACTGAGCTGAGCTCTGTCAAATCACATCGCCACCATACTCTGAGAATAGAGGTTTCCCAGGGAGCTGCAAGTTTGGGTAAAACATCGGCTGTCTTCTGGGGATGGTACTTTGAAAGAAGCTGTAAAATAGGTCAGATCTCTCCATTGTCCGCAATGCTGCTGGCTTTCTGCTACACCACTGAGCTGAGGACGGAAGAGGCATGTGAATAGCCCTGAGTTAAAACTTCATAGACTTGCCTCCCCCTGTCTAACTCAGGTTTAATAGTTTCTCTTGAATAGATAATTTTCAGGTTGTTCTGTGGTTTTGGCTAATTGACAAGAGTTTTTAAATGGCTGGCTTTGGTTGTGTTGCTGTATTTTTGTTGTTTTAGAGGGATAGTCAGGTCACCAAAGTTCTCACTCTGCTGCTCCAGAAGTTGATCTCCTCTCATACAATTTATCAATTTGATTTGGCATCTCATTTAATTAATCTATGATATATCTTAAATTTACAGAAGATATATGTGGTCTACCACACACACTCACAGCTTGATGCACAGCTAGAAGCTCAAGTCATGACAGCTTATACTAGGCCAGAAAACTCTGACACTTCCAGTGATGAATGTTTAAAACCTGTAACCTCAAAGCCCGATATATTCACCCTTACAAGGAATTTCTTAGTGTTAAGATATAGGCAGAGACAAAGTAAAACGTGAGTTTCATGAGCACTTTGATGATTGGATCACGTAACCTTACCTTTACTCTTAGACAGTTCCACTTAACTATTGCTGTGTAACAAACCACATCAACATAGTGACATAAAACAACAACCATTTTATTAATGTTACAACTTTTGGACCAGAAATTCAGGTAGGGATCAGCTGGGCTATCTTCTATACCACATGGGGTAGTCAGTGTTATTCAGCTTGTGGCTAGTCTGGTATGGAGGGTCCACAATGGCATTATTTAGTGGCTAGAAAGCTAAGGTCTGCTGAATCACTCCATCTTTAAGTCTCAAGGTTTCTCCATGTGACCTTTCCTGCAGGGTTGTCAGACTTCTTACTTCACAGATTAGAGGTTCCCAGACGGCAAGGCTAATCCTTTTAAAAGAGGCCCAGACTTAGTATAGCATCACTTCCACTGACTGTTGGTCAAAGTAGTTACAGGCTAGCGTGGGGCAAAGGGAGGTGAAATAGAATCCACCTCTTGAAGGGAAGAATGGAAAGAATTTGACGCCATCTTTAATCTACTACACAGCCAATCTCCGTTTGAAAAATGAGATAAAAAGAAGTTAGTAATTCTCTGGGTTTAAGACTGAGCTCATCCCTGTGAATCTCTTATCATAAAGGGCCTCTGAGACGTCCTTGATAGACCTGAGAATTTGGTTTCTCCAGTCACACATTTTCCTGAATCATTGAGCATGACAGTGGCATCACCTTTGGCAAATTACTGAAGCATCCGCAACAGTGGGATGAAGCCTGAACTTTTCAATGATATAAGGGAAATAGCCACCCAGAATTTGAAGAGATTTCCAAAGATGATGTTCTTCTAATTCCGTTTTAAGAATCAAGTACAGTCATTGCTGACACATAGTACTGATGTGAATGCTATTTCTCCTCCCCCGATGGACCACTTAGCAGTACAATCTCCCTACCTCAGCTCCTGGGAAAACAAAGACTTTAGGAGGAGAGTGGCTTCACTTCCTTAGTGAAAAATCACTACTTTGTTGGATTTTCTTAATGTTCCACCTTTTTGTTCACACACCTATCTGGTGCTGCCCCAGGGGCACTTTGTTTTGGTTGGCTCACAAGTTTTATTCATTACACAGCTCTCAGTTCTCTTTCCTTTTCTAATCTTTGGAATCTTACCATGAACATATTCACCTATTTCTAATCCTCAAAATGTAAAGGGCTCAAATACTCCCCTTCCATCCAGCAACTCCAAGTGGGCACAGACTTTGAAACAAAAATAGAGACTTATTTATCGATTGTCTGTGTGACAGCCTCCACTTTTTAATTTTAAGGCAAAAGACTTTTATAACCACCTTCTTGGGCAATAGAGCTAATTTCCTGAAGGATAGTTTTGTGTGTGGTGGGAGGAAGGTAGCTCTCTGAGGCACAGGGAGCAAATTCTTCCCCCGCCTACCACTGAACCTTCCAATTGTGACCAACCCTCCCAAGGGTCTGATACAGGCAGCACTTGTGCTAGAGTGGAAGCAAAAATGTCATAAGAGTAATATTAAATAGTAGATGGTGTTTAATATTGAACTTCTACTATGTTAAAGGCGTTGTACTCTGTACTGGAGATATAATGGAAAACAAAATAAATATGTTTCTTAAAATCATTGAGTTGACATTGTAAAGGAAGGAAAAAACCTAATAATTAAGATAATGTGTATATTGTTGTACAATATTATGTTTCAATGTAAAGGAAATTGAGTCTTTAAGAGCTTATAAAAAGAACTTGATCCAGACTGGAGGTTGAAAAGGCTTCTTGAGGGAAGCGACACTTGCCATGAAATCTGAAAGAAGACTAGGATGTATTCAAATGAAGTAGTAGAAGGGCAGCCCAGACAGAAGCCATAACATGTACAAAGGATCTGATCCAGAAGGAAACAATGGCACATCTGAGATACTGGAAGTGACCTGTGTGGCTGAGGTACAGGGAGCAAATGGGAAAGTGCAATATGATCAGGCTGAAGAGAAAGGAATATGTCAAATCATCTATAGCCTGTAGGGCAAGGTAAATATTTTGTCTTTGTCGTAAACAAAGTGAGCATCCACCTAAGGACCTATGCTCAAAAATGGTATAGTTAAAACTACATTTGGGGGAAAAAATAATTCTAGCTGAAATGTGGAAGATGGATTTGATTGGTGCCAGAGTGGTCATTGAGAAGACCAATTAGAGATAATATTTTTTTCCAAAGATACATATGAGTTAAAATCAATGGAAGTCGATGATTGTTTGAACATATTGAATATGGTAAGAAGATAGAAATGTTAAAAATTGCTACAAGAAAGTTAATGGTGATCCAATTTATTTAAAATTAACTTGATGCTGGATTGGATATTGTGGCGTTATGGAGAAAAGGAAAGCATTAAGTGACTGAAAGATTTCTAGCTTGAGCAAGAAAATAAATGGTGACCCCATTCTCTGAGACAGAGAGCACTGGACAAGAATTAGACTTGAAAGGACAGATCTCCCTTGGGCATGTTGTTTTTGTGACATTTGACTGGAGATGTTAGGTAAGTAGTTGAACATATGTGGAAATAAAAAGAGAGGTGTTGACCTGAATTGTAAATTTAAGAGTTATTAGACCAAAAGTGGTAACTGAAGCCATGGACGTGGTTAGGATGGCCAGAAAAAGTGCATGGTGTGAGCGTGAAGACTTAGTATTTTATTACTGAGTACTTTAGCTGGGGCTTACAAAAGGACAGTGAATGACAACAGATAGACAGAAAGCATGATCTCTGAGAGGCAAATTAAACAAAATCTTTCTAGAAAAGTGTTCACAATAAAGTGGGCAATAGTATCTACTCACAAGTCAAGTAAAAAGAAGATTACTAAAATAGTCCATTGGATTTGGTAACATAAAGATGATTGGCAAACTAACGAGAACAGTTACTAAGGAGTGATAGACACAGAAGTCAGAGTGGGGTGACTTGACAAAACAATAAGAAGCAAAGAAATGGAGATCACTTACATAACAATGATTTTTAAAAAGATTGGCTATGAAAGGGAGGAGAAATGTAAGGTGGTAGTTGGAGAGAATTGTTGCATTTAAAATAGCAATATCTTAAGTATGAACATGTTCAATAGTTGATGAGATGGATTTATTGGAAGGCAGAAATTCAATAGAAAGGAGAAAGATGAGATAACTGACAATGTAAGAATCCTAGGAAGATGGAGATGGGGTGCCAATCACAGGAAGAAGTACATCCTCCACATTCTACTAAGAGATGATGAAAAACGTGCTTGGATCTGCAGGATTAGAAATTTGAATAAATTCTTTCCAAGTGACTTCATTTTTCTCTGTGAAGTAAGTGACAAGGTACGAGTGGTGTTTATTCCTAAAATATTTTTGAGGGAAAGCAAATAAAATCAATTAGTGTTGCAGAGTTATCGGGTACTGCAGATTTCAGATTTCCTATTTGAGGTTGCTGGTCATGACTTTTTAATTTTAACCAGTATTTCATGGTTTGTGAATTTCCATAGATTTGCACACTTGTGTGTAAGGTAGACAAGAAATATTGTTTGGTTTATCTTGAGTGGGGATGTTGCCAGATGGTGTTAGAAAATCACAGGAAGGCACGAGAATTTATGGTATTGGTAAAAGTGTTATTAAAATATTGAACTATGGAATCTAAACTAGATAAGGATGGAAGTGAAGAAATAGAGGGCTAATGGCTTAGAAGAATTTAAAAAGAACCATGAAACTGGATTCCTGATAACTTTGACAAAAGGTAATAGCTCACTAAGAGAGAAGGTTTTGATCAAAGAGCACACACCTTGACTCAGTGATTGGTGAAGACTGTGCTTGTCTATTCTCTTGTTTGACTACTTACCAACTTTGGGATAGAGGGCAGGTGAATTATATGGAACACTGGAGAAGGACCACGTGTGTGAGGATTTGGTGTTAGGGGTTTATGGGACCTGTTTTTGTTTGTATACAGTAATCCTCATAAAGGAAGTAAGAAAGAAGAGAAGACGCCCCATAACGACCACCCGTAAGTAAAAAACATCAGAATCACGAGGACCTTTTTCAATCTACTTATATCCTACATACATCAGACTGCACCGCCACCAAACTCTGAGTATGAATGGCGCGCTTCAGATCTTCTTCCCCCAAATTCTCCACTGAGAGTCATTGCTTTGACTGAGTCACTGTTACTGAGAGTGATAGGTTCTATACCTCAATGAAGTTGAGGAGGAAAGAAAAGGTTGAGAACTCCTATGCTACACCAAGCTGCTAAAAAGAAAAGAAACTCAAAATGCATCTTTTTAGACATGCTTTTCTGCCTTTGTACTTTTGCATCCTCCACACATAGTACAATGTTTTGCATATAATAAATACTCAACAAACATTTTTTGAATTACATTCCAGATGATATGGAATTATAATCCAATTATAATTGAACAATTACCCAAATATAATTATAATCTCCAGATTATACAACAGAGCTGGCAATTAAGATCTCTCTCCCTTCCTGTCACCACCATTTGTTTTTCCAAGTTAGTATTGAAAAAAAAAATGCTTGTGAAAAAACATACTTCTGAGTCCTTCCAACAACACATCACTGCTCTTCTACCTCTGACCATTTCTCTCTCCTCCAGCAACTCTGGGTCATCTTCTTGACCCCTGGACATCCCAACTATGACCAGTTGCTCAAACCAAACCCTCCAGAGACCAGCCTCAGCCTCCAGGTTGCACCTTTCTCCCCTTACGCACTTCCAGAAAAATTGTGATTCCTCAAACATCTGCTATTTCCAAGCTGTAGGGAAGCTCTGATTAAACTAAATTATACTAGGTTGGAAGTCACTGAAACCTTTCTTAAAAACCTCTTAGAGACATTTTTATTTTAAAAAGGAAGCATAGAAAGAAAGAAAGAAAGAAGAAAGGAAGAAAGGGAGGGAGGGAAGGAAGAAGGAAGGAAATGAAATGAAATAACGGTATGAGCCTGAAGTCATGTAGAGCCAGTAGAGAGAGAGTTTCTTGAAAATTTAAGAACAAGCTGAAGAGTAGGTCCCACAGTGAGATAAACATCTGCAACAACTGAAGGTGAAATAATATGGTCCAATCAGGGTGAAATAACACAGTCAAGATCATGCAGACAAAACTCTATCTCCATTTCCTCAGTTTTCCCTGCTTTGTTACATGCCTAATTGGAAGCCTGCTAAGTGGACCAGCCATGCTTCGTGCCCCCTATCACCATCTCCATCACAGTACCCAGGACATAGTAGTTAATAAGTAAGTGTTTAACCAAAAAGAAAAAAAAAACCCATAAAGCTCATCAAATTTCCTATGTAGGAAATTCTGCCAGATATTTAGAGACTGTAAAAAATGGGATACTTATTTCACACTTTGCTGGAAAGTTCCAGCTTCAAAAAATAGGCTTTAAAGTTCGTATAAATAAAATTTACAAGCTTAGGTCAACCTTATGAGGAATGTACTATTATTTTGTTCATTCTGTGGTCAGGGAAAGTGGGCCACAGAGTGATTAAGTAACTTGCCCCTGGTTCCCAGATAGTAAGCGGTGGGGCAAGGATTCGAATCTTGTGATTTTGACCTCTGAAGAGTGTATGTTCTTAATCAGTACACTATAATGCCTTACAATCAAACATGTTCTGCAGACTTTGGTCCACGTATGGCTAAGTCTATCTCATTAAATACCTTGTTTGATTATATAACAAGTGCATATATTTGAAACAAAGCTTTGGTCCAGTTCCTCAGTTCTTGGCAGGAATGGAAAGAAGAGTGGTGCAGGTCAGTAACTGAAACAGACCGAGTGCTGAACTGGAATCAGTATTTCTTCACCATCGACACCGATGTTTAAATGTGGACAATTTGGCAGAAGCTTTATGTGCATTATCTCATTTAATCCTTGCAACAGCTGTCTGAAGTAAATATTTTTATAATGTCCTCATTTTACAAATAAATGATCTGCAACAGAGAGTGGTTACATACATAACTTGTCCAGGGTCACACAGCTGGCAGATCCAAACTCGGTGAGTCTGATACCAAAATAAGCGCACTTAACTAATCAAGTACACCATTTCCCTGGAAAAACTGCCAGATAATTGTAATAGCCTTTGCAAAATACATAAATGGACCAAGCAGAATGTTCTAAGGAGATTAGCTTGAGTCACCTGAATAAGACTTGGTTTTTTGTTTTTTGGGTTTTAAGTGCAGAAGGAAACAGACTCATTATAAGTTGATATGTTTTTGTTCCTGAAAAGAATTGTCAAAGTAGAATCCTCATGTCCTTGGCATGGGGGAGGGGCAAGGACTAAGATTGATGCTGTAAGCGTTATGTCAATACTCAACAGTGTTCAGTGAACTAACGATCCTTAAGAAGACAAGTGATACGAAGAGAGGAGGGTGATGAGCAGAAGAGACAACTCGTGACCCACAATCATAGCTCTGTTCCTGCATATGTGTTAAAAAAAGATGAGAAAAAGATGCGCTGTGATTGATGATTACGGGAGAAAGACAATCTTGAAAATTCTCAAGCACTCATCTTTTTCATCTACCTCCTTCTTTCCATGCCCAGAAGAAGCTTTTGTCATTTTCCATCCTCAACCACAATGAATCACACAGATAAGATAAATAATCTCACATATTCTGTTGGCAGCCAGTAAAGGACGATCTGTTGAGAGGTTGAATTTCCCAAGATCCTGTATAAAATCAATCTCATAGAAATGTTTCATTGATCATATTTCATGCTAGATGAAAATTATAAGGTATTTCATTGGTAGAAACTTTGCCTGTGACCATACAAACTGAAGGTCTTTAATTTCCTTTTCTTAAAGAGACTCAGTAGTCTCATAAAGGTTGCTGTTCTTGGTGCTGTGGAGTCGATTACGATTTCCAGAGACCCCATGTAGAGCAGAGTGGAGGCCTGCCTGGTTTTTCTGTGCCACCCTCTCACCTTCTAGCGCTATATCAGATGTTGCTCTGCTGTTATTCATAAGGTTCTCATGGCCAACTTTTTTGGACGTGGGTGGCCCGGTCCTTTCTCCTAGTCTGTCTTAGTCTGGAAGCTCCACTGAAATCTGTCCACCATGGGCAATCCTGCTGGCATTTGCAATACTGGTGGCATCACTTTCAGCATTACAGCCACATGCAGCTGTCACAGTGTGACAACTGACGGATGGTGTGGTTCCCTGAATGAGAAACAAGCCCAGGCTGTGGCCGTGAGAGCGCTGAGTCTTAACCACTAGACCCAGCAGAGCTGGCTTCAGAAATTCTGCAGAGGCTCTAGAGTTTGATCTCAATTTGTAGGAACATATGTAATTACTAACTGAGAAGAGAGCACAATATGGATATTAGAAATAAAAATGATAATGAGGGCTTGGAAGAATTTTATGAAATTATTATAACAGTTCCATTAGCTCTTTTTGCCGAAATTCTGATATTCAGGTAGAACTAAAGGGTTTCTAGGGATCTCGTAAGTTTTACCAGCTTTTCTTTAGATGGTTTGACACTTTCATGAAGGCTGCTGTGTTAGGGTACCAAACAAAGTTATTTATGACTCCTGCGGCACAGCAGTGAAGGAGAGGCACGGTTCTAGTCGCCACACGCTTAAATCTCTGATCATGGACATGTTCCATTACTGTAAGCAGCGGCCACGGAGACTGATGAGCTGTCCACCGAGCTCATCCTCTCTCCTTCCTGCACGAACAGCCAGGCTCCATTCTCGGCCTGTCCTGCAGTTCTGCATGGCCCAGGGACTGAGCTCCAGCCAAAGACATACTTCATTTATTTTATGTATAGTGGTTTTCTTTCCGGTTGTATTGCTGAAATCTGACTCAAATTCTTATTCTTTCTTTAAGTTAGGAAATGAGTTATTATTTTATAAAAATATATGTATTTATGTATATACATATATTCTTCATAAAAATTTTATCTGTGAAAAAATTAAGAAGAATGTAAAAAAAAATCCCCAGGAATAATTACTGCCAATACTGAGGAATATATTTCCTCACATCCCTCTCTGCAGAGAGAGACAGACAGACAGACAGGCAGACAGAGGTTCCTTTGCACCTTCTGCCTCCGATCGCTGGCTTGCCATGCAGTCTCCTGCAGTCTCTGTTACCTGGGTGGCTCCCTCACTATTCTGAGGACAATGCTTCCGCATCCGTCAGCTTCCGTTGTTTTCTGCCTTCCTATATGTGCTAAACACTCTTTCTTCTTTTATCAATTTCTTGCCATAGTAGAGGAGGATTTAGTGTTTTTAATCCATCTCCCTCTCAGCTTGCTCCCCTTCTCCTAACATTGATATCACAATTTACAGCTAAATCTCAATTCAGTTTTTACCTTATGACAATGAAAAGGTTATTTCCTACCAACCGAACTAAGGCATTATGATTATGCTTGATTTCTTGTATTTTTCTTGTTTTTCTGGAAGTGAATACTTCTCTAATAGTTTCCATTGTTTATTATATATAGTATCTAAACTATGTCTATGATATATATAACATATTACAAGATTTCCTCCAACACGTCTGTAAAGTTCCTCAATATAATTTCTATGTAATCAAAACTCATCAGATAATCTACCAATTTCTTTCTTCTCCCAGCTCAACTTTGCACACTCCTCTCCCATAAACACACACACGCACACACACAGAGAACCAGAATAATCTGTTGATCAAGCAATGATGTTTAGTAAACCTCCTGCTATAAGGAAGAACACCAGAAAGGAGAACACAGCCTTGACAGTGTCACAATAATATCTCTAAAAAGAAAACTTAGGGAAGGATATTTACAGGACTTTGGAATTTGGGCTCAAATGGTTTAAGGTGTGGAAGTTACAGAGACTGGGCAATGTCAGTGAAAAAAATAGGTTAAAACAGGAAACAATGTTTTTGAAGCAAGTCTTGGTAAGCAAATTATTTGTATAGACAAATTGATTTCCAGGAATTTCCAGAAGTAAATAGTGACAGTATTTATTAGTTTTCTACTTTATCTTCCTGGGCAAGAAAAATAGTTATTTTGACAGAGGGGGTCTCAGTTCTCAGTCCTGATATTTAAGCCAAATAGAGATCACCTCAATATTTCCTCCCTTGGTCTCTCCCTTCTTTTCTGTTCCCACCTTTCCCTCCCTCCCTCCTTCCTTAATTTAGGTTTCCATCCTAGAGCCCTCCTTTCTCGTTCTCTGCCTGCACTGATTGTTCTCTACGGTTGCAGTGTAATGGAGATTCTGGGCATTCTCTTTATTACTCTCTGGTGTTGGATCCTATATTTAAAGTAGAATGCCTTTTAAATCATTCTGGTGGAGCACATCTTCTAGCAACTTTCTAAGGAAAAATACATAGAAGTTTAATTGCTTTTTTTTGCCTTTTCTTATTTCCTTCCTTCCTTCTTTCTTTCCTTTTCTTTTTGAGAATTTAAATGCCTAAAAGTGTTTTTATTCCATCTTTGCGCTTAATCACTAGATTGGCTGAGTATATAATTCTACAGTAAAATCATTTCCTTCACAATTTTCAAGTCAGTGTTCTACTGTCCTACAGGTTCCGGTATTGCTTCTGGAAATTCCAAAGCTCTCTGGCTTATCTCTTTATAGTGATGAGTCTTAGAGTAGGCCTCTTGTCAATCAATAATCTGGGCAATTACTTGACCTTTTAGACTCTTCCTTTTCAATTCTAAAAATATTTCTGAATTTATTCTTTATAATTTCCTCTTCTCCATTTTTTTTCTGCTCCTTGTTTCTGGAACATTCAGTTATCTGATGTTGTGCACTTTTGATCAATTATTCCCAATTCTTATATTTTTCTCTCGTATTTTCCATCTCTTGCCTTTTGATTATTTTCTCAAAGATTTTTTTTTTATAGGTGCTTCCTAGCTTCCAAATAATGGTTGGCATCCTAATATTCTGTTGTCTCCACACTTGTTCTCTCTCTTTTTATTTTTACTTTACTGAAATTGTAGTAGAAGTTCAAGAAATGAGATACAATAGGTTTTCAATTTGACATGCATAACCAGAAGTCTATAGAGTATTTCTTTTTCTCCTTTCTTTCTTTTTTTTGAGGAAGATTAGCCCTGAGCTAACTGCTGCCAATCCTCCTCTTTTTGCTGAAGAAGACTGGCCCTGAGCTAACATCTGTGCCCATTTTCCTCTACTTTATATGTGGGACGCCTACCACAGCATGGCTTGATAAGTGGTACGTAGGTCAACACCCGGGAGCTGAACCTGTGAACCCCGGGCCAGCGAAGCAGAACATGCAAACTTAACCACTGAGCCACCAGGCTGGCCACCAGAAGTCAATAGCATTTTAGTATGAAATTTTGTAAGGTTTTGTAAGGCTTTTTCTCTATTTATTAATTTTAGATTATGCATAATAGTAAGGTCAAAATTTTGCCTGTTATAGTGATTCTTAAAAGAAATACTTTTGGGTGTCTCTATCCATTCTACTGTTTTTCTCTTTTCTGATTCATAGTTTTGATTAATCTCTGCATGTCATCCTCTTGCTTTACTTACAAATATAACAATAACATTAACTCAAAGTTTAAAATAGATTAGTTATTGTTACAGCATTCTTGTCTATTAGTGATATATTTAAGACCTTAGAGGACAAACTGAGCACAGTGCTAGTAATCCCCCGTAGATGTTTTACACCGTCTCCTCATCATAATGATTTTCTAAAGAGTTTGCAATTGGAGAGATGATTTCTCTTTGATCAAAAAGTTAATTAGAAGAGTGTTTTTAGGCTGGCCCTGTGGCCGAGTGGTTAAGTTTGCACTCTGCTTTGGTGGCCCAGGGTTTCGCTGGTTCGAATCCTGGGTGCGGACATGGCACTGCTCGTCAAGCCACGCTGAGGCAGCGTCCCACATAGCACAACTAGAAGGACCCACAACTAAAAATACACAACTATGTACAGAGGCACTTTGGGAGAAAAAGGAAGAATAAAATCTTAAAAAAAAAAAGAAAATGAATAAAATCTTAAAAAAAAAGAAATATCCATTACAAATAATAAAAAAAATGTTTTTAATTTTCAATATCTGGGAAATTTTCTTTATTTTGACATTTCATAGTAACTTATACTTTGATAATATATGGCAAAAATGCATTTTGTGTAATTTCTTCTTTTTAAAATTTAATGAGGTCTTTTTCTTGATCTGATGGTCAGTGAACCATATTGGCGGCTGACCCAATTTCCAGCCCTTTCCTTTTCCACATTCCAGCTGCGAGGGACCATACGACATGATTTTAAAGTGGTCATCTGCTGTGTTTCCTGGTAAGGATTTCACTTTCCTGAAAAACCCATCCGCTTCCTTTTTCTTTTGGCCTTGAATGTAGATGTTATGCCAAGAGAAACAGCAGCCGTGTTAAAACCCTGAAGAAACGGCGAAGAAAATCACAGAAGAAATCTACTGTGACGTCCTGAGCTTCTGAACCAGCATCAATGCCTTTTTCAATCTGGACTTCTTCTATGTGAGGGGAAAAAACAAAACCAAACAAAATAAAGCACTCTTTGAGCTTCTATAGGCATGTTTTAAGTTATCTGAAATAATTCTATACTAATATAGACCTAAGATAGAATGACTTTCCATAAGCGTTCCATAGGCACTTTTTAAAGAGTTATTGCCTGTAGTTTTCAAAATATTAACATAATATTTATATATCTATTAAAGTAACGTTAGATATAATTTTGTCAGTTCTATTATTTACTTTTATCTATACAGTCAGGCAAAATGAACAGAAACTTTAAAGTCTTGTCGACTATTGCATTTCTTACAATATCTTTACATATTTCTAACTGATTTTTTATACATTTAATTTATGTTAGTTGCCACATAAATGTTTTTGACATTTATACTGCTATTACTCATTATTTCCATTTTCTATTTAATGTTTTATCATTTGGTGTTTTTTCTCTAAAATTTGCTATGTTGATATTAACTTTGTGGCCCTATTTGTTTTATTTATTTTTCCCATGCTTTTGGTTCTAATCTTTATCTATCTTTTTTCATTTGTGTATGTGTTGATTAGACAGTGCAAGCGCATGGTACAAAATTCAAAGGGAACAGAACTATACACAGTGAAAAATAAACCTCCTTCCATCTCTGCAGAGTCATGCATCAGCCTTCCCAGGAGGCAGGCCTTTTAACAGCTTCTAGTGAATCCTTCCATAAATATTCTCTAAATATATAAGAAAATGCATTATGTAAGTAATTTTAACAGAAATGTTATCAAAATATAGACACTGCTCTTTGTCTTTTCTGTCACCTAACTTGATCTTCATTCCATATGAAATCTATCTCATGGGATTATTTTTTCTTTTGGTGAAGAAGATTGGCCCTGACCTAACATCTGTGCCAGTCTTCCTCTATTTTGTATGTGGGACTCTGCCACAGCATGGCTTGATAAGCGGCATGCAGGTCTGCACCCAGGATCTGAACCCATGAACCCCAGGCTGCCAAAGCAAAGTGAGCAAACTTAACCACTGTGCTACTGGGCCTGCTCCTATTTCATGGTTTTTAATAGCCACATACTCTTCTACTGTATGTCTTATAATTTTTAACCAATCCCTTATTATGAATATATATGCTTTGTAGCTAGCATATAATTGGAGTTTGATTTTTTTTTTCCTGCGTAAGATTTGCCCTGACCTAACATCCATCTGTCCCAATCTTTCTCTATTTTTTAGTCTGTGGGCTGCCAGCACAGCATGGCTGCTAACAGAGCAGTGCAAGTCCACACCCAGGAACCAACCTGGGGGTGCTGAAGTAGAGTACACTGAACTTAACCACTAGGCCACGAGGCTTGCCCTGGAGTTTTGATTTTTGACTGTAGAGAGCAAACTAGACTTATAGTTTGAGTTTTGTTTTTGGCTCAAAGTAACAGAAATCTCTGGTTTTAGACATATGAAAATGTATTATCTCACATATTTAGAAACCTAGGTGATGTAATCAGTGGCTCAATTATGTCATCAAGGACCCATGACCTTTCCACCTCCCCACTATTCCATCTTAGCAGTGACTTCATCCTAAAACTTCTTCTGTTAAATAGTTTCCAGATGGCCTATGGCATAGACTATAATTTCTTCCTTTCAATAGAAGTTGGAAAATGCCAACTTAGACATTGCGCCCGAGCAAGGACTAATAACAGCCTGGAGGGCAATTCTTTGCATTGACTGGCTTAAATTACCCAGGATTATCCTCAGAGGCAGAGGAATAATGTGGATATCTAAAAATATCTGGGTTCTGTTAGGAAGGAGATAATGAATAAATATTAGAAATGCAACCAAATGTCCACTATAGTTTCTCGATTTAAAAGATTTTGGCTTTAAAGAGGAAAGTATATTAGTTCATATTAATTCTCTTTTATTGTCATAATTAATATATTTTATTTTGATCTCACTTTTTTGTTTCTATGCTTCTTATATGATATATGCTTCTTACACTTAGTGTTCTAGCATTTACTTTATGAACTATATTATCTTCAATTTCTTCTCTATAAATTTGAAAGATAAGACATATATCTTGTTACTATTTTTATTACTAGCTTCTTTCAAATAAAAATTTAATGTATATGTTTCTATTTATCAGTAGCAATAAGGAAACTGTATCTAGCACTTCATTATGTAAATGTTATATAAAGAATCTATATTATATAAAGAAACTAGCATAGTTTTACTTTCTCTCATTCCACCAACTTTCCAATGTTTTCCTTGTAAATTAGGACTTTGGTCACTATTATTGTTGATTATTTATACTGCATATGTTATATGTGAAGAATTATTTTTATATTTGCTTTCCATACTGCTGCATAAATTTAAAAAAAAATTATGATTTATGCTATGTCTAACTAGTTTTGATTCTCACCACTAGTCCTTTTATGTCACGAACTTCCCATTCTTGAGTTTTTAAGTTTGATCAACCACTTGTTCAGTAAAAGTATATCTGAAACTTTTGTCTTTCTAGTGGGATAGCTGGTTCAGCAAAACAACATAATGTCAATTTGGTTAGATTTTTTTCTCCCTAGCACAGACTTAGACAATGAACTGTACTTGCCTGGGCTTTTGAATCGTTAGCCAAAGATGCAAAGAAGCAAGGACTGTGAGAAATCTTTCTGGTAGTCAAAAAAACAGCAGATCACTGTTTCCAGAAGCTTCAGAAGCAGAACTGACAGTGAGTAGCCTTCAGTGCCCATAGCTATTGGCAACCACGGTACACACCGTTGTGGCCAGTGTTGCGTCCCCGACCTACTTTCTGCCTGTTTTATAATCCCGGTTCTTCAGCATTCCTAGTGATTCCATGACAATCTAATATCCTTCTAACTTTACATTTTGTTTGAGTCATTCAGAGTGTGTTTCTGATGTTTAAAACCAAAGCTCCCTAGGCTGCCCCCTGGCCTAATGGGGTTGAACTTCCAATAGTTGTTTTCCTGTTTGCTTCGGCCTCTCAGTGAACCACAGTTTTCATGTGCTGCTCCTCTGCACTAGGAAATAAATATCTAACAAACCTGCCCCAAGGGGCTGCTAGCCAGTCCCCACCCCCAGCCCCAGCCTCTTTACGTCAAAAGGTTTGAGGGGGATTTTCGCGGGCTGCTTTACGTGCTTCCTACTGACATTTATTTTTATTCAGAGAGGTTGCTGAAAGTCAACCTTCACTGAACTACCTCAATTTCTTCCCATCAGCACTAGAAATTTCTCAAAGATTCTGACATCTCAGCAGAATCCCTCACTGTTACCAATGCTAATGTCAGTTCTTTTCTCTCTCTGCTTTTTATTCCATTGACTGTTTTATTGATGATCCATACAGTGGATAGTCGATCTTACCATATCATCAGATTTTACTATTCCACCATTTGCTACATAAAGTAATGAGTAAAATATAGGTATGTCCCAGTTGCATCAGTACCATGCTGATAGAAGCTTGTACATTGCTTTAGCTCTTGAACGACTTTCTGACAGTGAAGTCATCTTGCCTTTGTACTTGTTGATGGAAAAGAAAGTTTAAAAGGGTGATGTACATGTTGAAATGGATGCTGGGCCCTAGTTTTAGTCCTTAAATTTCAAGGTGGTATATATTATAATCCCTGAGAATCTGAACAACCTGTAGTTGTTCATATAACTACACATATAACAACAATCTGAACTCCTGTAGTTTGACAATTATGACCAATGAATATATTGTAACTTGCACGATGCTTTCTTCTTTGCTTGGAATTTTTCCTAACTTGCCTTCACTCTGACCTTAAGAAATCAGTCAAGCTAGAGATTCGCCCTACTTCTGATATTCCATCCTAAGAACCTTGTAGCCTAGCCCAGACAATGAAAACCATGTCCTCTCTTTCCCTAACATAACATCATTTCAGAATTGCCTGGGTGGTATTCTCCCTTGTGCAGTCCCACATGCCCCAGTTTAGTTACATCATAACAGGTTTCTTTATTGATGGAGAAGGCTTCTGTTGGGGACTGCAATTGGCCACCCCAACATATGTCTCTTTGGCATGAGGATTATTTGGGGCTGGTTACTTTTAATAAACTGCAGACAGGAAAGCAACTCTGAAAAGTAGAATTTGCTTACCCTTTGTTAAGAGACATTTACATTGTAAAGGAAATCTCCATCTGTAAAGGTGTCTCCCTCTCTGTACCAGGAAGAAGGGGGGATGACCTTATCTCTAGAAACTCTTAATCAATGCCAAAGGCAAGGACTTAAGTCTGCATCTTGTTTACTGTACTTGTTTGGTGATCTCCCATGATCGACTCCCCCTCCACCCTCAACATCCTCCTTTGTCTTTAGTTGAAGATGATATTTAAGGTGGTGGCTTCAGCCATTTTGGCGAGTTGTTCAGGTTGCCTGGGCCTCTCCCATGTATACCTGTTATAAAGCTTTGTTTAATTTTCTACTGTTATTCTGTCTCATGTGAATTTAATTCGTTCTCTGGTGAGAAGAACCCACAGTGGGTGAGGAAATGTCTTCCTCCCCTGCACTTCCCATTCTTCCCACACATACACACACTATATAGGAGATAGAAAACATCTCCCATCACCTTACATCGTTTTCATTAATTCAGGATTTAAAAATTCTCATTAAAATAAGATGTTTCCTTTTTCTATTAATTTGCTCAATTTGCTTAAGCTATTGACTGACTCATAAACAGGCATGAGTTCTTGAAATTACTCTCTTTGATTCCTAACTGATCTTATTTCTGTCATTGGTTAAAATCATTAGTAATAAACACAAAATTCTCCATTTTTATGGCGCAAAAGTTTTAGAAATAAATTCCAAGAGTTTTGCTTGTATAGAAACCTAAGAAAGAGAGAAAGGAAGCAAAGAAGGCAAGCAGGATAAAAATAAAGGAGGAAAATCCAAAGTCAATATTTCTGCAATCCAAGATGCAAAGGCTTTCTTAAATTTTGACAAATTGGTTTCACAGCTTGGCAATTCAGTAGCATATGTATGAAAATGCCAAGAAATTTCTTCTCAAAGATTTTTTTCTGCAGATCCTGTCACTTTAAAAAAATTATAAATGATGCAGTTCTGTATTTTTTAAATAATTATGTTCTTAGCCAATGCTTTTCTTATCTTCTTTATTGCGTGGTCCACATTTCTCCTAATTTACATAATTCCTCAGAATGTGTTTTAGGGAACTTTTTGTGCCTAGTGCCTTATTTATGAGAACAGGCAATTTGTAAGATAATCTTAAAATATTATAATGATTAAATAAATCACCTTAAATGAGTTGTTTACATGAAATCTCTTGCTCGAGACTCCCTTTGAAACCATCTCTGTCACAAGACAGGGTTATCCCCACCAAAGGGTCCGTCTAGTTGGGTTGTCATTGATAGTTCAGAGGACGCTCTTTCTTCAGTCTATAGAGACGAATGTACTCGAGATTATTTATTTTTCCCACGAGAGATTCCTGATAAGGAAAGCCAATGTGGGAAAGCTACAGTCATGAGGAAAAGATAGCAGCAATGTCACAACCAGGTGTGTGACACTCCAGTGCCATGAGGCCTCCACTTGACCCCATTTCTACACCCCTCCTACCTCCACAGCTCTGTTCAGGGCCCCTACTATGTCCTCTGCCTGGGTATCAATCATTCAATGTCAGCAATGCTTTCTTTTACCTGAGCCCTGCTCTCTTGGAAAACAGTGAAGGTTCAGAAACCCCCTTACCCTTTATGTTCCTAAGAACGGCTCATTATGAAGAACCAGCATTCCCCGTATCACTTACTTAAGACTCTGCATGCCCTCTTGTTTATCTATGACAAAGCCAGACACAGATCCTCCAAATTCCTATTCTGGGCTTCGGAAATGATTAGCTGAATTACCTGTTCCCATTGATCCAGCAGAACAAAAGGCTTATAAAGCAAATTTTGATTAAAATTCTTTCTCCCAAGCCCCTGAAATTTGGCTCACCTTCAGTCTGAGCCAGTATACAGCTCCTCCTTATGGGCCCCTTCTAGAAAATAGGCTGGCCTCCAAATAAAACATTCTCTGATCGATTATGCCGCCCAGCTTTTCATCCAGTTATTTCTAGCCTGTTTACTCCTCTCTCTAAAAGACCCCTTTTGCCCAGTCCTCAAGATACCAGTAGATCTTGTGTCACAGCATTCTTCGTATTGCAATAATTCCTCTCCTCCAACTGCGATAGTCTCCCCCCTTACCCTGCCCCTTGCACTATTCTTGTTGAATAAAGTCTCTCCTTACTAAGTCCATTGTTTGCTCCTTTTTTTTTTTTTGACAGTATGTACTATAAAACTCATCTATAACAAGAACTAAAATTTAATGACCAACTTCATTCCTCTGGCCTCTATTCTCCAACATAGTGTTGGGGGATGGCCAGGAAGGTGAGGATGGAAATGTAGAGCCAGGTAAGAAAAAGGGGAAAACTCCAGCTTAGAAGCCAGGAGGTAGAAGTCGGGTCTGAACCTTCCCAAGTTTTCCCATTCCATTTATCACGAAAACAGCCAATGAAGCGTGTACCAGCTGATGTGGAGATTCCTCAGTCCCTGTTATGATCCTGGGAATTGATCTCCAGTCGGTCACAGGATCCAGAATTGGCCCAGTGGTATTTAAAATGGAGTAGACAACAGCCATCAGATGGCACCAAACGCTGCCTGGACAGGGACACATTGGATAATAGGGATGGACCCCTGGTACTGTAGCTTTTGAGCTAAACTACCTCCCACGTTACATTAACTTCTCCGTGATGCTGACCTGAATTTTAAGTTTTGAGCTCCACTCATCATGTTATGGACTTAAATTATATTTATTAAGTATCTTCTTAGTGGAAAATTCAAATAAACATAAATAGGACATCTAACCTCAAGGAGTTTATATTAGCTGAGAATCAAGGTATGAACGCATGAAAATATATGTGAAAAAAAGGGTAAAATAATATATTTAGGACCCCAAATTGAAATTTGGCTCAGAAATTTTTGGAAATGTTGTTAGGTAGGTAGAAGCTGGAGGGGAGAAAAAAGTGATTTAAAAGTGGGATACAATGCTTTTTTACTAGAAGTGGAGACTAATACTCCTCTGGGAGTTCCTTTCTTTTAGGAAGATTATTTGAATACTTTCAGTGATGCAAATGGGCTGCAAAGAGACTGCAGAGATGGATGCTGAAGAAGCTGCCACTCAAAGCTAAACTGCTGTGGAGAATAACAATATAGAGGTTTGCCTCTGTTGTAGCTAAACTTGCATATTTGGATGAGTTGTTTCATGAAAACAGCTTTTCTCAAACATTTTAAAACTGACTGCCTCTGAGAAATATAGTTTACATTTTACATGTGACCCAGTACACAAACACACGCCCATTTCATGAAACAATTTCACTTATCACACACGGACCTTTGATAATTTCTATTTTTCAAAGTTTTTTTAATGTCTATGGTGACTAGTTACATTGACTTCAAGAAAACCACTCAGTTGTGAAGGGCATTAGAATATGCCGCCCAAAATATGCCAGCTGTCAAAGGATTATTTTGGCAAAAAATTTGCCAAAGGATTATTTTGAGCTGAAGACAGTTAAGAAACGTCAAACACAGTAGGAACTCTCTGTTCTCCCCTTTTCTGCTTAAAGGCAGAGCATAAATTTCCTTTTTGTAAAGAAAATATACATTTGTAAAGGAAATTTCCATCCAATTCTTTTCACCTGAGACTGCATAACAATCTGTACTAAACAATTCTTATTTAACTTATTTGCAGTACATTTCATAGAGTAACCCTTACCAAAAGCATTTTTAGCCTTTTTTGGTTATGCTTTCCTTCTTATATACCTGAAATTTCCCGAAAGTCTTGTCAGAGCTTGCAACCTGATCAGGTCTCTTGCACGCCTGGGACACAGCAGGAAAGCCTAGAATAGCGCCTCATCACCTGAGACTAGAGAGAACAGAACAGTAGTGGGTACCAACCATGGCTGGAGGTACACGGGCTGGGAGACAGTGTCATGGTGGCTGAATGAGAAGCCAAGTAGAGAAGACCCAGGGCCTTGTTCCTCAGCACGAAGGAGACTGGGATGTAACTCGGGCAGTGGGTTTGTGTACTGAAAGGCAGGGCACTTGAATCCCTAGAATTTATGCAATAGGATTTCAGGTTACTGTATTTGTACTTACAAGCTGGTGAAAAAGCCTGAGCTCTACAGATCTCTTTTGTTGGTGCCAAGTACATAGTACAGCTACCAGCTGCTCTTTCAGTTCAGAGGAAAATGTGGGAGCCAGCTTACCTCTCAGAATCTGGAATCCGACTGGAGCAGGTGTCCTTTGATGGGAACACAGAGAAGCAGTGCTTCACCAATGTACTTTTATTGGACACGGGAGGCAGGGTCGTATGATAACAAAGGTGACTGCTCAAGTTTACCAACGCAGGCTGCAGGCACTTTCAGAACATTTACTCCCGTCACCGTTATCATCAGCTGCAGTTCTGTGCTGCAGGTCAAAAATAGCAACACAAACAATTCAAGATCTCCCTGTGTTTTCATTTCAGGTACTGAGTTTTGACAGTAGAACCATGTCCCTAAGAGATGTTTCCAATTTAAGCATTTGCAGTCTCAACTCACAACAGGTTACTAATTGAGCACAGGGGAACAAAGTCAAGGCTCATTTCTTCTAAACCTCCTAAATACAAAGTAAAGGGGAAAATACCAAAAGGTCTGCTGAAGCTTTTGCAAACTCTCCTGCTAATAATGTGTTCTAGATTATTTGGACTAATTTTCCCCTGAGAACAACTAAATGATGGACTAAAAGATGTGTTTAAGTCTTAAGAGTATTAAAGATGTGACAGGTAGACAGGAATTATCAGGATAAAATAAAATGAAGGAAGGAAGGAGTCAGGAGAAGTAAGGCAGGGCAGAGCCATTTTTGCTGTGGAAGCATCTGTCTACCCAAGAACATCTGGACTTTCCACTGGAAAGTCTCATAACCCCTATGGAAGAAAACCAAAGTCCAGGGAGACCCCACTTAGGGAGTCTGAGAGGTGACCTTCACATATCAAGCTGGGGCCCCAAAGCACCAGCCCCTCAAATTAAGGATAAGTGAAAAATAGACCCACTTCCACCCTCAAACTCCAGGGAGTTTCTAGGAAACTTGCCTTGATCCTAAATAAGGGATAGGGACGGAATACTATCCCTGAGAAGCTCTAGCAAACGCTGATCCTTTCTTTAGATTTGAAGCCAAATTCATATCACTTGAGCGACCAAGAAACAAAAAACCCAGAAGCCTTTAGACTACGAATTTAAAGTGCCCTCTTAATTTAATAGTTCTCTTAAGCACTCTATCATAGAAATGGACTTTTATCCTTTCTATTAGGCCTCTAAGAACACTCAGAAGCAATTTTTCGAAGACAATATGACTAAGCACATAAGGAAAAAGAAACCATGACCAGAAGCATCAAAAACAAATATACATACAGATCCACTAACATTTTTTATAGTAGAATTATTCGATGTAGTTTATAAAACATAGTTATAAAAATAGGTTCTGCTATGCCAAAAAAAGACAAATTTGCTGTACCTGCCAAAAAGAGGAAACTATAAAAAGTAATCTAGCATATTAGAAAAAGTGCCAAATACCGATGAAGATTAGATTACTATTTTGAAATACAGTAACTTAGTAGATGAATTTAAAAGAAAATAGAACATAATGAAGAACAAATAATGACCTGGAAAATAAGTCATGGGAAATTGTACAGAAATCAGAGTAGAGAAATGGAATGACAGATGCACAGAAGAGAAGTTGAGATATGGAAGATAAAATGAGAAAATTTATACTAATTGAAGGTCCTGAAGGAAAGGAGAGAAAAAGGCAGAGCCAACATGTAAAGATGATGACAGAAATTTCCAGCCACAGTAAACGACATTCAAGAATTCCAATGAATCTCCAGCAAAGAAATTTTTTTTTAAGACAATTTCACATCTAAAAACATTACAATAAAAGTACAGAACACCAAAGACAAAAAGAAAATCTTAAGCAAAGTCAAGGAAATGAGAGGTTGTTTTCAAAGGAGCAAAAGTTAGATTTATCATTGACTTCTCAACAGCAGCAATAGAAGTCAGGAGATAATGAAATGATATCTTCAATTTGCTGAAAGAAAAGTGCTGTAAATCTAGAAAATCTATGCGCAAAGTATCAACCAACCCAAAAGTTTGTTTTGATTTCAAGTACTATTAACTATTTTGAGATTGATCACGGAAAATAGAAAGGAGGTATAAATAACCAACATCAGGCATAGAAGTTGCCATAGAACAGAGGTCAGCAAATTATAGCCTGTAGGCATGCTACCTATTTTAGTAAGTAAATACTTATTAGGACACAACCATGTCCATTCATTTATATATTGTCTATGCTGTTATTACAACACAGTGGCAAAATCGATTAAGAGAACCATGACAGAGACCACATGGCCCTCCAGCTTAAATATTTAATATCTTGTCCTTTAAGAAAAATGAGAAAACTAAACACACTATAATGACTCTCACAAAGAAAATGTTGTGCAAAAGAAGGAAGACCCAAAACAATACATATGAGCCCAACTCCCTTATGCAGATTTCAAAGTAGACCAAACTATATATATATATTGTACAAAGCTGCATATGTAGGTGGTAAAAATGCAAAGAAAATAAATAAGTGTCACAAAACTCGGAAGAGTGGTGACCTCTACGTCTGGTGTGAGGAAGGATACGATGACCAGGGAAAGACTCGTGGGCTACGTGCGTGAGAAAATTGTGCTTTGAAGATAGCCATGTTCTATTTCTTAACTTGGGCAGTGGTCAGAGGCTTGTTGGCTTTGTGATTATTCATTAAACTGTACAGATATGTTTTCTGCATAATTGTGGGCTAAATTTTGTCTCCCCCAAATTCACATGTTCGAGCCCTAACACCCAATGTGAATATATTTGGAGATAGGGCCTTTAAAGAGATAATCAAGGTTACATGAGGTCATAAGGGGGGCCTTAATCCAATAGGACTGGGGTTCTTCCTTATGAGAAGAGGAAGAGCGCCTAGGGCTGCGCGTTCGCAGAGAAAACGCCACGTGAGAACACGGCACGAAGCCGGCTACCTGCAAGCTGAGGAGAGGAGCCTTAGGAGAAACCAGTCCGTCTGACACCTTGATCTTGGACTTCCAGGCTCCAGGACTGTGAGAAATTTCCTTTCTCCTGTTTAAGCCATCCAGTCTGTGGTGCTTCGTTATGGCAGCCCTAGGATGGTCTTTCTTGTTTGTGTATTAAATTTCACAATTTTAAAATTGCAGATTTTTCTACAAATTTTATAGACATTTCACAAAAAGAGAGAGCTGTGTAGTGTCCTTCTCTAAATAGTGTTTTTATAAATAGAAAAACATTGGCCCCTGAGCTTCAGGAACCTTGCTAGCTTGGCCCTGGGAGCTATCCTAGCAGTTGGTTCACACGGTCATATATTTTTGTAACATTTGCGTTAAGATTGACCTACTTCATGCCTTCCGTTGGATCTGTAGGGTTGCATTGCGGTGGCTGTGGCATGTTGGGGATGTGGCTAGGCACAGTTGAATTGAGTATACATCTATTTGGGGTTTAATGGGACACACTTTTTCGGTTCCCAGTCATTCTGGGGATAGTTGGGGTATTGTTAGCCCTCTGTGGTCACAGTTTGTATCATGATATGAATGTTGGTATCATAACACGGAAGTGCCCACCATGGGAGTTATGAGGATAGTGAGAGGAAGAAGTATGAAATATATGAACTACACGCCATCCGTGGGAGGTTTTTTCTAATCATTTCCCGTGTAAAATTGTAAGCAGAGGATTCTGTTTCACCACACCTAGTAAAGAGTTGCCTCATGACAAGACTATATTTACAAGCAGCATATACAATTATAAAGCATCATGCATTTTTTTCTTTTTGATGGAAATTATGCAAAACAGAATTTATCTGAATTCTTGTATGTAAGGCTTAAATCTGTAGCGGTATTACAAACAGCAACTACATGTGTAACAGCTCATATAAGAAAGAAACGTGGGAGAGGATTCCCAAATTAGACAACAATCCCAGTAATTTATATGACCTTACCAACACTGAGTTACAAAGCAAAAAGACTTATCTGAATTATAACAAAAATGTTTTGACTAATGATGCTAGAGGAAAAACCAATTATTTTTCTATTCTCTTTACAGAGAATGACATTATAAAAAAACTTTTTCCAGATGAAAAGCCAATCAAATAATATATAGCAAAAAAATACAGAAAAGCCATTATAGAGATGTGTCAGGCTATTGTTAGTTATTTTTTCTGAATTTTGTAATATTTATAATATTATATAAATTTGTAAGTTGTGATTTCTTTTCTCATTCTAAATAAATATTCACTTTTGTATCAAATTTTGCATTCATGGTTTATTTTTTAAAGAGTGTCGCCCGAATTGTGTAAACATTAGGCCCCACAAAACCTGGATCAGGTTAACCTGAATCTAAACCCTCAGATATTTGTTGATTTTTTGATTTCTTGTCTGTGGATTTTTTCCTTTCTTCTTTGAGGATTCTGTCTTCTCTGTGCTAAGATAGAGTTTTTCTGTAACTCTGTCTTGTCATATCCTTAATAGCAATCCTATTTGTGAAATTACTGTTACACGTTGATTGGCTTCACATTAGTTAGATTTACCTTTTCCATGGAAAGAACACTATTTTCCACACATTTAATCTCAAGGATATGACCTTCAGTTATGTCTCCCATAGCAAAGCAGTTCTAAGCTCTTAGGAATATCAACCTCCTACGTCTTTGACTTCACACTCCGTGTTTTCACGGCTTTAGTGTCTGACTATTCTACAGCAAAATAATCTCCTGTGTCTCGTACGCTTTTACTGTTATTTCAGTGAACTTGCTACCTCAGTCTAATCATTTAAACTGAGCACTCCTTCAGTTTTTATTTGTCTCTTTTCATCGTCTTTGCAAATATTTTATTTTCCCGATAACTAAGTTATTTAATAGCCTTAATCTCAAAATTCCAGTTAAAAACTTAGAGGCGGAAGCAGATAAAAAAGCAGTTTCAACTTAGACTTGTCAGTCAAACACAATTTAATCTACTTTCCTCTGCATGCTTGAACTAATTTCCTGGAAGGGAAAGGAATCCTATCAGCTATTAGGTTTTTTTACTTGAAAATAACAGGAAGCCTTGCAGATCACTCAGTAATGAAATTAATCTACCATACACAGACGTTTAATCAAACTGTCAAAAACTTGGCATCTGCATTCCTTTATGGTTTTCTAAGCGCTCTGTGCCCAGTGCTGTGTCAGGTGCTACGGTGGATATTAAAGAGATGAGGACATGGCCTTTGCTTCCAGGAGGCCATGGTCAGATTAGGACAAGTGGCATGTACACATGAGGTAACTAAAACTGGGTCAGGCCAGTATCAAGGCAAGCGGGAAGGAGACACGCTACCTGTGAACTGGGGCCTTAGGGTAAATAATTTCACAAAAACAAACAAGATGGGAAACGATTTCAAAAATGAACTTGTGCAAATAAAATAGTAATGCAATGCGTTTGGAGAGCAAATTGAAGAGTAGTAAGGACAACTTACTCACCTTTCCAGGTCCAGTTCAGAAAGCCCCTGTGCCCAGAGACCTTCCCGCCCTACCTAGTCAGAGGGAGCCACTCCGTTCTCTGCAGTTTCTTAGCCCTCTTTCTTCTCTTGAAACACTTGCCAAACACAACATATCTGTCTTACCGTAACATAGGGCAATCTTCTTCCAAATTGACTGTGAACTCCTAAATGGCACTCATTCATCTTCCTCTCTGGACTCTACACATGACCTTGCAGTAATAAACCAAATAAGGGGTACATTGATAATGTGTAATAAACAAACTCTTTGAGTTGCAAGTGACTGAAACTCAACATAAAAAATTTAATCTAAAATTGAATGTGTTGGTTCATACAGCTGAGAAGTCCAAGAGTGAGTCTGGCTTTATGTATGTCTTGATCAACATGCTCAGACAATATGAATTTGTGTTCTGTTTCTTCTCCCTTCTTTTGGCTGTACCCAGAAGTGGGCATTCTTCCTTGAAAGAAATGTGGCCATTTGTTTCATAGCTCATGATTCCTGTAGAAAACTGTTTCTTTTTCACAGATCCATAAACTATCTCATGGAGGGATTCTGATTGGCTCAGCTTGCTCATGTGACCATTCTTGATCCAGTCACAGTTTTGTGGGAATGGGTGAGATACCATGATTGATCTGACCTGGATCTTTGTTCCCTGATCAAAGGCATAGGCAAAGGATAGGATGGAGACAATGGTTACTAGGACTGAAAAACCTGCATGGGTCAGAGTAAGGACAGCTGGGCTGACCAAAATAAAAGATGTCCACTACAGAAAGGCAAAGTAGGCCAATTGATTTCCGCTACAAATAAAGCATTGAGATTTGTACAGCAGACAACAAACATGAAGCATCCCTTAATATTGGGAAGGACCTGTTGAAAATAAAATGATGAGACAATTATAATGGTTATAACGTGCACTATGGAGTAGACAGTGAAGACAAAGACATCAGAATGACAATTCAAGCATGAGGGTCTGAAGGACTAGATTGTCCTACAGTCAGTAGAGATGGACAGATGTCCATTTAGAAAGTGTCCTGGAAAGATAAGTAAGATTAGGTGACTAAGTGTATATGTGATAAGAAGGAAAATAAGCCTTGCTTATTTAAAATTTTTGCCTTTGACAGATATTTGGAAAGAACAGAGGGAAATATGTTTTGTTTCAAATCAAATATCTTATTTAATTAGATGGATAGCCACCTATCTTAAAGTAGACGTCTTTTGAGCAATACAGAAGACAGGATTTCGTTTTGAGTGAAAGGTGAGACGTAGACTAATCGAAGAGACATTATCAGTATTAATTCAATAGCTGAAGCCATGGTAATGAATGAAGGCACTTTCTGAAGAAAGCTCAGGACAATGAAAACTGAAAATTTTGGTTGAATTTTTCTGAGGGAGAGCAGTTTCAATGGGGTAGAACAGGAGGACGCCCACTCACGAGGGCTCAGGGAGGAAGTGAAGCATCAGAAGTTGAGACTATGGCTATGGCTGGCTCTAAGGGAGAGAAAAGTTAAGCAGATAGTTGTAAAGGTCGGCTGAGTTGGGTTGGAACGTTACCAGGGAGAGGCAATGATTAAAAAGAAAGAAGATAAATATCATAAGAAGGATCCTTAATGGAAGGAAAGGTTGGGAATTAGAGCCAAATAAGGAAGAATTGTTCTCTCTTGAAAGTGCAGAGGAAGATGACAGAGATGTACTGATTCTGCAAAGGGGAAGAAGGAAGATGCTGTTTCTCACCATCTGCTAATACTGTCATTATTGGGGGAGGATATTAGCTTAAAGGGGTTGGGAATTTGGAGAAAGTGGGGAAAATCAAAAAATTTTTAGATGGAAGATACTGTCTTATTCTTCTGAAGTTCCAAAGAATGCCAGTGGAATACAAGTAATGCTCATGAATTTCCTAAATGGAGACAGAAGGCATTATTAAAGCTGACTCTGAACACTGAAGAAAGGGCCACCCTGAAGGTTTTGCACCATGTCCAAAGCCAGCCTCTCTTGGCTGCTGTATCCACCCACCTAATAACCCCCATGTAGACTATAGGCAAGGAGGATGGTGATTGTTGCTATCTTATCAGCACCTAGGTAACAGTTCATTACAATTAGATCCACCTCTAAATAGTTCTGTGGCTTTGGAGAAGTTTCTGGGCCTTCTCTGCCTCAGATTCCCCGGATGTAAAATGGATATAATAGCAGTAACCTGTGTAACAGGTTTGGTGTTAAAAACAAATGAGTTCATAGAATGCTTATAAGCATGTCAGGCACATAGTAAGCATAAATGTTAGCTATTATATTTAGAAATCTCTGCATTGGGGTTTAAAGAAAGAAAATCTTAGATAATTACTCTGAAGAGTAACCTAAAATGTGATGTGAGCTCAATGAATTGGGCTGAAATTTTTTTAACGTATTTGGGTACTTTAAAAATTCCTATTGAATGTAGTTTTGTGGTTTTGACACAGATGTTTTTATTTTTCACATTTTAATTATTTCTTTATATACACAAAGATTCATTGTGGAGTTCACTCAGAGAGCAAACATCCCTAGTATGTACCTTGGAGTACAGGATTACAGGACGCTTATCTCAGTTCATCAATTCATTCATTCATTGATTGTCTGATTAATTCCTCAATTCATTTATTGAGTCAATCGGTATTTATATCAAGCAACTACAATCGCATAGCTAAATGCCTACATTTATAAAAACTATATAAAGAGGATTCATTATAGAGGTATGAAAAAAATGTATGTAGCTTCATTGCGCATAAGAGAATTTTCTTTACAATGTCATCAAAAATTACATTTCCATGAGATTTAAGTATATGATTTAACTTTTACCAATTTGAAGGAAACTATGTTATATAATACAAGGCCCTCGGAGCATGGCAGGAAAGAAAAAAAATGTTCTTTATACATACATCCTTTTTTTCTTTTCAGAGTCACATTTGTTGAACTATAATGTACAAACAGTAAAATTCACCTTTCTCAGTGAACAATCTTATGAATATTAATAAACACATACAGTCGTATAACCACCACCATGACCAAGATGTTGAATCTTCCCATCATGCCAAAAATTCCCCGTGTCCATTTGTAGCCCCTCTCCTACTCCTGGTAAGCACTGATTGGCTCTCAGTCGCTATTATTTTGATGTTTCCAGAATGTCATATAAATGGAATCATACAGTGTATATACAGTTGTTTGATCCAGGATTTTTTGACATCGTATTGTGCATTTGAGATTTGTCAACGTTGAATTACTATCAGTAGTTCATTTTTAACGTATGTTTTTATTAGCGTTTTATTTTATAGATGTACTACAGTTTATCTATTGTCTAGTTGATGAAAATTTAGTTTATGTCCAATTTTGATAATAAAGCCAAGAGAAGAATTTGTATATGGCTTTTCTGTGATTGCATGTTTCTATTTCTCTTGCGTAAATACCTAGGAGCAAGATTGCTGGATAATATGATAAGTAAATATTTAACGTCATAAGAAATTGTCAAACTGCTTCCCAAAGTGGCTATACCAACTCTGCATTCCCATTAGGCGTGTATGAGAGCTCCAGTTGGCTTGCATCTTTGCAGACACTGGTTATTGTGATTTCTTTTTCTTTTAATTGAAAATATTCTAATAGGTGCTTAGTAGAAGCTCATTGTGGTTGTAATTCACATTTCCCTAACGACTAACGATGTTCAGCATCTTTTCATGTGCTGAGATCAATAAAGATCCACTTATTCATTTATCCTTTTGGATGAAGTGTTTGTGCAACTCTTCTGCCAAGTTTTACAGGGTTGTTTTCTTAGTGCTGAGTTGTAAAAAGTTCTCTATGTGTACTCTGGATACCAGTTCTTTATCAGATTTGTGTTTTGCAAATACTATCCCCTAGTCTGTGGCGTGTCTTTTTATTTATTTCTTATTTTTTTTTCTGTGAGGAAGATGGGCCCTGAGCTAACATCTATTGCCAATCTTCCTCTTTTTGTTTGAGGAAGATTGTCGCTAAGCTAACATCTGTGCCAATCCTCCTGTATTTTATGTGGGATGCCACCACAGTGCGGCTTGATGAGTGGTGCATAGGTCCGTGCCCAGGATCTGAATCCATGAACCACAGGCTGCCAAAGTGGAGTGCACGAACTTAACCACTATACCACCAGACCAGCCCTCTTTTTATTTTTTTAACCATGTCTCAAAAAGCATATTTTTAAATTTTGATGAAGTCCAATTTATCTATATTTTTCCTTTTATACCTTGTACTTTTTGTGTTTTATCTAAGAATTATTTGCCTATCTCAAGGTTGCAAAGAGTTTTTCTATGTTTTCTTCTCGAAGTTTTATAGTTTTAGTTTTTATGTTTAAGTCTACGAACCATTTTGACTTAATTTTTTAATACGGTGCAAGGTATGGGTCAATGTTCATCATTTTGGATGTGAGTATCCAATTGTTTCAATACAATTTTTGGAAAACACAAATACTTTTTTCTCTGAATTTCCTTGACAGCTTTGTCAAAAATCAATTGACTATACGGTGTGGGAGATATATTTCTGGATTCTCTATTCTGTTCTGTTGATCTTTGTTTCTGTCATTTGGGCTATAACACATTGTCTTGATAATTGTAGCTTTAAAGTCAGCCAGATAGTGTGAGTCCTATAACTTCGTTTTTTTTCAAAATTGCTTCAGTTATTCCAGTTCTATGGGATTTCCATGTAAATTTTAGAATCAGCTTATTAATTTCTACAAAATAACAGCCTCCTGGAATTTTGAGATTGCATTGAATCTATGAGTAAATTAGGAGAGACTTGATACGGTAACAATATTGAGTCCTTTAATCTATTAGCACAGTGTAGCCCTCCATGTATTTAGTCTTTTTGTATTTCTCTCATCAATACCGTGTAGTTTTCAGCACCCAAATCTAGTATGTATTTTGTTACATTTGTCCCTAACTATCTCTTATTTTGGTGCTATTGTAAAAAACACTTTTAAAATTTCAATTTCTAATTGTTTATTGCTAATATATAGAAATGCAATTGATTTTTGTGTATCATCCTTATATCTGGCAACCTTACCAAATCCGATTATTAGTTCTAACAGTTTTATTGTAGATTTTTTGTCTTTGTAATTTATATAGGGATAATTATGTCACCTGTAAATAAAGACACTTGTTATTTCTCCTTTTCAATTATGTATGCCATTTATTTCTTTTTCTTGCCTTGTTACATTGGCTAGGTCCACCATTACAAGTTGAAAAGGAGTGGTAAGAATGAATATCCTTACCTCATTTCTGACCTCAAGGGAAATCATTCAATCTTTTACCATTAAGTACGGAATTTACAGGTAGATTTTTTTCATGGTGCCTTTTATAAGGTTGAGAGTATACAGTTAAAATCACATGTGTAATTTTAAATTTTCTTATATTGAAAAACTAAACAGAAACAAGCAAAATTATTTCAAATAATGTATTATATTTAATCTAAATATTATCAGTTCAGCATTTAATCAACTTAAAAATATTTGTGAGATATTTTGTGTTCATCTTTTTTCCACAGTAACTCTTTGAAATCTGGTGATTACCTTATACTTACTGCAGATCTGAATTTGGATGAGCCACGTTTCAAGCACAAAATAGGCACACATGGCTATTGGCCAGCATATTGTACAGCATATTTCTTGAATGCCTTTGTCTCATTTTGGTAGCAGGGTATTGTTGCCTTCGTAAATGAATTAGAAAGTGCTTCCTCCTCTTCTATTTTTCTGAAGAATTTCTGCAGAATTGGTATTATTTCTTCCTTAAATGTTTTATAGAAGTTGCCAGCTAAGCCACCTGAGCCTGTAGTTTTCTTTGTTGGAAGGCACTGTTATAAATTCAATTTCTTTAATAGATGTAGGATTTTCCAGTTATCTATTTCTTCTCCAGTGAGCTGTGGTAGGAATTGAAGTAATTTGTCCATTTCATTTAAGTCTCAAATTTGTTGGCAAATATTTGTTTACAGTGTTCCCATAATATCTTTTTAATATCTTTGGAATTTATACTGACATCCTTTCTTTTATTTCTGATATTAGTAATTCCCATCTTCTCTCCTTTTCTTCTTTTTTTTGCTGAGGAAGATTAGCCCTGAGCTAACATCTGTGCCACTCTTCCTCTACTTTATACTTGGGTCGGTGCCACAGCATGGCTGATGAGTGGTGTAGGTCCTTGCCCAGGATCCAAACCCACAAACCCAGGTCACCGAAGCAGAGCATGCTGAACTTAACTACTGCACCACAGGGCCTGCCCCTTCTCTCCTTTTCTTTTGCTCTTTCTAGTTAATGCTTTATCAATTGTATTTCTCTATTCAAAGTATCAGCTTTTGGTTTCATTGATTTCATCTATTGTTTCCCTGTTTTCAATTTTAATGATTTCTGCTCTTATCTTTATTACTTCTTTTCTTCTGTGTGCTTTGTCTTTAATTCTTTCGCTGCCTCCAACACTCCCCTGTTTCTTACGGCAGGAGCTTTGATCATTGATCTCAGATGTTGCTTCTTTTCTAACAGAAACCTTTAAACTTATAAAGTTCCCTCTAAACATTGCTTTAGCTGTATCCCACAGATTTTGATATGCATAATATTATGTTTTTATTTTTATACCATTCAATGTATTTTCCAATATTGTTGTAAAATTCATACTCTTTTAGATTGTTTGTGAAATGAAATCAGTTGTATACAGACCAAAACCTGATTTACTTCAGTTTTTTCCTGATTTTTCCTGATTTACTTCAGGAAATATTTGATTTTCATATATGACTTAGGGAGTGAGTTTGTTGATTAGGAAAGCACTGAAATTTTAGTTTACTTATATATTTAAAATCTGTGATACTTTAAGAGGCATAAATATCAAAATTCAAACTTAGAAAACAGACATGAGAAATATATATTATATTATCATCATACTTCTCCATGCCCCTTAGAACCTTGCACGTATCTCTGCTCTGGATTCTCCATTTGTTTATTTCTCCATATTATGCATGCATCTGAGACGAGAACATCTGAATCTCTGGTGTGCAGCCCAATAGCAGATTCATAGAAGATGCTCGATACAGTGTGAATACATTAACAAATAATGAATGATTCAGGCTTTCTTCACTTTGCAGAAGATCCTTATTTTCAATACTGAGCTATCCTAAGATATTTCTTTGAGTTTTTTGTTATGGAGTACCGACCACAGATGTTAGCTCAGGTGCCAACTTTAAAAAATAAATAAATAAATAAAATGGAAACAAAATAGTGGGAATTATTTTTTAACTTATAAGGCTGATGTTAATTAGAATTATCCAAATGATTATAATTGAATCATGAAGTTCATTAACATGATTTGAAACTGGGTCATATAGGTCAAAAAAACTGACAATTTGGGGTCCAGCCCAGTGGTGTAGTGGTTAAATTTGTGCACTCTGCTTCAGCCGCCCAGGATTCACGGTTTGGATCCTGAGCATGGACCTACAACACTGCTCCTCAAGGCATGCTGCAGTGGCATCCCACACACAAGACAGAGGAAGACTGGCACAGATATTAGCTCAGGGACAATCTTCCTCAAGCAAAAAGAGGAAGATTGGCAACAGATGTTAGCTCATGGCCAATCTTCTTCACCAAAAAAAAGAAAATTACAATTTGAATAAATGATGATGATAAATTTCATTTTTATTTTCTTGTGGAAAAATGTCCTTCCCTTGTAAAAGTAGCATTTTTATGACTTGTTTTGGTTGACTTTTGATTCATAAGAGGTAGAGAAAACAAAATTGAATTTTAAAATGCTGTTTCTCCTTGGCATTATACCCAACCAGGTGAAAAGTGGAATGCTGAGCTAAGAAACCAGTTGGGTGTCTGAAAAATGCCACACAGCACATATTTGACAGAATTGCCTCCATTATGTGTTAACCATTTCCAAGAGAAAATAGGCTTAATTTTGTTAGAACAAACTGGTAGAATAAGCCAACTGTTCTTCTTGGCAGTGATTATTCGTGACCTTACTTTCCCTTCTATAAATTCCAATTTCAATACCTTCCTCTGTTTTTCAGCAGTGTCTTTTGATATTGTAACAGGATATTATGCAAATAAAAATCACATTGGATTAGAATGTTTCCTTAACAGCAAGAGCAATGTTCTTGCTGGCAAGATAAGTGTAAACGTCTTTAATTATCCTTTACCACATAGCAGCCCAAGAACAAAGTATCAGACTGTACATAGAAACAATCAACTAGACTGGATATGTTGAGAACTAGATTGTTAATTCAATTCATGGAGGACAAAGCTGTTAATTACCTTAGAAGACCAACTCTCTTGGTTCCTTATGATTTGAGATGTATTTGAAATGTATAAGCTGATATAATCATCATCTGTATCTTTCCCACAACTGATGGATTCCAACCAAATAATGACTCCGGCATAATTTAGAAATAATTATACGATGTAGAAGTCAGAAGTTACTGCTACAAGCGAGACACTAAGAAAACAAATGAGGGGTGACTGTAAATTTCCGTAGCCATCTGTTTTCCTTGCCTCTTCCGATTTTTAAACCAAAAGATAGATGATACATAATAATGCTCAGTTTCAAAATGTTTAAAGAGTTAATTTAAATGTGCCTATTAGGTCCTTATTTCTTCATGGATATGTCAGTTTAAGAAGAGGTTTTAGAAATCAAGGCAAAATAAGGCATGAGGAAAGCTATATGTTCAGGCATCTTGTCTAGCTTTCCACTGTAGTAGATATTTTATTCTCTTTTTCAGGTACAAATGAAAAGACTTTGTAGACTTTTCAAAAGTAGCCAAAGATATTTTCTTCTTTCTAAAATCATTGACAACTATAGTTAACATATATTGAGTGTTTAGTATATGCAAGACTAACTATGCCTATGAGGGGCTTACTCTTATTATACCAATTTTAAAAATTAAAAAAAAAAAAAAAGCCTGAAACTTCGAGAGCTTAACTTGCCTGTGCAGGAACCTGCAGCTGGTAGCTGGGAGAACGAGAAGCCCAGAGTGCCTGGACGAAGCCGCTGTGCTGTACCGAGCCCTCTCTCCAGGAAGGGCTTCACACCTCTATGGGAACTGTGTGTCCACATTTTATGCTCACACAGCTCCTCAGATTGGGATATTCTTTGAGCTTATGAACAGATTTATGTGTTTTCTTAAACAAAGTCTTACCATTACCCCCAATTATCTAGTATTAAATCATTGTGTTTCACCCATGAGATAAATTTACATCAAAATTCAAACTTAGAAAACAGACAGGGGAAACATACAAGTTATATTTTCTTTATACTCCTCTGTGTTGCATAGCGCTCATTGTGCATAATTCGTCTTTCGTAAGACATGTATACGTAGTTTAATATGGAAAGAAAGACTTCAGGATCATGTCAGTAACCCAAATGGCAATAGACAGACATCTTTCGTTGACACCCAACACATCCTAACCTATAGATGACGAGCTGCTCTCCCTATTTCGTATCCAATCTCACTAGATACTGCGCTGATCTTCTCATAACTTACTGCCTTACATGCACTGTTGCTTCTTATGGATTTATTTACAGGCACATAACGTCCTTGCAGTGATATCAGTTTAATAGTATCTATAAAAAATAAGTTACGTTGCATTGCTTCAGTAAACCTCAGCTATGTTGTGATAGAACTTTTGGCTTCATAGGTTGGCCAAATTAATAACTTTAAAAAGTCGTTGGAATATGTGTCACATTCTAAGATACTCTATCCTCTGTATCTTATCTAGGATCATGGGAGGAAGCTCAAGGCAGGATTACACATCTGCAGACAAAACTTGGGGTTCGCACTATAAATTTCTTAATCTGTACCTTGGTGTTTTTGTTTCTTTAATTCTTACTCTAAAGGGTGTATTTATTTATTTATTTAATGCTTGGTCAAACCTAGATTAACATCCACATCCAAACAAACATCAGAGGTACCATTGGAGAGACAAAAGTAGAAGCATTCATTCTGATGGAAAGAAGTAAGTCAGGCATATGATAATCAATGGCAAAGAAAGGTACAATGTAGAGCTGTACTCTTCAGTATGGTAGCCAGTAGTTTCTGTGGCTGTTAAGCTTTTGAAATATGGAGAATTTAAAATAATATGTGCTATAATATAAAACACATGCTAGATTTTGAATACCTAGTATGAAGGAAATATGTAAAATATCAAATTTCTCAATAATTTTTGTTGATTACGTTTTGAAATGACATTTTAGACAATTTTGTGGAACATTTTGGAATACTTTTAAATGTGACTACTATAAAATGTTGTATCACATATGTGGTTAACATTATATTTCTATTGGAAATGCTGATGTCAAGGAAGAGGAAAGAGATGTATTTTTCAACATAGGTGACCAAAGAAAGCTTGACAGAGGAAAGCTGGAGGACGCTGTATAAAATGCCTGTAATATAGGAAGGAAACTATACTTCTGAGGACCCTACATGGCCTTGGAGAAACAGACTCCAGCAAGTGGTCTCTGTAGTGGTCCACATCTGTTTTGTAATAGTTTTATAACTGGTATTTGGAGCTGTGCAAACAGATTGGAGAAGGACTAAACGATAATGGACAGAGGGTCCTGCTAACAGCAATGATAGGAAATACTTGGGGAGTGTGCTTAGCTGTGTGTAACACACCACATACCATGACAGAGCATTGTCTTTGTTCACAAAACTTCGTTCTCTCTCATCTCCCTGTGGTTTCCCAGGAGACAGTACAAACTTGCCCACCCACCAACTTCAGGAGTGGCCATGTGATTAGCTTTAACCAATGTACTGTGTGCCAGTTCTGAGAGAGGCTTTCAAAAGCCACCACCTGTTTCTACTTTTGCAGTACTGTCCTCCACATGAGGTGGACAGACTCAAGGAGACTCTTGCTCCTTCAGCCTAGATCCAGAACAAGAGACACATGGAGCAGATCTGAACTCAAGCCAACCCACCCACAGAACGTGAAGAGGAAAGAAAGTTTGTTTCTGTAAGCTACTGGGATTTGTTTGTTATGCATTATTATTTCAGCTGAACCTGACTAATACACATACATTATGATTTATCTTCACAACAACTCCATGGGGAAGATACAGCTAGGCCCATTTCCAAGAAGGAAAACATCACACAGAGAGACTAAATGCCAAAATCACACAACTAATTAACAGTGGGAACAGGATTGGAACCCAAGCGATTCTGATTCCAAACCTACGCTATATTGATCCTTAAGGAAAATTACTCTTATTTTATATATAATGAGTATGAGAATTTTAGTGTTGTACTGTGAATATTTACTTAAGATTTGCATCTAGGCTTTGTCTTGCTGGTTACGGATTCTCTCCAATCAAAGTGTAAGTTTCTTGAAAGTTGGATCTTTGCCTGATGCCTCTTTGTATTCATCACAATACTGAGTCTAGCACTTTGTATATTGTTGACTCATAAGAAAAACTTTCAGACTGACAGAGTGACAGAGGTCATTGTCACTAAATAAACTAGTCTTTCTGTCTATTCCTAAGGGCTCAGTTAAAGTGAAAAGAACTCTCTTAGTCCCGGGCTCTCCCCTTCCCTCACTGCTGGGCCTGGACCCTGGTTGATGGCTTGTCCTTTCTCTGCCCTCTGCAGGGTCTCTGCATTTTGTGCTTCTGTGTAAGGAATGTCAACAGAAACAGAGAGCTATGCTTTTACAGAAACACAGATTCAAAATCCACTTCTTTAAAAATTCTAAACAAATGAAGCACTAACTAATGTGATGAAAAATGAGAGTTTCTATACATGATACAGTATCGCCCTATGAATTTTATTTCTAAAACATTGAAATCTTCCATATGAAGAATTGTTTTAAATGTTAGCACATTTGTTTCCTATCTCTTAAAATTATAAAATTCCCTGTTAAAAATTTTGCCAAAATTAAAGCAACAGGTTATCAATCTATGTTTCAACAAAAAAAAGCTATTTTCAGATAATTTTTTCAGATAATTACTTTTTAAATTGTGGTAAACTGTATAGTTGCCTAAACTGGGGTTCTTGAGTTACTGTCTAGAGTCCTTTTATTTCAGCCTGAAAGACTCTCTGTAGCCTTTCTTGTAAGACAAGATTACTAGCTACAAAGTCCCTCCTTTTATTTTTCTGGGAATGCCTTAATTCTTCCTTCATTGACAAAGATAATTTTGCTGGATATAGAATTCTAGATTGAGAGATTTTGTTTTTTCTTTTAGCACTTTAAATATATCATGTCTGGCCGTTTTTTTTTTAAAGATATGTTTTTGTTTTGTTTTGTTTTGGTGAGGAAGATTGGCCCTGAGCTAACATCTGTAGCCAATCTTTCCTCTCTCTCTTTTCCAAAGCCCCAGTACATAGTTGTATGTCCTAGTTTTAAGTACTTCTCGTTCTTCTATGTGGGATACCACCACAGCTTGGCTTGATGAGCAGTGTGTAAGTCCACACTCAGGATCGGAACCAGCAAACTCCAGGCAGCTGAAGCAGAACATGTGAAATTAACCACTATGCCACTGGGCCAGCCCCCATGTCTGGCCTTTATGATGAGAAATCAGCTATAAATCTTATTGAAAAGGTAATATTTTATTGACACACTCAGACAGTTCTGTCCTGTTAAGATAAAAATGGGTGAGACAAATAAAGAGAAGTTACTGATAGAAAATCAGTGTTTCATTGGATCATAGAATTAATAGGCTAAAAGGAACATTAAAAATCCTTTGTCCAATCATTTTGGTTAATAGTATGTAAATATTTTATTCAAACATTCGGTGATATAATAATAATTTTTTTTGCCGGGGGGGAACATGGTCCCTGAGCTAACATCTGTTCCAATCTTCCTCTATTTTATGTGGGATGCTGGCACAGTGTGGCTTGACAAGTTGTGCTGGGTCTGTGCCCAAGACCCAAACCTGTGAACCCCAGGCTGCCAAAGCAGAGCCCACAAACTTAACCACTATGCCACCGGGCTGGCCCCAGATATAATAGTAATTTTTAAGATTCAGAATGTAAAATCTGAATCAGTGGCATATGAGGAATAGTGTGTGTTATCAGGATTTGATTAGTCCTGCTCTGTAGGCTAAGTATAATTTATTTGAGGACACCAATTAGAGAGTCTACAGGCCGGAAAAGACTCATGGCATCCCTCTCTTGACCTGAGCCATGGCAGACATCAACAGGGAACCATGACATTTTCCCACAGAGCTCATATTCAGATTCACAATCCTTCTCAAAACGTTTTCCACTCTCCTACATTATTCCTAAGACTTTATCTCTGAAATAGAGTGAAAGATTCTGTGAAGATCTGAGATCTCTCTTCTTCTGTCAGCCTCATGTACATTTATCCCCACTGAATATGCAAGAGATCAGGCTGCCATGTTGGCTTCTGCATCCACCTGATTAGTCTCAAGCCCTCTTCCTTCCTCACTATGTATCTTCATTTACCGAAGAACAGGGACTAATTCAGAATAGCACAGGAATCAAAGAAAGAGTTGCTTATAATCAAATTTCTCACTATTTACTCCTTTTATTAATCAATCTCTGCTTACAATGAAAATATAATGGAAAAAGAAGAAACAGAAAGGCAATATGTAGATGTTGGGGACTGGAATTGGCCACCCAAAGATACGTCTCTTTGGCATGAGGATTATTTTAGGCTGGTTACTTTTAAAAGCTGCAGACAGGAAAGAAACTCTGAAAAGTAGAATCTACTTACCCTTTGTTAAGAGACATTTACATTTGTAAAGGAAATCTCCATCTGTAAAAGTGTCTCCCTCTCTGTACCAGGAAGAAGAGGGGATGACCTTATCTCTAGAAAGTCTTATCAGTGTGGAAGGCAAGAACTTAAATCTATATAATGACCTTACTTTTGTTTAGTCTGCTTTTCTGGTAACCTCCCCTAACTGACTCCCCCTACTCCCAACATCCTCCTTTGTCTTTAGCTAAGGGTGGTATTTAAGGGGAGAGCTTCCGCTGTTTTGGTGAGTTGTTCAGTTTACCTGAGCCCCTCCCATGTATACATGTTGTAAAGCTTTGTTTAATTTTCTCCTGTTATCCTGTCTCATGTGAATTTATTCAAGGTCCAGCAAGAAGGACCCAGAGCGGGTAGCAGAAATGTTTTCCTCCCCTACATAGACAATTGAACAAAAGATATGCTTTCGACATCAGATGCTCTTTCTTTTCCTGTTTGTTTCTTTCCCTTTTATTTCAGGTGTGGGCTTTGGTTAAAAAAAATAAAAGATTTGGCAGTTTCTATAGCTTCTGACACTGTTCATGTTTCCAGTCTTCTATTTGTACATTAGGAGGTGCCATGGGGGACTGGAAATTCCATATTTCTAAATTTGGGCAAGGAAAGAGAGAAAAAGACAGTCCTGAGGAGAGAAACAGTTGAGCAGTGGATATAGATGAGCAGGTGCTGAATTTGTTCTCGAGCTAGCCAGTCTCAAAGAGCTTAACCCTTTGCAACTTGTAAAGAACAAGGATTATGTAACTTATGCTTTAATTTTATAACTCTTATAAACTCACTGTGGCTTCCACTTTACAGATTATCCCCCACATGATTAGTGACTCAGCCCCCAAATAGGATTATGTAACTGAATGAAGGCTTCGATACCCTTAGCGTCTATGATTTCAAAGCAGAAATGAGAGGCAAGGTGAGGCTATGATGAGGGCAGGATGGAAGGAGAGGAATTACACAGAAAATGTCTTTCTTGAATTTCATACCTCTTTTTTTCATTGGGATGCAAAAAGAAGGACACATGAGTAAGCACAGTATTCAATTTGTTTCCCTAAGATTCCAAACTTTTCTAGAAGAATCTTCTATAGAGATTTTCTGTCACAGCTAGAAGGTATCTTCAAATTAATCTGAAGCAATCCATTCATTTTTTAGAAAAGGAGACCAAAGCTACCAAATTGAATGATATGTCTCGTCACGAGCCTGCTCACGGGCTCTGCAGTAGCAGACTCCTAACGTCCTTTCTCCACAGGGCTCATCTGAGCCCCAGGAAGCATAAAATAAAGTGTATGACTATTGACTCCATTCTCCCAAGGATGGTACAGAGCTGGTACCATTCTAGAATAATAAGAGAAAAGTTAGATCATGACATTCAATGGATGCCTTAGGACAGTAGGGCTTAATTCTCGTGAGGAGCTCTGGTTGAACAAGGCTGTAACAGCACACCACCAGCAACTGGCATTTCCCTGCCACAGACTATTTGGGGGCTGAGTCACTAATCATGTGGGGGATAATCCGTAAAGTGGAAGCCACAGTGAGTTTATAAGAGTTATAAAATTAAAGCATAAACCTTACCAGTTTGGGCTGCTAGAGGATTCCAGACTATGGACTCAGGCCGTTTCATCCATGACCTTGAGTTTTGATTAATTTTAGATAAGCAGTGGATAATACATTTAAGGGAAATCACCTTTGCTCCACCTTGAAACAGAAGCATAAATTTCACTTGTGTTCCAGTTTTTGTAATAGTAGCTTTGCCATAAAATGTCTCCTAAACTGCTCAACACAGGAAAGGCTGGCTCATGAAGCACTTTGTGTGCTCATTAGAGAAGAGCAAAATCCCACAAAACTGGACAATTACTTGCAAAGAATTGTCAGAAACTTTTTCCTAAAGGAATTGACTCTGTCTCTAGGTGGCCCTCCATGATCAAAGGTACAGGAAAGCAGTAAGCCCTCCCTCTCAGTCAAGGTAAACATCATCAGAAACAGGAGGCAGAAGTCAGCTGTAGGAGAGCCATTCAGTAATTTACGCTCATCACTTTAGTGACAAATGAGCACTTATTTTTCTTGTAGTGTGTCCATGCGTAACTGAATATTTGCAAGGGGAAGAATTAGTAACACTCACTGAAATGAATCCATCTTTTATCTATGATTCCCCTTCAATGGAGGAGGTAACCTCAATTTTTTTTGATGCCCTCACCAAACCAAGTTTTTTGTTTAATTGCTGTATAACCACATATTTTAACCCAATAGCATGGTATGTCAGAAGAGGGGTTCAGGTCCTTCTTGAAGATATGCTGTTGTGGAGTTTGATGGAGTCTGAGGACAGTTCAGGATTAAGAATGCTGAGTTATTATGCAAAGTAGCTGCAAGTTGTCTGAAATCAGAAACTGAAATCAGGATTAAGGATGAAGGAGTCCAGAATAAACCACTGTGGCGTAAAAATTATTTTGAGCTAAAGCCATCTGAGTTCCTGAAATCCCTCATCTGCCTAAAAGCAGAGGCTCCCAAAAGAACTCAATTGTCATAAATCCTCTCCCTGCAGCAATTCTAATCTTATCTTCTTTGACGTGAGAAGTTGGTATTACACCCAAACAAACATGGTCACAAGACTATCATATCTCCCATCTATTCTCCTTAGGGTCTATTTATCTATCTTTCTATAAAGCCATTTGTTTTTCCATAAGTGCCCTGCCCCCCTCTCTAAAAAGTCATTTTATCTTCCATAGGTGCCCTCCTTTCCCTCTTTATCCCCCATTAACATGGTATAAAAACCCCAAATTCGAACCAACTCCTTGAGTCACATTTTTCTGTGAAATTCCGGGTACATGTATGTGAATAAAAATCTGTCTTTTCTCTTACTAATATGTTTTTTTCAGTTTGTCAGTATAATTTGCAATCCTCCATTGTAAATTAGGAGGGTAGAGAAAAAGGTGGGGTTTTTTTTTTCCCTGGTAAGGATCAAGGTCACAAAATCAGATCATAATTCTGTATGGCACGGTGCCAGTCACTCCCTTGTCTGCTTCTACAAGAAAGACTAAGAAAACCAACGTGTGGTCCCCATGTCAGTCTACTTTACAGTGAGGAGTGACCACGTGACACTGTTCTGCCCAATAAAATAAAAGAATAAATTCTCTGCAATTGGGTTTTGCTTTCCTGATCAAAGTGGCCAAGGGGCCTGGGCATCCCCTGTCTGTCTCTTCTTCCTCCCTTGAATGTGGACGCAACGTTTGAAACTGTGACAGCCATTTATTATCTATGAAGAGAACATGAGAACAAAAGGACATTTTCTAAAGATGAAACAAGAAATTAAAACTAGAGTTTGAGTTTGGGACCCAGAGAGTATCACTAAACAAGTAAACCAAAACTATCAACTACCTGTTTCAGGACTTTTTGTGAGGAGAGAAAAATTCATCCCAATTTGTTTCAGCCACTACAGCAGGACACACTGTTACGTTCAGGCGATTGAAGTTGCAACTAATAAAAACAGTTGAGACAAAAACAGGAACCCAGAGCCCAGAATCAGGAGGGATACGGTGAGTCTAGAGATCTTAGATAGCTCATTGCTCTTGCCATTTTCTCCTATTCCTCCAGAATTTTACTTGAAGTTTAACTAATTCTGTATCTTTGCTCCCTTTTAGGAGCCTAAGATAAGAGAAGGGAATTATGTAAGCAAAGCGCGGTGGCCGAGTCCTGCGTGTTTCTTTCTGACTGCAGCTGATGTCTGGCAGAGAAAAACACCCTTCTGCCCTCATCCTCTCCTCGTTCCTTTCTGAAGAGGCCTTGAGCTCCTACAGCAGCAGCTGAGCAGGTTAAGTCGGTAATGACACTGCTTCCTTTACTCAGAGCAAAGAGGACCATTGATACCTCTGATCAGACTTCTTTTGCCAAAAACCTGGAGGCCTAGAAGGGAGGAAAATTATACGGAAATACATGTAAAATATTTCCTGGGGACAACTGTGCGAAGTGTAGGATAAATGAAATAAGCTACCTATACAAAAATACCCTTTTTTTTTTTTAAAGATTTTATTTTTTCCTTTTTCTCCCCAAAGACCCCGGTACATAGTTGTATATTCTTCGTTGTGGGTCCTTCTAGTTGTGGCACGTGGGACGCCGCCTCAGCGTGGTCTGATGAGCAGTGCCATGTCCGCGCCCAGGATTCGAACCAACGAAACACTGGGCCACCTGCAGCGGAGTGCGCGAACTTAACCACTCGGCCACGGGGCCAGCCCCACAAAAATACCCTTTTGCTAGTGTTCCTGCCCAGACAAAGAGCAGCTCAGAGAAGAGCGTGAGCTTCCCCAAGGTACACAGATGGGTACTCAGGCTGACTCTGTGTCAGACACAGAAGATTCCCAAATTGTCGGTACATTAAAGCAAAATAAAAATTAGAGGCACACATGTAGAAAAGCCATATTTCTTTAAGACACAAATCTGTGATTTTAATATATCCTTCTTCTCTCTCCCATCAACATCCAGGTTCCCCTGTGGTGAAGTGCAACCTTCAGGTAACTTTCTTTTATATTAATGATTGCCCTCCCAGGGCATCATCTCTTAGGATCCCAGGATCCCTGGAGAAGTGGAGAAGGAAAAGAGGGAGGAAACATGTTAGGGACACTTATGGAGTGTTTACAGTGAACCAGGCACTGTCCTAAGAGCCTTGTTAAACTATCGTTAAAAACAAGACAAAGGGCCCAAAATGGAGTTGCTTATGCTAAGTCCCACATCACCAAACAGAGACTTAACAGTTACAGCTTTGGTGTCCCAGAAATGGAATCTTAAGCCAATCAGGAATCACCTGGTCAGCACTAGGTAGGTAATCTGCCTGATAGACACCGGCCATCCTGTGAAGGAAGCAACTTTGCAATAACCAACCCGCTTTTTGGCCTACTATACTTTCCTTATTCCTGCTCCCTCTGCCTATAAAAATATTTCACCTTGTACACCTCCTTGGAGCTCCTTTCTATCTGTTAGATTGGATGCTGCCTGATTTGAATCAATTTTTGCTCAAATAAACTCTTAAAATTTTTAATATACCTCAGTTTCTCTCTTAACCCTATATACTGGCTATGGTGCAGTGGGAAAGATATGTGTGTTTGGGGAGTACACTGGGTGGGTGATGTTGGATGGGAGGATGGGAGGCAGAGGATCTGGGTGGAGGCGTATGCTGTGGGAGGAAATAGGGTGGAGGAGTGAGGTGGGGCATATCGGGAGGATGGAAGGATGTGCAGGGCTGCAGAGGATGCTACATCTAGCTCCATGCTCTGACGCGTGGGTAAGATCCCACTTCTGTGGGAAAAGAGACACTGAATAGCAAGAAACCTAAGAGAGAGAAAGTGTAAAAGGTCAGAAAGTGTCAAAAACAGACAAATGTTGGGACTTCCTGTTTTACATTTTACCCAGGGGCAAGGCTTTGTGAATTCTGTGACTGAAATCTGAAGTGCTCTCTCCAAATACCTCCAACATCTTTAAGAGAAACAAACAAACAAAGCACATTACCATGACTGGGAGCTCATCACATCTCCTTGGCAGCCACTAGCCTATCTACACTCCCAAAGGGCACCCCTACTGGAGAGATTGAGCTGCAGAAACTAAGCACCGTGAGGTGGTTTCTGCTAGAGGAGAAATAGTGATGGTGAACAGGATAGGCATTTACTGTCAAAGGCTTAAAAAATATTTTACTTAAATTTTACTCTTTGCTGACTTCACATTACCTCCCCCCAAAAGTTTACATAAGTAATTTCACTAACACTCCACCAAGGAAATAAATTACAATAGGCAAACGACTTCGGAAGAAAAATTAAGAGCACAAAGGATTTGAATGGAGAGTTCGAACATCTTCAGTTCTGCCTGATAAAACTCGCCACAGGACTCCGTCGGAAGTGCACATATAAGGGCTCAAGAGTTATAGGTACTGGCAGGTGTGAATCAATGTCGGTGATTCGGAGGAATTCAGGAAAACTGTTATTACCTCAGCGGAGCATGAAGCCTTTTGTTTGTACCCCGGTGACTGTTTTTGAAATGGATTCACCTGGGGAAAGGGTAGGTCTTGCTAGAAGGTGTCACCAGTGCTTACAAATGCAGCTGTTTTGCTTCCTGCAACTCAGTTATAGAATTTAGAAATCTTATCCAGGAAATATTTAATCCTTTTTCCCCTGGAGGGCAGGAAAAATAATTTTTCTGCTACCTTTCTGAGTTCTTGGTTGAGACTTCCTGTAATAAAAGATTAATAAGAGAAAATAAGAAGTTTATTAGTGTGTCTACCCCGTGTATACATGATGGATACCTGGGAAAATGAATAACTCTCCTGGATGATAAACCACCATCTTAAATACTACCATCTTCAGCTAAAGGCAAAAGAAAGAAAACTACTGTGAGGGGAGGAGAGATAGTCGTGGGAGGTGACTGGGAAAGATGTGGTACATGTGAGGGGGCTGGAATTGGCCACCCCAACATATGTCTCTTTGGCATGAGGATTATTTGAGGCTGGTTACTTTTAAAAACTGCAGACAGGAAGAAATTCTGAAAAGTAGAGTTTACTTACCCTTTGTTAAGAGACATTTACATTGTAAAGGAAATCTCCATCTCTAAAGTTGTCTCCCTCTCTGTACCAGGAAGGAGGGGTGACCTTCTCTCTAGAAACTCTTATCAATGCAGACACAAGTTTGCATAATAACCTGACTCTTGTTTACTGTACTTGTCTAGTAATCTCCCATGATCGACTCACCCATGATCGACTCACCCACCCCTGACACCCTCCTTTGTCTTTAGCTGAAGATTATATTTAAGGTGGTGGCTGCAGCCATTTTGGCAATTTGCTCAGTTTGCCTCAATCTCTCCCATGTATACCTGTTATAAAGCTTTGTTTAATTTTCTCCTGTTATTCTGTCTCATGTGAATTTAATTTGTTCTCTGGCCAAAAGAACTCAGAGTGGGTAGAGGAAATGTCTTTCTCCCCTACATACACAAGGATAAGGCGAGTTATGTAGATGGAGTCAGTGCCTTCTCCATTGGCAAGGTTCTCTTGTGAGTTAGTCATCCTCTCCCTGGCACAGGGAGGGAGACACCCTTACAAATGGACATGTTGTTTATAAATGTAGAATTCCCTTATAAAAGGGCAAATTCTACTCCTGTTTTCAGAGCTTCTCCTGTGTCTTCTGTATCTCAAAATAATAAGCTCAAAATAATCCGTATCCAAAGAGACATATTTCAGAGTGGCATAGTCTGCCATCCTTCACCCTCAAGATAAACCATGAAGCTATGTTTTGGGGTCATGGATGCAGTAACGATGATAAAGCACAGAATATTTGCATTACTTTGTTTTTCACAGCTATAGTATCTTCTTCCTTTTAGGGATCTGTAAAGGACAAAAGAAGGAAAAATGGAGCCTTGGATATTTTCCAACATTCCTGTTTTTTCTTAGCTGTTCCCTTATCCTTCAAGAGGTTTGTATTCTGCTATGTTACGTGTTATACATAGAAAAGAATCACGTGGAACAAATGTAATGACTTGAAGTATAAAGATGTTTTACAGAGAAATACCATTGTAGGAAGCCATTCTCTGAGGTGCTTTCCTGAGAGTCTCTGGGAATTTATGAAATGATTTTGCTGATGAACCTTATTTTTAGCTATACCCCGTGGCAGACTCCTTGCGAAAGAAATGGGAATTCTGTTTATGCCACAGAAATTGAAGTTCTTCACAGCAGTCAATAGAAAATAATGGATATCAATTACACAGCTGGAACTGCTGACTTGATCAGATTTTAAAACTCTCTTCTCTGGGGTCTTTTTAAGAAATCCATGGAGAGTAGTGTCATGTGTTTTATGAGAATGTTCCAGTGTTTTATTCTATACACAGAAGTAAGTCACTAAAGACAGCTTGACCACCTGACAGTAACTCACATTCCTAAATACATAAAAATTAATGAAAACCCGACACAGAATGTTAGATCTTTATTGTATCTGAAAAGAGTTATCTTTGTCTCTAGGACTTGAACTCTGATTTCTCTCTTTCTTTTTTTTGTTTTTTAAGTTTGTATTGTTCATCTCTCTACTCAGGGAAATTAGCAGACATGTTGCTTTGGACACGGCCCAGTGGTCGTCCACTTCTTCTCTGATTCGTCTTCTCCTGTAAGGCCTCTTGCATTGGACACAATTGGATTTCCACCTAATTTCGTCCATACATCTCATGTCATTTTCTATCTGTATATTGAGGATTATAAAAAGGCTGCCATAAGGATTAAATTAGATAATAGATGGAATGAATTTAGAGCAGTACCTGTCACACCATAAATTATTAAAAACGTTGGCAATGTCATCAATTCAAGCCCAGCGTATTCTGTCACACCACTTCTGTTCGGTTTAGAGAGGGGCCTCAGTAAAAACAACAGTAGTCAAAGCGTGCATTTCTCAGTTCTTCTAAGAAGAGGTCACTGTGAAATCCTGAGAAGAGACCTTGTCATTCTTTCCTTTTTCCTTTTATTAAATTTCCAGACTTCTCCTGTAGTGTTTCTCTAGCTTAGTATATATGATTATCACCTTGGGGGAGGGGATGGTTAAAATGCAGATTATCAAATTCTTTCCCCATTCTCAGAAGATTCTTATTCAGTCGACTTGGGTGGGGCCCAGGAGTCTGTGCTATTAAGAGCGTGCTCCACCCCTCCCTTCTCGTGCAGGTGATCCACAACCTCAGCATTGAGCTTAGGACCTGACCATAGGCTCATTGAGTTCATTGATCTGGTACTAAATTTGATTTTCTCAGCACATTGATGTGCTGAAACTCTCCGTACTTTTAAAGCTCTTTAAAGAGATTTATGAAATCTCTACCTTATGTGGGCAGTTCCCACTTCTGCCTAACTTTTCTGGAAGATTCCCACTGGAATACTTAAGCCAGCATTTCAGAAGCCATGGGTCTTCTTCCAAAGCGCTCAGGAGGAGTCAGCAACTCTCCAGGATCTTCCAATCTGAGCCTTGCCACCTGCTGGATTTGGCGCTGGCATGACTCAGTCCTATAGAAAGCACCTGGATGCTATAAGTTAATGCTTGGCTCCCACTGCAGTGTAGACATGATTGTCGAGTGTCTAGCCATATTTTTATGTGGGAACTATAGAAATAACTCAGAAAATATTCCTTCCACATGCTCTCCTTTATCCCTGCCTCTCTGAAAGAAGGTTTTAGCCTCTTTATATGACAGCAGGTTACGAAAAAAACCATGCTTAGGTCTCTTGAGTTATCAGTGTCTGTAGAACTGGGGGAAATGATATCTATAATTTATTATTGGTTCTCTTGGTCATAGAGACCATCTACCACCTCTTGAGTTTACATTGTTTTTCATAAGAGAGATAAAACTGCCTTCATTCCTCATTCAACAAAGAGTAGAACCAAATAAAAGTCTTTCTTGGAGATACGTTGCCTGCTCATAAAATAGAAAACATGGCATATAACCCTCCTCTCCATACGCAGTCAGCTCCCATGAACATTAAAGCCGCTTTGACCCTTGTACTACAAGAGAACAACACCGTGTGTATTTAAACTTTCAGGAGAAAAGGAAGAGAAGTGACTGCTGTGGTCTTCACAATGTTTTATTTTTTATGCATTTTTTTATTTATTCATGGCATCATACAGGTTTCTAAATATAGAAGCATCACATCTCCCATGTGACATCTTCCCCATGGTAAATCTAATTAAACTGACATTAAAGTCTGTGTTCACTCTGTTATGCCAAGGTGACCGCAGCAGATACTAAATGCTAACAGCATCTTTTTTTGGGCACTGCCAGGCATTTGGGGAGGAACCTTCAATAGTAATCTTTATAGAAACAGACTTTAACAATTATTATTTTCTTTTTTTGAGATCAATATTTGCTGATTTTGAAAACATTGTCAGCAAAGAAACTACGTGGAAAAAAAAGTATATATTTAGGAAATTTTCTCGTATCAAATAGAGTTTGATGGACAGTTACAATCAACATTTGCATATTTCTCTGGCTACCCCTGTCTATATACCAGCCCTTCCAGCCTGTGTCCCTGACGCTGATAGCACTGTTGCTGACTTCTGAATATGGCACGTATGTTTTAGCCCTTATATTTAGCTCATACTAATTTCCATTTTTAATTTTTTTCTTAATCTAAATCCCACCTATCTTCAGGACTCAGTTTGAAATGAAGCTTATCTTGGACCTCAGCTGCCCAAAGTGATTTCTTGTTCACCGTGATTCAATTGACAGTCCAAGTGACCCTTCTCACAGATGTTGTTACACTGTTGCTCATCATTTGTTCATCAAAAGCATTTTGTGGGCCACAGACCGGAGGAGGAAGGCAGGCATTCAGCCATTCTGTGCATATCCTTTCTTCATGGCAAGGGCTCACTTTTTCCTCCTTGGCTCCCTGGCATATTATTGGGGAGAGGGCAGGATGCTCTTAACATCTCTCCTCACTCTCACTACCATCTTTCCCCTCCCTTCTCTTTTTTAGTCAGTTTCTCTTCTTATCTATCCCTTCTCCACTGCTGGGTTTCCCTCCACTTGGATTTGTAGATCCATGCATGTGTCTGTGGCTCCAGAGATGGACACTCACTCTGATGGGAAGGGTATGTGGACAAACATCTGTCTCACTGACGAGAGTCCGCACCTTGCTCTGTGTAAGTCCCTGTGCCTGGTGCACTCTAAATAAATATGAGTTGAGGTCAATCATTTCAAAGCTCTTTTTCCAAACCCTTAGAGCAATTAGAGTTACAATTTATCCAGTTTCTATTAGGCTGCCAGGTTCTTCACTTGAATTATCTCATCAAATACAGCATGACCACGGGGCAGATATTCTCTTTTTCTATTTTATATGTGAGGAAACAGACTCAGAAATTAAGTAACTTGCCCCAGGCCACTCAGTTAATGAGAGTCAGAGAAGAGATTCAAACTTCAGTCTTCTGACTCTGGTATGCGGGCCATTTCTGTTCTGACAGAAATGTTTGTTCCTTGGTGAGGAGCAAAATCCTCAGGAAGGCTTAAATTTGCAATTCTCAGTTTCCAAGGCGTGTTGTTTAACTCCACAGGATGGAGCCTCGATGTGGAACAGAAGCTACCCAGTTATCTGCACATTTTGAGCAAAAATGTTAAAATTTACAAGAAGAGGTGACTTGTTATTGATTAGCACATTTACTTATCTGAAAATTACCTCTGTATTGTGGAAATCTTAAGCCATACTGAGATATTTCCTTCTCTGAGTTGCAGAGTTGTGTTTTTATCTATGGATCTCACTTTCAACCCAACTACATGGAGGCTGCCATTCCCTCTATCAGTTTCGATTGAAATACATCTCTCCTAAGTAGGCAATTTGTCAGCTGAAGGTTAATGACAGCAAAATGCTAATGATCAAATGGCGAGTAAGGGTATCTTATTTTTAAATCAAACTCCCTTAAGAAGTATTACCATATAATTACGCTCTGGGAAACCTCCTCATCTACTCAATCAAAGTCAGAGAGACCTTCCTCCTTAGCAGCAATGTGTGTGTCTTCTATCTTTCTCTATTTGATTTCACAAGTTTCATAAATCATTTAGCAGCTGCAATTGTTGTCAAAATGTTTTGGTTCCAAATGTAAATGTTTATAACTTTGTTTTATTTTCCAAAACAAAAAGGAAGAACTGTGTTGAAAACAGCAACTAGAACTGCTAGTGCTCTTAACTTAGCCAGATATGAGCCACCGTGTGGGACCAGGATCTCCTCAGAGGCCCTTTCCCAAGTTCTTACTTGAAAATATATGGCCCTCACCAGAGGTCAAATGTTGGAGTGCCAAATTGAATTTAAGGATTCCTAAACCTAACTGAATTGGATGGACTCAGTCCAGACCTGGCTTTGCCCTAGATAAGTGGCCTTCATGCCAGTTAAGAAGCATAAGTGCACTTTTTCAAGGCATTTCCAAGAGTTCCAAGGACCTTGAGAATTATCAACATTCCAGTATTTATCAGGGAACATGATTCATATGGGAAGACAGTTAAACAAACAAACAGGTTCATATCAGACCCTCCTTTCCATTGTCCTCCCAATCACTCTCTTCTAGCTGGGACACTTGTCCAAGGATGTGCCCTGTGAGCCAGGCAGGCTGTGACAACGCACAAAGCAGTCAGAAGCTCTCAGAGGTCGGCACTCATGCCATCTGCGGAGGAGTCAATACATTAAGAAGGATTAATCCATCAGATTTGTCTGAAAGGTTTGTTTTCAAAACAGATTCAACATGACTTACAACCGAAAGTGCACAAACTACAATGATTATGAAATAATGAAAACCACAGATGAGGAGGAGAAAAATAGACATATATAGGCTAATAGAGTTACTGCACGTGAGCATTAAATGCTGTTCTAAGCTTCCAGAAGGTCCAGAAGGAAAATCACAATGTCATGCCCACTATTCATATCATCACCTTTTAACAGTCAAAGCAACATAAAGTTTTTTTAATAAATCTTGAGGACGAGGAAAGCATAATTCTCTAGACTTGTCAAAGCTATTTTTTCTTTTTTTTTGCATGTTCTATTTCAATCTTTATTCTTGTGAAAATAGCCTTATATTATTTCATTCATAATATTTATACAATTTCATATTCTCCTTTTGCGCTCCTCAACACCTACGTAACCATACGTCAGATGAATTTTGACAGAAACTAGATGATCAATAGTTCAAAGCTGAGCCCCTGAGAAGCCTGGGGTGGTGTTGAGTGTGTTGTGGGGCAGAGGTAGGGTGGGGCCTGGCTCTCTGCATAGAGCCCTGGTCGCTGACCTCGATGGGTCTTTTGAGGCTGGGAAGATTCTCCTTAGAAAGCATGCAATCACACAGTTACAGATTTTTTCACATAATTTTAGGAAGTTGCAGAGCCTAAATTGAAGATGTCTGACACGAAGTTAACCACAGTAGGGCGTGCAAACAGAAATGAGATTCTTCTCAAGGCATCACTCAAAAATAATAATAGGCAAGGACAGAGACAACCCCTGGGACTACAGATAAAGGTGACCATCTTAGGGCCAATGCTTTGGATGTCGAGATTCAATGGCTAGAGACAATCTCAAACTCTTTGCTTTTGGTACCCCTTTAGGCTCTTCAAAATTATGGAGAACCCCAAAAAGGTTTTGTTTATATGGGCCATATCTATGAATATCTACTGTATTAGAAGTTAAAACTTGAAAGTTTTAGAAATTTTAAAAATATGCTTTACTGCTAGCTACATAAGGGTTTAGCAAAACTGTTGAATGAATTGCATTTAGATTATTCTACTGTTAAAATTCCTTACATTCTAAAACATTTTTAAAATAAATAAGCGGGTTGATTTCCTCTGCCGAAGACAAGGTTAATCCCTAATTTAGACAAACTAATTCAGCACAAGTATTTTGCCCTCCCTATATGTAGTTTCAATACTGGATTTTCAAATCTGGCCTTACAGAATCTGCAGTTAATAAAACACTCTAATAAAATATTAGGAAGCTTGAACCATTCGGGAGAGTCTTGCCCATCAGTCACAGAAGACTCCGTCGTGACTGACCTCAACAGAGACCAGTTCTCAGGATTGAGGACATCTGATTCAAGGTTTTTCCTCCCAACTTGTCCCTTTGCAGCCACAACATTTCATTCTAAGAACTATATCCTTCTCAACAAGGATCTGGCCCAGCCAGGAAGTCTTGCAATTTTTAGAGCTGATGTCTCTGGGCTTGCAATGGCTTTATTACTTCCTTAAAAGTAAAGGTGTTTGTGTAATCTTTGTGGAAGTCTTCAGAGAAGACAGAGACATTTATTAGCACAAAAGCCAGGTACATGAAAAAGCCTGTTCTGAGGTTGTGACCACAGCCACAAGCAGAGAGTAGAGAGCCTTAGCAGGAGTTGTGTAGGTGGCGCCACGGCTTTGCCTACGATTGCCGCACCTGAGCTGCAGGAGGCAGGTCGGAAGCTGGATACCTGCACACTCTGGTCTGATTGGTGGGAACGTGGAACATCCAAGCTCTGAGATTTAAGCACCCTCCTCACTGAGCTTATTATACCTGTGCTTTTCAAGGGAAGGGATACCACTTGCTGCCAACATTTTATGTACTAATGAACTATTTAAAATTCGTCTCCAGTACCTTCCATGTCCCTGTTATGCAACTGATTTCCCCAAAGGAAAGATAGTTTGAAGTGGCTGGGGCATCTGAAGGAACAAGGCAAAAAAAGCACATTATATGTGAAAGCCAAGCTGGCTTCTGTTCAGCCAGCACCCAGGCACAGGGAAATCTTGTGTTTCTTCCAGATGGCTCCAGGCTCCAGGGACACATTTTTGGTCTCTGCCTCTGTCAAGTTCTCCTGTATTTTCACTGATAATGACTCAACAGGGGGCAGGGGGTGATGTGTTGGCAAAAAACATGATGATAAATCCTGCTGATGCACCTTTTCTGGAAAGAGCAGGCAGCTGTCTTCTGCTTCATATGCCAGGCATGTCTGGTTACCTGTGTTTTCTCCATTTCCCAGTTCCCTGGTGGGGAGGAGTTGGTGTATGCACGGTCCCAAAACACCTTAATGAGAGGAATGCTATCGTGGGGCAGCCATTATTGTGAACATCTGTGAACTGTAGAGTTTAATTGAGCTACAGCTAATGTTTATTGTGTGTGGAAAGAGTAAGGGATTAATGGCTGTTTGATTGTCTTTAGATGGTTTCTGATTATCTTTCCCTTTCTCTTGTGACGTTTTGGGAGAAGTTATAAAAAGAAACCGAAGCCCCAAGATCAGGCATATAAATCATCCAAGAGTCTTTGTATTTGCAAACAAAGCAGCGTGGGGGTGGTCCTTACGGCCTTCCTTAGGAATATACAGTGTAAGGCTTAGGGGCAGGTGCGAAAGCAGTTAATCAGTGAGGAAAAAAACAGTTCCCCCCATAGCAAGAAAAGATTTTCCAGAAAATTCATGTAATTTCCTGAGTGGTATCAACATTGTACTCTCATTTCCAAATGTACTTATCTTAAATAAACTGAAATTGAGCTAAGGAAAGAACATGAAGGATTTTTTTGGATTAAATCACAAGGCTCAGTTTTTTGTGTGTTTTTTTTGAGAAAAGGTAAATAATTCTTAATTTTTTTCTTTGACAAAGCTGAATGCAAATAGTTTCCATTATCTTGGCTTCCCTCTCCTGGCCATCTTCTGGGGCTGCAGAATGTCGTATGCTGAACCCTGCATTCCTCCATCCTTGACGAATCTCTCAAGGCTTAAGTCACAGAACAGCCTCCCTTTTTTTCAGCATGACTTCAATCTGCAGAACAATTTCCAAGTTGCTTTTCAGTAGGAACGTTCCATGCATCTGGTTTTAACTCTATTTTCCTAAGAAATTTGGGCGTATGTCAGTGTTCCGACTAGACTTCAGGCTCTTCCTCTGTGCTGTAAACCTGTGGTCACAGCTGCAGAAAAAGAAACGGCAGCATTTTTGGTAGTTAATCTTCAAAGACCTACCTTTTGAAAGAACTCTGCAGAAAACATGCATACAGACATAGCCATCTGACTTTTTTTGTTGGGTGAAAAATACTCTGTAAGGAGTACGCCAAGGGAAACAGGTCTGCATAGGCCCTAAACCTCTTCCTCTCATCCATAGTTACGAACAGTAGCCTTCCTCCTCGCCTTCGGCAGCCCTGAACAGACCCCACATTTCCTCCTCCAGGTGCATCTCACAGCGCAGGAGCAGACGCAGCATCTCTCTCCAGGAGGCCAGGTGGTGCCTATCTATGTCGCCTCGATCAGAGGATGCCAAACCAAAAAGTAAACACAAAAAAGGAAAAGAAGAAAAAGCCCTTTAGAATAGAATTCCTTTGGTACAAGTATATATTTTTTCCTTTTATTCGAGCTAGTAATTTTCTTAGAGAAACCTGAAAGAAAGAAAAGAGAGGGCTGAAAAAGACGTATGTGATTGAAATTAGCTGTTATCTTCAGGATGCCACTGGATTGCACGTGGATAATGAGTTAAATGAAGGAGAAACCATGGCCTGAGCTGGAAGTGTGCTTTGTGCCTAATGTAATTAATCTCTATTGAAACAGCTAAGCCATTTAATTTGTGTTGCATGAATAATGAAATGAAAGGGGCACGTATGAATTAACTTTTTAACCAGCAGAGAAGATGCAACCTCCAGGCTTGAAAATGGATTGGGATTTTCCTGACAACTCTTTAGATTCGTGTGTATCGGCCACAATGCCTTCCTCTCATTGGTCGGTCATGGATTGGTGTTGCTTTTTAGCTATTTCTCGTCCATTGAGACTTTTGGGAGATCTACATCACAGGGATAGTTTTGAACAGTGGCTCAAAGGGTGCGTGCATAGCGCAGTTAGCTGCTCGCTGCATATCCCTTCCCTGTGAAGTATTTAGCTTTCTCCTTTCAAGATTCCCTTCCTCTTAATAGTAGGGAAGAGCAGGTAGGGGAGTGATCCCACAGCTAGTGTCATGTTGGGCTGTGCATCTGAGACCACCATGCTCCTTTGAAAAGGCCCACATGGTTGCTTGGGCCTCAGAGGGAGAACAGTGCCAACAAGGCCTCAACCCTTTGTTCATTCTAAGCCTGGAACTGAGCCCCCTTCCTTAAATTCCTTTTGCATTTAACACAGTTTTCCTAAAGACTTAGTAACAGTACGTGATGATTATTAATAAGAGACAAGCTTAGTGCTAACTATCCCAGAATCTGGCTGCTGTGCCCTCCACCAGCATCTCTGCTGGCTTTCCCGCGCCGGTGCCTGTCACCACATCACAGGCACTAGTCTCATCACATCCTGGGTCCAAATCTTTGGGCAGAGGTGGGAGGGTGAATGGTTGAATAATATTTCTCAAAAACAAATAAGAATTTTTAAATTCCTTTTTAAAAATTGAGGAAAAATGTTATCTGAAAGAGTGCTGATTTTTGGTAATGTACGTAACTTAGAAATGTGCCTCTTTAGTAACCTGTATTTCTCTTTGCCATCTCTCTCTTTCCTTGCCTCTTTCTCCCATCATCACTAGAACAAACATACTCATTCACTGCTGAATCAGGGAATAAGGCAGCACTCTGACTATCTCATTCTAGACAAAATGTAATCTTAAAGTGGAAACAATAGAAGCCAGAGGCAAGAAAAACAAGGGAAAAGGGGAGAGATTTAGTGGTGCATAAGCACAAGTAAAAATGCTGTCAATTATAGTTCAGTAGTACAAGTTACTGAGTGGTTTTAGCTAAATAGAAAAGGCAGCCTTTGAAGGTATAGTCTGTCAGCCTTACAGTAGGGAATCTGCATTCCAGCCTTAACAATTCTTTCAGTGTAATGGGTATATAAAAGGGTGAGGTCATCACCCAGCTGGCTCGCTGGACCAGAGTGGCAATCTAGTGTTCCATGGGTCCACAGAATTCCTCACACCCTTTCTTTATTATCAAAGCAGCTTCAAAGGTGGGGAAAATTGCTGTAACACTCTCTGTTCCACCTTCCTTTTTAGTACCCTTCTCAGCTGTGGGATCCATCCTACAAGGCCAAAGTGCCCTAATGCTCCTCCTAAACTGCCCTGAGGACCACACTGGGTCCACGCCCTCATCAAATATGCTTTCACTGTGCCTTTCCTTTCAGCTAGCTCCTGGATAGAATAAGACCTAAATAAATGTATCCACACTAAGGTGTTAATTCATTTTAGAGATGATTCTCCGTAATCAAAAGAAATGAGTCTCCGAGTGCAGCGTATTGGGCATTAAGACTGGTTGATAAGGGAGAAGCTTTCTGAGGAAAACAAGGAAGAACTTTGTATCTTGTCCCATGCTCAGGCAGGTGTTTAGCCAAGAATCCCCCAGCAGTGAGCATACCTTCCTCGTCAGAAAATAATCTGCTGAGAGAAGCCTCCGGTCTGTTCAACACACTTAGTTCTATTTTTCTCATCATCAAATGTGTGACTTCAGAGAATAGGTCATCAAAGATGTTGCAGCCCCTGCTTGCTCTCTCTCTTGAAAGACTTGCTTGGTAGAAAACCAGCTACCATGTTGTGAGGACACTCAAGCAGTCCCATGGAGAGGTCTGTGATGAGGAACTGAGGCCTCTTGCCAACAGCCATGTGAATGAGCCATCTTGAAAGCAAATCCTCGAGCCCCGGTCGCGTCTTAGATGGTTGCAGCCCTAGCTGACATCTTGATCACCGCATGAGAGAACCTGAGCTGGGACCACCCAGTTCAGCTGCTCCTACATTTCTAACCCACAAAAGCTGTGAGACTATAAATGGTTGTTGTTTTAAGTTGCTAAGTTTTAGGGCAATTTGTTACACAGCACTGACTAACTAATGAAAGTTCAAAAAATATATTTTATATAAAAATACATAAAATTGTGTATTTTATGTATGCATGCAAATATTCTTGCCTTGTCCAAAATGATTTGAGGCAACATTATGATTAGTTTGATTTGCTCAAGGAATGACCAAAGTTGGTACAGTACTTTAAACAACATATTTAGATGCCACTTTTATGTCACATTGTGCTACAATGAAGTTTGAATTTTCTTTAGTTTAAAGAATGAAACGTATATTTTACCTTCACATTTTTTGTCTTCTTGTTGTAAAGTAGAAAAAGTTATCAATATTATATTAAAACAGAACTTCCTAGTAGTGTAGAAAATTAAACTGATTACAGTAAATTACAAGTGACTAAAGTTTAATTGAAGAAGGTGTATACTTCTTTACTTTTTTGGTTTCTTTTCTGAGAACGCGTGTTTTCTGTAGCTCTTCAGAACAATGGAAGTCACTTGTAGTGGTTTGGCCTCATCTGAACAGTGAAGATTTGCTTAAATTAAAAAAACAGATTTTCTACCTTTCAAGTATGGTGTATTTGCTGACTTGGACTGAATAATCTAATTTTCCCTAAATGTATCCCTCATTTGCAGAAAATGAGGAATCTGTAGCAAAAAAAGTCAAGTGAAGTCAGGAGCTGGGGTACAAAGATGTCCTGCCATGTCAATAAGGAGGCGCTGGAGCGAGTGAATCCCATTCTTTTCCTGGCTAGTCCAATAGCGGTTATTCTGTATTATGCAAAACTTGAAAATTTCTTCCTAAACAGCATATTCTAAGTATTTTATTTCTTAAACAACTCAATTAATATATTGTTGCGGCCCAGGGCAGGCTTCCCCAAAATATGCCACAATGGCATATTGATTATCTTGAATTAAAGTTACCTGAGAAGCAGCCAATGTGAAAAGGGCATTTTGACTCTCCTCTCTCTGTCCCCTGAAAGCAGGAAATAAATCTCCCACATGAAAGGTGCCCTCCCTGCACCAGGAGATAGAGAGATACCCTTATCACCAGAGACGGGGAATTCAGGGTTGAGAAGCCTGTATAAACAAACCTTGTTACTTTTTCACTGATTTACTACCCCAAACCCAAACCCTGCTTAAATTCCTTACTAATTAAGCACCCAGACCTGACTTTCTTTGTCCAATTAAGTCCTCACAAATTAATTTGTGTGTGTGTGTAAAAAGTATAAAAAGCTGCCTGCTGTGATCGTTTCTTTGAGCATGATTTTTATGATCTCCCATGTATGTATATTAAATTATTTTTTCTCCTATTAATCTGTCTTGTGTTAAATTTTATTATTAGTCCAACCATAATAACTCAAGAGGGATGGGGTGGAATTTACCCCTCCCTCACAGTATTCACCCACATTTCTGCTTTTTAATCTTGGAATCAGGTAATTTACAGCCACTTGAAGAAACAGATGTACTTGTTATCTATCCAAAACTTATTGGCTTAAATAATAGTAAGAGCTTATTCTCTCACAGAATGAGATAGGGTCTAAAATTCAGAAGCAGCTCAGTTGAGCGGCTCTGGCTCCTGGTCTCTCATGAGATCGCAGTCAAGGTGTCAGTTGGGGCTACAGTCATCTGATGGCTTGACTGGGATTGGAGGCTCCACTTCCGAGATGGCTCACTCATGTGACACTTGGGAGGAGGCCTCAGTTCCTCACCACTCTGACCTCTACATAGGGTGTATTGTGTATCTCATGATATAGCAACAGGCTTTCCACTGAGTGAATAATCCAAGAAACAGAAATGCAAAACAGTAACGTTTCTTATGACTCTTATGACTTAGTCTTGGAAGTCACAAACCATCATTTCTATAATATCTTAATGGTTACATTGCTCATCTCTATTGAATGTAGATTTTAGCAGGACACCATAGGTATGTACTATATAGCTCATAACCACCTCAAAAGGATCTGAGGCAGCACTCATCCTCAAATCCATTAAATTGTTTCTGTAAAACATATGACTATTTTCATTAGTTAAATTTTTTAACCCAGGGAATTTACCACAAATTTATTTTTTAAAATTTTTTTTTCAGGACCTTTTGAATTTGAGGATTGTGGAGAAGGCATTGTAGGTTGGTACAATTCACATTTCTTTTTCTTTTACTTGTACGTAGGTCTACAGCTAAGTTATGAAACCACTTATTTGCATGCATATCACTTAGAAAAAGCAGAGTCTAGTTCCAATGCAGAGTCTGCCATAGAGAATTTTATATAGAAAGGTTTTATTGCATAGATATTAGAAATAATTTAAAGGTATTACATTGAACCAGTAAAACTTAAATGATTTAGTCAGCATTATAAGAACATTCAAGAGGAAGATGGGCATGGATGTTAGCTCAGGGTCAGTCTTCCTTGGGAAAAAGAGGAGGATTGGCAGCAGTTAGCTCAGGGCTAATCTTCCTCAAAAGAACCCAAAAGACAAAAAGCATTCAAGATACAAAAATTTTTAGATATTTAAAAAGTCCTTGAAAAGACTAGAACTCTTTGTCTTGAAATCTTCAAGGCTATCACACCTTTAGTTACAGTCCAAAAATGTATGTCACTAACTATAGCTATTCATAGTGAAAACAAAGAAAATATACACTAGACTTGGAAGCAATGAGAGCTACTTATCTTGTCTACAATTATGAATGATTCAGGGGATGGTGTGCTGTCAGAGTACTGTGAAGTTTTTTAAAGCACCAGCTTTTAGTGGAATGGCTATGTGCACCTTGGAGTCATGTGGAAATAATAGAGATTCAAATCCCTACTTGTTTTTGACCTTGGACAAGTGACTTAAACTCCTTGCACGTCAGCTCCCGATAAGAGACGATATCTATCTTGCAGGTTAATTAGAAGGATCAGAAAGAATTTTAGTAATATTATTAGCACAGGACCTGTCAGCCTGTAGGGGCTCAAAAAGTTAGCTTTTAGTGTTATTTAGGTAGTACCATCTTTGAAAATTTGTGTATAAAGTTTCTAGATATTGGATCATATTTAAAATACACTTAGCAATTTGCCTGTTATAAAATACTTTAACTTTTTTTTTTTTTAAAAAGAGAACAATCCTTCTGTAAGGAAACTATGACCTTCAAATGACCAATGGGTTGGTCTAGATGTTTAAATATGAAGTTGCCCTTGACTGGGGTGTAACACATAAATGTCAGTGTGAGTACCCGCAGCCCTCATCAAAGGGAAGGAAAGTTTTCTCTCCTTTCTGTCCCTTCGAATCCAGTTACAGATGGAGAAGCTGGGCAGGTGCCAGAGACAGTAAACATGAGTTTCTCCCTAGATATGAGTGCAGTGTTTGCAGGTTTAGATGTCTAGCACAGGATTTTGACACTATGGGATACAACTTTTGTTGTGCTAATGGGCCTCATTCATATGTAGATAAGACTTTTGTTGCTGGTGGCAGAGGGTTGTCTTTAAATTAAAATAAAAGGCAGTGGTAAATTTTAATTTACTACAACCTGATCAGCCCAACAGATGGCTATTCTCATCATAAATTTAACTATGGTTACATTGCTTGGGCAGATTATTAGAAAGCACACCATTACTCTCATATTGAGTACAATATTTTGTTTTTAGACATAGTTATTTTAACAGTTTAAAGACAACATAGTTCTCATAGAGGTGCATGGTATTCCCTTATAGCAACACAGGAAGTTCGAAATTATCTGGTTCAACACCTTCCTTTTACCACTGAGGAAATTACTCCAAAGAAGGGATTTTCTGAGGTCACATGGCTACTGAGAAGCAAAGCTGGTGCTGGAACCCAAGTCCCCTGTGTCCCGGTCAAATTCTCTTTCCTCTGTTTTACACCAACACGGAGGGACATGTGGTAACATTCTAATGGGAGAGACTGGATTTCTTTTTCTCATTCATTCACACTTTCTTTAAATAAATTAAAGCATTCTGCCAACTTTTCAATGGAGTATAAATTATCTGCTGAGCAACCATAACATTTGTTGAAGGGCTTTTGGATAGCAATTTCTTCCTTTCTTTTTACCCCCCTAGGTCAATTCTGTATCATTTCATGCAAAGACTATTACAAAGAACTCATCTCCCTGCTTTGCTGTCTCTTCACTCCATCCCTACCTGAAAAATACCACTTACTCCATTCCACTGCAAGTATGTACCCTGGAGGAGGTGCTGTTCTGAGTGATGGGCATGCTGCAATGAATAATAAAGAAAGCAGGACCTCTATTCTCCTCACAGAATCCTGAAAACTGTTTTGACATTTCTGCACAAAACTATTCTATGGCTTCTGCTGCTTCCCTCATGGAGTTCTGTCTGACTACAGAGCCCCGGTCAATCTCTCCCTATTTTGCACTCTAATCATTGAGGTGTTGGTTTAAAAAAAAATAAATCGGGTTCCTGGGCTCCATCTCAAATCACTGGATCAGAATCACTGGGTTAAAAATCTGCATTTTTTCTTTTCTTTTTTTTTTTTTGGTGAGGGAGATTGGCCCTGAGCTAACATCTGTGCCAATCTTCCTCTATTTTTTGTTAGTGGGATGCTGCCAGAGCATGGCTTGATGAATGGTGTGTAGGTTTGTGCTTGGGATCTAAACCCACGAACTCTGGGCTGCCAAAAGTGAGTGTGCAAACTGGATGACTACACCACAGGGCTGGCCCCCAAAATCTTCATTGTTAACAAGCACACTGGTGATTTCTAGGCACATCAAAGTTTGAAACCCACACTCCTACACAAAAGAATGTCTACTCCATTCACTGGCACTTACCATGTAGCCTCATTTTACTATTTGTCATTTCATAAGTGAATAAAATATTGTGTCTACTGTACCATTGACTTCTTAATGATAGTGGCTCTAATTGCACATTTCTCTGTATGTCGCACAATGCTTAGTATCATGTAATGAATATATTAGTTGTTCAATTTATTAAATGACTCCATAATTAAATGTGAAATGCCGTCATTCATTCTTTCATTTTATTTTATTTTTTTGGTGAGGAAGATTTGCCCTGAACTAACATCTGTTGCCAATTCTCCTCTTCTTTTGCTTGAGGAAGATTGTCAGTGAGCTAACATCTGTGCAAGTCTTCCTCTATTTTGTATGTGGGAGGCCTCCACAGCACGGCTGAAGAGTGAAGTAGGTCCATACTCAGGATCCAAACCCACGAACCCCAGGCTGCTGAAGCAGAGCACACAGAACTCTAATTACCCAGCCACAGGGCTGGCCCACAACATTATTCATTCTTGATATACATTTCTCCCCAAGACAGCAGCTCGAAATTTTATTTTTCATTCTTAAAAAATCTACTTTGCAGAGTTGCCAAACCTGACTGGAAGCTCTACGAGAACACTAAGGTGACTGGTGTGGCTGTTGCCTCCCACCCTCATCCCTCTTCTCCTCCTATCCACCCCAGGTTTATTGGATGTCTCTGGTCCTCGCTCTCAGCTCCTGGGCTTTATGGTTACGTGACTATACCCCAGCTGTAAAGTAGGGCATGTTGACTCAGGCCTCAACTAATCAGGATAATCCCATCTATTATCTATTCAAGGGTGGGTATGAATCAATAAAGGGCAGTGAGACACAAACGGAGATTGGCTGAGAGCTTCCAGAACATGGAAACTTCCACATATGGGGGAGAAAGCATGTAACCTTAGCAGCCATCTTACAATCTTAACAGCAACCGGCCTTATCATATGGCAGATGCTGCAGAAGACAGAGAAGAGATGGAAAGAAACAGAGTACCCAACGACCTCAATGGGTTGATGAATCAAACCATTCCTGAAGCTGTCTTTGCCTTTGGATTTTCTAGTTATATAAGGCAATAATCCCTTTTTATTATTTAAGCCACTTTGAGCCAGGTATTCTATAACATGGAACCAAAAGCATCCTGAGTGACACAGATAAGGACCATGTTTATCTCTTTCACTGCTGTATCCCAAAGGCCTAACACAGTACATAATGCAAAGTAGGAAACTAAGATATACCTTTGAGTGAATAAATGAACTTCATTTGTGCACTCTTTCCCAGTGGACTAAGTAATTACAATACATTCAGAAACTCACGATTTGTTAGAGAGGACTGCTCACGTCCTCCAGTCTACTAAGCTACACATTCATGTATTGAATCCATGCTGCAACCAAGTGCTATGTTAGCTTCTGGGAATAGGAGATTTTTAAAAGGGAAGAGGAAAGGAATTCGTGTTTGCTGACGCCCTGAGATAGTCCAGGCATTGTACTGAGTGCGTTTCACATAAATCTTTTCAATTAACCTTCACATAAACCTTATGAAATATATACCATTGTTATTAATTTTTTAAACAAATAAAATTATCTCAGGGTGATTAAGTGATTAGACCAAAGTCACAGAGCTAATACGTGAGGAAATTGATATCCAAATTCAGGTCCATGCCCTTTCTCCTACACCACCCTTGGTGCCTGTGCCCGAGGACCTCACAGCCTTTTCAACCCTTGCTGGAGGTCTGGAGGGAAGAGAGCAGTGTCAGAGGAGTCTGAAGTTTCACGGTTTAGCCTCTGCAGAGCAAATGCAGTCATTCATTGTTCCAAGGTCATCGAAGGGAAAAATATAAGCCTTTGCCTCAGAGAAATAACGTTTGTTACTCACAATGCTTTTTGTCTCATTTTAAAATTTAATTGGAGCTCATTTTTAGCTTCTGTGACTGCCAAATGGCCAAGAGGTCAGCTGCCCTGCTGTGGGCTTTTCAGCCAATTCATGAGGGTTATTTTGCTTGACAAGGGTCCTGTTTTAATGGGAAGTGTTGTCACATCCTATTCATATCCCATTTTTGATCTCACTGCAGCAAATTTGGTTAAACTGTTCCCCTGCCTTCAATACCGTCCCTTCCCAGATTTTCCTTTTAGCTGCCCCACTTTGATATGCAGAGAGAACTTGTCCTGGCCAAGCTGTTTCCTGCCTCGTTGGATTTCCCCCAACACCTGAATGTGCTCTTCGGGGTCCAGCAGTGTGGCGAGCGCCAGACTCCGCAGCAGCTGCACAGCCAGCTGCTTTGGGATTGCAGGCAATATGGGTAAAGACCTTCGCAGTCCTAGCTTTCCAGTCATCACCGTCAACATCCTCTCTTGTTCAACAAGACTATTATGTGCTGTGCTGCTCTACTTAGCTGTAGATTTAATTTCTTCTCAGCAGCAGATGCCATTGTTCTGTGGCAGATAAATGTCTTGAAACGACTCTCTGGGCAGTCCTGCTTGTGAGTGAGAAGGCGCATCAGCTTGGCCTTCCTTCTCTGGGGGTGGTAAGCAGAGCCTGCTAACTTCATTAGCACTAAGAGACAACCATGGAGCTTGGGATATCAGAAGTTACACCAAGACATGGACAAAGGAGAAGGATGAATGGGAGAGGAGACGTGTAGAAATCAAGGAGAGAAATAGAGAAAGCAGGAAGGAAAAGAGGGCATGTGGCTTGTAGAGGAGTGGGAGCATGACCCTTAGGAAGATGAGGTGTCTTACCCTCCCTCTCAACTGCAATCACTCAGGGCCTTTTCACCCAGGGCTCCTGAGTGAACACGTTTCCTGGTCTAATCCTAGGATTTGGAGTACAATAGAAATCTCATTACCATTGCAGCTGAAGCCTGCAGTTAGACTCAATTTTGCAGGACCATGTTCCTGGCATAAGCTCCCTGACAGCTTTTGATCTGCCACTTCCCTCACACCCTCACCAAGTTGCTCCAGTTAATGTATATAGGTGTCTGCCTTAGATCTCTCTTCTGTCTTCAGCTGCTTAATGGCACTGTGGTCATGTTCAGATTCTCAGCCCAGTGGTGCCACAGCACTGCACAGTTCCACGGATGCCCTTCGTGTGAATTAGGCTCCTTAGAGTTGTGCATGCACAGACTGTATGGCCTTCTGAGACTGCCCCATTGCCATATCTCAACACCTGTATCATGGGTGGGGGGTTATGTCTCATAATCCCAGATCTTGGCTAGGCTCCTATCTCAACAAGTCATTATGGCTGCCTCATTTTATTCAGTAAAGTGCCAGTGATGCTGTGCACATCCAGTATATTGAGCTTGGCCTGATTCAGGCAAAATCCTGTAATATTGCTTCTCCTCACACCTCACCCTCCTATCAGAGAACAGCATTATACTGACTGAGTCAGTTCTCCTCTGGTCTTGCCCCCATGCAGTCTCTGCTTATCTCTTGCCCAATAGCCGGGCCTTGGAGGTTGCAGTGGAGCTGAGAGCCTAGCCTGCCTTTGGTGCTCTCTTCCCCATTCCCTGGCCCCAGAGCAGGCAGCAGGGTCTTTCAAACCAAAAACCTCCTCAGAGGCCACTCCTCTGCTTAAAACACTTCAGTGGCTTCCTAGTGCCCCCAGAAGGAAAAATAACCAAAGAGATGAAATCAGAGAAAAATTAGAAAACTGGTCAATTCCAGTTAAAAGCAGAAGCTCTAACAAACAAAAATGACAAATCTTAGGCCAATTTAATTAAGAAAACTAAGAAGATACAAATATAGAACAATTATAAAATATATTTACACAGGTAATGTTTTCATATACCTCCACACATATATACATACATAATTATTATAGCTTTATATAAATCTGTATAATCTCAGTAGTCAAATTAGAAACTTTAATGAAATTTAACCATACTCAAAGTTTTTAAAATGACTCAAATAGAGAAAGAAAATTGGAATAGACCAAAAATGTGAAGGAAATTTTAGAAGTTTACGAAAAAATAACCTCTAGGTTACAGAGCAGTCATTTCATAAGTTCAAGGAACAGATAATCCCTACCATTGTCTGTCACTGTTTAAATGGTGCCTAAAGATTCAAGAGAAGTGAAGGACTTGAAATTTCACTTTAGTGAATTAGTATGACTCTGATGTTAGAATCTGATTAAATCATTTTAAAAACAAAACATTTAGATCAGTGTCACATGAATATAGATGCAAAAATACTAAAAGAATAGCTAATCAAATTTATCAGTATTTCAGATTATATTAGTATATCAGTATATTAGAAGGATAATACACTTTTTCAAGTAAGGTTTAATCTAAGAACATATGGTTAATTAAATACTAGAATACCTATGAACATAATTTATAATGTCAGATGATCAGAGGAAAAAACATGTATTTGATAAAGCTCAAATATTATTCCAAAATTTTTAAAAAATTAGTAAAATAGGAATAGAGGATTATGTCCTTAATATGATAAGAACAATAGTTGCAAAAACAATAGCAAGCATTTTACCTCACGGTAAGAGTGCTAATGGTATTGTGCATAAGTCAGACATAAAACAAAGAAAGCTCCTTTTACTACTACTGTTATTATTATGGACATTTTGGACACTATTTCGAACATTTTAATTATGGTAATAAGATAAAATAAATCTAGATTAAGAAAAGGAGAGCGATATCAGTTCTTGCTAAGGGTCATCTAGACAGCAAGGAGTCGGGCACTTTTGTAATATGATAATAATGTTTGTGATAAAATATTTCAGAAGGACAATTTGGTAATGGGTATCAAAAATCTTGGACATGTATATGAAATTCTTTCATTCCGACAAGCAAAAATATATATGAGTTTACTTAATGCAGTGCTTTTAATATTTCTACAGGTAGAAATGAAGATGATGGAGCTGCGTATAAACATATATACACAGATCCATAGAGAGAATAAATGACAGCAAAGCATTAGCAGTGGCTCTGGGCGGCAGAATTCTCAACAGGGTAAAATCCATGACTCATGGAAATACAAAATGAGCACGTCCAACATTTTGTTCAATTTAAGTAATGGGGAAACTAGTAAGATATTAGGACTTGTTCACAGAATATTTAAGGACCTAGATATTTATAGGCAATTTAACAAAAGAATGCTAGGATACAATTGCTGGGCTAGATACAAAATTGGTTAATATTCTACAGCACAAGATGATTATTGATGTTATCTTTCCCACTGGACAGAAATGATTTAGATTTCTACTGGACAAAGATCTACAGATTGACTTACAACTTTGCTAAGACTGGGAACTTTAGTCAAACGTAAAAAAGTTGAACAAAGTATCTTTCCCCAGATCTGTGCTGTCCAATATGGTGGCCACCAGTCACATGTGGCTTTTGTACACTTGAGATATAGCTAGCCTAAATCAAGATGTGCTGTAAGTACAAAATCCACAGCAGATTTCAAAGACTTAGTAGAATAAAATAATATGAAACATCTTATAAATAATTTCTCATATTGATTACATATTAAATTCATAATATTTTGGATATCATGAGTTAAATAAATTATACTATAAAAATTAATTTTATCTGTTTATTTTTATGTTTTTAATATGGCTATTAGAACACTTAAAATTATGCAGTTTGCACTTACGTTTCACAATATATTTTTATTGGGTTCTACATAATCCTTGGGGGAGCCCTTGTCCTCAAATGATGTCGAAGGGGCATGCCACCCATATTTAGGCTTCATTTCCAAGTCTTGAATAATTTTTATTACCAGAAATACGAATCATTTTGTTTTTCTTCATTTCTTTTGTAATTTTACAAAAATCTGTTAAATAGCTAAGCATTAATTCTATAATCTGGAAAAAGATTATTGTGCACATCTTTCGGAATACAGGAGTAAAACACTTAAGTCAGGCGAGGAAATGAGAGCACACAGAGCAGGTTTTGACTGGGACTCTCACCATACGTTTGGCTGTTAGGTCCAAAGCCCTCCTGCGAGTTATCTCCCCTAATGATCTTAAGCAGCCAAGCATTTCCTAGAGTCTATTTCAGAGAAAATGAGGGCGACCCAAGTGTGAGCCGTGAGAGCCTCCTTCGGATGAGAAGGAGCTCCCTGCACATCTCTGAGTAACACTCTCTCGAGGGGCCGTCAAGCCGCATGGTCCGCACTGGTGACACACATAAATCAGGTGGCAATGTGAGTTCCAGCTGCAGAGCAGGAGGTGGGGAGACCAAGATGTACCACATCCGGTCCCCGTAGGGTCCGGATTGGAGGCTACCTGAGGGTCAGAGACGCCAGAACCTGAGAGGGTGAGAGACTCTCTGGATCCTCAGACCCTGGGGCTGCTATATCTTTATGCTGTTTGATAGCATCTGCCTTATAGACCTCACAGGTACTAATCAACTTCATCGGGTGACACGTATCCCCAGGGAGACTCTTTGAGGGCTGGCTTTCATTCTGTTGGTATTTCACAGTATTCTCCTATCTTTGGGTGAAATTTAGGTACAAAAAAAGCCAAGGCACAGGGATTTGTGTTCTAGTCTTATACTGTTGTGTTGCCCGTGGTCAGCAATGTAAACCCCTAAACAGATGAGAATTGTTATACACTTAGGATTCAAGGTGACCCACAGTCTGAAATTGAATACTTTAGATTTTCTAAGCCATAAACATCTTCTCTACAGTATACAAAATAAAAATTGCTAATAGTATCTCTAACCCCTTGGGTGTTGAGGGAAGGGTCATTCAGATAAAAAATAGTATTTATGTGAATTATAAAACTAAAGTGGCAGTTTGCTTTAAAAATAATACCTTATCTCTCTCTCTTTTTTTAAAAAAGAGAGTGAAATTTCTTCAGATAGACATAGTAGCAGAATAGATTTATCCATGTTTGCCTTCTCTTTGAATTTTTATAATCAATTGCCCAGATTTTCAGTTTCACTTAGCAAAATGTAGACCAGTTGAAGTTGACTACTTCACTGAGGCTGATTCAATAAACACCTGAAAGAAAGTGTCCCCTCTGTATACGCCTCTGTTTTAGGGACAAAACAAAGAGGGTCAAGCAGCTTTTCGGAATTGTAAAGCTCTGCTTCAAGCAGACTGGTAGAACCCTCCCTGCTTACCGCTATTTCCAGGCCTCCACAGGCACAATTCCATTCATCCAGTAATGTTTTTTCATTTCCTCCAGCCTCACATCTAACTCCATCTGCCAATGTTTATTCCAGCAGTTCTCAAAATAAAGCCTGAAGACTCTTATGGTATCCGAGATCCTTTCAAGGCCATCTGAGAGGTCAAAACTATTTTTATAATAATACTAAGATCTTAATTGCTTTTTTCACTGTGTTAAAATTTACACTGATGGTGCAAAGCAATGGTGGCTAAAACTGCCAGCGTCCAGCGTTTACCAAGGCAGCGGTCCCAAGCCATAGCAACAGCGACTGCATTCTTCACCACCATGCATTCCGTTTCACTTAAGATGCCCTAGATGAAATGGCAAAAATTACTGATTTTGTTAATTTTGACCCTTAAGTACATTTATTTTTATTATTTTGTATGAGGAGATAGGAAGTACACAAAAAGCACATCTGCTGCGTACCAAAGTACGAGAGTTGTCTCCAGGAAAAAGACTGTGCAATGAACGTTTTGTACTGAACCATTAAAATCCGTTAGTTTATAGACGAAAATCCATGATTCTATATTCATACAGTCACAGTGAAATCCATTAGTCTACGTTGAATGAGTCTTTACGCATGTTCCGGTTTCTGTAACAACACGCCATGGTCATTTGGAAAATAGTTGTTCGCTGAGTTATCCAAGACTTCCAAATGTTGACTCGCTAAATGTGAGATTCTACAGATTTAAGAAATTACCACTTATAGAACTTTTGTGGAATAATGAAAGAGAATATCTAGCTGTCTGAAAAGGTTATTAAAATACTTTTAACTTTTCAAGCTACATATTTGTATGCGGCCAAGTTTTCTTCAAATATTTCAACCAAACTAACATAACACAACACAACAGATTGAATGCTGAAGCAGATCCAAGAATCCAGGCGTCTTCTATTGTTAGACATTAAGCAGATAAAACACATCAATACGAGACTCTGTGCCGCAGTCGTTTTTAGAGTGTAAAGGGGTTCTGAGACCTAAAAGTTTGAAAGCCTATCATCTGGTCAATCTTGTCTTATCCTGGAGGCTTTTGTTCATCTCCAGTACCGGGTTCACTCTTCCACTGATATCTTCTAGCATAGTGCTTCTCGAACTTTCATGGGCATGTAGATCGCCTGAGGAAAGCGCTAAATAAAATGTGGATTCTGATGCCGTGCATCTGGAGTGGGGCCTGAGCCCCTGCATTCTAACAGGCTCCCAGATACGCCAGTGCTGCTGGTCCATAGATACCCCACTAAAGTAGTAAGAGTCAAACTCATACTCCCTGTGCCATGCACGTGATCCTCATCACTTCTGGCCTTGTGACATTTAAGTTGTTGTCTCACTTCTATTATTATTATTATCATTGTATTAGTGCTCGTGCATATATCATCAACTTGGTGCTAGACACTGTGCTAAGAACTTTACAAGTACTATCTCATTTAACGCTCACAGCATTCCCACGAGGTACATTCCATTTCTGAACCTAATTGACAGCTGAGGAGACTGAGGATAAGCAATTTACTGAGGTCACAAACAACTAGTAAGAGCCAAGATTTGACGCCATGTCCGTTTGATTCTGAGGCCACTGCTACTAATCACTACATTATATGGACTTATTTTAATTTCTCATAATATAGTTTTCACTTATATACGCCTTGTCTTTCTGTTTAGATCACGTGCTCCTTGAGGTCAAAACCCAAGGGTTACCTCATTCCTCTCTACATTTTTTTGCCCAGTACCTTTTGCAGAAACCTACAGTGACCCAATATATATATTTGCTGAATAAATGAACCAACATATATGTTGATGTACGATAACCAGCGACCCTGGAAGCCCAAAGCTGTTCTCCTCACCTGCCTTCAGTAGGACACAGACTCTGAATTATTTTAACACTTAGTAGTAAGACTGGATCTAGCAGATGAATTTCTGTTCTTTTATTCTAGCTCCTTTACGCCAAAACAGAAGTGCATAGTGTCTTATAAAAGTGTTTGCTGTGGCCCAGCATTGTTGGATCTTTACATCCTTTCTTACTTAATCAATTCACAGGGAAATTGAAAAAACAGGGAATTTCATAAAAATTCAGGTCACTCACTCTGGCTAGAATGGAGCCTCAGTTCTGCATTAGACTAATTGGAAGGAAGCGGCGGCAGCTCCCTGTAGCAGGGTTTGCATTCTCCTGGTCAGTGCAGGGCCCAACCTCCCCAACCTGCCCCAGCCCTCAGGCTGTCTGTTGGCTTCAGTCACGTAAGTGTGCATCCCCAATTTTAGAACACTTGGGTGCTTGTAGAAATGACAGTTTGCTACCACCGAACAAGATCTATGTCAAAGAAGTGACTACGATTTTAAAGTCATTTCTGCAACGTGACTGACAATGACTTTGTCTTAAAGATCAGTTTAAATCTTTACTTTTTGGAGTTTTGCAATTGCCACACTCTTGAGGATGTCCTAGCTAGCCAGTTCTTCTCTCCGAGGTTCTGGATTGAGAGAGCAGAAAAAGGGAAGCAGGCAGGAAATTCCTACGAGGAAGAGGTGAGAAGGAGCTAAGGTTTGGGGAAAGGCATGACATAACAGTGAGACACGAAGGAGGGGACAGATGGGGAATTTAAAAATTAGGTGTTTTTGAAAGTTATTCATTCTAATTTTTTTTTGTTTAGTGTGTTCTTTTGAGGAAGATTAGTCCTGAGCTAACATATGCCGCCAATCCTCCTCTTTTTGCTGAGGAAGACTGGCACTAAGCTAACATCCGTGTCCATCTTCCTCTATGTTACATGGGACACTTGCCACAGCATGGCTTGCCAAGCAATGCGTAAGTCCACACCCAGGATTTAAACTGGCGAACGCAGGCCACCAAAGCGGAACGTGGGAACTGAACAGCTGCACCACTGGGCCAGCCCATTCTTATTTTTTTAAGTTAAAACCATAATTTATAGACTATACCAGAAAGGGCAGTTTTTTGAAAGCCCAGAATCAACTTTGCATTTCTGTGAAAAGCTTCCTCAAGAATGCTGACTGCACTCTTAAAGGAGCGGGAAACAGCCACAGTTAGCTTCTGCGTAGGTCTCTGAGGTTTACGGAGCTGCTTTGCTGAAAGCTCGTTGATCCTCCCTGCAACCTGGTTAGGCAGATGGTGCTACCTTTCTGTTGACGATGAAGACACCTGCCCAGGTGCTCAAGGTCACTCATCGATTAAGTATTCAGTGGAAGTCCAAAATTCAGTGGAGTAAATTTGAAGCTCTGATTAGATTTAAGAGATTCATGAATCAAGCAGCATCCTATCTAGTAAGTAGAAGCGTGCTCTGCGGGGTTGCACAAAATGAAAGGTTTTATAGGAAGGAGAGTGGTTATAGCCTCACTTGTATTTCTTCCTGACCACGCAAGCAGGCCCTGCCAAGGAAGAGAATCCTGAATCACGAAGGCCTCCTGGCAGGCCCTGCCTAGAAGAGATTGGGGTGCAGTTAGATAACCTCAGAGGCATAGCCCAGCCATACCCCAGCCATCTAGGCATTCATAGGCCCAAGGAAGATGATCACCACCACAGACAGAGGTAAATCCTGTTGGCGCACAAACTACTTCCACTAAGGTTACACTGTTAATGAGTTCATTCATAGAGATAGATTGTTGCATTTTCCTGTTCAAGCCCGGGGTCAGTTAGTTTTCTCTTACCCTTAAATAAAGAGTCATCCTAAATGCCTTGCAAAGATGGATGCTGCCGGTGAGATCTCTTAGCAAGTGAGGGTAAATCTGATCTAGGTAATTGTGGATAGGTTGGAAACTTTGATGACAATTCTAGCAATCTGGAAAGTTACCCCCCCCCCCCACCCCCCCCTTAGCAATGGCCTGGGAGATACAGATCAGGATATTATCTTTTCAGGTCAATGAAAGATAAGAAGAAAGGGTTTCATATTTCACTAAAGTAGGAAGTCTCGATCGAGCATCTTGGGCAGAAGCAGTCTACATCAATATCAGCTACTTCTCTCCCTTATCAGTTTGATCCCTAGGTCTCCAGCATCTGTACAGGACTGGATGTCAGGTGGAAACTTCTTCAGCTGTGAGATGTATCTTCAAGGTTCAATGCCTTCTAGTCTTGCAGCAGTGTCAGTGGTCAGGAGCACTTGCTAAATTCCCTTCCAACAGGGCTCAAGGGCTGTCTTTCTCTGAACGTTTCCAAAATACCCAGTCACCAGGCTCTTGACTGTGACCAACAGGATCCTTTAAATTGGGTTCTGGGAAAGCTTCTTTAACCTGTTGATGATAGGTTTGACCATAAAACATTAGAGACTTGCAGTAGCTGGTCACACTAGCATGAGACAACAAAGGATCAACAGAAGGTTGCATATACTAGACACTGGTCTGCCAGTGACTATCTCCTGTGGAGCGAGTTTATGTTTTCCAAAGGGAGTACTGAGAACAGTTGGTGAGACTAAAGGTAATAGCTAAGGCCGACGAAGTTCAGTCTACAGGTATATAACAAAACTTCACAGACAATTAACAGGACTAGAATCTAACATCTACAAAGGTGAAAACAATTGTTCTCTCCACAATTACCCCTGTTTTTTACCAAAGATAATCACAGTAAAACTAAATTTGTCTGCTTTCAACTTGGCCTGATTATTTATATAAGTACAGCGAGAATAGTGCTTGACAATATAAGTTCCTTTTAAGATCGCTTTATTGAAATTTAGTAATCAAGGTACCAGGTCATTTTTTTCAAGCATTTCCTTGAAGCCATCTGGTCATATCTGAGTCTGTGCACATCTCTCTCAAATACGACATTCCAGTCAAAGCCTTGATAATATAACCAATGTTTGTAAGTGTGTCCTGTTACAAGGAGAACAGATTCTAATTGAACTCACGCCAATAACTATTTTGCCATATAAAAAACACTCAAGAGTTTCCAAATCTGGAGGGATCAGATAAGGAGAAAAAGTAAATGTTTTCATTTTTTTGTTCACAAAGGTATACTTTACCAAATTACTGTAAGTCATAGATAGCTTAAAAGATTTCTTTAAATCTGGAAAAACAAAACATTAGAGCACCCTCTCGAGTTCATACCGTCCTATGTAATTAATACTTGCTCTGCTTGAATCCAGTATTTACATTAGTTCTCTTGACCTTGCCTGATGATTGACGGTGATAGGGAGAGTGATAATTTCAAAAAGTTTGCAAGTTTTCATTAAGACTCATGATTTGCTCATTAAAGCAGGTGCCTTAACCAATGGAGATTGTGGAAGTTATACTCCAAGTGGGAAACACATTTTCTAACAATTTCTTTTCCACTGTGAGGGCATCACCCTTGCAACTAGGGAAGGTTGCGACGCATCTGGAAACATACATATGAAAACAAGAACATATTGACAACCCATACTAAGTGACGGCTGAATGAAATCCAGCTGCAGGTGTTCAGCAAAAGGAAATCTGAGGCCTCTGGGGATAAAAACAGTTTTCCTTAAATGCAGTATGGTGAATGAAGGAATGCAAAAACTGGAAAATGGGGTTTGCCAGGGAGCCAGGAAGAACCAAATGGCTGTCTTGGGTTTCCCACAGTCTTGACTGTTTAATTTACAACGGTTATTTACACATTTTTCTTTCCTTGATTCAGGAGCAGACTGTTGCCATGTTACAAGGACATCAAGATGGTGAAAGTCAGCCAGTGAGGGATCATTTTTCACAGAAGCGGAATGGATTTCATACATACATATCTATGCAAATACAACACGAAGAAGTCTTAGTATTACTTCTTATTTGACAATGCATCCCATGGAAAATAACTTAACAAGTAAGCCTAATTAGCTTAACAAATCTTTTGGAATGTTCCAGGGGCCCTCTGGAAAAATGTCAAAGTTTCTTCCAGGCCAAAAAGACTTCATTTAGAATCTGATTTGTGGAAGTTTGTCAAAAATATGAAATAAAAAAAGATTTTAAAACACTTGCCTAAATAGGATCACAGATCATTTTGAGACATTACTTAGTTATCTATTAAACCAAGCAAGAATTAAAGATTTCACAAGCAAATATAGAAGGTTACACAGCTGTTAGCAAAGCTTAGCTCTTAATGTTGTGAAGAATCACTTCCCTCAAGTAATCAAAGACCTGATAGACAGTAAACACAGGAAATTATTTTAATAAAACACTTAAAGGGTAAAGAAACTTTCACAATGTGTTATTAAACCATTCCAAGAGTCCAAGAAAACTTTATCCTTTCAGTAAATGAAAGAAAATTAAGTTCTAGTCTTACATAAGTACATTATTGATATTAAAGCTTAAATTAAAAACCTCTAAAATAATAATTTAATTTTGCCAGCCTGGTTCTTTCTCTCTGCTTCTTTCTATATATATTTAGTCTTCTCCTTCATTTTCTTCCTTCTCATTCTGGCAAAATTACTCTCATTTCTCTTAACAAAAATGTAACTTTGAATTAGAATTTTTAACCTTGAAAAACTGATTTCTAGTGAAAAATAATGAAGTAAACAATCATGAACTATCTTTTATATTAGTATTCTGTGGATTGGCAGACATAAATAATTTTTATAACCTCTAGAAACGTGATTTTTCATAGAAAATTTCTCTGACATAAAATATGTTTACTTGTTTACTAATAGATCCAAACTTATCTTTAGTTTCTCTGCAATAGAAAGCCAAAAAGTAGATACACCTATGTTTAGTAATTAATGTTTCATTACTTTATCTTATTTGGAAATGATCTAAGTATTTACAAATTTCCTATCATTTAATTTAACTTAGCAAAACTCTAAAGTTTCAGATTACCAAAAGTGATTTGGAAGCTATTTTTAACCACACAGACATGGGATATAGTTGTTGCTAAAAAGCTTATCTATAAACTCTTATCCCAGTTACATCTATCTAAATTATTTGTTTCCAACAACTAAATTTACATTGCCCATGAAAACTTCATGAGACATTAGACAAAATTAACCATTATTCCAAGCTATTTTTTGCTGACAAATTTTACAACAGAGATAACATGAACATAAGGTTGTTTATCTGCATTACATCAATGTTGAAAACTTTAAAGACATGCCTATTTTAATTAAATCAACAAACTTGCACTAACTTTTATTTACCAAGCATTATCCTGGATCACCTGAACTTGAAAAGCATTTGGGTTAGTTTCTGTTACATTTCTAAGAACTTTACAATTCCCAATCCTTGCAAGTGCTTGACCTTTAACCCAATTAAATAGAGCTCTTTTACAAACTAATTTTGGCAATCCCATCCAGAGGCAGAAAATACCACAGCTACAACATATATATAGACATATAGGCAGATACAAATGGAAACCTTATAGTTACTAAAATTTGTGGAGAAGATTTGTAAGATTTCTAATTAGTCCAATTTCCAAATTCCTCCTCTCTCTTTTTTTCCTTCTAATGAAAAACATTTGCATTTCAAAGAATGGCTCTTAGGTCCTAGAGAAGACAAGGGTAGAAAATCTACATCACAAAAGCACAGAGAAGGTATCCTAGTTTTCTCCAAGATGGAGTTTTTGGAGCATGTTTTCAGGATGATTCTGTTTCTAATGTCTCATTATGTATAAGTATTTTGATGAATGGGTGATGTTTTGGGATTGGCAAAAAGGACTGACACACTCATCCCCCTATTATTGGAGTGTCTCTTTCCTTTTTGGTACATTGTCTCATTTTAACTTAGGGGAAGAAGCCTAAAAAGAAAATTCCTATCAGGCTTGGATTATCAGCTTTCAATTTGGCCAAATTTCTGATCATAAAGTTAGTAAATCCTTTTATATATCTTGTCAGGTTTCATCTGGGACAAACAGTAAATATTTCTGGCAGTACTGGACAACCTCATTAATTTTAATTTTAGTTTTCCATTGGCTGTTTAAGCAAATAACATAACAGTTTATCAGGAAATCTCTGAGTCTTATCAACTTTGGGAGGAGCCCATATGGGAGCCCTCCTTCAATGGTGTCTGTAAGGCCATTAACTTGATGAACTTTTGTTTATGGTTGTGCAGTCCTTTCAGATAGAAAACAATTCAGACAGAGGATTAGTGGAATGACTACTCAGGTAGAGGAGGATAAAGGAGGCAGTAGGAGTTACATCAGAGTTACATCAGTCTTATGTCTTTTGTTTCAGGTACCTCTTATCCCTTTAATTTTTCATTAGCCTTTTGCAATGAATCTTTCAGTGCTGAATCTTGAAACATTTTGGAAGCTTCTGCATTGATTTGATCTAATTAGAATGTTCCCCATAGTAGCCATTGTAATTCTAGGTAGTCTTTACTCAAATTTTGCCATTTTTGTAGATATCTACAACTCCTGGGACCACAGTTCTTAGATATAAAATAAACAATTGTGCTGGAAGGCGGTGAACTCAATTCTTGGAAACTTGAGATCCCATTTCTTTTAGCTAAGACCTTGGGTTTCTCAGAGTCAAACTAAAACTTATTGAATTTCAATCTGAAATGCTATGGGCTTGGCTCTGGGCAGAACCATCTACCCGTTTAATTGGGCTTTGGGCAGAACCAACTACCAGCTCAAGCCGATCTGCTCCTTAAAGGAAAGTTTATGAGATTGGGAGCTCAAATGCAAAGAGAAGAAAGCTTGACTGAGAGAAACTTACCAACCCACCTTGGAAACCACAAGAAAGACAGTGAACTCAAAATGAGGTTTGTGGGCATCCCACCTTGTTTCTTATTGTCTCCAGATCCCATCAGAAGTTCACTTTGATCTCACTGCTGCCACCAAATCTGTTAAAAAACAAAATTAAGCTGAACAAATTTGGAGATCTAATTGGCTTTATTAGGTGATTATCAGGCAGCATCCCATCTAGCAAGGAGAATGATGCTCTGAGGAATTGTACAAAATGGAAGGTTTTTATATGAAGGAGGGCGAGGCAAGGGAATTATTAACAAAAGGAAAGACAGAATTATTTTGGGCCACGACATCTTCTTTTTGAGGGGGGAAGAGAACTGGCTTGTATTTTATCATGAAGATTGCCTCACAAGTGCAACTCAAGAAATTTCAGATTGACTGTTTGAAGATCACATTCCTGGGAGGAGCTGAAACTGTAATTAAGTCTTGGTTTGCTGTCATGGGGGCCATTTTGGGCCTGTTATTGCTTTTTTAAAATAAATGTAATCATATCCTATGCTCCTTCCATTTCTTATAGTAGCATTATTGGCATAAAACCACTTTAAAAGTGTATAGTTAAGTTGTATATTGGACTGGAGCTCATTGAGAGTAAGACTAGTAGCTTTTATCTCTGAATCTCCATAAAAACAATTAGCAAATATTTAGTTAATTTAACCTCTCTATTACCTTTAATACAAATCTTTTGGTTGCTACAGTTACCCATATTTAGAGAAGCTGCTTTCCATTCTCTGCCCATCTTTGCCTTGAAGTTGTTTATTTCTTCTTCTATGTTCATTGTTGGAGAAAAAATTTTATTCTGACTTGTTAAAATAGTAAAGCAGACTTTATTCAGGATCACTGTGACAGATATAGGGACCACTGCAATGGGGTTTTGCAATAGGGGAGAGAGACTGGGCTCAATTTTGAGCATAAGAAGGAAAAGTTGGAATTTAAAAACAAGGAGCAGAATTGGGGGTTGGGGGTGAGGGTGTGTGTATGCACAGAGTGGGGGAGTTTATAGATGGAAAATTACTACAAGGGTAGGGTAATTGTTTGCTAGCCTGACCTAATAGGACTCTTCCTGAGGCAGGCCATATTGATCAGACATCACCTGGTTGATGGTGGAAGATGAGGAATTTGGTCAGATATCAAAAGTGATCAGATTGAGGGTGGAGAATCCTGGCTAAACCAAATTGACAGGATTCTTGCTAAAACTGGGCTCTTGACACATCCCCAAGCAAAAGGTCTAGTTGAAAAAGAGCTCAGAGGAGCCCAACCGGCATTTGGCCAAGGATGACCAATGATGACATGACCAAGATGACAAAGAGTCTCATCATGCTTATTGAATGAGTAATAGATGAGTGGAGAATCAATGTTAACCCCATTTCCTTCTGGTTTTCAGTCCTGTTTCTAATGAGTATGTGAGTATGTGTGTGTGGTTACGTGTGCATGCACAGGTATGGGGGTAGAGAGAGATTGACGCCAAACATAAGGTTGTATAGACAGGTATCCCTTTACCTTGATTAGCATTTGGCCAATAGCTTTTCCTTTCCATGCTAACTATTGTCTTTAACCATAAATGGAGGGAACTGATTGAGAGGATTTCTAATTTCTCAACCAGCATGAAACTATGTGTTGAAATTTTGCTTTTATACTTTGGTTGCCTTGACAGTAGTGGGGGCATCAAGAAATGTGGTGACAAGGAGACTTTGCTCCCCATCCTCTGAGCCTTCCATTACTCACTAAGCACAATTGACATTTTTTCAATCATTCATAAACTTATGTTCAAACTTAACTACAAAGCAAGTCCCTAGGCCCCTGTTTCTAAGTGAATTGCCACCCTTAAGGCTTAAATTTCTTGAATAAATTTAAATTTCTTAAATAGAAATTCTGGGGTCACCATGTTCTGTAGGCGCCAAACAGAAGCTCAGAGACATGTGGTTGTGCATCTTTCTACAGCTGCCACCATGGGTTATAAGAACACCGCTCTCCCCATATGGCTGTCAAGGACCTCTCCACAAAGTCACGTATCACTGGATGTGCTGAGTTTGGCAAAATCACAGCGTATCTGTGTTTCTATTTGTGTTAAAATTCTGGTCTCTTTCCTTGTGTCTCATTGATAAAATTGGATGCCATTTAGCAAATGTTTATCATGTGCCAAACATTTTGCATATATTATCTCTAATCCTCATAAAGCTCATGCAAGATATAATTATACCCAAGTTACTAATGACAGAATTTGGATTTAAAAAGAATGGATAGTTTGTACCAGAACTGGGTTTGACTCCAGCTCAATTCAGATCATGTGTTCTTCTGAATTTATCATGCTATTGCAGTGTTCTCTCCTTTTTCTGGATACAATTAACATCTGAGGATCCAATGCAATGCATCTCCAATGTAAAACAGGGCAATCAGAAAATACTTCTTCCTCAGAACTTGGGCTTATTTACTCTGCTTACTGACTGTCCAGACTCAGGCCTCTCTACCCCTCTCTGCTTCATATGAAGGGGCTTAACCTTTTCCTGGCCAGGATACTCAACATCTCTCAGACTCCCCTGCAAGAGGTGGAATCCTGGTTTTAACTGTCATTGGTTCATCTTTAACTTGTTTTGCATAGTGATCATTAATCACAGTAAAAGAGTAACAAGGACTTCTTAGGAAACTTCAATTCACTTGTGTTTCATCCCATAGGTCCTCACAAGAAAAGATTCTTGTCTATTACCATGCAATTCCAGATTTTTGGACAGGAATAAACCTTAAAGTTTACTTCTTCTACTCCTTCACTTTGGGTATGACTAAACCAAGGCTTAGTGAGGTGCAATGACTTTATTTACAACATGTACTAAGTAGATAGTGGAGGAGGACTGGAATTCAGGTCTCCTGACTCACCACACAGATGTCTTTCACACACCTCACTGAGTCCAGAAGACTCTGGTGTAACTCGTAACCCAGGTGAGTCATTTTTGCCTGTCCCCCAGTCCCAGATGAACCAACTGCCAACATGGCCATGAGATTTTCCCAATCTGAGAGGGAAGCCTGACAAACGATGAGCGTTGATCTACAGCGCATTGTCCTCGATCAAACTGAAAAGTACCCTGCTGTCAGACAACCTGTTTAGAAACCCAAACAATACAAGGCAGCCAGTCCTGTCAGCTAGAGACAGGCTTCCTGCTGGCAAGCTAAATGCTTAGAGGCAGTTACATTTTAACTTGTCTCAAAAAGAAACTTCCAAATGCTCTGAAGCCAACAACTTATTGAACCACAGAGAAAACAGTGTGGAGCTCTAGTTGAGATATTCCCTTCTTTTATCGTTGAGAATTTTGAAGTTTTGAAATTGAGGGAGAATGACTGACTATAGCTGGGACCCATTTGAAGGGAGGGTTGGGTGGGAGAAGCTGTCCAGTGGCAGTCTGGTTCTTCATTGGTCGCTGGGAACTTAGGCTATGTTCAGATAGACCTCTTTCTAACTGGAAACCATGGAGGGGTCATTTCACCATTTTAGAGCTTACTTTCCTCACTGATACAATGAGTGACCTAGGCCAAGCCATCACTAAGATTCTTTCAACTCTTCTAAGATAAACCAGAGAACTATAAAATTTAACTAGCATCTTCCATCTAGATTTCATCTTTACTCCCACCTTGCATGCCTTTTGCTCCCTCATGACCTCCAGTCTTTAATTTTTTCCATTATTTGAGGATTTAATTCCTCTCCTAGCCTCTCTTACCTTCCTGACCAGCCTAAACTGTTCATCAGTATTCTCAGCTCCCTTGCCTCCTTGTCCTTCTGCCCTACCAACTTTGTTAATTGCTACTGTTTGATCAGCTTAGTCTCCTTTTATTCCTAAGAAACTAAGTCTTAATGGGAAAAAAGAGATTTAGCTGTATTAATTGGATCCATTCCAAATTTATGATTTTCTTTCAAGAAGATTCTCAGTGCTCTTCAGAAATTCTCTTAATCATTTCTAGTGGGCTTCCTCTTACATTCCCTATAATAGTAAGCCCAAATATTTATTATCTTTCTTGATATCCTGTTTTCATTCATGATTATGAATTAGACGGCATTTTCAACAACTATACGAGAAATTTTATTGTATGAAGTCAACAGCTATGAATTAAACACTTAGTATTACCAGGCCCAGTTCCAGGTAGCAAGGATAAAAGAAAATATTTGTGTTCTTAGATTCTAGCAGGGAGAATGGAAACAAACAAATAAACAAATAAATAAAACTGGAAAGGAGTTTCCTTGAGTCTAAGCTGCTCACTTGTCGGGCAAGACCCCATGGTGCTACACACAGAATAACTACTGGGGGCAGCGAGCCAAATTAAGGTTCCAGAGTTCATGCAGGGTGGGGGAGTTCTGGAGTATGTTAAGTATTGCTAAGTAGTATGGAGCAAAGAAAGCAGGCGAAGAGGATAGAAAGTGAGGGAGAGATATATATTGTATACAGGATGGTGAGGAAAAGCTATTTAGGTGAATTTAGGGCAGTTATTTTGAAGAAGAGAGGATATAAATCATGTAGATAAGGGAAATAAGCTTTAGTTATTGATAACTATAAGTAAACATTCTGAGAAATGAAGTGAATCCATATGAGGAAGAATCAAGAAGGCCAACATGTCTGAATTTGAGAGAGTGAGGGCTAGATTGAGATATGAAGTCAGAGAAATACTAGAGGGAGAGATGACCCAGGACCTTACAAGGGCCTTGAAAAGGTTTTATACTTTTATACTGAGAAAGATAGGAAATCTCTAAAAAGTTTTGAAATAAAAGGAATAATAAAGGATAATATGTTAGTTTTTTTAATATGCTAGACGTCTGCTTCCGATTATTAAAGGGTAATTGGCACCAGTCTAGCCCTCCCAACATAAGCATTATACAAATGAATCAAATATATGAAAAAAACTATTTAAAATTTTTGGACCACAGATAGCATGGGACTGTAATCCTAGAAAGAAAGGAAAATAATTAAGTCAGTCAAATAATTGTCCTGGATTTCTGCCTGGAGGCCCTTTCTAAACAGCAGTTCAGGAATTTTGAGTCTATACAGATTTTAATTCCATACAAGTCAATAAACAAACTCATACAGACTATAGTGGTCTTGAAGGGTTGAGAACACATAAATCAAAGTTTGGAGTAGCTGAGGCAAAGAGAATTTAAAAAGTAGTGTATCAGAAAGGAGGGAGGTATGCAGAGAAGAAGCTGAGGAAAACTGCATAGGGATCCCCTTGAGTCTTGGATAAACACTAAGCTGCTCATGTGTAAGGAAAGATTTCATGATCCAGGGCAAAGAGTTAAGCATTGAGGAGCTATAAGCCAAATAAGGATTCTGGAGCTCATGCAGGAGCTAGGAGATGTTGTGGTTCTGACCATCCTGAGTGGAAAGACATTACTGAATTACCCAAGCCTTTAGTGGATACATGAGAAAGGTCACACTCCTGGGCTACTATGGCCCAGTAAATGCTCAAGATTCTCCCTACAAAGTTCTTAAAAATTCTAAGATAATCAAAATGATCTATAACAAAACTCAACACTCAACAAAGGAAAATAACAAAATCCCAGCACTCAACAATTTAGTACTCACATCACAATGTCCAAAGTACAATTAAAAATACTATATGTGCAGAGAAGCATGAAAAAAATGCATCAATAAAAACAGACCTGGAGGTGACTCACAGGCTAACAGACAAGATAGCACTGAAAAGACAAGAACTTTACAATAGCTACTACAAATATACTTGAGGATTTAAAGGAAAATATGAGTATAATAGAGAAGAGATGAGATGTCTCAATAAATAAATGGAAAATAAGCCAGAGCAATAGGAACTACGCAGACTGAAACATACATAAAAACATATGGAAAAAAATATAAACAGAGCATTGTTGACCTATGAGTCATCAAGCAGAACAACTTAAGTGTAATTTAAGTCCCAGAAGGAAAGGAAAAAGTAACTAGAACAGCAAAAAAATTTATGCAGCAATAATAGACAAAAAACCTCCCAAATCTGATTTAAAAATATATATACAATCTAACAGATCCAAGAAATTCATGAAGCATAAACACAAAGAAAACAACCACACAAGGGCACATCATATACAAACTGCTTAAAACAAATGACAAAGAGAAAATCTTAAAAACATTAGAGGAAAAAAAGATGCAAGAGAAACAAGAATGTCCACTTACTTTTCATTAGAAACAATGCAAACAGGTGGACAATGAGATGTTATCATTGAAGCAAAGAAGCAATAATTTTTAGAAACCTCATCAAGTTGGAATTCTGTATCTAGAAAAAAAAATAGCCTTCAAAAATCAAAGTGAAATTAAAACAATTAAGACGAAAGTTGAGAAAATTTAAGCCTGGCCTGGTGGCATAGTGGTTAAGTTTGCATGCTCCACTTCAGTGGCCCAGGATTCACAGGTTCAGATCCCAGGTGCAGACCTAGCATCGCTTGTCTAGCCACATAAAAAATTAGCTCAAATGCATCAAAGACCTAAGTACAAGGGCTCAATCTATAAAATACTTGGTAGAAAATTTAGGTGTAAATCTTTATGACCTTAGATTAGTCAATGTCTTCTTAGATATGATACCAAAAGTCCAATTAAAAAAATATAGATAAATTGAACTACATCAGAATTTTTTTTTAAATTGTGCTTCAAATAATACAATTAAGAAAACATAAAAGGTAGCTTTGGGAATGGAAGAAAATATTTTTAAATAATATATTTGATAAGAGCCCAGTATCCAGAATATATAAGGAAGTGTTACTGCTCACAACAAATAGGAAAATAACCCCAGTAAAGCATGGATGAAAAGGTGCTCAGGAGGAGTTTGGAGCATGGCAGTGTAAGAAGCACTGAATTCGCCTGCTCCCACAAACAGAGCATGACTACAACTACCTGTGGAACAATTTCATCTGAGAATATCTGGAAACTGCATAAAAAGAACCCCCACTAACAAGGGACAACACAGACAAGGGTGGAAAAGACACAGTGCTGATGAGAAAAAAAATACTCCAAACACACCGTAGCCAATGTGCTTCACGGCTGGGAGTGATCTCAACGGTATGAGCTTTTTCTAGAGGAGTGGGAATCAAGCTCACATAAGCCACCCCAGCCCTTAGATACAGCATATGAGAGACAAGATCCCATAATACCCAGCTTTACTGCTTTGAAAACCAATGAGGAATATACCCAAGAACACTAAGGAACCTCAGCGAAAGAAAAACCTGCTCTTAAAGGGCCCACACACAGACTCACTAGACCCAGAAGCCAGCACAACAGCACCAGATAGAAAACTGCATAGTCCATCGGTAAAAGAGATTCACTTACCAAGCTCAGAATTCATCCCTGAGAGGCAGGAGGCAGCTGGGCCCTCTCCCCAGGGACTAAGACACTGGAAGCAGCCATTATTGTGACCTAGTTCAGTGGTGCTGAAGCTGGCAGGTGCCATTGGAATCCTCCTTCTAGTCAGTTAGGGCAGGAGTTTGCCTGACCCACGAGAACACCTGACATGATGCAGCTCAGCAAAGCAGCAGGCAGCCTGTTCCAGGGACTACCACCAGTGAGCCTCTGGTGGCCTGGTGGGTCTGTGGTGGACTTGTGCTGCTGGCCATCACAAACAGCCACACAGGGAATCTAGCCCACTTTCCAACTCTTGAAAGAGATTTCCACTGCCTCCCCTGGGGGCTGGCCCTCCTATCACCCAGTTCTTACCAGAGGCCTGACTCATCCAAAGGCTAGCTGATGAAAGTCACACCAGCAAAGCAGTAAGCCTCACCTGAAGCCTGGCCCACGCCCCACACCCCCACTAAAATAGAGAGAGCCAAGCATGGCAGGGAGCTGCACCAGGAGCCTGCAGCATTTGTTTGCCCCTCAGCCTAGCAACCAGCCACACAGGGGGCCTGACTCACTTATTAGCAAAAGTGCAGTAGTTGTGTGCTACTGAAATCACAGTAAGCCGTGCTGGGACCTTGCCTTGCCCAATAAAGTGCCCTTAGGAGCCACACAAACCTGAACCTCATAATCAGTCAGCCCAGGGGCTAACTTAGCCTACCTGTGCACCAACAGCATAGCAACCCCACCACAACAAAAGTGCACATGCAGCCCACATAGAAGACACTCCTGGAGCATTTGGTGCAGGTGACAAAAGGAGAGCACATTGTTGGGCCCTATAGGGCATCTCTTACATAAGGATGTATTTCCACTTTTGGGAGATATAGCCAATCTACCTAACACACAGAAAAAACGCAAAGAAGTAGGCAAAATGAGGAGACAAAAGAATATGTTCCAAATAAAGGAACAGGATAAATCCTCAGGAAAAGAACTAAACAAAACAGAGATAAACAGTCTATCTGATAAAGAGTTACAAACTAATAGTCATAAGGATGCTGACTGATCTGGGGAGAATAGATAAACACAGTGACAACTTCAACAAAGAATTAGAAAATATTTTAAAAGACAATCAGAATTGAAGAATACTGTAAAGTAAAAAATTCACTAGAAGGAATCAACAGCAGAGTAGATGACACAGAAGAACAGCTCAGTGAGCTGGATGAAAGAGTAGAGTAAACTGCCCAAGCTGAACAGAAAAAAGAAAAAAAGAATTAGAAAGAATGAGGACAGTCTAAGGGACTTCTGGGAGAACATCACACATACTAACATCTGCATTATAAGTGTCCCAGAAGGTGCAAAGAGATACAAAAAGGCACGAAACTATTTGAAGAAATAATATCTGAAAGCTTCCCTAACCTGGGGAAGCAAGTAGATATCCAGGTAAAGGAAGCACCAAACACAATGAACCCAAAAAAGCCCATACCAAGGCACACTATAATTAAAATGTCAAGAATTAAAGAGAAAAAGAGAATCCTAAAAGCTACAAGAGAAAAGCAACAAATTACACACAAAGGAAATCCCATAAGGCTATTAGCTGACTTTTCAGCAGAAACTTTACAGGCTAGAAAGCAGTGGCATGATATACTCAAAGTGCTGAAAGGATAAAACCTAAAGCCAAGAATTCACTACCTGGCAAGTTTACCATTCAGAATGTAAGGAGAGATAAAGAGGTTTCCAGACAAGTGAAAACTAAAGGAGTTCATTACCACTAAACTGGCCTTACAAGAAATGTTAAAGGGAATTATTTAAGTGGAAAAGAAAATAACACAAATAGGAATAAGAAAATTATCAAAGAAAAAATATCACTGGTAAAGGCAAATATAAAGGAGAGGTAGTGAATCAACCACCTATGGAGCCAGTATGAAGGTCAAAAGACAAAAGTACTAAAATCACCTATATCTATGATAAGAATTTAAGGAATACACGAAAATAAAACAGGTAAAATATGACATCAAAAACATAAAATGCGGAGGGGGAGTAAACGTGTAGGGCTTTTAGTAAGAAGTCAAACTTATGAACCATGTGGTAACCACAAAACAAAAACCTATATGAATACACAAAAAGTTAAGAGAAAGGAACTCAAACATAAAACTAAAGACACCTATCAAACCACAAGGGAAGAGAGCGAGAGAAGAAGAAAGGAACAGAAAAGAACTACAAATCATCCAGAAAAAAAGTAACAAATGGCAATAAGCATATGCTTATCAATAACTACTTCAAATGTAAATAGACTAGATACTCTCATCAAAATACACAGGTTGGCTGAATGGACAAAAAAACAAGACCCATATATATGCTGCAGAGAAGAGACACACTTCAGACCTAAAGGCACTCACAGGCTGAAAGTGAAGGGATGGAAAAAGATACTCCATGAAAATCGAGTGAAAAGGAAGCTGGGGTAGCAATACTTATATCATACAACATAGACTTTAAAAAAAAAGACAGTAACAAGAGACAAATAACGACATTACATAATGATAAAGGGGACAACCCAACAAGAGGATATAACGCATAAATATCTATGTGCCCAACATAGATCACCTAAATACATAACGTAAATATTAACAGACATAAAAGGAAAAATTTACAGTAACACAAAAATAGTAGGGGACTTTAACACTTTACTTACTTCAATGGATAGATCATCCAGACAAAAAATCAATCTGAAAAGATTGGTCATAATTGACACATTAGACCAGATAGACTTAGTAGATATATACAGAACATTCCATACAAAACCTGCAGAATACACATTCTTTTCAAATGCACATGGAACATTCTCCAGGATAGATCATATATTAGGCCACAAAACAAGTCTCAATAAATTTAAGAAGTTTGAAATAATAACCAAACACTTTTTATTAACACAAGTGTATGAAACTAGAAATCAACTACAAGAAGAAAGCTAGAAAAGTCACAAATACATGGACATTAAACAAAATGCTACTGAACAACTGTTGGATCAATGAAGAAATCAAAGGAGAAATCAAAAAATACTTAGAGACAAAAGGAAATGAAAATAAGACATACCAAAATTTATGGGATACAGCAAAAGCCGTACCAAGAGAGGAAGCTTATAGCAAGACAGACTTACCGCAAGAAGCAAGAAAAATCTCAAGTAAACAATCTAACAGTACACCTAAAGGAACTAGAAAAAGAAGAAAAAATGAACTCCAAAATCAGTAGAAGGAAGAAAATAATAAAAATCAGAGTGGATATAAATGAAATACAGACTAAAAAGACAATAGAAAAGATCAATGAAACTAAGAGCTGGTTCTTTGAAAAGATAAACAAAATTGGCAAACCTTTAGCTAGATTCACCAAGAATAAAAGAGAGAAGGCTCAAATAAATAAAATCAGAAATGACAGAGGAGAAATCACAATGTACACCACAGAAATACAAAGGATTATAAGAGAATACTAAGAAAATCTATATACCAACAAATTGGAAAATCTTGAAGAAATGTATAAATTCTTAGGATCAAACAACCTTCCAAAACTGAAAGAAGAAGAAATAGAGAGAATCTGAATAGTCCAATCTCCAGTAAGGAGATCAAAATAGTAATTAAAAATCTCCCCAAAGAACAAAAGTCTGGAACTAGACGGCTTCCAGTGAATTCTACTAAACACTTGAAGATTTAATACATATCTTTCTCAAACTCTTACAAAACATTGAAGAAGAGGGAATGCTTCCTAACTCACTCTATGAGGCCAACAGTACCCTGATACCAAAACCAGACAAGGACAACACAAAAAAAGAAAATTATAGGCCAATATTGCTGATGAACATAGATGCAAAAATCCTCAATCAAATACAATGATACGCTAAAAGGATCACAGACCATGATCAAGCAGGATTTATTCCAAGAATGCAAGGATAGTTCAACATGTGAAAATCAATAGACACGATACACCACATTAACAAAATGAAGAATAAAAATCACACGGTGGTCTCAATAATGTAGAGAAAGCATTTGAGAAGATATGCATGCATTTATGATAAAAACTCTGAATAAAATGTATTCAGAAGAAAAGTACCTCAACATAATAAAGGTTGTATGTCACAAACCCACAGCTATTATCACTCGGTGTAAAACAGAAAGCTGCCCCTCTAAGAACAGGAACCAGGCAAGGATGCCCACTTTTGCCAATCTTATTTAACATAGTATTGGAAGTCCTAACCAGAGACGTCAGGCAAGAAAAAGAAATAAAAGTGATGGAAAGGAAGAAGTAACACTGTCCCTATTTGCAAATAATGTAGTTTTTTTTAATGAGGAAGATTGGCCCTGAGCTAAAATCTGTGCCAATCTTACTCTCTTTTTTAGGTGGTTTGATGAGTGGTATGCAGGTCTGTGCCCGAAATCAGAACCTGTGAACCCCAGGCCACTGAAGCAGAGCACATGAATTTAACCACTATGCCACTGGGCCAGCCCAGATGAAGTGGTTTTATACACAGAAAAAAATAAAGAATCCACCAAAAAACTATTAGAAATAATGAACCAATACAGTAAAATTGCAGGGTATAAAATCAATATACAAAAATCAGTTGCATTTCTATACATTAACAATGAAATAGCAGAAAGAGAAATCATGAATGCAATCCCATTTACAACTGCAACAAAAAAGTATAAAATACTCAAGAATAAATGTAACAAAAGAGGTGAAAGACCTGTATACTGAAAACTATAAAACTTTGTTGATAGAAACTGAAGAAGACACAAAGAAATGGAAAGATATTTTGTGCTCATGGATTAGAAGAATTAACATAGTTAAAATGTCCATAGTTCCTAAAGCAATGTACAGATTCAATGCAATGCGTATCAAAGTTCCAAGGACATTTTTCATGAAACTAGAACAAAGAATCTTAAAATTTATATGAAACAACAAAAAATCCTGAATAGCCAAAGCAATCTTGAGAAAGAAGAACAAAGCTGGAAGTATCACATTCCCTGATGTCAAATTATACTACAAATCTATAGTAATCAAAACAGCATGATATTGGCACAAAAACAGACACACAGATCAAGGGAATAGAATCAAGAGCCCAGAAATTAACCCATACATCTATGGACAACTAAGTTTTGACAAAGGAGCCAGGAACATACAAGAAGAATGAAAGTCTCTTTAATAAATGGTGTTGGGAAAACTGATGGCCACATGCAAAAAAAAGAAAGTAGACCATTATCTTACACCATACACAAAAATTAACTCAAAACTGATTAAAGACTTGAATGTAAGACCTGAGACTATAATACTCCCTGAAGACAACGTAGGCAATATGGTCTTCGACATTGGTCTTAGCAGTATTTTTTGGAATATCATGTCTCCTTAGGCAAGGGCAACAAAAGAAAAACAAATGGGACTACATCAAACTAAAAATCTTATGAACAGCAAAGAAAATGATCAACAAAATAACAGAAAACTTAACAATTGGGAGGAGATACTTGTAAATCATATATCTGATAAGCAGTTAATATCCAAAATATATAAAGAACTCGTACAACTAAACAATAAAAAACCCCAAACAATCCAATTAAGAAATAAGAAGAGAATCTGAACAGATATTTTTCTAAAGAAGATATACAGATGGCCCAGAGGCACATGGAAAAGATGTTCAATGTCCGTAATTATTAGGGAAATACAAATCAAAACTACAATGAGACACTACCTCACACCCATTGGAATGGCTATTATTAAAAAGACAAGAAATAACAAGCTTTGGAGAGGATGCTTGAGAAAAGGGAACCCTCATACACTGCTGGTGGGAATATGAACTGATGCAACCACTATGGAAAACAGTACGGAGATATCTCAAAAAATTAAGAATAGAACTACCATACGATCTAGCTATACCACTGCTGGATATTTATCTAAAGAACATGAAAACATGAATGCATAAAAATATATACACCCCCATGTTGACTGCAGTATTATTCACAATAGCCAAGACTTGGAAACAACCTAACTGCCCATCAATGGATGAATGGATAAAGAAGATATGGTATACATCTATATATAAACAAGGGAATACTACTCAGCCATGAAAGAAGGTGAAATCTTATCATTTGCAACAACATAGAAGTTCCTTGAGGGTATTACGCTAAGCAAACTAAGTTAGATGGAGAAAGTCACATACATGAGTTCACTCATATGCAGAAAATAACAACAACAAACAAACACAAAGACACAGGAAATAGATAGTATTTACCAGACGGGAAAGTAGGAGGGGAAGGTTGAAAGGGGTAAAAGGGCACATGTGTACAATGATGAAAAACATTTAGACTTTGGGTAGTGAGCTCAATGTAGTCTACACAGAAATTGAAATATAATGATGTACATCTGAAATTTATATGTTATAAATCAATGTTACCTCAACTAAAAGAAAAGAAAAGCAAGTTATTTGCATAAATCTTTCTCCAAAGAAGACATACGAATGACAAATAAGTATATGAAAAGATGCCCAACATCATTAGTTTTTAGGCAAATACAAATCAAAACCATGATGAGATATCACTTCATATCTACTAGAATAATTTAAATTAAAGAAGACAGACAATAACAAGTACTGGCAAAGATGTGAATATTTTGGAATCCTCATAAATTGTTGGTTGGAATGGAATATGGTACAGCCACTTTGCACAAGAGTGGAAATTCCTCAGAATGCTAAATATAGAGTTATCGTATGACTCAGCAATTCCATTGCTAAAGATATGCCCAAGAGAAATGAAATCATATGTCCACACAAAAAGTTAAACATGAATATTTATAACAGAGTTATTCATAATAGTCAAAAAGTGAAACTAACCCAATGTCAATCAACTGGTGAATAAATAACAGGTGGCATATCCGTACAATGGATTACTGTTCAGCCATTCAAACAAATAAAGTATTGCTACATACTACAACATGAATAAACCTTGTAAACTTTTAAGCCAGTCACAAAAGACCACATTTTGTGTGACTCCGTTTATATCAAATGTACAGAACAGGAAAATCTATGCAGACAGAAAATATATTAGTGGTAGCTTGGGTATGGAGCCGGGAATGTATGAATGGGAATTAACTGCTAACAGGTACAGACTTTCTCTTTTGGGGTGATGAAAAAGTTATACAATTAGATTTGGGTGATGGTTGCATGACTCGAACAATATACCAAAAACCATTAAATTGTATACTTTATATGGGTATATTGTATGCTATGTGAATTATATCTCAATAAAGTTATTAAAAAATTTTGTGGAGAGGTCAGCCCAGTTATGTAGTGGTTAAGTTCATGTGCTCCACTTCAGTGGTCCAGGAATCGCAGGTTCAGATTCCAAGCCTGGACCTAGCATGGCTCATCAGGCCATGCTGTGGCAGCATCCTACATAAAGTGGAGGAAAATTGGCAAAGATGTTAGCTCAGGGCTGATCTTCCTCACAAAGAAAAAAAATAAATTAAAAATTAAATTAAATTAAATAAATTAAAAAAAAATACCACCAAAACATGTTTAAAGAGAAACTTATAACTTTAGATTCATATATTTAAAAAGAAGGAGGTTTGGGGCTGGCCTGTGGCCTAGTGGTTCAGTTCAGTGCACTCCGCTTCACTGGCCAGGGTTCGGTTCCTGAGTGCGGACATACACCAGTCATTGGTGGCCATGTTGTGGTGGCAACCCACATCCAAAATAGAGGAAGATCGGCATCGATGTTAGCTCGGTGTGATTTCTCCCTTTTTTCACACTATAGCGTTTATCATCTATTATATTCAGTTGGCTAAAGTTGCATAATGCTTTATTTTGTTGGTGAACTTGTCCATATTCAGTAAAAATAGTCACTGCATATTGAGCTCTTATGTGTAAGGGGTACTATGCCTTAAGCATGCATGCGGGATTATTTCCTGTAAATGTCACAAGACCCTAAGAAGTATAAATTTTTCTGTTGTTATTTTACAAAGAGAGAAACAAAAATTACCCCAAACTTCAAAGATTTGAATCCAGGTCAATCTAACTCCTAAAATCATACTTTAAATATGTTTTCCTGTAATAATTCTTTGCACTTTTTTTAGTGGGAGGTCACTCATTCTATTGGAAATCTGATAAATTTGATTGCTATTTCTGTCAACACGGCAGATTAGATGTCTTGAACGATCCATCAGGTGAGAATCTCCTGAAAATGTTGGATAAAATATTTCAAAAGAAAAAATGTGAAGAGAACACAAATCCAGGAGCAGAGCGAGCACTGACTCTGGCACTGCATGAGGGCGGGATGCTAGTCCCCGGGGTAGAGCTTTAATTTTAAGGACAACACAAGATGACCTGGGACCAGAGACTTTCACATAAATGACGACTGACAAAAGGTGGTGTAAAATAAAAAAAAAACTGTTGCCTCCAGAAGAGAATGATAAAGAAATTTACCTGCCTCAGCCTTGCCTCCAGATTTAGGGAGAAAAACAAAACACAAAACCAAATAACCTCCTCTCTCGAGAATTCTTAAATACAAGACAACTTTCGTATATGGTTGGGTCTGGAAATTACACTAATGATATAGTCTCAAAAATCTCAAGTATTGAATTAAGTTTAAAGTCTTCTCAGACAGACAGTGCTCCCAGATGCCTTGCAGAAGCAAACTGAAATTCTCTCTATAATAAAAGCCCTAAGCCCAAGCCTTGAACCATTTCTCTATGTAAAGTCCCAGGGAAAATGAGATCACAAAAAGAGAGAGAGAGAAAAGAAAAGAACCACCACAAATGAGTCTTCAGAAATAAAAGAACAGCAGAATGCAAGAAGTAACTCTGCAGATATTGGCAAGACAAAATACGTTACATAAAATATATATAAAGAATTAAAAAGAGAATTTGAAAATGATGAAACAGGAGATATTCAAAAAAGAATTAAACAGAATTATTAGAAATGGAAAAATGTAATCTGTATAGTTAGAAATTCAATGATTAGACTAAACACAACTCAAGAGAGGGTTAGTGAGCCAAAAATATTCCCAAAGAAATTATGCAAAATACAATACAGAAGAGAGATATTAAAAATTCAAAAAAAAAGTTAATAGACATAGGATAGATTGAGAAGAGTCAACATGTAACTAATCAGAGTTTCACAGGAAGATGACAGAAAGAATGATGGAGAGGAAATGTAAAAACATATAATGGCTGCTATTTCTCCAGAACTGATGAAAGAATGACTTCTTGGGTTGAGGAAATGCAAATAATCCTCAAATAAATAAAGATATTCACAAGTGAGAAAAAGTAAACAAACTATGACTGCGTATAATACACTAGTAATAGTGTTTAAGTAATGGGATTACTTATAATGGATAGAAATAAAATGTTAGATAGTAGTAACTTCTAAACTGAGGGGGAGTGATTGAAGTTAGTATGTTTTAAAATCCTTTCATTTGTGATAAGGATAAAGAAATTGAGAAGTTTTAGACTTGGAGTGTTCTATATTGATGTAAAAATGTTTATGGCTCCAATTAAAGGAATAGAGATAGAGGAGGAAACTTTCAAACTTCTGGAAAAGAAATGAAATGGTGAAAATAAAAATAAGAAAAAAGGTGAAAAGAAAAGAAATGTAGAAAAAATAGAACAAATATAGAGCACATACACTAAAACACAGAATAAACCCAAATACATCAATGCCATAATGACTAACCTTGCCAGCTGAAAGGCAACCATTGGAAGACAAGATTAAAGAAGATATATTGTTATATCTTGATTACAAAGAGCTTGTGTAAAACATCAGAACAAGCAAGCCTAAAAGCAAAAGGATGAAAATTGTAGATACCCAGTAACAAAAAAAAAAAAACAGAGATATACATTAATATCATGCAAAACAGACTTTAAGGCAAACACATTACTGGAGACAAATTATTCATCAGGAAGCTGTAACAATTCTAAATTTAGTCACACTTCATTAAATAACCCATCTACGAAGTGATAGAAATACAAGGAAAAAGGGACAAGTCCACCGTCACAGGGGACTATTTTAATATAACTCCATCTGCAACTTACAGAGCAAGCAGGTCAAAAGCATATGCAGAAGATTTAAGCAACACGGTGAATAAGTATTCTCTAACTGACATAATTGTGACAACTGACCACGTCATTGCGATAATTGTATTAGACCTGTGCTGTCCAGTATGGCAGCCACTAGCCACATGTGGCCACTTGAAATGTGGCTAATCTGAATTAAGATGTACTGTAAGTATAAAATACAAACTGGACTTTGAAAACTTAGTAGGAATAAAGAATATAAAGTATTTCAATAATTTTTATATTGCTTCCATACTAAAATGACAATATTAAGCTAAATAAAATGTATTATTAAAATTAATTTTACTTTTTTCACTTTTAGTGTAACTACTGGAAGATTTAAAATTACATATATGGTTCATATTGTATTCTATTGGGCAGGGCTGTATTAGACCACTAATTAAATCTGAACAAATTAAAAAACCAATGTAGACAATGCTATTTTTTTAGTAGACTATTTTTTAGAGCAGTTTTAGGTTCACAGCAAAATTGAGCAGAAGGTATAGAGACTTCCACACACCTCCTGCCCCCACTCATGCATAGTAGCCCCCGTCATTAGCATCCTCCTCAGAGAGGTACAGTGTAGGTGAACCTACACTGACACATCATTATCACCCAAAGTCCATAATACATTAGGGTTCGCTCTTGGTGTTGTACATTCTATGGGTTTGGACAAATGTATAATGGCATGTGTCTACCACTGTAGTATCATACAGAGTATTTTCTCTGCCCTAAAAATCCTTTGTGCTCCACCTAGTCATCCCTCCCTCCCCGTAGTCCCTAGTAACTACTGAACTTTCATTGCCTCCATTAGTTTTGTCTTTTCCAGAATATCATAGAGTTGGAATCATGCAGTATGTAGCCTTTTCATGTTGGCTTCTTTCACTTAGTAATGTGCATTTAAGGTTCCTCTACGTCTTTTCGCAGCTTGATAGTTCATTTCTTTTTAATGCTGAATAATATTCCATTGTCAGGATGTACCACAGTTTATTTAACAATTCACCTGCTGGAGGATATCTTGGTTGCTTCCAAATTTTGACAATTATGAATAATGCTGCTATAAACATCCAGGTGTAGGTTTTTTTGTGAACGTAAATTTTCAACTCCTTTGGATAATTGCCAAGAAGCACAATTGCTGGGTTGTATGGTAACAATATGTTAAGCTTTGTAAGAAACTGCCAAACAAAGTGGCTTCATCATTTTGCATACCCATGAGCAATGAAGGAGCATTCCTGTTGCTCCACATCCTCATCAGCATTTGGTGTTGTCAGTGTTCTGGGTTAGGGTCGTTCTCATAGGTGTGTAATGATATCTCATTGTTGTTTTAATTTGCATTTCCCTGAGGAGATAAGATGTGGAGCATCTTTTCATGTGCTTATTTGCCGTCTGTACATCTTTAGTGAGGTGTCTGTTAAATTCTTTGGCCCATATTTTAATCAGGTTGCTTGTTTTCTTACTGTTGAGTTTTAAGTGTTCTTTGTATATTTTTGATAACAGTCCTTTATCAGCTGTGTCTAATATTTCTTCTCAGTCTGTGGTTTGTTTTCTCATTTTTTGGGGATTGTCTTTCACAGAGTAGAAGTTTTTAATTTTAACGAAGTCCAACTTATCTATTTTTGCTGTCATGGATATGCTTTTGGTGTTGTATCTAAAAGTCATTGCCATGCCCAAGGTCATCTAGGTCTTCTTCTATGTTGTCTTCCAGAAATTTTATAGTTTTGTGTTTTACATTTAGGCCTATGACCCATTTTGAGTTAAACAACATCCTTTTTACCAATAAAGAGAAGTTGGAAAGAAATAACATAAAAGTAATTAATGTTTCATATGTTTAGAAATAATATTTATATGTAAGCCATGGGTCAAATAGAAAATCAAACTGAAAACTACTGCTACTATGTATCCAACTTTGTGGTATATTGTAAAGCAGAATTCAGAGGAAAATTTGTAGTTGAAAACACCTTTATTGGGAAATATAAAAGGGGGAGAAGTAAAAAGTAAGTGTCCAACTTAAGATCTTAGGGAAAAAACAGGAAAAAGCTCAAAGTGGGAAGAAGGAAAATGATAAAGATGAGAGCAGAAATAAATGGAACAGAAACCAGATGCAGTAGAGTGAATAAACCAAGCCCAAAGTTGGGTCTCTGAAAACAAACAAGTCAGCAAACCCTGGGCTAGAGTGATTAAGAAAATAAGCGAAAAGGCACAAATTAGGAATGTATGATAGTAAAGGAAGGTGTAATTACAGAAACAGCAAAAATTTAAAATAAAAGTAAGAATACTATGATTAATAATTTTTCAATAATTTTGAAACAGATAAAATACATACATTCACAGGAAAAGATAGCTAATCAAAATTGACTTAAGAAATAATAGTCCTATAATGACTGCAAATATTGAATCCATAGTCAAGAAATTTTGCACCAAGAAAATATCACATCTAAATTGTATACAGTTACACGTGGAATAATGAAGTTTCAGTCAATGACGGACAGCAACATGACAGTGGTCTCATAAGATTAGTACCATACAGCCTACGTGTATAGTAGTCTAAACTGTCTAGTGTACTTGTACAAGTACACTCTATGATGTTCGCACAGCGATGAAATTGCCTAACAATGCGTATCTCAGAATACATCCCCATCATTAAGCGATGTATGACTGTAGTCAAATGCTACCTTCAAGGAACATATTCCAAACCTATAGCAATTCTTCCAGGGGAAAGGAGGGAACACTCTCAATCTAATTTTATGAGGCTCTTATAGCCATTTGGCAAACCAGACAAGGGCAGTACAAAGAAAAGAAAATTAGAGGCCAAGTGCATTTGTGAACATAGATGCAAATGTCCTAAGCAAAATATTAGCAAACCTGATGCAGCAATATTTAAGAGAAATATGCATTGTGGTCAAGTTGGGTTATCCCAGGAATGTAAAGTTGGTTCACATTAGGAAATCTATCCATATAATTCTTTACACTAATAGATTAAAAAAGCAAAACAATAACCTCAATTAAAGCCAAAAAATTCTTTAGGTAAATGCTATATCCATTCAAGATTTTAAACAAATCCTACCACAAACCTGGAATAGAAAAAAAGGAAACCTCTTTAACCTGATAAAGTCTTAAATAACAAAAACTATAGCAAAGACTATATTTAATTTTAAACTATTTAAAGCATTTCCTTTAAAAACAGAAGACAAGAATGTATAGCCTTACTTCTGTTCAGTGTGATGTATCACCACCCAGCTTAAAAGCCAGTCCCCAGCACCTTTAGGGTAAGATTCAAGCATAGAGGCCTCTGGGTGACATGGGCTCTTATTGACTTACTCATCCTCATTTCTGGGTGCTTCCAACCTCCCTCTAAGCCCCTTGTCAGCTTTCCCCCTAAGGAGTTGATCCTAAATAATTTAGTGTTATCAGTTCTCAATTAGTGGATCTTGCAAGCATGTCAGGAGAAGGACTGCTCAGCCTTATGGAAAGACAATCTCTTCCTCCCTGAGCTCCAGCCCTGCAGAGCTGTTTGAAGGTCTCCCAACCTAGTGTGCTGTTTCACACCTAGCTCTGCACCTTTGCACTCCTGTCCCCTTCACCCAGGGGGCCTTGCCTCCTCGCCTCCTGAAATCTCCTGCAACGTGAAGCTACCACAGCTTCCTAAAACGAGGCTGGGAAGAAGAGTTTCTGGAGTAGTTGTGTAAATGTGGAGGTGGTTCCCAAAGGGGTGTCCAAATCTTCTGACCATCAACTGAAGTCTCACATCTATTAATAAACATATAACCTCCCGAGGTGACTGAAAGACAGGATTTATTTGGCTGTTTCTTTTCTGGCATGTTTATTTTTAAAACAATCCACCATTTCCTCAAAGCTGTTTCCACAGGGAAGAAATTTCTCTTGCTTCTTAATGCTCACAGCACTTTGTCTGTTTTATCTATGCCTTACTGACAACCTTGATCACTTTTTACCTTTTATTATAAATTTTTGTCTATAAGTCTTATCTCTCATGCAGTAAATTCTCTATCTAATCTACCTTTATACATCTCAAATAACCTTACCAAACAGTCAACATTCAGATAAATGTTGACTGAAAACTAGTAAAACAATAGATAACATGTACTGGATACCTAATACGTTCTTTGTGCTATGATAAGTACTTTATCTCTATCATTTAATAGACATACACAAACAAACCATCCTAGGTGGATACTATTAGCATTCCCACTATACTGATGAGAAAACAGACATCCGGAGAGGTTTAAAAAATAACCACCTTGTCCAAGCTTACATGACTGTAATGATCAAAACCAGTATTTCTGCTGGAGTTATCACAGAGCCAGTCAGCTTCACTCCTGTGCTAGTGTGCCTCCCTATAAATGCTCCTGTAAAAGGCAGCAGTATATATGGCAAAGCCCCCAGTCTTGCAGTCAAGAATTTCAATACAGAATCTGAATCCTTAATCCAATTCTGCCACGTAACCACTGAGACATACCTGGGAAATCACTTACCTCTCAGCCTGTCTCCCAAACACTAAATGAGAGATGTTATAGGCTGGCTTGAATGTTCCTTCCACCTTATGATTCCATGTGCTATCAAGCTTGTTTGCCCATATTTCTCTAGTACAAACACCTTTTCCTTTGCATTTCATCTTTCCATTTTGAAACACCTGGCTCTTGCTCTTGGCTTGCCCGGTTCTACCCTCCTTTAAGATACCTCTTCAGATCTGTCTTCTCCATGAAGCCACGCCAGCCCACACTAGTCATCATTTGTCCTAAAGGATGTAGCACTTTCTATTTTATATGTTCTCTAGTTGTTTACTGCATGCTGTTATGGTTGTCAGCTAAAATGTAAGTCCCTTAAGTTTTGAAACTATGTATTTTGCTCTTTTGTTTTTAATATTCTCCAGCAGGTACCACAATCACGGACACAATATAAGAGCTCATTCACATTTGATTGTTTATTTAGAAAAATAAAATCTGATGCCTAATGAAGGGGAAACTCAGTGGGGAAATTCAGAGTTTAAAGAATCAGTTAGAAGCTTTGAAACTGCATTCTCCAAGGCCAAGATACAGCAGGAGTCAGAGTTAGAATGGATTGTATAGAAGTCACAGACTAGACAACAGACCTCAGTCAATGTCTTCTGTTGACAAAGCTAATGATATAAAATTGAATGAGATTAATTTCTATTAAAATAAGCATTCCTGAAGGCAAAACTGGCTTTTCTTAAAGAAAAAAAAAGCAACCTACAAAACAAAGCAGCACAACAACAAAACTTGTCTACTGTAAAAAGGGAAATTATAGCAAAATTATAGTCAATTGAATTATTAAATTATAGTAAAATAGTGATGAGCACACATTTGCTTTTCAAACATAGTTTCTATAGAGAAAATGTTGGCTGGCTGGCCTGTCTGAACAACCCAGTTCTTGGGCCATTTCCTCTGTGATCACTTCTGGTTGGATACTGGTCCATAATTCATAGTCACCTCTCAAAGGAGGATTATTTCCACCTCCTCTTCTTAACTTATTTTGGGCAGATAACCTCTCTTCCTGTTTCACCAAGAAAATAGAAACCAAGGAAAGGAACTCTCAAATTACATGACTTAGTGTCCCCTCCTGCCTCCTCAGAGACATCACTCCCTCAATTATCCTCAAATGATGCTTGATTTCTCAGGTATATTCAGCTCTCCCGCCCTGCTCTCTCTTAACAGCATGCAAATATTTTCAAAATTGCTCCTATCTTTTTTTTTTTTTTTTTTTTTTTTTAAAGATTTTATTATTTCCTTTTTTCTCCCCAACGCCCCCCCGGTACATAGTTGTATATTCTTCGTTGTGGGTTCTTCTAGTTGTGGTATGTGGGACGCTGCCTCAGCGTGGTTTGATGAGCAGTGCCATGTCCGCACCCAGGATTCGAACCAACGAAACACTGGACCGCCTGCAGCGGAGCGCGCGAACTTAACCACTCGGCCACGGGGCCAGCCCCAAAATTGCTCCTATCTTAATGGAAAAAAAAATCCCTTTACCCTGCAGTCCATTTCCCCCACTCCACCTCTTCTGACTTTCATTGACAAACTGCATAAAAAAGCTAACTGCATTTGCCCTCTCTCTCTTCACCATTCGTTAGCTAGTTAACCAGATGCAATCTAGTTCATGGCATCAACACTCCTATGAAGCAATGAATAGTGCTTCAAGGTCATTAAGAACCTCTTTTGTTGTCAAATCCCATAGACATGAGAAGTGGCTTTGGGTTCAGGTACTCTGGGATGTGAATTCCGGCTCCTCTGAAGCTGTTTGACCTTCTGCAGTTACCTAATTTTAAGCCTCATTTTCATTTATGTAAAATGAATGTGACAATACTTCATCAGAAGGCTGTCATGATGATTAAGTGAAGAAGTGTGTGTAATGAATTTAGCTCAGGTCCTGACTAGTATTCTGCCTTTTGTTGGGGGCTCACTATTGTTGACCTCTCTGCAGCTTTTGATCTCTTTGGTGCTTTCCTCCTTCTCAACCTTCTAATTCTCCTTAGCTTCTAATGCTGTTGGTGGTTCCTGTGATGCTAACCACATACTTCCCCAATGGGTTCTGAAAAACTGAGAACAATAATAGGAATCAAGTCAGAATCAACACATTAGGTTTGGTGCAGGAAAACTATTGGAGGCTTTTCTTATGGCTAAAAGGAGAATTCCGCTACTTTCCCCAAAGTCCCAAAGTTTGGACCCATGTGAAATGCGACCCAGCAGTTGCAAACTTCCCCACCTTTCTGCTTCCTCCTCACCACAGGCAGCTTGCTGCAAGGGGAAGGCAGGAAGAGAACACTTGGTTTGTGGTCATGACAACCCTGAAAGAGAGAAGAAGTCCAGAAAGGTTGAACCATGCTTGTTCACTTCTGCCAATGTCGCCAAACGGAGCAGTGAGTGAGGGTGTAGAAGTTCCTATCGTATGAGATAAAGTAGGAAGGCCAGGAGAGGCAGAAAAGGGCGTATCCCACCACGTTTGTCTGATTCTATTCCTTCTTGGCTGGTTACTCCTTCATATCTTCTTTCCTCCCTTAAACCTCACTCTTCGGTAGGCATTTCTCTAAGTCCTCTCTTCATCTCTGTGTACGTTCACTCTCAATGTATAATCTCATACACCCCCAGGCCTTCAATTATCACTATATGTTGATGACTCCAAAAAGTGCATTCCTTTTACTGCATAACAAAGCACCACAAATTCATTTGTTTATTAAAGCAACACAAATTTATCATCACACGGTTTCTGTGGGTCAGGAGTCTGGAAATGGCTTTGCTGGATCCTCAGCTCAAATATGCACCAGGATGAATTTAAGCTGGTGTCTGGGGCTGTGATCTCGTCTGAAGCTCAGGGTCCCCTTCCAGGCTCTCATGGTTGTTGGTTAAATTCAGTTTCCTGCCACTGTGGTGGAAGTCCCTGTTTTCTTGTTAGCAGTCAGCTGGAGACCACTGTCATCTCGTAGAGGCCATCCTTGGGTCTTTGCTGTGTGGCCTTCTCCGTAGGTCCTCTCACAAAATAGCAGCTTCTCCAAGGCCAGCAGGAGAACCTCTCTGTTTAGGAAGGAGACCCTGTTTTAAGGGCTCACCCAGGATATTCTCCCTTTTGACTAACTCAGAGTTAAATAATTAGTAACCTAGTCCTGGAAGAGAAATATCATTATACTCACAGGTCCCACTCACACTTAAGGAGAGGGGTTAACCAGAAGGTAGAAATCCTAGAGAGCATCTCAGAATGCTGTCTGCCGCAAAGCTCATCCCTTGCTTCATCCTGAACACATTTTTATATATACCCACATCTTTGCACAAAATGCCCTTTGACCTGCTCTGGTTAGAGGGCCCACTGGTCTCTCAAAGCAAACATAATCAAATCTGAACTGTCTTTCTTCTTCACTCTACTGGACAGCTTGCAGCAGAAATCCATAAGACCTCACCATACCTGTCAGTTATACGGAACCCTTCGGAGAAAGGTAATCTCTAGTTCATTTGATTGTGAGTAATTGACATTCATGGCATCTAAACGGAAGGATAAAACCTTGCCATCTAACCAAAGCTGATGGGATCAGGAATTTGTGCATGTCCTGAAGTCAATCACATATGGGTTAGATGAATGAGAAGCCAACTACCTCTGAAGTGGATTGGCATGAAGCTATAGAAAGGCATTTCGTACGGAATGAGGGTAAGGTTGACCTAATCAAAACTGTCTTTGAGTAATATTATATTTCCTTCTCAACCATGAAAATTATCTTTCTGAAAGTTATCATATTCAGAAAAATAAGTCTTTAAGATTAAGATACCATAATTGTGTAGAATAAGAGGGAAAAGAATTTTAAATGGCCTTAAATATTCATATTAAAACCATGGTAAATAAAAATTTAAAAGACTTCCATCGCCACAAAAAAAATCAGATGAAACAGCATTAACATTTTTCTCTTGTAACCTATTTTCTGAAACACTCTGTTCGGTTGTTTAAGAAACATTGCTACATATGCATGACCTGCTGAGGTAGATTTCCCCACAAGTTTTATGCTGTGCAAAAAAATGCCTCATTTGAAGCTTTCAAAATAGCTTTTTCTGGTTGAAATACAATGTATTTTGACCTCTACTCTCTTGTTTTGTTTTTGCAAGTCATGGAAAATAACAGCTTGTCCTTTACAGGAAATATATTATGGGGATCTGATCCCTGATTATGGCCTGGGTCTGGTCTCCAGTCCTTTCAGCAGGCAGAGCATAAATGGACTTGCCTCTCTGAACTACCCCCACGCTTCACTTAGCAGACCATAGCATTTCTCTGTTGCCCATCCATTGACATTTACGTTTTAGGTAAGACTGAGGTTTCTGGAGTGTCCAAATATATGGAATGGTGCTGGAGCTGCCCCTAGAGAATGGAGCAAACCAAAGGCAGGAGCAAGTAACTGACGCAGCAAGTAAGATGCAATCAGGGGGCATTTGTTTCAATTTGCCTGAGCTATTTCATTATGGTCCTACATTCAAAACCCTCTCTGGCTTTCTTTTGTTTTTCCACAGCTTCTAAGCAGAATGCCAATTCTGTAATGAATCAATCCTCAGGCTATATAACAATATACGTAATTTATGTTAGAGGCATGCCTCACAGACCGTGTTTCAAAGAAATTCTGTTTGCATCAGAATTTCCCTAGGTGGAATATATTTTAACTGTCGTGGGGGTGGAATACTCTCTTCTAAGTGGTTAAGAATATTTGAGTACTGAGAAGATAATTCTAGAACGGGAGTTATGAGGCCTATATTCTCTGATCCACTCTGACGGCACCTAGCTGTACAGTCATAGCTATGGACCAGTCACAACTTATAAAGACCTTTATTAAATTAATGCAAAATAAGAAGTTTTGATAAGACTCCATTCAGTTCTACAAATTCCTTGACAAAGAAGTCAATGAATACCTGCTTAAGGAGTTTGGGTTTGGCAATATTAGAGTGTGTTAAACCAAGACTCAACAGTATTTTCTTCGCCATATACTCTGGAATTGAGACCTATCTTTTCCAGTGAGCAGAAATATTAGCAAAGCTGGCTTTCCTAACGCTGGAGAGCTGCTTTATATAACCCTATCTAGAAAATAATACCTTTTCTTTTACTAAAAATCTTGACAGAAACAAATTTTTTGGCTGTAAGGAAACCAAAGGCTGCAACAACCCTGGATCGATTGGGTCAGACCCCTGGGAGCAGATCCCAGCAGCGGGCGGCTTGGCAGAGCCACCCTGACATTCACTGCATTGAGGTCAACGTGCAATTACAAAACAAAACAGCAGGATGTGGACAGTTGGCTTTAGAAGTGGATTCTTAATCCCAAACCAGATTTCTCATGGAGAAGCAGAGTCCTACAAGGCAGAATTGTTCCCCTAGGTGAGCTGGGCTGTGTGGCCATTTGATCCTACTCAGTGGGAAACAATAGATCTCAAAGGGTACATGCTTTCTCAGGATTGCTCGTTAGTTTAACATTAAATTCATGACAACAAGATTCTTCTTATGGTAGGTTAAAAATCATATGCTATATACAATGTTGTAATCCACAATAACTCAGTTAGCCAACAGGCGTATATCTGGCAGGTGTTGTGTGCCTGTCATTGATGGTATGTGCTATAGGTATAGCCGCAGCTGCAACACCGCAGGCTGCTGACCCTGCCCAGGAACAACCTATATGCAGTGCCTAATGGCTAACACAACACTAATACCGAGAAATACTTAATGACTGTTGGAAGAATAGATGAATTAGTCTAATTGCATGTGACCAGGAAAAGTTATTTAAGCTCTCTTTGCTTTCATTACTTCGTCTGACAAAATGAGGATAGCGATAACGCATACGTTTCGAGTTATAGGGAGGATTAAATGAATGAATACAGGACAAGTGCTCAACAAATGTTAGCCTTTATAATTAGTTGGGATGTAAGATGCGTACATACATTAAAAAGTGAAATTCTATGATGAAATAATAAATTACTTATCGTAGACAAGTAGAAAATAAGGGGAATATATGAAAATGGGTTTTCCTGGGGTGAAATAGATAAAGCATAAAGACAGAATTAAGTAAGAGAATCATTCGTAGGCCTGGAGTCCATACCTGGCGGGGGCCTGGAAGGGCGAGTGGGAAGTGGCCAGGCAGATGGAGGGTATCACAAAAAGGTAAGTTCTGAATGAAACTTCAGTATCAGTTTACCATACCCATGAATATTTAGGAATTCCAACCAACTTTAAAGGTGCTATAGAAACCCAGACACAGAACATTCTAGTGAATATAGTCCTGTGTGAGTTAACTTATTGGAGAGACTCTCTCTTCATGTTATTCTGTGTGCTCTCACGCACACATAAGCAGCTCATTTTTGGAATGAATAGCGTTTAACACATCTAAATCACATCTTCCCCAACACTTCGGAATCCAGAAAAAAGATGATCTCCTAATAATTTTAAAATTTGCTTCTAATAAGACTAGACTGCAATCTAAAATTTGTACAGATGTTCTCAAAATAATCGAGTATGCTAAAATATGACTAAGGTAAGATAAACTGTAATTTGATAATTGCATCATGTCACATGTTTTGAGGTAATTGCATGCCCACCAAGTGGATCAACTGAAGGTATCAGCAGTGATACAGAAGGTAGGACACAGGAGGTGGAAGAAGGACTTATGACTAGATTATTATAATACTCTAAGGGTCACCACAAAGAGTAAAAGGAGCTAAAGTACTAACACAAAAGAGAGTGGGACTCTACCAGTGTCCCCAAGTAGCATGACAATGTGTTACATTTGTATTTATTCAACAACTGTCAGTTGCTTACTATGTGACATGATTAAGATCTAGAACAAATTAGAAATAGACATCCAATCAGTCTAGTTGTGTAATCCATATTATATCATTAAGTAGATGGCATCTTTGAACAGTATGAAAGGAACGTGCAGAGTACTCAGAACCCCTCTCTCTACTCGGGTCAGAATGGGCAATGGGTTTATTAGTGTAACAACTACAACCACCCAGAGAGCATGCAACTGGAAACTCCTCCCGCTGTTTTCTGAGAGGAAGTGAGATAAGGGGAGCAAGATGAGGGGATAAGTCCGCTAACTCCTGCTCTCTGGCTGCGATGCGCCCATGTTAACAGTCAGGCTTCGCTGGATCATTCACACGTGTCCTTCTTTCATAGCCAGAGGAATATGCAGGGACCATTTGACCAAGTCCCACTAACACCTCCTTCTCATGGCCATCTGTGTGCCCAAATTGACACAGACACAGCCATATACACACACACACACACTCACACCCATGCCGAAGCCATTTCTTATTCTGGTGCATGGAGAAATAACAGCAAATGTTGCTCCACCCACTCCTTCACAACCCATGCAAGAGGTAAGAGAGCTCCGAATTCATTACAAAAAGATGAGGCTATGCACGAAGCCCTGAAAGAATTTGTCTATTTCTCTCCAGCACCGCCCAAAGTAGAGACACTGGATCGACTGTTTTGGTCTTACAGAGCTATTCTCAGCATTAGAACAGGGACAATCTTCCAGGCTGGAATGAAATATTCCACAAGACAACCCAATTCTATATGGCATATATTCCATGCTCCCCAAGCCACAGCCAATTTAGCAATTCTTATTTTTGAATAATAAATCCAAGCAAATACTTATTAAACATCTGACATATCCCAGCGCTATATTTGCACTGGGCAATACAGGACTAGACAAAGGCACATACAGCCTGGTGAGGAAAGCGCCCTTAAACAGGTAACTAAAGGGCAGTGAGTGCCCCACGGGAGGGATACCTGACGCCTTGAGAACATATTGCAGGGGTGCTGCTCCAGGGTAGGGGATCAAGAAGGGCCTCCCTGTGGAAGTGATTCTTAAGTTGAAGGACGAGAGGAGCTTAGCTGAGAGAAAGGCAGGGGGCAGGAATAAGAGTGTTCCAGGCAGAGGGAATACAGAGGATGAGAGCAAAGGTGAGGGGCAGGGGGAGATGCCCTATTCAAAAATTCCAGTCCTAGAAAGGATTTTGTCTGTTTGATTCCAGATCTGCCTCCTGTGAGTCTGGTAATCATGAACAGCTTCTCCAGCTCAACTGTTCCTGCGCAGCTGACAACCAAGACCCAGATCCAGGTCCTCGTTGATTGCTTGAGCAACCCTGTGAGCGTTTACTCAACCAGCCTGTCAACCCACTGGCATGTCCATCTTTCCCTATATCTTAGTTTGGGAAAGGGGCTGGTTAATCAAGTATATGTAAATTCAATCATAGTTTAGGAAGGACAAGGCAGGAATATTGCAGTAAAGCCTTTGTTAATGTGAAGAATTATGAAGAGTAGGATGCCGATTTTTGTAATATGATGCAACCAGTGCGGGACAACACCCTTCTCGTTTTGAGCAAAGCCTCTTTCTCAGCCTGCCCTGTGAGTCATTCTGTTCTCCTCAGTAGACCTGCTGTTCTCAATCACTTCTGGAGGGTAAGCCTCCCTCAAAGGCAGAAACATCTACATTTTACCTGATTAAATAATAGGACTAATGACATCTTTTTACTCTATGCAGATGCCTTCCACCCCCAAAAAGCCCTAAAAAAGAAGCAGAGGAAATCCCCACTGTCAAACAGGAAAGGGAGAAGAAAAGGGAGCCCTAAAACGTGAGGATGAAAATCCTGGGATGATTTCTTATCTGTGGTAATGAGCCATCCACAGAAGCTGTCTGCTCCTTTTGAAGTACTCCTAGGTGGCCAAAAGCGAGCACCTCTCTGGGGGCTAAGAGGGGTAGACTCCAAGAAAAGTCAGGGCAACTCACTTGGGAAGTGAAGCAGGAGGCAGCAAGTAGGGTCAGGTCCTGTCCTTTTAACATTGTAACCCTAAGATTAGGAAAAGTGTTTCAATGGCGTTACTCGGATTTCAACGTTCTTCAGGTTTATCCCCAACTAGATCTTGAACCTCTCTATTTGACAGATACTGTTAGTAGTCTACCCAACACTCATTTTCACCTTCCATCTTAGGACAACTATGTCAGATATATTCCATTTGCCTCTCCAGATCCTTTCTCTGCCCTTCTCCATCCTGATATTAGCCTCAGGATACTGACCTATATGGAAAACATCAAAAGGTTCATTTGTCCTCTGGCTTGTTTGGTTTGGCCAATGGGGAGCTTTGGCAGATATCAAAGGGAGGGTGAAAAGTGAGCGCTGGCTTCTAGTCCCTTTTCTCTTTCTCTCTGGGGTAGCCTTGGGCTGATTAGGTCATTTGACCAAGTCACTGCTTTTTTGAAGGTGATGCTCTCTACCTTCTTCAACCCTTCCTAGTTCTTATATCACTCTCTCTTCATCCTTTTAGGCCTAAGGTTGGTCTGTTGCTAGCCTCAGGTTATTGTATCAGTCCTTGAGGATGCCCTACACTTAGCTACATGATTGTGTACAATGGGTTTATAGTCTTAATATTTTCATTGAATGTGCCATCTGTTTCCCATTGGATACTAACTGATACAGTTACAGAGATAAATTCTGTTCAGGATAGCAATGTGATGATCTCAAAACCAAAACCGAGAGCTCAGCTGACTCCCTTGCAGCTAGGAGTGGTCATGTGACCTAATTGAGGCCAGTGAGAAGCATCCAAAAGTTGAGAGAGGAGAGGAAACTTCTGGAAATGTTCTTTAAAGGGGGATGGGCTCAGCTGGCTAGCCTCTCTGTTTCTTTAGCCCTTTATATTTTTCCTTCACGGACAGTGGATGCCATGCCCAATTTTGAACATGAATATGAACATGAAAACCACATGCTAGGGATGGAGGAGCAGAAAGCTAAGGAGTCTGGGAGTCTTGAGGCATTGAAGTGGTCGCAGAACCAGCCTCAAACTTCCAATTTCCAGATTACTTGAAAATAAAATCCACATTTGGATGAGTCACTGTGGTTGGGTTTCTGTCCCATGAAGCCAACACAGTCCTAACTGATACTTAGCACTTTTCTCCCATTCTGCTTGCTTTATGCTGGCTGTTTATATAATCTTCCCGACTTTTTTCTGGTCTGATGTCTCAAGTTTATTGGCTTCTACAGCCTTTGTCAACACTTCTTTCCTGATTCCTATTTCCAGGCACCCTGATCATATATCTTTTCTGACTACCTACCTAGAAACTAGACCCTTTTTCTTGACTCAAGGATATTTTCTGGTAAATCTCCTTTGGGCTCAGTCTTCTGAAACAGTTCCAGAAGTCTAGACTCTAAGGAAAAAGTGGTAAATGGCAAGTTAATGTAATAGAATACTTATTGGAGTTGAAATCATATGATGGGGGTTATTTATTACTTTCTGCTTTGTGACCAGGGGCAAGCTAGTAATCTCTCTCAGGGTCAGGTTTTACAATTAGAAAAATTGAATACATTGGTTTTACTTATGCAATAGAGTTATGAGATTCAAAATCAAATAAAAATGTTTCCAGTTTTGAGAAAACAATTCCAGAGTCAGCATACTAATTTAAGGATTATTGTTATTGGAATCTTGGAGAGAAAGTGCCAAAGCATTGGGTAGGAGCCAGTTGTGAGCCTAGAGGAGTTGCTTAACCTTCCAGTACTTCAGGGCTTCCAGTAGCTGCATAGTGATATTATTAACAATGTCTGCCTTGCAGGTTTTAGGATATTCACTATCCCAGATAAGGCTGTCTCATGGGCACTTGATTTTTTTTCTCACTGTTAAGATCTTAGCTAGTGGCATATTTGGAAATGAGGGGTCCAGAAATAAATTAGTTCAGAAACTACCTCCTTATTATTGCAGGATAAAAGAATCTGGCTATTTGTTGCAATGCAGTTTGTTTTCTCCTATGGAGCTGGAAAAAGGAGGCATCTGGCAGATACTTTCTTTTCTTTGAATCTTGCTTTTTCTCCATTTTGCACCTGACCAATGTCGTGGGTAATTAACCTCCATCCATGAAGGCACTAAAGTCCTCTGCAGTATTTTCTCAGGAAGTAATTTGAAAAATGAATCTCCATATAGCTTTTCATGCAAGTTGCCCACCTAGAAGACTTAGCAGAAAGAATATTTCACACACACCCAGTGTTTATAGTACCCCCAATCGTCTGGTTAATGTTAGAAGTGGTGTGGTGTAGCAGTTTTAGAGTATAGCCCTGCAGCTGGACTGCCTGGGTTTGAATCCCATCTCAACCATTCTTCTCATTACCATCACCCTGGGCACATGACTTAATCTTCTCATGCCTCAGTTTTCTTTTCTGAAAAATAAGAGTGATAAGAATACCTCTCATAAGTTTGCTATAAAGATTAGATTACATTATAGGCAGAATGCTTAGAACAGTACCTGGCACTTTGTAAGACTGCATGGAGTTATCCATCTATGCCATCCCATTGTAACTGAGGTGGGAATGCAGTTCCAATGTTCCAAATGATTCAATTCTTCAAGAAAAGCCAGAAACTGGTTTTTATTGCGATTTCTAATTTTTTTTTTTTGAGTAAGATTAACCCTGAGCTAACTACTGCCAATCCTCCTCTTTTTGCTGAGGAAGCCTGGCCCTGAGTTAACATCCATGCCCATCTCCCTCTACTTTATACGTCGGACGCCTACCACAGCATGGCGTGCCAAATGGTGCCATGTCCGCACTCGGGATCCAAACCATGAGCCCCGGGCCACCAAGAAGAGGAACGTGCGAACTTAACCACTGCACCACCGGGCTGGCCCCTGATTTTTAAATATTGACACCTAATTTAAAAGCCTTTAACACTGTACACTCACCAAACAAAAAATATGGCTGAGGGTTAAATTCAGCCTAGAGGCCTCTAGTTTACAATCTCTGAATTAGAGAAATCTATAATAGATGTATAATTTCATGTAATTATTCCCAAATTCTGGGTCCCTAATCCTTAGAAACGTCAGCTTGAAGCAATGCTTCACCTAGATCTTGAATGGAATAAATTGGTACAGGGAAGATGAAAGTACGCACTTGACAAATATGATTTTATTACCTTCTCACAATAATGTGAAAGATGAGTATTGTCATCTTCCTCTTACAGATGATAAAACTGAGACTTGCCCACATTTACATGGCCAAGATGGCAGAGCAGAGATTCAGACTCAGAGCTGACACCAAAGCCCATGTTCTTGACCACTTTTTGAAACTATTTGACAATTAAGCCAAAGAAATGAAGGCAATGCTTGCCATTGATATAATAGATAAATTGCAAAATCTCAGTGGCTTACCCCAGTAGGAGGTTATTTCTCACTCATGTAAAACCCAAAAGCATGTATCTGATCAGCGGACATCTGTCCGATCATTCAGAGACCTGGGTCCTTCTATCTTCTAGCTCAGCCATATTTACATGTGAATGCCAAGGAAGAGAGTGTGAGGAAAGAGAATGGACCACATTGAATCAGAGGGATTGGTCGCGTATCACTTCCAATCACTTGCCATGTCCCAGCCTCTAGTCACATGACCATACAGGGCGAATGAGCAGTCTGGGAAATGTAATCTAGCTATGGACTGGAAGGGAGAAGAAACTGGCTTGGTAAACATTTAGAAGTTTCTGCCACAGAGGTTTCGCTGTCAGTATGTTCATCTAAGATGTGAACATTTTTTTACCCACCTAGATCCAGTGTACTCTTCTTGAGTGGTGGTGGTGGTGGTAGTGGGGTCTTTGAAATTAGATGATAGGACTTTTAGCCTATCTTGTCATGAGATGATGATGAAGTCTCATAAATAACTATTTTCTCAAGAACATGGTTGGCTTCTTCTGCATCAGTGTATTACAGAGGCCATTTCTTTCCAACAGATTGTAACCTTAAAAAAGTTACGATGTGGAGATTCCTTTAAATCCCATCAACGAGAGCATTATGTAGTAACTCCCACTTTCAGATTGAATTTTAGTGCTCTCCATTAACACTTCACTAGAGAGAAAGGACAAATAATTTAATGGCTCAAGAACAGCAGACGGATGAGTTCAGCAAAACCGGGATCTGGTATCAGCAGGGGGTGAAGAAAATGTGTAGCCTTCCAATTAAGGGTGCTTGCTTTCCGTCTTTCTAATTGCATAATTTAGCATCACTGAGGGTCCTTAGCCCATTCTTTTCAGATGAGGAACAAGATGTGCCTTCTTGTTGCCGTTGTTTCTGGCTGCTCCATGTTTGTTTTACAGCAGTGGGCACGAACCAATTTCTCACTCTCATTTAAAAGGAAGATATTCCAAGGTACCTAATTTTTCCCTCCCTTGAGATTTTTCTTCCTTTGTAAACTCTTTAAGGAGGAATAGCGCTTTAGCCTCAGTTTATTGGACAGATTTATAAATTCATCTGGGATTTGCCCTCCTTGCACAATGTCTCTTTTTAATGCATGGAACATTCCCCTAGGACATTGTGTGTGCTCAGCACAGCTGCTTCTGCATTAGCCACAGTAGGAAGGGAGGGGCAGGATGGTGGTCTTATGTAACCTCTATCCCAGGGCCTCTGTAGAAAGAGGCTGGTAATGTTATAGCGATCGATCCTTTGTCTCTAGGAGCAAGCACCCACCCAAACCACAGGGACTCTATAGCTTGCTATTCCTTCACCTCCAAATACTCCGGCCACTATGTAGGAAAAGGTAATTTAATTAAAGAGTCAGGAAAAGAAATGACATAGTTTGTTTAGCAATAGGAAGTAAAGAAACTGCAAGTCCCGCGGTCCCTGAAAATCTCCCAGGAGACTGTTCTCTGCACCATTTCCAGTCGCTGGAGAGGGGCTGTAATTCCCTTTGAGTCCAGAGGCCTGTGGCATCAGTATTTTACTATGTCCTCTACCAGAAAACTGTCACACACTCTTCCAGAACACCCCAGATATTAACCATATTTCCCTGCTGCCACACTCACCCTGAGAAGGTCCAGCACTGACTCCTGGCGGTGTGGTAACCCAAAGAAAGAAGTTCAGAGAACCCAAGGAGAAAAGTCTTCACATCCCTTTCCAGGTGGGTTCTGCCTACCTTACAATCACCTGCTCCTCGCAGAGAACCCATCCCTACTCACTCTTAGGAACGACCAGCCGGGGAAGTCTGAGGTCAGGGTGATGAACGGTTGAGTACTGGTGAAGGCCATCTTCTGATCTGCAGATGGCCGTCTTCTTACTCTGTCCTCTTGAAGCCAGGTACCTGAGAGTTACTGTACGTATTAAATCAGTTTGCTGTTTGCCTGTTTAACTTGAGGAGTGATCTAGGGGTCTCGAGGTTTTGTGAGCTTGTTTTGCAGAAGAGAGAGAAGGCCTTCGGGGAGGATGCCATCACCAGGTGGCACTCCTCGGCAGCCCTTGAAGCCCAGAAGTCAGGTTGCCCAGGGGCTTATTGGGAGAGACCCCTTTGTTTCTCCGAAGCTCATCCTGCCAAACCTCTTAGCTACATAAAACCCCCTACTTTCTGTTCTTGGAGAGGCAGATTTGAGCAAACCTAGGCTCCCACCTACTTGTTTTGTCCAATTTGAATAAATCTTTCTTATTCTCCAAGCACGGATGTCTCAGTGTTTGGTTTGCTGTGTATCAGGCACATGGATTTGAGATTAAGAGGTTCAGTATCAATTTTTGTCTCGGCAGGAGTCAGATTTCGTCTTTGTGTGGGTGCAGGTGCATTTGTCTTGTGTGTGAGTCAGCTACGGTGGACACTAATTCAGTCCCCTGAATGCAGTTCCCTGGGATGCATACTCCAAAACTGGATGGCTTCTAGTTATGAGCCTATGCAATGTGAAAAGATTATTTTCCTTTTTGATTTGCCTGGTCATAGTACTTCTTAGGCTCTGGAGAAAAGTGACCTGTTAATGGATCTCTCAGTTATGCTACCATCTTGCAATTGGAATTGTTCTGTAACAGAGAAAGGAAATGGATGAAATCCCATATGTGCAGGCTCTTACGCTATTGCACCAAAATGAGTCAGTCCAAAGGAGGCACAGTCTGATGGCACAAAGAGCTGAGAAGCCTGAGCTAGTTCTCGTGGACTCCAAGGGCATGATGGAGGATGATGAAATTGTGATCAATGCTTTAAATCCTCCTATGGCTCCCCCAGGCCCCCCAACAGCCCCTGTTCCACCTCTCTTTCAGCCAGCACCCCCTCCACCAGTTCCTGTTCCACAGCCAGTGAACCCTTTGCTCATGGCAACCTCTGGCACAACTCCTTACTGGGGGCAGGTCATAGGAGCCACACAACCCCCAATAGTTGAGGGAAGCTCCTTCTGGTACCTGGTAGGGCACACAATTCAGCCAGGGATCAGGGGCTCCTTAAGCAAGGCACTTGCCACTCTACCAGTTCCCAGTCAGAGGACTGGATGACAATGGCTGAACGGCAGGCATGATGTATGTACATTCTCCCTTTTCTACTTCCTCCTATCTTTTTAATTGGAAGAACAATAATCCATCTTTCAGGGAGGACCCCAATTGTATGACAATTATTCTCCTCTATCTTTTTGACATACCATCCCACTTGGGTTGACATTCAAGCCTTCATGAATATTTTACTCACAGCCAAGGAACACCCTATGGTTGTTGAAAAGGCATGGGAGGAAGCCCATCAGCTCCATTTTGAGGATGGGAACAATCAGCCTGATTCCACCGAGGCCATTGCCACAGTTGAACCAAATTGGGATATAAACAGGGGGGATGCCCTGCCTAGAACACTATAGGAATTGTATTCTGGAAGGATTAAGAAAAGGAATCCCACAACTTAGAAGTTTAAACAAGGTTCAGGAAGTTCAGCAAAAACTGCAGGAAGATCCTTGCCAATTTTTAGAACGGTTTTTACAGTTTGCTGACTGCTTTGTCAGGAGACCTGTGCTGGTTGATGGTCTTGGATTTGAAAGATGTATATTTCTGCATCCCCCTGGATGAAAGCTCCCAAGAGGCCTTTGCTTTTGAATGGAACATGGGAATTACACCGACATTAATCCTGAGGCCCCAGAAATCAGAAAACGGTCAAGAGGAACTTCATCAGTCAGAGTGCCCAAACATCAGGAGGAAACTACAAGAAGGTTGATGGGGCCCTTGGGCTGCCCATCTCCCTCTTGGTTGAGCTTGCTTTTAAGGCGTACAACGTAAGGATCAGGTCCAGGACCTGAAGGGACAACGGAAAATGATCAGCAGGCCTCTCTGCTGGCAGCGGTACTCAATCAACGAGCCTTTGGGAAGACGGGGAGAGGATGAAAAATTGGACCAAGAAAGGGGAGAGAACACCCACCCCTGGAGAAAGGTCAGTGTGCATACTGCAAGGAAGAAGGACCTTGGAAGAAGGATTGTCCGTCCCAAGTGGCAGAAGATGGTGAAAGAAGGTAAGACCCCCTACTCTGTAGTTAACACGTATTTATCCCACTGTTCAAAAGAAACTATGGTTGTTACCAGAGTGTCAGGGGAGGTAATGACCCACCCCTTTTTACAACCCTTGGGCTGTCATCTTGGAAATACAAACCTGAGACAGCTTCCTATACATGCCTGAATGCCCCATTCCTTTTCTGGGTTGGGATTTGCTTCCAGGCTAACTGCCCAAATCATCTTTTCCCTGGGTGCTTACAAGTAGAGGTCCCACCAGAGCATGCCTGCACCTTTCAGATGCTATTGTTGCAGCCCAAGGACAGATCTCAATCGGAGATACCTGAAGAAGTTCTAGATAGGATAAGAGAGGACATCTGGGTGGATAGGAGGCCAGGATGAGCCAAAACCATGGTTCCTGTGAAGGTGACTCTTAATAAGGAGCATGAAATCCCCAATCTGAAACAATACCTATTGAAAGAAAAAGCACAGAGAGGGGTACAGACCCTGTTGGAGATGTTTCTGCAACAGAGCTTGATTCCCCTATATTGCTCACCTTGCAGTCCCCTCATTTACCAGTACTCAAGCCCCACTTGGATGAATACCAGTTCATTCAAGACCTTCAGGCTATAAATAAGATGGTGAGGATGTGCACCCAGTGGTTCCCAATCCTTACAGTTTGCTGACTGCTTTGTCAGGAGACCTGTGCTGGTTGATGGTCTTGGATTTGAAAGATGTATATTTCTGCATCCCCCTGGATGAAAGCTCTCAAGAGGCCTTTGCTTTTGAATGGCAAGATCTCTAAGCCAATGTCAGACAGTACTTCTCCTGGACTGTTTTGCCTCAGGGTTTTACAAATTCACCCACAATACTCAGGGAGATATTGGTTAGGGACCTCAGGGAACTTCAGCTGGTGGAAGGGACTCTTTTACAACATGTGGACAACATTCTTATTGCCAGTAAATCTAAGGAAGCTTCAGCTGAAAACACCATTTGAACTTTAAATTTCTTAGCAGATTGAGGTTACAAGGTTTCAAAGAAAATGCCCAAATTTGTAAAAAGACGATTATATGCTTAAGAATTGACCTGTCAGAAGGACAGAGAAGCCTGATCCCAGACAAGAGGGAAGCAATCGCCCGAGATGCAACTCCCACTGTCCATTGACAACTGCGGGGATTCTTCGGGATGGCAGGCTTCTGTCGAATTTGGATACCCGACTTCGGATTAATTGTAAAACCTCTATTTGAAGCCTTAAAGGGAGGAGACCTCAAGCCTTTGATGTGGACATGAGAGTGCCAGAATACATTCAATCAAGTTAAAGAAAAATTATAAACTGCCGCAGCCTTGGGACTCCCAGATTTGAGAAAGCCCTTTGATCTTTTTTCACATGAGAAACTGGGCCTTAATTTGGAAGTCCTGACCCAGAACCTCAGACCTACCAGGAGGCCTGTGGCCTGTTTTTCTAAGCAGTTGGATCAGATGGTCAAAGGACGGTCACCTTTCCCCCAAGCCATTGCCACCACCTGTGACATACTACAAGAAGCCAAAAAGTTCATGCTGAGGCAGCTCAGCAGTGTACACTCTCCATTGTGTCCTCCCTTTATTAGAACAAAAAGGAGGATATTGGCTAACCTCAAGAAGATTAGATAGGTATCAGGCTATTTTATTAGACAACCCAGAAGTAAAGTTAAAGGCTGTTTCCACCTTAATTCCTGCAACCCTGCTACCTACCGAGGTCCAACAGATCCTCTTTCAAGATTGTCTTCAGGTCATTAAACAGGTGTTCTCAAGTCGGCTGATTTGACTGACCAACCGTAGGAGCAGCTGGACTTGGAACTGTTCACTGATGGAAGCAGCTTTATGGATCAGGGGCAACGTCGAGCAGGGTATGCAGTTACCACTCTATAGGACACCGTGGAAGCAAAGCCTGTCCCTCCAGTTACCTCAGCTCAAAAGCCTGAGCTTATAACTCTAACTAGGGCTCTTCAAATAGGTAAAGAGTCAATATATATACAGACTCAAAATATGCTTTTTTAGTGGTCCATACCCATGGGGCCATATGGAAAGAGAGGGGACTCTTGCCTGCTGGAAAGAGGGACATAGAATACTCCTAGGAAATATTGACCTTATTAGAGGCCATTAATGACACCATGGCAGTAGCCATCAGGAACTCCCCTGGACCTCAGAAAGGGGACACTGTGGAAGCCAGAGGCAATGAATTGGCTGATCAGGCTGTGAAGCCTGCTGCCACAGCTCTCCTGGTTCCCTCAGTTTCCCAAAATGACTTTGCTAAATTCCAGCCTAGCTATACCCAGAAAGATTTAGAGAGAGTCAGAGAATGTGATTTCGGCTCCTCCTCTCTGGAGCATCCTGGCTGGAAATGCAACTCAGAAGGACTCATCCTGGTACCTGAAGCCCTGCTGGGAGAAATTGTTAATCAAATCCACCAGAGCACTCACTATAGGAGGGCTGCCACCTTGCATGGCTCCAAAAGTATTTATTTGGTCCAAATTTGCAATAGACCATGCAGAAAGTTACCCACCAATATGTTATCTGTGCCAAAAACAATCCCAGGACAAGGCTGCCCTCCTTGAACAAGGGGGTTCCACATGGAGGAGTGGCCTCCTGTGAGGACTGGCAAGTGGACTTTACTATGATGCCCTGAGCCTCTGGGAATGTCAAGTGCCTCCTAGTATTCATAGATATCTTCACAGGGTGGGTTGAAGCTTTCCCTTCCAGAACCGAGAAGGCCACTGAAGAGACCAAAGCTTTGCTAAAGGAGATCATTCCCAGGTAAGGGCTCCCACTGTTGATCCAGAATGACAAAAGAGCTGCGTTTGTCTCCCAAATGACCCAGGAAGTATCAAGAGCTTTGGTCATCACTTGGGAATTCCATGCCTCATGGTGGCTCCAGTCCATGGGAAAGACTGAAAAGATGAACCATACATTAAAGAAGGCAATTGCCAAAATCTGTCAGGAAACTAATTTAACCTGGGACAAGATGTTGCCCTCTGCCCTAGGTTCACAATCCGAGTAGCCCCTGAATTAGGCTTCAATTGAACCCCTTTGAAATGATGTATGAGAGGCTGTTATCGGCTTCGCCAATGAGGGGAGATTATATACAACAGAAGGAAATAGCGATCAGTTAGCACTCAACATTTTTAAATGAAATTCTAACTTCTGTTCATGAGTTTTCCCCTCACAGGTCCCCTTTCCCACCAGATGTTCCACTCCACCACATCAAAGTAGGCGACTAGGTTCTCCTTAAGTCTTGGAAGGAAAGTGAACGAAGGGATCAACTAACCCCCAGGTAGACCGGGCCTTATGAAGTCCTCCCAACCACCCATTCATCAGTCAAATTGGCCGAATCAAGCCGTGGCTTTATCACCCCAAAGGGAGGCTCACCCCGCCGTGACCAGAGCACTCAGAAATTGAAAAGAAAAAAATTGGTCATGTGAGCTGCTGAAAGACCTTAAGCTGCTGTTACAGTTTAAGACATCTGTCACCAGACAGTCAGATAAGTAAAATGAATTGGGTTCTGGAAATTTGTGTTAATCAAATATGGAATATCAAATAATGATAATGCAAAATGTGAAATATAGCCCGGTACCCGAGAGTATTTTCAATCTTAGGTTGAAAACTTTCTTTCCTTATTTTCCCCATCTTCCTGCTCTTTGAGCAGGAAGTAGTCACCTTCTACAAGAATGAGGAAGGGAAAAAAAGACAGTGAGGACTGAAGCCGAGTACCTGAGAGGTACTGTAGATATTAAATCATTCGCTGTTTTCCTGTTTAACTCAAGGGGTGATTCAGTCATCTCAAGGATTTGTGAGCTTGTTTTGCAGAAGAGAAGAAAGAGAGAAGGCCTTTGGGGAGGTTGCTAACACTGGATGACCGGCCCCCAGCAGCCCTTGGAGCCCAGAAGTCAGATTGCCCAGGGGCTGATTTGGAGTGACCCCTATGTTTCCCTGAAGCTCTTCCTGCCAAGCCCCTTAGCTCCATAAAACACCCCTGTTTTCTGTTCTTGAGGAGGCAGATTTGAGCGAACCCTGGCTCCCACCTACGCGTTTTGTCCAATTCAAATAAATCTTTCTCCATCTCCAAGCACTGATGTCTTGGTGTTTGGCTCCAGTAATCGCTGTGCATTGAGCACACAAACTTGAGGTTAAGACATTTAGTATCACTCTCATGGCATAAAGGCTCCAATCTCTTGACTTAATTACCTCCCAGAGGACCCATCTCCAACATCATCCTATTCCGGATTAGGGTTCCAACATATGAATTTTGGGGGAACACAAAGATGCAGTCCATAACAAGTTAAAACCACAGTGAGATACCACTTCACATCCACCAGGATGGCTGTAATGAAAAAATTAGAAAACAAAAATAACAAGTTTTGGCAAGGATGTGGAGAAATGGGAACCCTCATACCTTGCTGGTGGGAATGTAAAATGGTGCAGTTGCTGTGGAAAACTATACGAAGTTTCCTCAAAAAGTTAAACAAAGAGTTACCATTTGACCCAGTAAGTCCACTCCTGGGTACATACCCAAAAGAACTGAAAACAGGTACTCAAGCAAATATTCATATATAGATATTCATAGCAGCATAATTCACAATAGCCAAAAGGTGGAAACAACCCAAATGTCCATGAATGGATGAATGAGTAAACAAAATGTGGTATATGCTGCATATTGATAAATGCTACAGCATGCAAGAACTTTAAAACATCATGCTAAGTGAAAGAAGCCAGACACGAAAGGCCACATGTTATATGATTCCGTTTATATGAAATATCTAGAATAGGTAAACCTAGAGACAGAATATGGAGTGCTGGTTGCTGGGTGCTGTGGGAAAGGAGGAATGGGAACTGACTGCTTGATGAGTATGGGGTTTTCTTTTGGGATGATGAAAATATTTTGCAACTAGATAGAAACAGTGGTTGCACAACATTATGAATGCACTAAATATCACTGAATTGTAAACTTTAAAATTTTATGTTATGTTAATTTTATGTTATACACATTTTACCTCGATTAAAAAAAAGGCTCTGCTCTGTGAGTACTCATGAACCCACGTGAATTTCTCTTCTGATGATATGGGACTAGAGCTCTTAACACTTACACTTTGTATTTCCTCCTTTTGCCTTGTGTTGTGGGCTGAATGTTTGAACAAAATTCATGTTAAAAATCCTAATCTCTAATGTGATAGTATTAGGCGGTGAGGCCTTTGGGAGGTGATTAGGTCATGAAGGTGGTGCCCTCATGAAAGGGATTAATGCTCTTATAAAAGAGACCCCACTGATTAAAAAATAGGCAGAGGATCTGAATAGACATTTTTCCAAAGAAGGCATACAGGTGGCCAACAGGCACATTAAAAGGTGCTCAACATCACTAATCATCAGAGAAATGCAAATCAAAACCACAATGAGATATCACCTCACACCTGTTAGAATGGCTATTATCAAAAAGACAAGAGATAACAAGCGTTGGCCGGGATGTGGAGAGAAGAGAACAGTCACACAATGTTGGTGGGAATGTAAGCTAGTACAGCCACTGTGGAAAACAGAATGGAGGTTCCTTAAAAAGATAAAATAGAGCTACCATATGATCCAGCAATTCCACTTCTGGGTCGAAAGACCAACAACACTAATTTGAAAAGATATATGCACCCCACTCCCATGTTCATTGCAACGTTATTTACAATAGCCACGATATGGAAACAACCTAAGTGTCCATCGATGAATGAGGGTGGTATATATCATGGAATATTAAGCCATAAAAAAAGAATGAAATCTTGCCATTTGTGACAACATGGATAGACCTTGAGGGAATTATGCTAAATAAATAAATCAGACAGAGAAAGACAAATACGGGACAATTTCACTTGCATGTGGAATCTAAAAAACAAAACAAACAAAAAACCAAGCTCATAGATACAGAGAATAGATTGATGGTTGCCAGAGGGAAGGGGTGTGGGGATGGGGGTTGGCAAAATGGGTGAAGGTAGTCAAAAGGTACAAACTTCCAGGTATAAAGTAAAGAAGTCATGGGAATGTAAAGCACAGCATGATGACTATAGTTAATAATACTGTATTGCATATTTGAGAGTTGCGAGGAAAGTAAATCTTAAAAATCTTCATCACAAGAAAAAAAATTTTTGTAACTATGTAGGGTGATGGAAGGTAACTAGACTTATGGAGGTGATTGTTTCACAATATACACAAATACCAAATCATCACACTTGAAACTAATATAATGTCAACATAATGTTATATGTTAATTATGCCTCAAAAAAAAGAAAAAAGACCCAGATAGCTCTTTCCTCTTCTCTGGCCCTCTTCACTGTTGACAAAAATAATCCATAACCAATCTATAAATGAAAATTTGGGTGAGTTTATTCTGAGCCAAGATGTGAGGACCATGGCCCAGGGCCTTTCTTCCCAAAGGAAGAAAGGGCACCAAAGAAGTGGGATATACAGAGTGGTTATATACCCCCAAAGAGGATGTTTCACATATGATTGAAATGTCCTTTTTACAATAGTCACAAGACTGCTGTGTTGGCGTAGCGATTGATGGACACAGCAGGTAGTAGGTCACTGTCTCAGGGGACACAGCAGGGTAGCAGGTCTGTTGTCTCAAGCTGGGTGGTCACAGGTGAGCAGAGAAATCAGTTTCTAGCCTAAGGAAAGGTGCTCATCCTTAAGGAAATGCCAATGTGTGTGTGTGGGGGGGAGAGTTGCACCTTTATCTTAAGGGCTGTTGTTCTTGCCATAGGAAATGTTTAAAGTAGATATACAGTGCATGCTCAACGGCCACGTCAGGCCCTTTTGGAAAAAACAAAGTTGGGACAAATTAGGTTTGCACCAAATGGCTTCCTGATATACTCCAATATATCCTATTGCTTGCCATTTCTATTTGTCACCACCATGTGAGGACACAAGGACAAACGGTATCCCGGAAGAAAGCTCTCACCAGAACCTGAGCATGCAGACACCTTGATCCAGAATTTCCAGCCTTTAGAACTGCAAGAAATACATCCTGATTGTTGGTAAGCTGCCAGTTGATGGTAGGCTGTTATAGTAGCCAGGGTGGACGAGCGCCCTGGTACCTCCCCACCATCCGACCAGCCCCCGTCCCCACAGGGGATGCATCAAGTGCCAGAGGCTTCACCTACCCTCTCATTTCTACAGCCTTTACCCATCGCTGCCCAGTCTGCAGATGGTGGGTGTGCTAGGGCAGGACAGTTCAGCAGTTCCACTGACTACCAAAGAGCCACACACTGAAAAGCAGCCAAAAATAGCCAGGGTAGGCAGAGTGTTTCTATATAGAAATGTGACATACTTGCAAGCGGGCATGAAGCAGAATGTGGCAGAGCCCCAGAAAGATAGCAGATGGGTGCTTTAGGCACAGCTGCTGTCGCTGGGTGGGGAGAGACTTGCTGTTTACCACAGAGATAGGGGGAAATAGGGGTAATGAGGATTTATTTGGGGAGAACATTTCAAGGACCTAAAGAATGTGCATAGTTACTTCCCACCCAAAACTCAATGAAGGGATTGTAACATCAGATTTGGGGTGATGGAATGGGAATTAAGAGTTGATAAAGTGCATAGACTTTAGGTTAGGGTATATCGGGGTGTCAAATGCAGAGATCCCACAGTGCTAAGCACACTGCTAAGGTAATGAGTGATCCCACTCCAGAGTCAGAAAGTCCTTAAGGACAAAGTTTACATGCTAGAGCAGTTATTGCATTGTTTTCCAACTTGTGGAGCCAAGAACTTAATTTAGTCGCTTTGAGGCAGTCTTCATCTTGTCAGGCTCATCATCCTCTGCAGACTTTCAGGGGGACTCGCATGGCATCATGCAGGGGGAGGAGCTACGTCTGCACCTGCTCTTCGTCCTCCAGCAGCATCTACTGAGAAGCAACTCATCACATCTGATCGTCAGTCACCTGTAAATTTCATTTAGACTGTTAGTACCTGCATGGATTCTCAAATTTACCTAAAATTACATCAGCCTAAACAGTGTGATATTATTTGTGTGTTAGTTAAAACTATGTTTTAGGGCAGTCATTTTCTTCTGGAACTCACACTCTGAGCATTGTAGGCTGACACACTCTACGAGTACCTACTATTTTTTCTTTTATTTAAACTAGACAAATACATTGTACTTACTTTATGCCAGGCACTGGGCTAAATGCTTTGAAAATACTAAGTCATATTAATATATGTATAATGCTACAAGTGCTTCAGCTGTCTTTATCTGCCACCAACATCAGAGGCTTTAGGAATTAGCATGATGGCTTCTCAGAGATGAGATTAGTGGTATTCAAAATGTGTGGTATAGCTAGCATATTGTAAAGACACTACTCAATTTGGCTTGAACATCTAACTGGCTCTGCAACCTTTTCTCTAACGGAGAACACTTGAGGTCTGATCTCTACATGGTCCTGTGACTGTTTTAGGATCTGAAGATTTGGCTTATGTAACATCTATTCTACTGCTATCAGAATCCTATCTTGAGAGTACTGTTCTACCTGCCTTAAGTAAGCTTGTTATATAGAATTGATTTGATGAGCTTTAAGGACAGAAAGCTGGAACTCATCATATTGTTTTATGCCTACTTGCTAACAAACGTTGAGTTAGTAAATGTCTGAACGTGGGGAAGAATTTGGCCTAAGACTCACTTTTGTTATAATCTCATGGCAAGACTGTAGAGCTACAGCAGATCCCCAACCATCTCATACATTTTAGTAGTTACCATTATCCACCAGAAAGAACCCAAACAGGCTAACGGAGCATCACAACGTCAGGTCCGTATATGGCCTCCAGCAAGAGTGGTCCTCACACATCTGTAGCTATATTCTCTCACCGCTACGGTGAGATTGCCTGGGGTCCCCTGCCTCTCAGAATCATAGCAGTGACTGTCTCAGACACAAGGGAAATGATTACACTGTTTCCCATGGACACGTAGGACCTTAATCTATAGAACTTTTCCCTTATTCTTCCTTGCTGTGGTGGCAGAAGGAGTGCTGCAATGGTGGCTGCTTTCTTGGGATCCAGAGAGACTGGCTATTTCTCCTCCAGCAGCATTTACCCTCTGACATCCTGAGCAACATCTGCGAAGGTACTAATACCGATCCCCACCCTAAGTATGGGAGCTAGCCTCTAAGATGGCCCCCATAATCTCTGTCTCCTGGTGGTCACATTCTTGTGTAGTCCTCTCGCATTTTGGACCAAAGTTGGTCTGTGAAACCAATAGAACACAACAAAAATAATGGTATGTCCCTTTGAGATTAAGTAATAAAAGACCCAGAGGCTTCCATTTGGGTTGCTCTCTCTCACTTCTGTGGCTGGGCCATACAACCCACCAAGAGGAAAATAAATTGCCTGTGAATCAAGTGTAATGTTGTATTTACAAGTGAAAGAGTTGTAGAACCACATGAAAAAGTATCTTCTTATCCCAGGGAGCCTGCTGGTGAGGGACCACCTTGGGGACCAAACATTTGTCCAGATGGAACTAGGAATCCAGGTGCCCGACTGCCATTCTCACAATCTTTCTCCTTCACCGAGAAGAGAGATGGCTGTTATCATTGTTTGAGTGGCAGTGATTTGGCAAACTCATGACTTCACAAACCCAACAGCTGTAGTGCTGACCACGAGTAGACTAAAGCTTTTAAGTGTGTGGGAGGGTAGGGTAGTGGGATGAGAGTCTTGGGATTAGAGACAAGTGCCGTTATATAATGGGGAGAGTTCTTGCCCTTAATGTGTTCCAGGTCTGGTCACTTACCGTGTGACTTTAGGAAAGTCATATAGTCTCTTTAAATCTTAGCTTTATGATCTGTAAAATAGATTTAATAATCCATGCTCTACATACTTCATAGAGTTTTTGAGAGAATAAAATGAGTTAAAATTAAGTGAAAGTGTTTGGTAAACTATGAAATGCTATATAACTATGAAGGATTATTATTATTCACCCATACCAATTCAAAAAACCCAAATGTAAATTTACAAATTAGAAAGTCGTTATGTGCTAAAAATATTGTGCCAAATCTAATTAAATTATAACAATGGTTCATTTGTCAATTTATGTGCTAAGTATCCAAATAGCAATGCTATGGAATGCAACTAATGAACAGGAATAGACCAAAATAATAGGTTTATTATATAGCTAAAGCAGCCACCTATGTGTTAGGCAAGACTTAACAACAATCTTACTCAGAATTTATTTTTCAAAAGACTAGAAATCAATGCCTTGTTAACAGCTGGATTTCTTAAGCCCCTTATGAACGGTGTTAAAACGTATACAAGCTTTTTATTTGCGTTGCGTTTCACAGTTTTCAGTGTTTTTAATGCATTTTCTCATGTGATTATCATAAAATACTTTGAAGCTAACTACAACACTTATTATCCCTAACATAGATGTAAGTCAAGAAACTGAGCTTCAGAAAGAATGAAAGTCATTCCAAGGTCATACACCTATTAGGTACCAGTGGTGCTGCCGGAACTACTCAGAGGTTGCCTCACTTCAAGTTCCATATACTTCCTATTATACCAGAGATGCTGCGAACTATGTGAACGGGCAATCTTCATGGTTCAGACTCCCTTCCCACCCTGGCCTCTCAAGCTAACACACACAACCCTCCCCTCCCTCTCTCAGCAAATCAGGTTAAATCACCACTTCATTCTGGCCCAGGGGAATGACCCACTAGAAGTTTTCTTTGCCCAGTTCTGAGTTGGGATACCTTTGCAAATCACACTAGTTTTCTTTTTTTTTTTTTTTTAATATAAGAAGTAAAACCTTCTAGTGTCTCCGATCTTTGTATATTCTAGTTTTCAATGGGGCTTTGTGTGGAAGCGAATTTAACCCCAGGAGCTCTGAGGAGCAGGGGGCCCTGACTTTCCCTAGAAATACAGCTGGAGATGGCACACCCTGAGAGGACCAAAGAGGGTAGCAGGGAAGACTAATTCCTGGCCTCTATCTGCTTGAGGGACTCATACATAGAAGGGAGAAGCTGAATTTCCTTTTTCTTTCTTTTTTTAATTCTTATTTTTAAAGATTTGGTATATTTTTAAGACATGTTTTTCTAACAGTCCCCCCCCCCCTCCTTCTTCCCCTTACCTCCCAGAAGCAGAGACCCACAATTTTGAGAAGGAGTCGGGGTAAAACCTGCTTTTCAAACCCTTGTTTCTACTGGGATGTCATTCTCCCCACTAAACTGATCGATTGTTGCCTAAACTGACCTGACCGAGTCCAGAGGGTGGTGTGTGGTATGTCAACGGGCGCTGAAGCCCCCCACTCTCTTCCCTGGGAGTTGCCATCCTCCTGATTGTGAGGATAATCAGGAAATAACCGCATGGGCCCTCTTCTCCCCCATTTCTTTTTTCTGCTGTTTAAAATAGACAAGAAATACAGCTTCACTGACTCTATTTACTCTACACAATAGAGATAAAGCCCATGGGCGGCCCTGCAGTTTTCTTCAGGGAATATAACGGGCTGGGAGTAGAGGTGCTGCTGAAAGCTTTTGTTCCTGGCAAACAATTTTTCATTTGATGGAGGATGGGAAGCAATGAAAATAAGTGCATATATTCATCTGAGGCCCTTTTTAGAAAACAAAACAACGATTTGAGGATCAGGCTTCTGAAGGAATGGGACAGCCAGGGGATTTGGGAGGTATGGAACAAACACACACCCACACCCACACACACACCTGTGTGCATAGACCAGCAGTCCTAAACTTAAAAATGAACTTTGCAGGGGCTGGCCCATTGGCGCAGTGGTTAAGTGCGCACATTCCCCTTCGGGGGCCTGGGGTTCACTGGTTCGGATCCCCAGTGCCAACATGGCACTGTTTGGCACGCCATGCTGTGGTGGGCATCCCATGTATAAAGTAGAGGAAGATGGGCATGGTTGTTAGCTCAGGGCCAGCCTTCCTCAGCAAACAGAGGAGGACTGGCAGCAGTTAGCTCAGGGCTAATCTTCCTCCAAAAAAAAAAAAGAACCTTGCAGACAGCAGCCATTTATGAATCAGTTGTTTGGAACGACTTTTAAGAGACACGATACTGCACAGCATGGTTAGCTGGCTTGCGCAAGCCATAAAGGCCTGTTTTAGTCCACGTGTTCCTGAACACCAATGCTTTTTAAGAATTGTAATATACTACAATGTCCCTAAGGGAAAATGCCTTCACCTTGCTAAATCAGAAAATCTTTGCTTTCTTCCTCAGAAAAGGATTTGTTAAATGTAAACCACAGGGTTTAAGTAAGACAGCAAATATTGAGAGAATTATAACCGTGAGAAATTTTATGTACAATTTTAAGTAGTGTTTAACAAATTGTGTATTCAAATTCGGTTTATTCCAATAATTGCTGATTGACCACACGTTAGTATACATTGGGTTTGCTCTGCCCTCCTTCTCTGTGATTCCCAGCTTAGACTTCAACTGAGGCTGGTTTCAAGTGGATGCCGGAAAAAGGCCTAAGACCACAACTTAACGGATGTGGGTGTTATGTCAGAAGGTCAGATAGACTTTCTGGCTCATTTCAGAACCTTTCCAATCTTTACTTATGTTTGATCCCAAAGTGGCCCCTCAAAATCGGGCTCCCTGGGACAAGAAGGCACTTCTATCTGGCCCCATGCTCTTCTCCTGAGTCACGACCATCCTGCGCTTGCTTTATAGGCAATTTATTTTCCTCTGGGTGGGCGGTAGGGTAGTGCAATCTCCATGCTGGGTCCTATTTAGTTATCTGAGCCATAGGTATCAGCTACCTGACTTAGTTGTTACAACCCCACTGTGAAGCCGCTTCACTCTTCTTTTAAGATGAAGTCAGTATCGAGGCTGCATTCCTCACGTGTCTTCTGAAGCCAGCTGCGGAAGTCTGCGTCTTCTGTCTCCAGGCTGGGCTCCCACCACGGATTCGAAGGAAATCATAGATGTATCTAACTTCACGCTTTAATCTGAGGAACAGCTCTAATTCCAGCTCACCCTCAGATGATCAACTTCCCCATGGCCCAAGAAATAACCAATCCAGCCCTGCCTCATCCCCAGTTCCTTTTGAGGATTGATTTATATGTTCCTTCACTCATGCCAGAGCATTTACGATACTCTTCATTTTGAGTTAACAGACATAATGTTAATCAAGGGAAGAAGAAGGTAATTTCTGCAGAGAAGATTGACTCTTTGATACACCGGAGGGAGTTGGGAAGAACCATGACCTTGGCTAAAGAGCCACTCTGCGGCCAGCCCAGGTCTCCGTCTGAGGGGAAAGTGCTTGGTTGAGTTCACAAGACAGTGTCTCTGAGCTTGTCTGACCCCAAGATCTGCAACCAGTCAGAGTGACTCTATCTCAGTATCTGTTTTCTCTCAAATCTGTCAAAACTCCCTCATAATCTCAGAGTGACAAGTGAAAGTAAATGTGAATGTGTTTTAAAAAGTTAGAACTAGGGTATAAATATCAAGTGGTGTTGTTGATGCTTATATCTAGTCCTATATTATAGCTTCAATGAAATTCACTGATACATTTTTCTGTCCACAGCCTCACTTGATGTATGTGGCTGTGTCTAAATGCAGACATAAACATATTCACAAAGAAAGATGGCTGCAACTCTATAAATGTGCTTTTAGCTTTTATTCTCCCTGGTGCAGATGGCTATGTGTCTTAAACCCCTCTAGTGAGCTGTGTTTTGCCTTAAAAAGATGGTGCTCCAAAAATAAGGCTTGGGCTGAGTCATCAAGCCCCAGGCTAGGGAAGGGATGTGGTGGAGGAGGAGACAAGAAGGCTTTTTCAGGGAAGATGCACTGAACAAAGTGGGAGGATTGGCCACCTATGGCCCAAAGGCTAAATTCGACCCTCTGCCTGTTTTGTAAATAAAGTTTCATTGGAACACAGCCACATTCATCCATTTATATTTTGTGTATTGTTGCCTTTGTGCTACAAGAGTAGAGTTGAGTAGCCGCATTAGAGACTGTATTTGGTCTAAAAATCGAAAATCTGTGCTATCTAGCCCTTCAGATAGTTCGCTGACATCTTTTTTCCTCAATCTGCAAACATGTCATGTTTTTCACATTTTTCTATACTTTGATTTATTTTAGCAGCAGAATACCCTATGAAGTAGTTGTAGTTTGTTTCTTCATGCCCAATTTGCTGATGAGGAAAGTGAAGCTCAGAGAGGTCATACGAATTGCTCCAGTTCCATCACCTACAGCTAGTCAGGAGGGACTCGCACTAAGATTTCTCAGTGTTTGTCTGGTCCTCTGTGCACTCCTACACCACGTCAACTTCTGAGTGGGGGCCTGCCTGTTCTGTATGCTCGGGGGTGAATAATTCATCTATCTATGTACCTATCTATCTATCTATCTATCCCAGCTTTATTGGGGTAGGTGGGGATGAAGAACTGGAATTCAAGTCATTAGACCTACCCTTCCTTAGACTCAACACTATACTAAATTAGAGTGTAAAGAACATTGATTTTGGACCCCACGTTCTTGTTCTCTCCTTAACTAGCTGACGGACTTCGGACAAATGGCTTGGATCTTCCAGGTCTGAGTTTGCCATTTGTAAATAAGTGGTTAAGTACTAAAAAAAAATCTCTAAATCACCGGCAACTTGAGCTTTCTACAAAGCAGCCCAGTGATCCTCCCCCTCCAATACCACAGACGGCAGCATTCTTTAGACACTCCCAGGTAGTGCCAGCCATCCCAATGCCCATGCGACACCGGGCTGGGGAGACAGCAGGCAGCTGGAGGGGACAGGGGTCCTGAGCTCTTTCTCTCCCGTTTCCCCTGAATCCCTTTATTATAACTACTGCGTGTCCCTTACATTTCCTGGAAAACTGCAACTCTGCAAAGAGTCTGGCGAGGGGGCTGGTGTCTGTATAAAAAAAAGGACAAAGAGAACAGTCACTTATTTTGTTACCAAAGAGGCATTTTTTCCCTTTTAATGGAATGTGCTATTTTTAAGTCCCGTCAGCCTGCAACTGCATGCGCAGCAATTGCCCTAACACATTTGAATAATGTGTCCGCATCCTTCTGTGATGTCGTGCAGAACAGCAGCTTTGTACTTTGCATTTTTATTGTGATGAAGATATTTTATGACAGTATTTGAATCTCAATAAAAAAATTCCTGAAGACAAGGCATTTCCAGACCACTCATACTGAAAGAAGGCGGCCCAGGCCAATTCCCTCTTGGGAAATTTGGGCAGGGGTAAGTTTGATCTCCACGAAAGCAAAGGACCCTGTGCAATCTGTAGAAGTCAAGTGACCACCACATTTAGAGCCTCAAATTGCCCCATTCAGCCTCTCCTACCCACCTGGCAGCATGAGAGTCAACTCCAGGGCGAAATCGACAATTTCAAAGTCTGCCCCAATGCCCTGTAGTCTTCTTTTCTCTCCACTCTCACTTTTTCCTTTGCCTACTCCAGTTGAATTTGCCTTTCAGTGTGTATCAGGCAGGTTCCAGCCAACAGAAACATTTCAGTATGGGGAAATCATTAGAAGATATTGGAGGAGATGAAAATTAAAGGAGAGGATTGTGAGGCAACCCAGAGACTGAGCAATATCAGGAAAACTCTATCACCCCTAGAGCTGGAGAAACACAGGGAGGAGACGGCGTTACCAAAGCTCAGGAGCCAGAGCTGTCCTGGGGAAACTGGGCCCATGTCAGGGGCTGCCTGCAGGAGCTGGACCCATAGAGGGGGATTGTTTGAAGAGAGCTGGTACCCTGGGGAGATATAGTCACTTCCAGAGATGCAGCCCAAAGTAGAGGGACTAGGGGAGAGAAATTCCCTAGTATCTCCTTTCTTTCCACCCTCCAGTGTCCTGCCAATGACTCCCACTAGCTGGTTTCAACAAATTAGCAAGAGAGCCTTGGAAATGTAGTTTTCATGGGTCAGCTTCTTGTAATACAAGCCAGAGTAGAAAAGGGGTGGGGGAATTAATTTGAGAGAAACAGGAAAAAAATGGTACCTTGGACAGCAGTTCATTCTGTCACCCCCCCCCCCCCCCCCCCCATTATCCTTAAAGAAGTCTCCATTGTCCTGGGACTATTTCCTTCTGCATCTAGGATATACGAATGACCAGAGGTGACTGAAATGGAGCAGGGGAAACTATGTGATGGCAGCCCTGGGCCTAGGCAGCGGGTGAGTGTAGTGGAGAGCCAGGGGTCACACGGACTTGTGTTGGTTGTCTGGGAGTACAACTTGATGGTATTAGTTTAAAAGTGGCTGCAGCCAAAATAAAAGTTATAGGAGATCCTTATGATCAGACGTTATGACTGCATTGTGGTTTCTGATGGCCTGCTCATTTTTGGGCTTGATTCCAGCCAGCAGCTAGTGGTTTAAGGAGCAGGATTCCTGAGGGAGGGATTGGAAAGCTGTGAACTTGGGGTTTAAGCCTTCATCAAACAGAGCAGGGCTTAAGTCTTGGCCCCAGTCCCAGCAGTGCCAAGCCAACCTGGTCCTTTACACAGAACCAACACATTCACACATAATACCTCCAAGCTTACAGAAATCAGATTCAAACACTGAGCTGCATTCAAGACAGCTTCTCAGGTTGCCCCTATTTTTACTTGCGTAGATTTTCTGATTCCAAAGATTTGACTTTTATATCCACCTCCGGCTCCTCCAGACTGTTTTTCTCTGCCACTTCTGGCTTAGTATGTATGCTCCTGTCACCCTGGAACTTCCCATTGTCTTAGGAAGGACTCCCTGCTCTGGCTCCTGCAGAACGCTTCCTCCAGCCCTGCTCTACTGCCATCCTCTACCTGTCACCGTCAACCTTCCGCCTGATGAGGGTGCGTTCTGAAAGGAGAAGAGGTAACGTGTTAGCAGGCAGAGGATGGTTTCTGTTGGATCTGCTCAATAAATGTGGTGGGGGCCATGGAAGACTGAGGTCCCTAATATACTCATCCTGGGCCAGTCAGGGAGATGTGGCTGTCAAGAGCTTCACAGGTTATTCTTTTCCATGTATATCACAGGTTTCCTCATTGGCCAGCGACACGTGTGCCCCTTCACCTATCACAGAAATTCCCAGGGAAGCTGTCACCTCTTCTTGCCTTTCCAAAATGGCAACCACTGCCTCTGTCTTAAAATTTGTTTGTTTTTAAGGGGGCACTAAGTCAAACTTTCTGTATCTGAATATAGTTCCTCCATTGACGACTCCTGTGACTTCAGAGAATAATTTAACTTCTCTAAGTCTCAAACTCTGCATCTATAAAAGAGACATAATGTTAGCGTCTCCCTTATAAGGTTGCTTTGAAAACTTAGATTGAGTAACCCCATAAAGAACTTAATAGAATAAATGCTGATTGATGCATCATTACTATCATCATCGCCATCATCACCCAAGACTGAGCAGTAGAAATAGTCTTCCTGGCTCTCCAGGCCCTTGACACTTCCCACAGTAACATCATCAGCTTATTTTTAAGGGTTTTTACTACCAATCACTGCCAGACAGAAGATAGCAGGTGTCACATATGTCAGAATATTTTTTTAGTTCTTATAAAATTGTCATTTTCATTATCCCTGGTCATTAATTCATAAATCTTTTATTTTGAGGGAGTCTCAATGGGCTTGTTGGCCTCCTATTTTTTATCTAGAAACATCAGAACTTTCTTGGCTCTCCTTCTTGTCTCCATGAATTCTTTGTCTCCCCAAAATCCCACTCTCCGGTATCAGGTTCAGGTTCACGTTTTGGGTTCCTTAAGTCTCATCTGCAAATGACCAATTATTTCCTAGGCCTCTATCATCCTCCTGGGAACTCAGCTTCCAAAAGTTTCCAAAGAGAATAAAACTCTCCTTTTCACAAGTGTGAGGCGAATGAAGAAAGAAGGTATTGTTTATAAACATGGCTAGTCTCCTGAAACAGGGTGTCGCCTGGCTGTCAGCTGAGTCACATCGTGGTTGGTTTCCAGGTACATGTCCTTGATTTTCCAGTATATTGTTCACCAGATCAGGCCTCTAAAATGTGGGCAATGAGTGGGCAAAGAAAATATTTGGGTTACCCTTGCATTCCTTATTGGTAGTGGGATCAGAACCCAGGACCCCAGACTCAGCCCAGTGGATTTCTCATCTGAAGTGCTCACAAAAAGATTTAAAACCCTGAAACTTTAAATCGGATTGAAAATGGGCCATAAAGAGTAGAAGAGAGAAAGAAAGAAAACTTTTGCTTCTGGCTGTGACCCAAGTATGATCCTGTAGTTAAGAACTAAGTGAACATACTACTAAACTCAAATAGCAGCTCCAACACTGATTAGTTGCATTACTTTAAGGAAATTTCTTAATGGTCCAATGCCTCAGTTTCCTTATCTGCAAAGTAGAGAGAATAATATCTACTTTCTAAGATAGAAGTGAGGTTTAGATTAATTAATACATATAAAACACTTAGAACGATTCTTAACTGGCTCAGGAAATATGCAACCTGACATAAACAATCACAAAAATCTCAGTGGCATGCAATAATAAGCATTTATTTCTCGTATGTCTGTGCCTCACCTTGGGGCACTCTAAGCTGCAGGTTGCGTTGAGGTGCTCCATGTTTCTCTCACCCGCCTTGGGCCAGTGGGCTAGGCAGGAGTAGTCTTCTATTCCTATGGTAGAAGCACAAGAGGGCAAGCCCAAGCAAGGAAGCACATGAAGCCCCTGTTTCCTTCTCATCTAGTGACATCTTCTTGGCCAAACAAGTCATGTGGATGAGGCCAAAATCAAAGACCAGGGAAATACATTCTACCTCTGTTGAAGGAACTGAAAAGTTACACGGCTAAGGATGTGGATTTGAGTGGGAGGGAGTATGAAGAATTAGGACCAATCATTTAGTCTACTACATTGGCATATAATACAATCTCAATTAATGTTAGCTGTTTTCAGTATCACTATCCATAGAAACTCAAAAGAAGATGGTTCTCTTTTCCTACTTCTCTCTGATACCCTCTCTTTCCCTAGCACTGCCTTTATATATTCCCACTACTTGCTGTTGTGAAGTAACCCCCCACTCCCACCCCCCCGGCGGCTCCACCTCACTCAGGACCTCTACAGCAGGGCCCCCTGCAGCCTCACATCGGCAATACGACTTCTCATATCACCTTCTTCCCTAATAAAATTTAATTGGCCTAGAGACAATTTTTCCTTGTCTCTAACACAGCTTCAGGTTGACAGGGAATCTGAAGAAGAGCCGACAGCTTTATAGATGAACACTGTAAGTGTAAATTTATTTTAATAGCAGTCTCTTGATGGAAGTTTTAATGGCAAAAAATTCAGACAATATGATAGGCTTGCAGAGGGAGATATTTGGGGATCTGGGACACCAAGTTGACCTTAGTGTTTATAGGCTGAACCATGACGTCCCAGAGATGCCCAAGTCCTAATCTCTGGAACTTGTAAATATGTCACCTTATATGGCAAAAGGGACTTCACAGTTGTGATTAAGTTAAAGATATTGAGATGGGGGAGATTAGATTTTCCGGTGAGTCCAAAGCAATCACAAGGATTTTTATAAGAGTAGGTTGTAAAGTTAGAGTTATACAGAAGGCAATGTGATGATGGAAGTAGAGGGACAGAGAGAGAGTTTGAAGATGCCACTTTACTGGTTTTGACAATGGAGGATGGGGCCACAGGCCAAGGAATGCAGGCAGCCTCTAGGAGCTGTAAAGGTAAGGAAATAGATTCTCCTCTGGAGTCAGAAGGAACACATCCCTGATGACCCATTTTAGGACTTCTGATCTTCAGAACTGTAAGAGAATAAATGCTGTTTATAACCACTGTCTGTTTGTGCAATTTGTTACAGCAGCAGTAGGATCCTTAGCACCTTTGGAGAAGTGGAATCAGATGTATATATAGTTCCTGTTCTCATGTGGTCATAATCAAAACTGGAAAGGCCAAGAATTTTCTCTCTGTTGGGCCATGGGACTTCTACCTTTTACTCAATAGAATTGATACTGTGTGATTGACAAGACAAACAGGGGACTAAGCATTTAGGCTCTGTAGACTTCTAGCAAGCTAGCTCAAACACAGATTTTCCTAATGTCTGTCTGTCTCACGTGTACTTGGACTCAGCCTATCAGTAGTTCTGTTGCCCGGCAGACCTAGGGGACCCATACATAGCCTGCTCTGCTTCAGAGATCATGTCTCATGTCATTTGTTTCCTAGTTTCTTCTAAACATAGGTTTTTAGTCTCCACTGTCAGAACATAAGGACGGCCCAAGGCTGGAAGTTCTATGACTACCCAGGTCTGTCTTATGGATAGGCAATATAAACAAACAACGACTTCTGAAGTGTGAAGGTTGTGCTCATCCGCGGTGCTGGATAGCATTCAGTTAATCTGAAGACACCAGAAAGCACAAATGGCTTCACTAAAACAAATTTATTTCTCTCCCTCTTAAAAGAAAAATAACTGACACCAGATAAGGAAGATTGATATGTGGGCATGGTTAGAAGGGTGCCAGCCTCCTTTTCTCTTTCTACTCCACCACCTTGGAGCATGGCTTCATATTCAAGGCGATTTCTTGTCCAAGCTGATTGGCAGTGTTCTAGACATTGATTGTCTCCACGTTTTTAGCAGGAAGAAGGAAAGAGAAGGAATGCAAAGGAGCACATCTCCCACAGGAATCATCCCCTTTAATTGGCTTTCCTAGAAGACCCCCCATGACTACCACTTGGGTTCCATTAGCCACCCCTAGCTTTAACGGAATTTGTTAAAAGTCATTTTTTTTTTTAAGCCAGGGACATTGTTTCAAAGAATAACATTCAAATTCTGTTAGAAAGAAAAAAGGGGAGAATAGATATTGGCTAGGCAACCATTTCTGACACAGTCTGCCCTTTGCTACCCAATATCCAGGTGGCCTATACCTAAAATACATTCACCACCTCCACAAAAGAGTCAGTTCCAATTCTATCAGATTACTTCATCCAGCTCACAGTTTGAAACATCTGGCTGATGCGCAGTCCTCTCCATCATAACTTGGTAGTTCTTCTTGTGGTCCAGTGACACACAAACTCAAAAGCAAGTTATCTTCTCTAAAACAACCAATGCACCATGATGGAGAAGAAATGGGATAACCGCAATAAAAACAAACAAATACACAAAGGCGTTCCATTTGGGAAAGTGGAGAACAAGAAACACGAGCCAAAGCAATTATCCACTCCTTTTGGGTAAGAAGAGCAAGGCCTCTTAGCTGTGTCAGGGAATGGTTTCAGTGGAACATGTGTTGAGTTAGTTTAGCAGGCAGCCTCGGTTCTGCTCTCTGGGAAGAACTCCCTTCTTTGTCCTTTTTCTTCTATTGCCCCTGGCCCTGAACGCAGAAGTCTTGTCGTTGTTCATTATCCTCATGCCCACATCTGAAGTAGTACTGGCCACATGCCCTTAGGAGGCTGCGTGTCTCTCACAGCTCACTTGCTGCTGGTGCAAGTCTGGGGACCAGGGATTGCTTTGGAGGTAGAAAAGCCTCAGGCTGCTGATGGCCACGTTTAAGTTCATGATGACGACTATTGTTGTTTCCTCTAAAATTGACCAAACTTGCAGTCTTCTTGTTTCTCTTCAGTCATAGGCAAATTAATCATAGACTGACAGAGCTTTTAAGCAGGAAGGGTCTCATCTTTCAGAAACTGGCCTCTGTGCTCTGCTATGCCTTGCTTTCTGAAATTAATGGTCGCTTCCTGGACTAACCTGATACAATGAGCTTGAATGGGAATGTGATACCTTTAATCCTATATTTGTGAGCAGGTTCCTAACTTCCTATGAAAGGGCGTCACACTTACCCCTGTGAAGAGAGTAATTTTACATCTACTACTTATAACTGCTTCAGTTTAGGGTACAAAATTGGCTTCTTCAACCCTGCAAGACCCAAATTATAAGACTTCTATGCAACCCAGATTGCAGACTGCAGGCAGGAATATGTCCCTCAGTACATTGGTATTTCCCTCCATCTGTGCTTACATGTGAGCTTCTTGTAGGACTCTGCAGAGAGCAGCAGGAAAAGGCTAGTACACGCCACAATCTGTAACTTTCCTACCACTTTCCCAACGCTTCAGCTTCGGTCAGCATGCAGTCTGATTTCCAAGGTGCGGTAGGCAACAGACTGACAGAATGTTCTATGACCACAGTAACAAGGGCAGCAGGGTTTTCCAACTATAATATCTGAACCCTTAATATCTGCCTCCCCACCTCCTCCATACAGCCAGGTTGATATTGTGGGTCCGGTTGTCTCCAGTGCCCTACATCTAGGAACCAAATTCTCTATAAATTAGGATTTGTTTCAGCTGCATGTAACAGAAAACCCAAATCTTTTCTCTAAACCAGGAGGAAGTGCATCGCCCTCAGAAGGAAGGAGGTGGTCCAGGATTGGCATGGGAGCTCCAGAGTTTTCAGGGGCGAGGCTGCTTCTGCCACATCATCCTCAAGGTCACCTCATTGCCCAAAAAGTTTGCTGACTCTCCAGCCATCATGTTTATGTTCCAAGAGGAAGGAGAAGGGGAGGGGGTTGTTGAACCAAAGGGAAAGCCTAAAAGCTGAGTCTGCTGGATTGGAGTTCTTTCTTCTGTGCTTCTCCCAGTCCAGTTACTGTTACTTACATTCGTTTGGCCACAGCGAACTATGTGGGAGCCCGGGAAATGCAGTCTTTCAGCTTAGCACATGGCCACTCAAAATAAAATTGGGTTTCTCCTAGCAAAAAGGAAGAGAAAAAAGAATATTGGGCAGGCAACTATCAGTCTCTTCCACATTCTCCAGAAATTCTGTCGTCCCCTGCCTGTGCCGCCAGGAGTATGACCAACGCCTTATTTGCATTATAGCTGATTGCCAAAAGACAAGCTAAATATTTCCGGTAGGTTGGGGGAGAGAACAATGATTATGAGTCATCTACACCCTAATGCCAGTAAATTTCATGTCATTTCCCAACAGTGGTTTGATGTAAGAGAGGGAAAGAGGTGAAGGAGAGGCTCCCATAAGGGGACAGAGCTCCAGAGTAGAGAGGGGATGGGAAATGGACACCGGAAGCCATTGCATTAGCTTTTCTGAGGTGTCTTCAGCAGAGGCCATGAGCAGATGACCAGCTTCCCTTTCACGTAGTCCCACCATGATCAAGGTCACAGTTGAAAAGCACATTTTCTGCCCTGCCTGTCACCCCCTGACCACCTCCTAGGTCACTCGTGCTGCACCATCTCGCCTCTATGAATATGGAGTGGGGGGAGACTCCATGCTGGACAGTGCCAAGTGTTGGCACCTTTTTGCACTGTTGGGTGGGGGTGGCTTGGCACAGGGAACATACTACCGTTATGGTGAAATGGTCACTCTACTCCTGGAATGATATCTTTTACCCAGTGCATCATCTCTTAGCAAACAATAGATTTGTCCCCAACTTGCATGACCAGATGCTGTTAAATTGTCAGAGTGTGAGAACCCATTTATTGGATGTGCTAGTGCACTGTCCAGGACTGGGCCACATTTCCCCAGCTGCTGGGAGTGTTAGTGGCTAAAGGCTCTCCCCGGAGTCCCTCTCTAGGATTTGCCCTTAATCAAAGAAAGCCACTTACACAATGTCACACTCCTTCCCCAGGAGTGGGAGGGTTAATAAAGGCCCGACTCCCTTGCCTTAAGGAAAGACAACCTCAAAGGGCCATGCAGCTCCAGAGCCTCTCCCAGGACTCAGGAGGGCTCTGTTGTATCACAGCCCAACTTCTCCCTCTGCTCGTCCTGCTTCCCTCATTTCTTTCAGGTATTATTTTTGAAAGTACTTTCCAGTGAAACTTCTGCACATGAATGTAAGTCTCAGCCTGTTTGTCAGGAAATCTGAGCTGCAACTGCCCAGGAGGTGAGGAGGCAAAGCAGAGATTGCCTTTCTGGGTCACAGTCCACCTGGTCCAGCGTCATCTCTTTAACGGCAGTACCTGGGGTCTACGCTGTGGGAACACCTGGTCACCTTCACTGATAACAGCTTCAGAGGCTACGGATGACCTCCAAACTCCATTGTTTCCTTTAATAAACTATCAAGAATTTATGTAGACCTTTGTGAGCCTACTATATTTTTAACCTGTATCACATATTTGGGAAATCAATTTTACATTGTTAGAAAATTTGTTAAAGAATTTTCCTTAAATGAAACCCCTTTCAAACTCTAAGCAGTACCCTCTGCTTACAGTGGATTACAAATAGTGCCTGTACCCTATCTATGTTATAGGTAACACATAAAATAGATATTCTTTCCCTAAAGTTTATCCCTTTGTTCCCACTGAAGTTTGTCTGTCCCTTTTGAGATTTCTAGCAGAACAGCATGTTGTGGGTGTGGGTCTGGGGTAAGGATGAGGCATGAGATGTCCCCTAAGAGCTTGGAGATAAGAGAAATAAGATTAGCTTCCAAGGGCTCAACTAGTAAAATCCGCACAGAGCATTTAGAAATCTGGATGAGTAAATAAGAGACTGTCTGTAAATATGTGACCAAAGGATTTGCATTGTCCCCCAGTTCCACCCAAGGTGACCTGGGTCTCAGAGAGGCAGGACAGGAATGTGATTCATATTTAGTAAGCAAAAGTCCAATCAATTATATTGTAATGCACGAACAGAAGGGGACAGTCTGGATCACAGACAGTATAGCTCAACAGGATGAAACTTGGCAGTGTTTTTCCAGCATTGTCCAAGCTAGGAAGACACTGAATCTGCAAGACAACCTTAATTTAATTACCAGAAAAGTGTTCTGTAGCAAAGGGTAGGAATGATTCATTATACCACGTCATGGCCCGGGTAAAAACCTCCCAGACTCTCCTCCTCCGGTTGCTCTGATTCGACACTTACTGTGCAACTTGAGAGTTATTATTTTGACCTCTCCAGGAAGGGGCTGTCCCTCAGCAGGAGAAATGAGAATTCTTTTTAATGGATCAAAATACCTTCCATCGTATACTCAGCTTTCAGTCTCCTAATGTGCTTTGATTTTAGTTTGGTGAGCGTCAGTCAGCGTCCCTGCTTCCTTCTGACTCTAGGACATTAACAAAGTTTGAGTCTCATGGGCACAGTGAATTCACCAAGGTAATGCGTCCCTGTGAGGTGACTTGGAGAAGAGGTATCCAGCTTTCGTCTCAAGACCCTCATCTCTCAAAACCGGCAGAGATCTTTGGAAAGGTTATCTGTGTCTGTCTGCTCAATATTTTTCATCCAGGAAATGCTGAAATGCTGAATGTCACTGGCAACTTTGGGGATTCCTCTGTAAACCTGCCCTTCCAGATCACTCATAAAAATAAGAGATAAAATGCCTCCCTGGGGGAGAGACCTGTTATATATACATCCTCATAGAGCAATGCCTGCTGATTTCCACACTTGATATCATAAATATACAAAAAATATTATTCTCTCTTTGACAAAGTATTTTCCTCCAGATGCTTGGCTGGAGCAAGGAGTGCTTATCCAAAGCTTCAGAAAAGCTTGCACAGTCACAGTGTCGGTGCTTTCTCTACTCTGGACCCTTACGCTGGATCTTTAGAACACTGCTGCCCCAAAAGCAGGTCTCCCAGAGCAGCATCCTCCACTCAGCTCACCTTCCTCTTGACGTGAATTTTCTTCTCGTGCCCTGGCCCTCAACTCTTGGCTTCCTATCCCAATTCTGCTTGCCAACTCTGGCCTGCCCAGATTCTGTGCCCTTGTGGATACTCCTTCCAATGTGGTAACCTCAGTTTCCCAGATGTTCTGTGGGCTAGCCTGTACTCCAACTCTAAAGCATTGGGTTGTCTCTGGTTAGCTATCCATGACTCAGCCTCTATTCCTTTCTCCCAGTAAGACTTGGAAAAAGATTCCAACATTTTCCTGAAACCTAACTTCCATGGAATTCTGTCACCCATCTCGGAAAAATGAAGGAAGTCGCTCTTGCTCTCTACACTCATTGCCTGTAGGAGGACAAGGCTGAGCTGCAGGGTGGGGGCTGAGCTGGCAGCACAGTCTGCAGAGCTGGCAGTGCCTGGAAGCAGGACTGCAGAGCAGCACCATGGCCCTGCTCTGTGTCCCAGCAACATCAGAGGAGTGACTCCTAAGACTCCCAGGCTTTCCCAGTAAATTGCAATCCTCATGAATTGCATCTGTGTGGGAGGATAGTGGCAGCCAGCCCTGGTGATCTAGTGTTTAAGATTTGGTGCTCTCACCTCCACAACCCAGGTTCATTTCCTGGTCAAAGAACCACACCACCCGTCTCTTGGTTGTCATATAGTGATGTCTGCATGTTGCTATGATGCTGAAAGCAATGCCACTGGTATTTCAAACACCAGCAGGGTCACCCATGGTGGACAGGTTTCAGTGGAACTTACAGACTAGGAAGAAGGACCTGGCCACCCACTTCCATAAAACTTGGCCATGAAAAACCTATGAATAGCAGCAGAGCATTGTCTGATATAGTGCCACAAGGTGAGAGGATGGAGCAAAAAAGACCGGGAAGGGTTCCGCTCTGCTGTCCACAGGATCACTAGGAGTAGGAATTGACTCCATGGCACTGAAAAAAGAAAGAGAGGGGGAGACAGTATTTTGAAATAGGAAATCCTTCCTCTTCCAGCCACCCCAAGTTTCCTATTTGTTTTATTTCCCGTTTTATTATTCCAGGGGAAGAATGACACAGCAAAACGAAGATAGGAAGCTAATTCTTAACTTTGGAAGAATACAGGGAATAGAACAAGTTTTCTATATTCCTGAGACTATAAATGATTTTCTTGATTGAGGGAGGGGAAGGAATCAGAAGAGAACCCAAGATAAGTTAGTACTGGAGATGTGTGAGCCCTGGGGAGGAGGTGACTGAGACTCTGGAAAAGTCTGGCGACTCAAGGATCAGAAGGGATCAGTGTCATACCTCTGGTGTATCTGAGAAGATGAGCCTAAGACATCTTTGCAGAGTTTGTCACAGCACAGAAAGAGCAGGAACAGAAGAACGCATTCCATGAGCCCAAGCGTGGTGTCAACACGGGAAATGGAGTTATGGCCCACAGGAGGCCTGGTGACTGAGACGAGGGGCTGCAGGAGGGACCTGCATGGACAGAAGAAGACATCAAAGACAAAATGCCCACCCCCAGACCTTGGCATTATGCAAGCCACTAAATAAAAATACCCTTGAACTAACCAGGAGTAAGTTTTCATTACTTGGCAAAGTCGGGACTCAGAGTAGGAATTAATATCAGTTATAAAAAACAAAGAAAGTTAAATTTATTACCGATCTGTGAATTTGTGGATTTAGTATAATAATCAATGCAGTGGAAATCTGGATTTCCCAGAAAGCTCAATAAAGTAATTTTTGTCGTTACACTTGATAAGTGAAGTATGGAAATTGGGCCAACACAGTTTCTTGTAAGGCCTCTCTTACTGACTTGTAGATAGCTGTCTTTCTTCTATGTGCGTACATGCATAAAGGGAGAGAGAGTGAGAAAGAACGTGTGAGAGAGAGAGAGACAGAGAGAGACAGAGAGAGGAGAGACAGAGAGAGCACTCTCATGTCTCCTTTTTTTAAATTTTTTTTTTTTGGAGGAAGATTGTGACTGAAATAACATCCATGCTTGTCTTCCTCTATTTTATATGCGGGACACCCACCACAGTATGGTTTGATAAGCAATGTGTAGGTCCACACCTGGGATCTGAATCAGCAAACCCTGGGCTGCTGAAGAGGAGCATGTGAACTAAACTGCTGTGCCACCGGGCTGGCCCCTCTCATGTCTCCTTTTGTGAAGACACCAATCCCATCAGTTTAGGGCACCACCCTTAGGACCTCATTTAACCCTAATTTCCTCCCCAAAGACCCCAGAGCCAATACTAGCACATTGGGGGGTAAGGCTTCAACACATAAACTTGGAGGGAACACTATTCAGTCCATAAGAACCTAGGGATTCCAGGACACCCTGCAGAGCACAATGGACAATTCAGAATATTCCAACGTGACCTTTTGCTATTCCTTATTTGCCCCTCCAAATCTGTTTTCCAGTTCTCTCTCTCCCAGTTCTGGGGCCAATGAAGCTGGTACCCATGGACTGCCCATCCAGGGATCCATTCTCCTTTGGTTTCCAGTTGGGTTCATCCATTAATAGGCACTGACAGAACTGGAAAAAGGTAAGAGAGGACGTTTGGGGCATTTATTCCTCCTGTTCCTTCCCCATTGATAGTCACACATCCTGTGGGGCAGATGCCCAGTTCCACGGCCACAGTTCTTGCTGGGGTCCAATAATAGCTTCCTCCTCTTGCCTCCACCTCTGGTGTCGTAATGCTTATGCTACTACTAGTCCCTGGGTGTTTCATGGTTCCTTATTAATTCACTAACCCTGGCTACACCGCTGTAAAGCCCCTTCATTAAACCCTCTTCAATTAAACACTTTGAATCCGCCTGGACTCTGATTTATACAGCAACAATGCAAAGTTCTAGTCAAGTTCCTCCTTGGCAGTTGACTGGAGCTTTCTAATGCTACTGACTGAGCTTCTGGTAAAGAAAAAACTCTTAAAAGAATGAGTGATTGATCACCACAGCCTCTCTGAGATGCTAACATGGCTTGACATCATAACAAAGCTCTCTCCTGTGACAGGATGGAGCAAAGTGCCTAGTGGCTCCCTGATGCATCCATGACTCTCTCGGGCCACCGAGCAGAAGTAGCAGACCTGTTCAGTAAATGACCACAGCTCTTCAATCTTGCTGCAAACATTACCCTGGGGAGGTGGTGTGATCCATAGTTGGAACCCTAGCAGACCAAATGGCAGGTGGCAACGAAGAGCAAAGTGCACAGGTGATACAGAGGTGGACTTACCTCTGTCCTCAAGAGGCTCATAGTCTAGTGGAGAGATAGGTTGGAAACCTGTTACAACACAATGAGATGATTATTGAAATAGAAAAGTCTACTAAGGGCTTTCAGGGATGAAAGGAAGGAGTAACTGCCTGCTTCATGCTGAGTCTTGGGAATGTGTAGGTTTTACTTAGTAAGAAAAGGGTGAGCAGGATGCTCCAGGCAGATGAGCAGCATCACAGAGCCCCTTGGTGTGAAGGAGGGCGGGACATTCCAAAACTGCCAGGAACTAGTCTGCATGTAAAGGGAAGATTGTGGTGGTCAAAGTGATCTTGGAAACTCCTTAGGAGACTGAAGTACCATTTTGTACTAAATCCAGAAGAGATTGTTTCCAATATTGACACAAGATTGTGTTTCTTCATTTAAGCAGCAGATGAAAGAGTTGGCTCGCGTTTTGAAGTCACGTTCAACAAAATATATTTGTCTTCAAACCCCAGGCTGAGTGGCGGCACTCACATTGGGAGAGGCAAAGGAGTGGAGAGCAGGAAAGAGGGAGCTGATCAGGTTTACCGTTGCAGTCTCTCAGCGCATTGGGACAAATGCTCATCCAGCACAAGCAGGAGCCTGAAACACGATCCATTTAAACTATTGCTTCCTCTTACTGTTTCTGTTTCTCTCATGCCAAGATTGTATCACTGAAATCTGCCTAAGATGTGACCACAAATGGCTGGACAGCAGAGTCCATACATGGCCGGAGGGGCAGCAGCTGAGAGCAGGAGGAGAGGGGGCATTGAAGAGGAAGTGGGAAGGTTGGTCACATGCCATGTTGTGATGTGTCTGGTGTGCCATGCTGAGTGCTTTGGTCATTGTCTTTTAAGGACTAGGGATCTGGGAAAGGATCTGCATACCATCCTATCGGAAGCATAAAAGATGGATTGCAGATGGGCAAAAACAGAGGCAGGGAAATCATTTAGCAGGCAGCTGGGAAACCCAAAGCAATAATCAGGATCTCAGCTGATAAGCAAATCAGGGGGAATAGAAAGGACACGCCCACTTCCAGAAATATTTGGGTAGTGTATCTGACAGGACTAGACAACTGGTAGAATTAGGGGTACAAGACAGGGTGGATTATGACTTCTAGATTCTTTTTTTTGTTTGTTTTTTTTGTGAGAAAGATTGGGTCTGGGCTAACATCTGGGCCAACCTTCCTCTATTTTATGTGGGATGCTGCCACAGCGTGGCTTGACAAGTGGTGCTGGGTCTGCACCTGGGATCCAAACCTGCCAACCCTGGGCCGCCAAAGCCACTGGGTGGGCCCCAACTTCTAGATTCTTGATCTGAGCACCAGGAGAGATGTTGGTCCTGAATCAGTTAGAATTCCTACAGGAAACAGATGATCTATGAAATTAGGATAATTTGAGGAGCCTTGTTTTTGTTTTTTTTTTTTACAAATGGTCTAATTACAAAGGTCTAGGCAGGGTGCAGGGCGACCATGGGGGATGGCACAGCATCCTGGGCTAGGTTCAAATGGACGGGGAAGAAAACAATTGTCAGAGTCAAGAGGGCAAGTCCTGTGGAGCAGAACACCTTGAGAGGAGCACTGATCTCCTGAGGAGGGACACTGCCAGCCCAAGAGAAGGGGGCAGGGAGTAAACACGCTGACCTCACCCTCCACCTCCCTCTGAAGTCTGCTCAGGCTCCCTATTGACTCACCCAACTGGAAACCAAGCATAGGAGCCTATCGATGGCATCCTTACAGGAAGTCTCCAGGGACAGAGAACAGAGCAGAAAAGGGTTGGGAGAGGATCTCAGGCCAGGGAAAGGGGTGAACCTAAGATCTGTAGCTCAGGTGCCTTCATAGGGATAAAGAGCAGGGAGGAAGAGCAGGCTTGCTGGAGAAAAAATGACACAGCTAGTTTATAAAGAGTGAGAATTGAGAGATTCGGGGTCCCCATTCTAACAGGATCCAAGGAATGCCAGGAAGTCAACCTTGAACGAGCACCTCATGTATGCCAGACCCTGTTCTTTGTGCTTTATGAGACTTACCTCAAAGAACCATTATCCTCTCCATTGTACAGACAAGCAAACTGCAAGGATAAAAATGTGACTACTCTAAAATCAGAGTAGTAAGTATTAAAACGCAGGATTCGAATCCAGCCCTGCCTGTCTCTGAAGCATATGCTATTTCCCGTCTGAAAGTTAATCAAAGCTGTGTGACAAACAGGACAGTATGGAAGCATTAACATCCCACTTCAGTGCCTGCAATTATCCAGACAATTTATGAACAATTTCACACACTTCACCTGCAAGTTCAGATCAATGTCCATTTTCTATGGCTCTTCTCGCAGTGGTTCATTTACCCATCAGTTCCCTACAGACTTGGAAAGCCTGTTTGATTGTGATATTTGGGGTTTTCCACAGCTTCAGGCCCTAATTTGGAAGGGCACACACAGAGGTGGCGTGCGAGTAAAGGGAACGCAGGCCTGGTGACAGCGCCATGCAGGGAGGGCCCAGCTGGGTAGGATTGCTGCAAACAGCTCTGCATTCTTGGCACCTGTGCAGCGTCTCCCTTGAGGCCAGTGGCCATGGCATGTGGCACGGTGATCTGCATGTTTCTTGGAGCCGATCATTCACAAGGCAGAAACCAGCCTTGTTGGTAAACAGATGCCTGGCATGTGCATTGCTTGCTCGTATCAGCCGATGGAGGGCCTGAAGGACCAGACCCGATCATAAGTGATGGATAGTTATGAGCCTTCATACATGTTTTTCCTCTTCAGATTGAAAAGTCAACACTTTTTTAACTCCCTGCCCTGTCGCCCTCCTTTCTCTTCCTTTTCTTCTTATTCCTCCCTCCTCCTCCTCATCTTTCTCCTCCTCCTCCTCTTTCCCCTCCTCTTCCTCTTTCCCGTCCTCCTTGCTTCTCTTTCTTCCCCTTTTTCCTGCTCCCCATTTTTCAGCCCACTATGTTCTACTCACTGCCAGTGTAAAAGTTTCTGAATCTATAAAATCCAAGCACTTTGCCAAAACCTGTCAAATTTCTCAAACCTCCAAATACACGAGAAAGGAGAATGCAGATTACTGTCTCCACACGGGCCATCCAAGGCTCGCAGACGGACAATGAGAGCAGCTGAACTAAGTAATCTGTGAACCAAAGGGGCAGAGGCCAAGGCCCCAGAAAGTGCGACAGGGGGCTTCGGGGCTGAACAGCATCTCTCTGGCAAGCAAAGAACAACAGGCAGAGATAGACTGGAAATAGAGAAAGGCAACAAGGTGGCAGAGTGTTCCTCTCCTGGATGTAGGAAAAGGGCTTAGTGCCATGGGAAAGCATCAGCTAGCCTCAGGAGATGACTATGGTCCATAGGTTCTTGAGGGTGGCTTCGGTAGGCCCTCCCCAAAGCATGCCTGGGAGAGTTTTCTGCCCGGCAATGACACTTAGGGCAAGTCTGGGGATGGAGTGGGCTACTTTCCCAGTGGCAGAGTGGAGGTGAGAGAGCACTAAGTCCCAAAGGGGTTCTGAGAGTCAGGGAGCTAAAAACTTGGGAGGCAAGTACATCTCTGGCTTCAAATGCTCATGTGGAAAGGACTGCATTATCCGTAGAGACAGGTTAGGTAAATGAGTTCCACAGCCAAATTTAACGAGGGATTGTCGGTTTCTATTTGTAGTGTATACTCTTGGCATTTTGTGTAGCATTTTCTGGTCATTACACTTCTTAATATTCCATCGTGATGAGAGTGATTGTCCACAGTTCAGGTGTTCTCAGGAGCGTAGAGACAGGGCTGAGGGAGGCTCCGTGGCAACAGCTTATGAAACCAATCACCCAGAGAAATTTATGTCACACGGTTATTGATGCAGACGTTACACACGGCTGGCATTTTTAAGGAGGAAGGGAAGAGAAAGATGTCTCTTGCTTGGATTATAAACTGCTTGTTACTGTATAAATGCACCAAGTGCCCCTCCTTGTATAGAATTTTCATACCAGTTCAGCGGGTTTGGAGAATTTCAAGAAAGATCAACCGTGCTAGGCTGGCTCACCATTATCTGCCACGTCACGCCAAATGTTCCCTCTGCAGACAGTACGTAAGATCCAGGAAGAAACAGAAGTAAAATTTCTCCCTAGAAGATACAAGTTGTGAGTCTTTTGTCACTGGAAATTATATGCAGCACATTTTGGCCTCAGCAACCCAAAAAAGATGCAGTATGTTTCTGAAACTTAGTATTTTTCTCTACACCAGCTGGGTTGCAAAATACAGGTTGCTCTCTGAAAAGTTACCTACTTAGCTACCCTTACTACTCTCTTTCCACCTCATAGTTTTGTCGGGGAAGCTACACTTGATGAGCTTCATGACATGTGTCACAGAATCTCGCTGCCTGAGACTCTTGCCGGGCTCGAGAGACATTCCCTTCCGGCCTGTATCTGACAGCATTCATCAGACCAGGAGCCCACACTGAAGCTTGGGGCTGCGGGTACGGGAACAGGAGCAGGAACACCCTGACGATCTGAAAGAGCAGCCGCAGGCAGCTGGAGAACAACCGGCCAGCCCGCTGCCCCTCTTCTCAGCCAGATGGCTCTGAGCATGCTCAGTCCACGTGTCTCTCCCTGAGCCCTGCCTCCTCCAGCATCCTTCAGAGCCAGGCCTCCCACAGGGGCACCTCCCACATGAATGGCACCAGAAGCCCCAAGCTGGAGCTGTCCTTGTCTTGGCTCATCTTTGCCTCATCTCCTATTTCCCCCGATATGTTCCTCAGTCCTACCTTTTATCTTCTCAGGGCTCAATTCCTCAACCTCGCCTGCCTTCCCAGGTTCTTTCCCACACTTCAGATGTCTGGACTCTTTCTTCTCTTTCAAAACTTTCCTTTTGTGTTAATTTCCTATTGGTCCTGCAACAAATCATCACAAATTTAGTCACTTAAAACAACACCAGTGTATTACCTTACAGTGCTGTGGGGTGGAAATCCAACACAAGTCTCACAGGGCTAAAATCAAGATGGCAGCAGGGCCGGGTGCCTGGCTGGAGGCTACGGGGAAGAATCTGTTTCTCTGATTTTTCTCGATTCTAGAGACCACCCCCCCCCTCCCCCGCCCCGGCACATGCCTTGACTCATGGCTCCCTCCCACTCTTTTCAAAGCCAGCAATGGCAGGTGGAGTTTTTCTCAAGTCACTTCATTCCCACCTTCCTTGCATCGTCGCATCTCCTCCTCTGCCTCCTCCCTCTACTTGTGTGAGAGGGAGACCTGCCTGATTTCACTGGGCCCACCTGAATACATCTCAAGGTCCCTAATTTAATGACATCTGTAAAGTGCCTTTTCCCAGGTAAGTTAACAAATGCACAGGTGCCAGGGATTAAGGTGTGAGCGTCTTTGGGGTGCCATTATTTTGCATACCACATTCTTCCTGGCTCCATCCCCTCAGCATTTTCTAGGTGCCTAACACTGAATCGCTGTAGTAATTCACATGGATTCATACTCCCGCCTCCCCCGTCCACTGACACACACAAACACACACACACACACACTAACACATTGTGTTTACCTTTTAGCCTTTAATCCGGAGCTCTAGGGAGCCCATCACGCGGGAGCTTGAGGTATTGTGGTGGACCCAGGGAGCTGTCATTTCTGTTTGGGGTAAAGGGAACATTCCAGCCTTTCAAACCACAACATATGAACATTTTCTTGTTCTGCCTAAGGTCAGATAGATGTCCGACAAGGTCTTTATCAGAGCATGTAGCTTTGGGACCCAGAGTGAGCACCATAAACTGGGGTTGAGCAGCATCATTGGCAACCAAGTCATGTTATTTGCCTACTCCGGCTGCCTGCTGCAGCAAGTCATTAGAGCAAAGGACTTTTTCCATATGACATTAATTTATAAGGAAGAATAAATCTTTCTGCACTTTGTTCCTCCTCTGGTGGTTACGTTCCCTGAGGGCAAAGGAAAGTAGATGTTATTGATCTTCTTACATTTAAGAAACACATTCATGTGCATGCACATGCACACACATGCTCATTCATAAACACCTGCATGTCTGTGAGCATGCACGGTTGCCATGGCGGGGGGTGGGGGGTAGTGACACAGCAGTGAGCACAAGTCAACCAAACTGGCAAATTTAGGATCAGCTTCTCCTTTTCTGTCCAGAGTATCTTGGAGGGAGCAGGCACAGCCCAGGAAATAACAAGAGGAAATGAAAAGTGTGGAACCTTTGAGAAAGGTTTACAGGCAAAGCAAGGCTATTGATTGCTGCACGATGAGAAAATGAAGAAGGATGTGGCACCTTTCGTGATATTGATCCGACCTATTAGCAACAGTGGCAGGTCACTCCATCCTCCCCAAATCCTCTCCAAGCTCCAAGCAACAGCAGTGTGTGTGCGTGTGTGTGTGTGTGTAACAGAGAGACGGAGCAAGAGGAGAACAGGAGAGAAAAAGAGCTAGAGAGAATGCAGTGGTCCATCAAGTGGGAGTACGAGGTACTGTGCTGAACCCAGTGAGGTGTAATTTCTTTGGAGTAAAGGGAATGTTCTAGGCTTTTGAACCACAACAATGGGGACAGTAGCATTCATCAACTTTAAAACAGAAAGACAGGCAGCTTGGTATGGACCTGCCAAGATGTTGAGGTCATAAAGTTTTGAGAACTTGAGTTGAAGAACAAATAGTATTCTAAATGAACAACGTGAAAACAGAAAACGATATTTCAGGGGCATGGATACTGGTCTTC